>NC_140028.1:10269934-10985763 GCF_963513975.1 Fringilla coelebs | reverse complement strand
CAGCCAGAGTGATTTTATCTCCCTCTGAAGTATGTGTGCATGTGTGATTCTCAAATAAACACAGCAGCAGAACACAGAGTTGTGTGAACATGACCAATTATTTGACTAGCTGTGTGTTTTCACAAAAGAAATGAGAAAACGGAGCCAGGTGAGGCTCAAAGTTTCCAAATCAGGAAATAGAAATAAATTGTTGTTATAACAATATTTCCTAGATATTGTCCTCATAAGCAAGCCACAAACTAGATACTCAGCTGAGTGGAGTATTCAGCTGTGTGAATATTTCAGGTTGTATGAAGCTGATCAAGTCACTTGAAAACCACTGGTGCTTTTAAAGGGCTTCACAAGTAGCAGCTCAATGAGTTGTCCAGACATTGCACAGAGTTGTCATTTCACGCTGGCAGGAGTGGCTGCATGCAGGGATGTCTCATGCAGAGGCTCTACTGCACAAGAATGAGTCAAACCACCATGGCCCCCTCATCCCCAGAGCCTACCCCTATTTTCTGTAACTGCTCCTGACAGCCAAATCCCTTCCTACTGCCAGAGCATGGCCTTGTCTGGATCTTAGCAATAGGAAATCTGAATCAAGTGTGCAGGAATGATCCTGAGACACACTGTGTGTTGCCACTCTTTGCCTCCTGGCCTGGCTGTGCCACTTACATCTTCAGTGATGCATGAAAGCTTTTTTTGCACCGCAGTGGCTCTGCTGGTGTCACCTGTGGCACTGCCCCATCGCTGCCTGATGTACCAGGGCGGAGACAGGAGCCAAGCACACAGGTCTCATGTCTGGCACCTGAAGCTTGGCAGGTCCTACGCAGTCTGTGACAACAGAGAGAGCTGGAAGCAAACCTGCAGCTGTACAATTGAGTGAGCAAACACGGCTGGGCTTGTTCAGGAAACAATGCACTCCACCTCCCAAGGGATGAGTGGCTTTGCCAGACACCTTGGCTTTGGCAAGCACCTCCACCTGCTGCTCCTGTTCCAGGGTTAATGCCTTGTCTGAACCTAGAGGATCACAGCAGACCTGTGCCTCTGACAGCCCTGCATACATGGCAGGAGATGTGTTGGCTGCTGCTGCTACTGCACTGCGCTGGGGTGGAGGTTAGAGGTGCAGTCTTGGCTCCAAATGTTGCTTCAGAGGCTGGTAGCAGGCCAGTTTACAATTCTTCCACATGGTCTTAGGCAGGACTCTGGGGAGCAACCATTTGGGTTTGACTCACTGCACAATCTTGGTGACATTACGATGTTTCTGTTTTCTCCAGAAAAAGGGACCAGTAACATTCACTCACTTAAGGAAAGCACATTGAGGTCAGTCTATGGGGGGGAGTGAGGAGTGGGCTGGCAGCCTGCTGCCTGTGCCATGAAACCTAAAAAACCCAGAGAAGCATTGCCATCCTTCCTTCACTTATTGTTTGAAATGACTTTCTGTGCTTGGCCAGACTTAGATAAGGGTGATTTTATTGCCAAGCAGGGCCCATAGTATGAGCCCAAGCACCTAGAACAGCGTTGATGTTTGGTGGGAGATCAGAGTACACCACCACAGACCCTGATCCATGTACAATAAAGGGACATAAGTCAAAGTGTTAGGCAGATGGCTGACTGTGAGTGCCTGACTTTGATGTTGAAGCTCTTTCTCCCACTTTATTGCATAGAAAGGCGCAGTCTGGCAGTACTAAATGCTAGGCAATGAATCACCTACTTAATGACTGTAATAGGCAGCCAGAACACAATCCACAGCCTTTTGGGGTCTGTCCAGCGTCTACTTCCCTGTCTGTAAGCACACATTTAGAAATAATAATTGACCCCTAATTCATAGGGTCAGGACTTTTACATACCTATGTTTTTATGATGAAAAGGAAAAAGTGTTTTCTTCATGGGATTTAATTTACAAAGAGGATTGGACAATTGTTGGACTGGTATTATGGGAATAAGAATGTTGTAATTCAAAAAAGTGAATAATCCTGAAAGGGTTTTCTTTACTTCTAAAAAATTTTCTTTTCCAACCTTGCTGTTTTAGAGCTGCATAGTCACTTTAAAAAGTGAATTTGTTTCCAGGGTGAGAGAGGTTTACATCATTATCCCAAGGCCAGCTGCCACCCATCTGAACACTGTAATAGAGCAAATAGTTTTTTATTTCCACCATGAATGGAGACCAGCCTGAGTACCCAAGTGCAGCATCTTTTGCAAACTCTCCTCAGTAATTAATGATGGGCAGAGACCACTATTGCATGTGGTTTATTATCATTCAGGATGGCTGGAGATTATCTCCTCAGGCATGTCTCCACAGAGAACCCAGGATGTCTTTCCTTACCCTGTACTAAATCAAGGCATCTTCTCTTTGTTCTTATTACTTCCTAGGTTCTTACTTACTTCTTTGTTCTTGTTTACTTCCTAGGTTGAAATCTGGCATCATGACTTTCTCAAAGCTTCTTAAAGTAGCTTTTACCATGATTATCTGAGCTGCACTCTGCATTCCCTGGCCACAACATGAAAAATTAGTAGTCACCAAGCCTTGCTCCTTTCTGCCATCTTCCACAGCAGCAGAGATGTTACACAGGCTCTTCATCTGTGTTCATGCACTCCTGGATGGGGCTGGAAATGAGTTAGAAGAATCTGTTTGCAACTCCCCTCTGGCCCTTGTGCCCAGTTTGCCTTCCATTGATACCATGCAGTGGGGAATAGGGAAGGGAGCTGCACACCTTGGTTTGTTGTCTTTGCTCTTGCCTCCTGATGGCCACACTCACTGGGCGAGCGCTGAGCTGGGAGGGTGCTGTTGAGTCCTTTATGCATTCTGGCTGATCTGTCATTCATTACATGCTCTGTCTGTCACAGCCATGATTACTGACTTTGTACATGGCCCTGGAAGATAGAAGGCTTTGGGAAGATGACTGGATTTCTCTGGGGAGGCATGTTGCTGTGGACTTGGGTTTACCAACTCTCGCTCAAAGAATGACTGAGCCAAGCTGCCCTTTGTGTTCACAAGTCTGGTTTAAAAGATGTTGTAGCCTCCAGAGAAAGTAAGGACTCCCTGTTCTCACCCAGCAGCATTGCCACATTCTTTCTACCTTTTTTGGTTTTTTGTCTCTAAATTTCCACACTTCCACCACTTCCACAAAAAGCAATAATTTCACAGAGAACAAGAGGACTGCAGGAGTGTCGGTAAGCTCCAATGGGCATTTTGAAGCCCATCTTGCCTGCATCAGCTTAAAAAAGATATCTATATCAGCAGGAAATGGTGTCTATGTCAGTTCAAAAGGATTTGAAACGCCAGGTCTGACGTCCCACAGCTGCATCTGCAATGAAAATGGTGAACTGAGGAAGAAATTTGGACTAGTTCTGGAAAGCCTGTGAGGTGAAAGGTGGCCTTGGTCCCTCCACAGACACAAGTAGTTGATTTTTTTTTCCTGGTAACTTCTTTGGAAGGTACTTTTTTTTTTTTTTTTTCATTAAAATGATTCATAGTCTTTTAGATACTGAGCTTTCATGAGCAAGAAAGTTGGTGGCTTTTTTTCCAGACAGTGGTATGCTAAGTTTTTCCACAAGAAACAAGTGATAAAGAGAGATGAAAAACCTGAGAAATTTTTGAGGGGAAATTTTACTCTATAATAAAAAGAAATCTCTCTTTCTTTGGGGAAAAAAGGCGCACAAAAAGCAGAGAACAGCTGGGCTGCAGGTTCCTAGGAAACAAAAAATACCTTTATCCTGCCAATGTCTTTTGGGGAATCCGGCATTTTTCACCAGGCTGAGATTTATGAAGAGCATTAGAGTTAGTAACTAACAAAGAGCGTGCAGAGGGACTAGCTTTAATGTACCTGCAGAGGCAAGGATTGAACTTTGCTTTTATGATTAATCTAAAAGACAGCACTTCTGGTGGTTCTGAGCCCTTCTGCCATGATCTAGCCACATTTGTTTAGATCTGACTCAGATGTGTGACTATCTGCCACGAAATCACTGGCACCAGTTTTGCAGCACAAACCATGACCTACAGCTTCAATTTTTTTTTTTTTTTAATTGGACCAGGTCCAGACTTGGAACAGTTTAGCTTCCTGAAAACCAACAATGTTGGAGCTTAAATCAATCTGGCTTGAGGGGAAGAAATTGGAGCAAATCTTCTCAAAGTCCAGTCTCTGAGGGAAAGAATCTGCATTCACATTTCTGCCTCTGCGCAAAGTAAGCTTAGAATGAACACAGGTTCAAGAAAAGGATTGCTCTCATTGTATAGAAATAATTCCATATACAGACCAAGTGCTGTGTAAGCTGTTTCTCTTTCCTCAGCAAGCCTGTTAATCACTGCTGTTGTTCTGAGTCTAGGTATGTTAATAGCATGAAGGGGAAAGCCCTAATATGTGACAGATTGGTGCTGTGATATTCCAGAGGGTGAGTGAAGTTTTACCATTTGAGAGTGGGATGTTCACTCATGGAGATGCCAGCAGAGCTGGTTAATTTTTGTTCACCCATTTAAGTCACTGCTGAAAAGGTTTTGCTGTGACAGGAGGAGGTAACTCTGATCTCATGTTAATATTTGACTACATCACAGTCTGAGTGACCTATTAATTGATCAGTTGCAAACTGCTGAAATGACAGGTTTGTATATGTGAATGTAGAGAAAACAGGGAACCATATTCAGGTCAGGTCTTAAGGTTGTGCAAAGATCCACAGTGGTAGATTATCTGCAGACAATGTCTAGGGGAATTCTGTATGTTGCATGCTGTGATAATTATCAGTCTCAGAAAAATGCCAGTTAATGTCTGAAATTCCTGGAGTCATGTAGTTTTCTACTGCAATGTACAGAACAATGTGCTCTATTGCAGCTGTGCAATCTGGCCTTGCTGAAAAATGAATACACTTTTCTAATCACCCTTATCTAGCTGGTTAAGTCTTAGTTCATTAGAAGATGAATTGGAATTGTGAGGGAGACAAACTAGGTGAGAAATTTAACTGTACTGATGTCATAGAATGAAACTCAGTAATGTGCAGCATCTTACAAACAAGCAATGCAACAAATTGATTTGCCTATGGAAAAATAAAACTAAAGTATTTTTTAAGCTAAATTGGTTGGATAACAAGCCAAGTGAAAGACATAGAAATAGATGCTAAAATTATATGTTGAGGTGAAATATCCAAAGATGCGAAAATGTGGTAGGAAACTATTAACTAATTCACTTAGAAGTGAAAATAAATGAGAGCTCTTTAACAGTGTTGGGACCTGGCAGGAGCCAGATGCCAGATGAGAAGAGAAGGTCACCTTCACCTGCCACCTTCACCTGCCACCTTCAGGGTGACAGATGATGGGGTAAATCTGGGGAGAATTAAGGATACTAATATGTAGTTTAGTAGAGAAAACACAACCACATTTGGATATACATTTGAACTTGTGCCCTCTCTGTATTTTTAGCCATGTACAGAACAGCAATATTAGTGTACTGAGACTTGAGCAACTGTTTGGCAGCTTGGCCCTCCTGAGAGCAGCTTCATCTGTGGTGGAGATGATGGGTAAATAACATGTCACTAAGTCAGGGCTGTTTTTTGGGAAGGTCTCTCCAAGGCTAGTGAGCAGGAAAGATTTTTCATGTGGATCATTGAGGAAAGCCTAGGAAGCACTTCCAGTAGAAGACACCTAAGAAGAATGAGCTTGCTCTTTAGAGACTCGCACTGGTTATAAAGAGATTTGCTCTTTGATCAAGTAGGGTCTCCTAAATCAGCAAATTAAAACTGGTTGGACACACAGGAGGAGAGAAGCAAGAAGCTGAGGCATTTCAAAGGGAAGGGAAGATCTGTGCCTTGACAAGGTTATCCTTTCTTTCCTTCATGGGGCCCATTGATACACGCTCTTCTCAATTACTGTGATAAGTGACACAGAATTGCAGAATAAAAGTCACTTCTAGGTGAGGATTTAGCACAGCTGGACAAACAAAAACTTCATTTAAGAAAGGTGTGTGTGTGTATGAGTGTGTGTGTGTGTGAGGGTGTGTGTGTGTGAATATCCTCCCATGTTGAGAATGACTGAATAAGACAACCTGAGTATGGATAGAAAATATGTACCCAGGCCTGCTCCTGGTGCCACTGAGGCTGGTGGGAGTTTTGCTAACTTGGGAGGACAGAACTGGGCTTTGTGATCGTTCTCTGGGGGTGGGACAGACAAAGCACAGTGGACTGAGAGGTGTTCTGGTAATGTGCCACAATATTTTAATCAAGGGACTTGAATCATTCTAGGAAAGGAGATGCCTAGCGAAGGGTGGAGTGCCGCAGATAAATGAGCAACTGAAAGTTGGGATGCTCATCCACCCCTTATCTGAACTAGCCAGGTCTCTTTGTTGTGCAAAATGGGGCTGAAAAGCTTTAGAGGATAAGCTTCCTTCTGACATTTGATATTCTCTGCTGCTTCAGCTGCAGGCACAAAATCAGCTTCACAGCAGTGTCCATTTCTCTGCTCTTTGGTTTGGCCATTTCCTTCACCTCACTTTTTACCATGTGCCAACTGCTACAGGACACAGTCAGCAGCTACAGCTGCTGGTGGAACCAAATCTCTTCACATCCCAGCACCTTCCCTTATAATTCTGAGTGGGCTCAATGGTTTGTAAGTCAATAACAGAAAGTTTAAGCAATATTGCTTTTGTGCAGTCAAGGAATTGCATCTAAACCCTGAGAATTTTTAAGATGCTGAAGGAAGTGAAGCAGGATGAGTTCAGGTCTGTCCAGGAGATGCTGCATCACTGTGACACAACATTTCTGTGTACCTCAGATTTCTAAAAGCATTTTCTTTCTACTAAACTTAGATGTGACATTATTAGTAAGCAATGTATGCATTTTAGCATTAGCTAATACAAATTTTTTAGGCTAACCCCAGTTTCATTCTGTAGGTATCACTGCAGAAATGATGTTCAGGGACAGGTTTTCTTTTGGTTTGTGTTTCCAGGATATTTAAGTAACAGGTCTGGATATGCAATCCTTTTCTGAAGTGTAAAATTAGGGGTTTTACATGAATTGAGGGCTGATTTATGGGCTTAAAGAGTTCTTAGAGGATTAAATGACATAACCTAAAGTAAGAAACGGAAGTCCAGTTAAGACAGAAATAAAAATACGGCCCTGGAGGATGTCTGGATGAAATTTATTTGAAGAATAAATTTCCAGCATTTGAAGAAGGGTCACTAGTGTCACTTTTTCACTGAAAAGTCAACTGAAATGTTTTGATCTTCAACAGCTGAAAACTGAGCTTTTTTAACAAGTGTAATGTTGACAAAATTCCTATGTTAGGATGGAAACTTTTTGCCTGTTAGATTTTGCACTTTCTGATGAAGGGTCATGCTCTTCTGCAGAAGGCTGATTCCTTTTATAAAATAGGCTGTTTACCTGAAAAAGTATTTTTGTTTTAAAAAGGTTTGATGCACCCAAGGTCAAGGTCTGCTATAAGATTTCATCCTTCCTCATGTTTGACTCTTTGCAGCAATGCGCTTCTGGGTTTCCAAAAGGAGCAAAAACTGCAGGGCCACTTTTTCTGGGTGTTTGCAGAGGGGTTTACTTAGTTCTCTACACTATCAAATGACTCAAGGAATCACCATATGTCAGATTAGATCAGCTCAAAAATAACAGCCAGGAAACTGCTGATAGCTTTTTTGGAGTTCCTTGGAAGTTTACATAATTGTCATTGCATGTCATTTGGTTTAGCAGCTGCAGGAAGATCCTGCTCTCCAATAAACAGAGATAATTGATTAATAAACTGTATCTGCAGCCACCACAGTTTATTCTGTGCACAGAGATCTGTGTACCCAGGTCTGGAGTCCTGCTCCTGAAGAAACAATTTACACATTCATTTACTTTAAGGCCATATCTGCTCTGTAAAATTGTGGTAAATCATTTAAAGACCCAAAATTGATCAAGCCACATGTACACGTTCATAGGATTAACATTTCAGAGAGAGCCCTATTAAATCTGTGGCAAAATTCAGTTTGGTTTCTGTATGATGTAGGTCTAGAGGGGATGGGAAGGTCGCTGAGTCATAGTGTAACTTCAAATAAATATTTCTGTCTCTCAAGTCACAAACTTCCACAACCTACTAGGATAAATCTCATAGCTTTTGTAAAGTTGTCAAAAACTTGATGGTTAGAAAACCTCTGTTTTTCCTTCAGGGTATTCACAGGCAGCTTGCTTCTTTTATTAAGCCAACAGTCATCCCATTGCTTGAGTAATTTTTCCATGGAGCTTATCAGTGTGGGATATTTAGATACAGCAAACACATTCTGGGTCAGCCTCTGTCCAGTGAAGCTAAACAAAACTTGTACACCTTGTCTCCTCTGATTAAATGGGCTCTCTGTCTCTCTAGTCAGTTCAGTAGCTTTCTCTGCATCTATTTCCCTTGTAAATTCAGCTTTCTTGCAAAGGATGGCCAGAATCACACACGAAGAGTTTTTCCAGGGCTGTGCACTTTCCCATTGCCCTCATCTGACAAACTCCTTTAAGCACAGGTTGCTAATGTGCCTGAGCTGTTTCCAAGAGCTAATTTTGGGGGTGGATGCATCCCAGGGGCAGGCTCTGAATCTTCCTTCCCAGGCAGGGCCTGGGATACTTCAATGAATGTCTTCATTTTATGACTTTTTAGAAGTGAGGCAGGATCTTGAAGGCCATGACCCTGGGGGAAAGGAGTGCCCTATCTCCTGCCCGTGACTGGCCCAGGGTGGTGGTGTTTGCAAAACCCAGTTTTTATGGGGCTTTTGTGACATGATGGAAGACAGGCTGGGAGGGTGGAGGGTGCAGGTACAGCCCTGGGTTGCTGTGGTCTCAGTGTACCCAGTGAGGAGCAGGACCCTGAAATAAATCACCTGGGCTCCAGCAAAGTCAATGTGGGTCTTTATACCAGCCAATGGTCTGGCCTCTGGGCTTAGGGTTATTCTGCAGAAAAAATATATTTTCCTTTTTCTTCTGGAATTTTAGTGGATTTTGTTCATAAAGAAGAATGATAGTGTAACTTCAAATAAATATTTCTAACATTTTTTCTATTTTTTCCCCCTCTTTTCTCCTTGCCTCAGCTTTCTGTATTGGACAGAAACAAGACAGTCACTGGGCTGTTTGGCTCTGTGCCTTGGTTTGCAGTGTCCAGGCTGGCCCAGGGCTCCCACAGTAGGGCTGGTGGTTGTACTCCCACTACAGCCCACCAGTCCCAAAGCTCCTTGCTGAAGCTGTTGTGTCCTTTGCAGTCCTCCATTCCCAGATTTGGCTGACAGTGTGTGAAGATCATGAAAAATATGCTCTCAGTTCAGCCAGGCAATGCAACATGTCCCAGGCTTTTGAAGAAAACCTAAGTAGGAAAAAAAACAAAAAAGAAAAAGCTCTGCAGTTAACTTTCTGGTATTCCCTTAATATCTTAACATCTTCTAAATTTTCCAAAGGTGTCAATAATAATTAAAAAAAAAATCTTCAAAACCATCTGCTTACAGCAGATTCAGTTTATTTAAGACATGCAATAAAACGTGATATATTTAGATATATTCTATAAGCCTGTGGGAGTGCATATTATATTGGTAATCAAAATACAGTTTTCTTTCAAATGTATTTTAAAGGAAACAAAGTAATTATTCAAAATCTCATGAAAAATGCAGCTGCAAGAATGCAAGTATGTATAATTAAAATTTATTTATGTATGTATTCCTCACTGGAAGGATTTGGCACTGGCAGTGGAGGTAGTTGTTGCAAACTATGCTCAGAAATCCCTTTTGATAATATCCTGAATCACTGCAGAGTTAGACAATGCATCCAGTTATTTAGTGTGTTTGGGTTGGGCCCATTCTTTTACTTCCATATACTGCTAAGTTTTCCAGTTATGAAAGATGGTCATTAGTAAATGTCCATGAACAATTTTTCTTCATGGAAACAGGAGAAAAACTGGTCAGAATAAAACAGTTTAACAACTTGAGTCAAATTTATAGAATCAAGCAGAAAGGATTTCCTTTAAATATTGCAACATTTTTTTTCTAGGAGTTATCTATTGCAAACATTTTGACTTTTCAGTTGAATGTGGTGTTTCTGTTTAGAAATTAACCCTGAAAAAAACTCTGAAAGGGAGGAGATAATGCCAAAAAAATATTCCAGTTTAAATAGTTTTTTTGTGATTAATGCAAAGATGTTCTTTTCAGAGAGGTTAGGATTTTTTTCCTTTTGGATTGATTAAAATGGGAGTATTGTAACCACTTCTCTGGAAAAGGTAAAAATGCCCATGTTTAATGACTAATACTTCCTTGAGTAAAAATCTGGAAGATGAAGCTTCAACGTTTTCCTTGAGTTATTAGGCATAGTGTACTCTCATGTTACTCCCAAAGCAGTTTAGCAGATGTACAAAAATATTTGAGCAGTTCATGTGAAAAATTCAAATTAGGACTGCAATAAGGCATAGATTTTTTGTGTTTTACATGTACATTAGTCAGTGCCTTCACATTATCCCTGGATATGTGTGCGATGGGGATTAATCTGTGGATGTATTTTGTCATACTTTTGTATGAGGAAATTTGTGCCTTAGTTTGGACATAATCTCCCCAAATATTTACAGATGGAGTGGTAGTTTATTATATTTGGTTGTTTCACAATTGTTTCTGATTTTTTGCATGCTTCTGGAACAGTTACCTTGAGCTCCTCATGGTGGGGTCCTATTCAAAATTCAGGTGGTTTCCTCTTTCCCAGTTGTTTCTGCTGTCTGATGGTTTGATAAAATATGTGTAAAAGCAAGCAATTGTCCCTATTGCAAACTACTGCAGTGTTTCCTGCCCCTGTGAACATGCATATGGATAAGCACCAAAACCCAGCTCTTCACACTTTGTGGGGGGGGTGTGGGGTGTGACATAATAAGAGATGAGCCATAAAATTGCACCCAGTGCCCTGGAAGGAGCTGAAGTTGGCTGGCTTTGATGCCAGAGGGGCCCAGGTACCCTCACCCTGACTGTTCCTGCAGGGGAACGTGCCTGCACCGAGGTGTTGGGAACAGGGTCTGGTCTGTGTCTGAATGCACAGAGAACACAGGACTCAAAGGTCATTTATTTGTGCATGCAAGGCCCTGCTGTTCTTTCCTTGTCCTGATGTGAACCTCTGATTACCGTGTCGCATGCTTTGAAGCTGATTAACTTCTGCAGTCACCCCGTGCCCATGGACCTGCAGGTATGTGTGTGGAGCTCTGTTCCTGCAGGCAGCCTGGCTGTGCCTTTGGGGACACGTAGGTTTGTGTAACTGCATCACAGACTGGGATGGGGGGGATATTGTGGTGTCCCTGCTCAGAGAACGGGGCTTGGAACTTGGTGGTCTTTAAGTCCTTTTGACCCCAAACCATTCTATGATTCTATGATAATTTGAGAGCTACTTTAAGAAAACATCTTAATCGATGCCGGGAAAGGAAAGATTCTATGAGCAGCTGAATATCCTTGCTTTAGGAGCTCTGTCATCTCCTAACTCCTCAGTGGTGGGAGGAGAGGCCGGTCCTTCACCCAGGACAAGAGGAGAGGTTTCCTCACTGTCCCACTCTGGGTGGCAGCCAGGGTGGGGACAGGCACATCCCACACCCAGCCCCTTCCCCTGCCACCTATAACTCCATCTCATTAGGGCTGCTTCAGTCTCCCCTGTAGATCTAGGAGCAGCAGGGCTTTAGCTTATAGCCCTGTGAGAATATTGTCTCACTGTGCAATCCCCAGAGCCAGACAAAGGCAGGCTGTGTCTCTCAGGAAAGCCTGGCTCCCTGCCGTGCTCCTGCTCTGCCGACATGGGAAAGCTTTAGCCTGATGTTAGCTGATGCTTCCTGCAAATTGCACAGGCTGAGCTATGCCAGCTGCTGCCCCAAAGGAGCAGCCCAAGCCTTCATTGCTATTTCCACTCACCTTTCCTGTAAAGCTTTTGCTTTTGAGATCAGAAACTCAATGACCTTGGCAGGGAGGGAAGTGGAAAATGGGTTTAGTTGGAAGATATTACTCAAAAACACTGTTCAGGGCTCAGATATCTTCCCCTGGGGATTACAGAGCGAGCATTGCTAAAATCAGTGTGTCAAGATGTCACCAAACATGCACTGGAAGAAACTTTACACGGTGTGATGAGAGTGCTGCAGTCGGGGCTCCAAGTGTAAAGAAATGTTCCGATTCAATCAATGTCCCTTCCGTTATCCTACTGCTCGCTCCCCATTCAGCAGGAAGCCTATTGCATCCCTTTTCCTGCTGCCATGCTCTTTACTGCTTCCCTCTCCACGAGCATCTCTCACAGAGCCATTCCCGCCCTCTGGCTCCGATCGCTAACGGGCACCTGTCACCAGACGGGGCTCTGGTGATGCTCCATCGATCACGCGGAAGGAAATGGTTATTGAGTGGGTGGCAATCAACCTTTTACCTCTCCCTGGAGCCAGAGTGCATCAGCACTTCCCAGCATCAGGCCTCCTAGAGAGTATTTTTTGCACACATATTTCCTCACGTGTAAGGCTGTGGTGCTGGTGCTGAGTCACAGGGCTCAAAAGACACAGCTGCAATTTCTTGCTAAGTTTCGCTTTGAACTTAGTGCCAAAGAAAGTGGAAAAAAGATGGTGCTGGTGGTCAGCATCTTCTGGCAAGTTCTACTTTCCAAGTCAAACCTGCTATTAAGATCAGGGGAAAAAGTCATGCTGATGCTCGAGGTTTCTCTTACCCCTCTCCACCTTTGCAAACACACATCCAAAGTGAGGAAGACTGCAGAGACCTGTTAGTCAGCATTACTACCAGCATTACTGGAGGGAAGAAGCCCAAATGCAGATGCTCTGTTGCAAAGAAATAATTAGTATTAATCTGTGTTGATAATATATACTGGTATAACCACAGCATTTTCTGGAAAAAAAAGAATTTTTGGTCTGGAAGAAAAGACAGAGCATTTAGAGGAGACAAATCCTCTGTTTTCCTTCCTGGAGTAGGGAGCAAACCACAGCCTGTATGTCCTGATCCTTAGTGGCATTTGCGTAGCTATTTCCTTTAGTTCCTGTTGGTGTTAGCAGATAATTGCACTTGAAGAGGTAGACTGCAGCCAACAGAACTCAGAAGGACTCGGGGCTGCAGGGCTGGCAAGCACAGAGCATCTGATTCTGGGCTGCCCACACATAGCACTTCACATCTGCCCATGCATTCATTTCTGAATGGTTTTGCAGACATTTTTAATGACCTTATGAGTTTTCTAATTGGTTTCTAATCAAGTCCTGCCTTCATTTGATACTGTGTGGCACATTGGATGATGCACATCTCACCCCTTAAGGCCACAGATCTGGATCCACTGAAATTTTTCTGCATCAGAGCACCGTGATTTCTAACTAGTGCTGGCAAACCAGAGGACCAGTGAGACCACAGTACTCAGCAGCACCATCTCCTCATGGCTGGTCTGCTGCATTGGGGAGGTCCTGAAACAAAGTGTGACATCTCACTTCAAAATGCCATGTTAGAAACTGGTGGTTACGTGATGACTGATAATCAGCTGCAATGTCCCAGCCATCTGGGCACTGAGAACAGCTGGCTGTGTCACCTCTGCTGCTGGACTGCATGGACCCATTCCCACTTCTCAGCTGGAGCTGCAGTCCTGCAGCATAACGGGACTTGACAGTCAACCTCATCCTATGGACCAACTCTGCAGAAAGAGCTTCAGAATCCTCAGCTCCTGTGTCTATCACCTGTGCTGCATGTGACAGTTTATTTTGTCTCAGTTGTGTTTATCTGCACTTTTCCCACTGGCTTTTGTCTGTGCTCTCTACTGGGCAAGCTGGGAAGTGTGTGGGTGTTGCTTTTGGATGTAGTACTGCTACCAGCAAGAGCATGGCAATAACTCAAAAGAGTGATTTGTTTGATGAAGCTCCCCATTTTCTATTCAGAAATGGTTCATGAGCATAGTTCAAAATTCCCTGATGTGGCCATTAGAAAATGTAATTTGCAAATTTCTTTTGGAAAGTAACTCTTGATCTGCAGGGGATCATTCAAATTATCATTCATGTTCGTATTGCAGACGTGATTTGCGCAGTAACGTGTGTAACTTACCAAAAATATATAACTAACTTAATAACTCAAAGCATTTGAATTCCAAGCAAGTACTATAGCTGACTCCAGAAAGAGCTTTTGGAGCAGTGTTGGTCATCTGAATGGTTGCTTGCTGTGAAGAAAGGAACTGTGGCAGAGAAAAGGATCCTTAGCTAATCTGTAATTGGCGTCTTCATCCCTGAGCAAGCACCTGGTGCCCTTGGACTGGTCCCGCTCAGAGGGAGGGGGTTCAGCAGCACTCACAGCAGCAAGCAGCAGCTTTGTTTTTGTACCACACATGGATGCAGATCAGCAGCAGAGTGGAAGGAAGCTGGAGTTGATTAGATGCCTGTTGTTCTTGTTGGAAGAGGAAATAATGTCCTGCTCCATATTTCTAGAAGAAAGACTCTAAACACAACACAGATAAAAAATCCTTACTGTGCTTTTCTAGGAATCAGGTGAACAAAAGAATTTTAGTCCCTCTGTAAGAGGAAGGGAATGTCTGTATCAGTCAAACTGGTGTTTGTGGCCAGGGGCCACAACAGTTTACCTGACTTATCAGGCTAAAGTCCACATCACTTTTTCTGAAAATTTTCTCCCCTCTCCCTGAGTTCCTATGGGAACATCGCTGGAATTTATGGAGTTTTTTGCATCCACCCACACCTATAGATAAGCATGCTTTAAATTACTGCAAAATACTTGTTACAAGTGGCGGCAAAATATCAGGATTCACTGTTCCCTCAATTTGCAAATTCTGGCGATTGTTTTTTCCTCTAACAAGGAATAAGTAGGATCACAAAGGTATTCTCTATCAAAAGGCTTTTCACTCTGCCTTGGCTTTAAGACAGCTTCCGATCCAGATCTACTGCAGATATCTCCTTTTGGCTACTATTGGATGCTCCCTGCAGCGTGCAATAAACATTCACTTCATATCACACATCTCGCCCTGACAAGCAAATCCCTTGCATATCAATGTGGCCCTGTGAAGAGATTTTGCTTTTTTACATTCCTTCCACTCCCAGCTGTTAATTTGCACTGACTAGATAGCAGGGGGTCCCACTCTGCCCCAGAGACATGCTCGCGACTTTCACCGACTTTAATAGGATTTGCATGAACATACACGGAGTCAGGTCCTCAGCAGAATTCAGACGAGCTGGCTAGAAATTTCAAAGTCATCCAGGATTTTAAACAGTGGGTTTTTCTTACCTTTAATGGGCCCAAAGTGTTCAAAGCTCAGGTAATCGTTAAAAACCACGGAGTTCATAATAATGAACTAGGTTTAGTTTTAGTGCCTCACACAACCTACTGCCTGAAATCGCCTTGATCAAGAAAAAAAATAGTTGAGGGTAGAAATTGGTCTTTCACTTACAGAGATTTTATTTGAAGTGAATTGCAATATGTTCATAGGTTTGATTACTGCAAGTGTGAATTACTTCTACAAATATTTTGACAGACCTGCAGAGGACTGAAAACACCTTTCCCTGCCACCATTGTTTGTAGAAAATGATTGATGTGTTCTACTGATAACTCCTATTTCAGATTAAAACTGAAGTACTCCAGCTTAAAAGTGTAGGAGAATACTAAACTGTGCAGGAAGCACGTAAGGATATTATGTATTTGTATGGCATTCTGTATCTGATTTCCTGTATCCACTTGAGGCCTAATCAGCAGTTATTACAGTTATTTTAATACACAGTGGAACTGACAAAGGCATCTAAACAGTTGGATATTCAATTCCCACAACTTTCAGAGAATATATGTGCCAAGAATACACTCAAGGAATGGGCTGGGATTTGAGAGCATTTTAGGCCCCAGTGCATTCCAGAAAGAGGAAAGCACTTATGCCTTTTTTAAGAGTCCATTTTTCAAAGATAGCATTTGGTATCTCTGGTGCCTCAATTCTGGTTTGTCTGTCCCTCTAGAACAGCATGGTGCTTCTGATGGAGCTGATACAGGCAATGCAAAAGAACATGATTAACTGTTTGTTTTTTAAATATTAACCAAGTCTTCACTGTTCCAATTAAAATTTATCAAATTAAGCAAATTGCTTGGGGATTGGAAAGAAAAAAAAAACCCTTTACTTAATTATTTAGCCAATATTTACTGGGTATGAGTATATTATTAACAGCAAAGGAGGCTATTAATTATTATTCACAGCATTTCTAATAAAAAAAGATGGCATCTGCTATTTCTGTAAAAGAAATATTGTCACTAATAATCCATTCTAAACTGTAAATGTAATATAATAAACTGGATGTGTCATTTCTCTGTTCTGCACTGACATGTGCTATATGAGAGAGCTGAGCTTTTTTTTGGGCCTGTGTCAAAAGGCTTTTTGTTGGTGACCTTTAGTCAGCTAGTATCCAATTATGCAGAAGTCTAATGGCATATTTGTGTACCTGCAATATATTTTCCACCAGACAACTGTGCTTTGGTATCACCTTCCTTTTACTCATATTATCATAAGAGAGGCAGCAAAACTGGAAATAAAAAATCAACCAGGATGCTATTTTCTTTGCTAAGTGAAAAAAAATGTAATGTGCTATTTATTGCATACTTTACATGTACAATCTATTTATTGAGGCAGAGGAAGTGAGAGGAAAGATATTCTGAGGTAAAGACTGTTGAACTGGTGTTGTTAAGGCCAGCTTTCAATTTTCTGCTTGATTTTAAATGCCCTTGTGAACTTTGGTTAATCATCCGTGACCTGTGTCCCTAAAATCTACAGTGTGCCATGAAAAGAAAAGATGGATTAAAGGAATATTTTGAAACTTTTTAGGCTATCTGTCTATTCAGTGTTAGGATCACCTCTACCTGAACAACTTCCGGCAAATGTCTGTCAGAATAATTTTTTAAATGTTGGATTTCTTGCTACAGTTAAAACCCATGTGTTTCATCTTGGCCTCAGCATATCAGAGCTTATTCCCTTTTCCTCTCCAGCAGTTCATGAATGTTTTCATGTCTCCTCTCAGACTTGCCCTGTTCCAAGGGAATCCCAGTTCTTTTCTCCTGGGTCACATTTTTCTCCACACTACATTCTTGCTGCCTGGTCAGTCCTTCCTGGAGCTGGATGCAGCCTTGCAGGGCTGAGTAGGGCAGGAGGGACTTTCAGGTGACATTTTTACTTGTGCACACCAGTGTCATGTTTTTCTTTTCAAAAACAATGGAACATTGTTGATTTATATTGTTTGGGATTCCCTAATCACTTTCTTTATCTCTGCAACAGTTCTTTGTCCTGAATTTGAACCAATTGTTCTCACCTATGTGAATACATTTCATTTGTTCCTGTTGAATTTGGCCTCATTTTTCCTCACTACCTCTCTAACTTGCCACAATTTTTCTGATTCCTGTTCTATCATTGTGTTTACAGACTGTCTGCCTGAGCTTGATTTTATCTGTTAATGGAATAAACACATTATTATCCCTTCTTCTTAATCATTCATAAAAATACTGAACTTTTCCAGACAGAGGACAGAACACTGTGATTTTCACCAGAAACAATACCACCATTTTGACACCAAATCATTGATAAATTACTCTTAAAATTCAGATTTCCAGCTGTCTTAGCATGTCTTTTCTCTGTAGTTCAATCTTGACCAGGCTTTCTTATCTTACTTGTGAGAATATTATGTGAAATGCTGTCAAAAGCCACACTAAAGTCAAGATGTATGACATTTTCTTTTCCTACTCTACCCACAAGGCTTGTTACTCTGTTTTAGAGTGGAATTAGGTGGGTTTGACATTATTTCTTCTTGACAAATACATGTTGGCTGCTACTTCTCTCCTTCTTACTACCTAGGTACTTAGAAAGAGTTGGATTATTTGTTCCAGTACTTTTCCAGGAATCCAGTTTCACTGTCAGTCTGGTAATTCCCTGTCTCTGCCCTTATTCCTTCCTACAGATGGGTGCTCTGCTGGCACTTCTTCACTTTTCTGACCCTACAGATCTTGCATGAATTCTCCAAGAGATTGGCCAATGCCTGTGAGATTGTTTCTGCCTGTTCTTTAAGTTCTTTAAGTGTCTTGGCATAAATGCCCTAATGCCCCACTGAACTGGCAATTGGAGCCCTAAGTATTCTCTAATCTGATCTTCCTCTGGTGCAACCTGAGTCGTTGCCCCTTGGTTTTTTCAACTGTCTAGTCATGGTTAGCCTTTCCAGAGAGGGCTGAAATAGAAAAGGTGCCAAACATTTCACTTTTCTGGGACTCATCTGGCAGGAGTTTGTTCTCTTCTTTTACCAGTAAGCCACTGTTTTCCCTCAGCGTTCTTTTTACTGCAAATGTGCTTACAGAAAGCTTTTTGCTTCCTTTGCAGATTTCCTCTCTTTTTGTACCTTTGCCTTTCTGAATTTTTCCCCACATATTTATGTCATTCATTCACATTTGTCTTTAGTATTTCAATGTAGTTTTCACTTCCTGTACATTTTATTTAGCTCCAGGTCATTGAAGAACTCATGGTTTTGCCAAATTGTTTTCTGATTACACTTCCTATCCTTCCTTCATGTTGGCATGGCTTCTGATTGTGCTCTCACTGTCATTTCTTTAAAGAATTGCCAACTCTTCTGGACTCTTTTGTCACTTCAACTTGTTTCCGAGGAGATCTCACCCACCAATTTACAGTGTTTATTGAAGTCTGCCCTCTTGAAATACATTGCTTTTAGTTTTCTCTTTTCCCTCCTTCCTTTGCTAAAGCTAGTGAATTAGTTTCATGGCAATTATAACTCAAGTTTCCTGATCCATAAATTTGGATAGCATCTGTTTGTCTCTATAGATTATAAACCCTCTAGGGAAGAAAAAAAAAATCTTTTATGCTATTTTTTAAACTTTTTTTTTTTTCAAAATGCAACACGATGCAAGAGTATTCCAGTACCAGCTGATTCCTTTAGCTTTATCTCTGAGAGATAGCATTGATAGCTCTGCTCTGACATCCTGCTGTAGTATCTCAGCATCTCCTCTCTTGTCAGCTTCCTTATTGGCTGCTGTAAATCAGGCTGAAGAGCACAGGCAGCTGTACTGGCAATTACATCCAAATAGCAATGTAAGTGCTGGTAGTGACAGAAGAAATAGCCATATTGAAATATTTTATATATATAGTGGGTCTGATGCCTGATTAGAACAAGACACAAGTGCACTGAGATGTATGTGTGTATTTCTCCTAAATTTGTACCCTGGATATGATGTGAATGTGTGTGGCTCTGCAGGTCAGAAAGCAGCTGTGGTAAATCCAGTCAGCTCCTCAGTGGGAACATCCAGAGGAAAATGTGGAGCCTACACATACTCCAGAAACCAGACACAGAATCCTACTCTGCTGTTCAGGGAAGGGCTAATGTTCTATACAGGAATGTAAAGAATTTCCAGATACAGATATCTGATTGAAAACCTTCAATTAACTTCAACTGGAAAGAGCAATAAACGTAGGTCACTTGGTCATCTGCTCTGCGTTCCTCTATGGATTGTCTGGACATTCAGAAGACTCAGGAATTATCCACAACATCATTGTTTTACAATCTTCCTGTGCAAGGCTCTTCCCTTGCACCACAATATGGAACAGGAATGGAAAAAGTAGCAGGAGTGGTTAGTAGTCAACTCTGGCCACTTGTCTCATGTCTGAGTAGCTGTGCAGTGAGAAAAGGGGTTTATGATGCTGGCCAGAGAAAATGGTCAGTCAGACCTGCAATCCTCTCCTCGTTGTTTGGGTGCTGCTGGCACCATTTCATGAATGGCAGCTGCTGAATCCAGCCACGAGTGACACATTTGCAGCTAACTAGAGTTTGCTCAATATTATCTGACAAATTAGGCTTCTACTGGGAAATGTCTTAATGTCCATTTATTAGGGAAAGCCTCTCAGGTTCATGATAATATTTCAGGAGTTAAAGAGAGACATGGGCTGAAGGATGATCTTGCCATGAAAAGTCATTAGTCCGGTACATGTTCTTTAGGGTTATAGATTGTTGGGACTCAGATTTCAAATTCTGGCTTCTCTGGATTTGGTCTTTCTGCCTTTTTAATTAAAATTGTTTCCCTTTGTGTAAAACCCTTATTTATTAGATTAAGGATTTTAACTAGGGTTTACTTTATTTGTGGTTGTACTAGATTCCCCGAATTATGGAGACAATCCACTACTAAGACATGTTATTATCTTTTCTCCTCTGTGCCAGCTGTTTGTATCACCTCTGTGCTAGAGAATCCCACTGCTCCATGAGAGGAGATCAATGCAAAGCTAGAAACCTGATTTAATTATTGTAATTGTACTGCTGCAATTATTAGTTGAATGAATTCTTACACTTTCAACAGAGAAGACTGAACCAAGCTCATCCAGAAGTGTTTTATAATGAGTAAAAATGGTGGTAAAATTCCTGTTTCTGCTCGTAATCATGTCTGAGTCTATATAATACTATATATAGTACCCTTAAAAGGTCTTTATTTCATCTGAACTAAAAGCTTGGAAAGAGAAAAAGATAAGGAATTAAACTTATTACTATTTTTGCAGAAAACTTATTCCCTCCATGATTTACAACAAACATCTTGAGAAATTTGCAAAGAAATTTACACTTGTAAACAAAAAAAAAAAAAAAAAAGAAAATAAACTCAGTTTTATCATCTGAATGCAGTAGTTCCTCAGATGCCAGGATTATGAGATTTCTATTTCAGAAACTGCAGGAACATTAGTCTGTGGATTAGAGCTAAAATACTTTGTGGAATAGTGAGCCAGACACAATTTGTATGAATAGCTTTTCACTGACTTGCTCCAAAGTCTTGTGTATTACAAAAGCCACAATGTGACTCCAACACAAATGTTTCTGTTTAGCAACTCATACTGAGAGATCATAAGAAAAAACTCTGCTGTGCTCCCAGCAATGTCTGATTCAAGTTTATGATGTCATTCGTTGGTTAAATGCAATCTGAGGTATTTTGTGCAACCATTGCATGTCAGAAAGGGAAGTGATCACTTCTCTTGGCAGCATCAAAAATGCACTTTCCTCCTGTAATTCCTATAAGCAATGGAGTAGCAACATAAAGAGTGGGATTTGGCAACAATGATTCTCAGAATAAATCTTCAACATGTAAATTTTACTCTATCTCATAACTATTCTAATTCTGTCCTCTGGATGGACTAAGTCACATTCTGAAACCACACAGCATTGAGGCTTCTGTTATTGTATAGATGCATCAGCGATGACTGATGATTTTCAGCTTGTAGAGGATTTTTAAGGCAAGGTAGTAGCAGTTGTCTTGTGAAACAGTGAAGATGAAAGTGTATGCCATTACATTCTGCAAAGTGGAACAGATTCTGATATTTGAGTATTGGGAACTGAGATGGGAGAACAGCAGAAATATGTCTGAAGTGGTGAGCTCTAGTTACCTTTTGAATTGAAGAACAGAAAAAAATCAGCATTGTCTCCAGAGGTAACTCCTGTACAAATTCCAACTGTACTGAGATGGGTTAAAAAAATATCAAAATAATTTTTTAGGTTTTGGCTTATTAAAAATGCATAATATAAATTATGACATTAAAAACATTTTTTTCAAGCATCACAAAGCTTGTTTTATTAAAAACTTTTTCCTGTTCTGCAAACTAAACATCAAAAGTTGATGAAATTTCCTGCAGTATTTCAGTTGTCCTGGAACTAAATTTTTTTGGCAAAGGTGAAGCTTAAAATTGATGTAGTGCCACAGGCATACATTCCTCTAACAGTCAGTATTTATCTGCAACTTGGTCCCTGAAGTTGTTGCTCTAGGTTTTTTTTGTTGTTGTTTGCTTTTAAATAGTCTTAGAACACGTAAGTTCTAGAATGTTTCCTAATATTTTGCACCCTAAAGTTCATCAGTAAGAAGACAGAATCATTTAAACAACATGATTTTACCTTGGCCACTATATTCCTTTTTTATGCAAGCCTCTTCAGTAGCTGGAAGTTTGTGTTGCTAGCATGAAACAAGCAGATATGTAGTAAGCTATTTTTGTGAGGATGAGATAAAGCATTTCTGAAATATGCTCTGTTGCTGCTCCAGATTGCAATGAAAATGCTAAAGGGACTCTTAAGCATCCTATGACTCCTTTCACAACTTCAGTTTTTTGATAAAGTCTATTCGGATTTGACACTCTTAGTTTCATACAGCTGTTTCTTTTCTTTATTTTCAAAGCAGGTACAAATAAATACTTATTGCTTTTTTTACCATGCAATTTTTTAAACTTTTTTTTTCCACTGAAAACTCAAAATCCTCTGAGGAGGGCCCAGATTATGGCAATGCATACATAACATTTCCTCTTTTCCCTCTTGTGAAGCCTTAACCACTCTGAGGAGCTGAGGAAAACCTCTGCCTCATTTAACTACAGCTGTCCCAACATGCAGGTGTATTATATCATTATATTATTAGCTCCACACTAACCACTGAGAGGATGTAAATCTGCTGCATGAATATCAAATGGGCTTCAGCTGAAACTTATGTTTATGCAGAATAAATGACTTGTATTTACAGATGCGTCTCATGCAATTTTGTGTGTCAGGCTGGTGAATTATGTGTGTGCGTGGCTGATGTTGGAAGTCTTGGTGACGTATCCAAGGTGAGGTCAGTAAAGATGTATGTGGTTTATATGCAACCAGAGGCCTCCTACACAAGTGCAAACAGGTGGGAGTTATTTTTATTATAGTTTTGATCAGCTTTAGATGGAGTAAACATGCTAGATTTCAAATAACTCGTTGATCTTTGAGCTTGACTGTGATTATTGCTGGCCATTTCAGTGGAACAGCTATATAAATTAAATAAGTAAATATGCTGGGGCAGGATTTGTTGATTTGGGTATGTGTTTTGAGAACACAGGCTTCTACAACTGAACAGCTCACTTCAGCCATTTCAGAGCAGAGATGAGTCAGCCAGCAGAGAACTATGTTTGTTTTAGCTAAAAGATGTCATTTCCATTCAGTGAAAAGTATTTCTCCCTGAGACCATTGGCTCTGCTGGTTTGGTCTCCTCTGGCTGCAGGAGGCACCCAGAGACTGCCTCAGCTACAGATGTCTACAGGATGGGGACCTTGGGAGAGATATCCCAGGTCTTGGGTGGCTGAATCTCATTTAAGGCCAATTTTATTTGTTGTGTAGTACTTAAGCCAGCTCACTGTGAGTTTAAGCAGCCATGGATGAGTTTGGTTACTCACTTTGACCTCACTAAGAAACTTAATATTTGAAAACAAAAATATTTTGAGGGGACAGAGGAAAGCAGGGGTAAGACAGTGAATTGTATCAATGAAGAGTGGTCATGGGGTCCATTTCATTGACACAAGCAGGGACAATGTCTGGTTTGGGTGCTGATAGTAGGCTGGTGTGTCATGGATGTGTGTGCATGCACTGATGACCCTGATTTTGCTGTTGTGAAGAAAGTGACCTTCACTTCAATGGCTACAGACGCCCAGGAATGACTGCTGATACTACCTGATCTCTTGCTGCAGTTGATGTCCACAAAGGCTTTTTTGTTAAAAATGGAAATTTTAAATGAAAATAATTGGAATGGAAACTGCTTTTGTGGGTTCTGAGAGGCTGAATTATTTTGGTAGATACTTAGCTGGCTGTTGTGCTCAGTTGAAACCATGGCAGAGAGAGAGAATTCTATTTAAAGAGCAGGGTCAGCTCCAGAGTCTCTTCTTTTTGTTGACTAATCAGTGCCAAACCACAGAGCAGAATGTGAGGCTGAGACCATTCCTTGCCTAACTCACTTCCTAACCCTGAGTGAAGGAAAAAAACTGAATGCATCCTTGGTGAGAAAGGCACAGAGGATTTTGGATTCTATAGGGTTTTCCTATGGATCTGTAATGCAGGTGTGTTTTTGTGGTGCAAATTAGTGAGTTAAGCAGCTCTTGGTAGAGGCCTAGGCTAAACAAAAAGCAAGGAACCTACTAATTAATCAGTGCTTCATGTGAAAGAAATAGCAGAGAGGAAAGGAGCACTATGCATGAATAAATGGAATTTCAGCGTTGGATCCAGAGTGCTAAGCACTGGGGTTATGGAGGCAGACTCATATCAGATTGACCAGGGAAAGTGCTCTTGAATTTGATAGAACAAGGCCTGGCTGCTTGCCTTGGAGGCTGGTGAGATGCAAGGGTTGATGCCCATTATTTCTCACAAGCTCTCGACCTTCCACTGGTGAAGAATGGGTCAGCTATATCAAGTTTTAGTTCATAACAGAGCTCTCCTCTCTTTCAGAGCGTGAGTGTTTCCATCTGGCTTCACCCACTGCTTCTGTCTGTAATGAAATGCACAGAAAATTCTAGACAGGAGATGTGAGCCTGGTTCTGCCACTTCTGCCTGCCCTGTTAGGTGGCTGGGTCAGCCTGCCTGAGAGTTACATTACACTGGGCTTAGCACATTGGGGTGGCAGAGGGATTGCTAGGGGCTGCATCTCTTCTCTCTGATCTGCTCCTGGGTAGATCTTGTTGGCATGTTGTAGACTAACCCAAGATGATCTGTCAGTGTTGCCCTATTTATTACCATAACGTGGATATTACCTCTGTGGGGGGAAACATCTGTGCAGCACTTCAGACTAAGCTGATATCAGTGCAGTTACCTGCTCTGAGCTCCTTTCACTGAAAGAGATTTTCCCTAAGCACAGATGAAGCTGTAATTGAGGCCCCATGACCCTCTCTGCAGAAGCTGCTCTGGTTTTGGATAGAGCCTCAAGCTGTCTCAAACTGCTGCCTGGACTGTTTAACCCAAACAAGACCCATCAGATGGGTGCTGTGTTCAGCAACCTGGAGCTGGTGCATTTGGAACTGAAATCTGGGAGTGAAAGGCTCTGTCCCAGCAATATCCAGGGCTTCACTGTTGCTCACACTCACACCAAGGATGAGATGATGGTTTATTCATCTGAGAAACAAGCCCTGTGCTTCTCTTCACTCTTCTGATTTCTTTTCCCCTTGTTTTCATAGTTTCCTTGCTTGGAATAATGAACTGAAGTAGGTTTCTCAGTGAATGCTTTATCTGGTTATTAATGATGTGGAGCAATTCAGGACCCTTAGGACTTCTATGTTGTTGCTTTAATAAACATATTTCAAGATGATGAGGCCACTGGCACACTTTCTATGCTTTTATGGTACAATGGTCTTAAAGTAGCATGGTGCATTTTATTTATTAGCCAGCCCATTAATCACACAGGTATCAGTTGGCTTCAGGGAAATTTTTAATTAGTGATATTTAAGGTTGAGAGAAAGTGCTTCTGTGACAGACAATGAGAGCAAGCAGAAGCAGAAGGCAGGCTATCTTTGTGACTCCGTGATTAATACAGGATTTAAATAAAATATTCATGAAAGGAAATTGAAGTTATAGCCAAATCCAAATGTTGAACCTCCTTTAAAACTCAAATATAAATTCCTTGGAGATTCATTCTTTGTATTTATTAGTGGAGAGTGAATCTGATGAACATGAGAGAAAAGGGAATTTGTTCCCTAATGTAATAATTTAGCAATATTTTAAAATGTTTTTTACTAAATCTTCTTGAACCACAATTTAATGACATTTTTAAAGTCTACATCCTTATTTCAAATAGCTCACAAGTCACTGAAACAGGTACAAAGGAGATATTAGGG
The DNA here is from genome assembly GCF_963513975.1 of Fringilla coelebs. Classification (NCBI taxonomy): domain Eukaryota; kingdom Metazoa; phylum Chordata; class Aves; order Passeriformes; family Fringillidae; genus Fringilla; species Fringilla coelebs. The sequence continues at coordinate 10,960,209 of NC_140028.1, read as the reverse complement.
GTGGAACATGGGACATCCCTGGCAGAACACTCATGTGTGAGACAGAAAGGAAAGATTGTGTGGATGGCAACTACATCCTTCTGGCAGTGTTGGTTTAGTGGTTGCTAACACTTAAAGCCTGCATTGTCACATGAAAAATGAATGGTACTGGCTGTGCAAACATCTCCCTTGTTAGATAATTAATCAGGTGTACTTTGTTTTGATATAGCACCTCTCTGGCGTGCTCATAGCCATCTCTTGAAATTGCCCTGTAAAATGGATTGTTAAAGAAGGAAAAAAAAAAAAAAAAAGCCAAACAAACCCTGTAGGAAATATTGCATGTGTCTCTGTCTGCACAACTGGCAAAATGGAACATTAAATTCTTCTACATGTGCAAAGTGAATTTTTCAGTCTTGGCTGCCCACATTTAGGAATTTAAATGTGTAGGGAAATTAAATTTTCTGAGTTGTTGAGCTCCTTTAGCTCCATTTCTCTGTTCTCCTTACCCTTCTTCGATGCAGCATCTGGTCTACCTAAACACAGAACATAGGAAAATCCTTTGGCCTTCAGGTGTTACAAACTTCATAGGTCTTTGGTCTGGATTCCTGCTCTGGAAAGGAAAGCTGAAAGTTGGTGCCTTATTAATTGAGCTTGTTGGGAAGGAAGAAGCAAAGTGGTGCTGTCAATAATGAGTCATGCTGCTCCTGACCAGCGGCAGAAAGAGATCGGGAGTCTCCAAGGCTGCCATGAGCAGGTGCCTGACAAGGTGAAGCATCAGTCGAGACAGCACCATCAGGATCCTGCCTACTGTGGCTCTGTAGGGACCAAGAAGAAGAGTTGGCTCACATCTCTTTTCTGCTGGCTTTTAGAGGAACAGGAAAAGCTACTGGTGTTACGCTGGTGGTCTTGTTGGGAAAATGTCGTCCATAGACTTGTCAGCTTTCTCAGCTTTGAGAGAACCTGTTTAAGATTTCTATATGAGAAAAAAAATCTGGGATTTTTCTGTGTTCCCATCAGGAGACATCTAGGCAGGTGGAGGGAGCTCATAGAGGCTTATAAATCACTTAAACCCCTTCAAATATAGGCCAAATAGCTTGCACACACAGAATCACACTAAGGCAAGTCAGGGCTCTGGGTAAGTCCACAGCTGGCTGCTTCTTGCTCAAGCCCAAATGTTTCTAATGCTCTCTACTTGGCCTTGTATGAAAGGGGGTCTAATTGTCTTCCCTTAGCCACTGAGACTTTTTTGCTGTTCTACTTTGTCTGCAGAAGTAAGGGCTTCCTTTAGTGATAAAAGATTTCAGCCTTTACCTTTCCTTTACCTCCTTATGTGCACCCACATAGAAACACAAAGTGCTTTTGTATTATTGCTGCTCACAACATCAACAGGTTGCAGAATTAAAAGCAGATGTTCACACCTCCCAGGAGTGTAATTTTAGATGCCTCCTGATCTTTGGAGGCATAATTTTTTCAATTACAGCTTCATTAATTTTCTTTTTGACTATAATGGCTACAAATAAATGATGGAGAGGTTTTCATTAGGCAAAAAATAAAAACCAAAAAACCTGAGATTCTGAATTTAATGCTTGACATCAAGAGTCAGGTTTGATGTGCTCTGGCTTTAGTCCAGTTGCCTTTGAATAGGATGAGCATGGTGTGTACTGTTGTCCAAGAGCACAGAACTTCTTTATGACCAAAAAAATAAAGGTAATACTGCATTTTCCCAAAGCCTTGTGGACAATTTCTAATTGTCTTAGTTCTCTTGGAAAACTAAGACTACCATGTGGATATCCTCTTTCAAATCTCTTTACCTATGCCCTGGAATAAGCTGTTAAATTTGGTAAGAAGCCCATCTGAAATGTTGTGTCTATCAGTGTAGAGTTCTAATTAACAGTAAGGTTTGTTAGCTTAAGTTGCCTTAGAATTTGTGTAAGGGCGAAGCTCTTCATGGGACTACATGCAACCTCTGCCTTGAGTAGCTTTAAAAATTAGATTTCCAGCCAAACCAGAAGAAGAATCCATCACTCTTCCATGTGCAACTTAAGTTTTACCCATTCTTGTTATTAAATTATTGTTACCAAGAATTTAAGTTAGGGATTTTTCATCATTCACAAAGTAGGCAGTTGGGAAGTGGATACCATTGGAAGAGAACTAAAACCCAAGCCAGGATCCCAGTGACCAGTGAGAATGTTTGTAAGTTGCTGGTAGCTCTTTTGTCCCCTTGAGGAACAGTCCCCTTTCTTTGCACCCTCTGAAGTTCAGATTTTGTAAGATTCAGAATTCACTTTCTCCTCCATTTAATATATGCTTCACATTGAAACATATTTCCCCTGTTCTAATTTTTCACAGGCCACTTGGCAATCCATCTTTGCAGGCTGTGCTGTGCAGGTGTATGATTGTATTTGAAATTCCTGCACCCATTAATCACTGCTCTGTGACCCGCTTTACTCTGCACTCACTAAGCTCCCTTCCTCAGTTCTGGTCTGCCAGTGCTCTGTAAACTGTTTACTTTTCTGGTGCAGCATTTGCTCAGCATTTTGGCAGGCTCCAACAAAATGTTCCCAATTGTTCCCAATTGACTTTTGGCCAGCAAAGGCAATAGACTTTTTTTCGTGGAATTTGATGCCCGCATATGTTTTCCCTTGTTTGCTGTCTCAGGCAGCTCTTTTAATGCTGTTATCACCTGGTCTCACCTTGCCTCTGTTGTGACTGTAGAATGGAAAATACTGTCACACAGGCCTGAACATGGTTTCCAGCTCCTGCTTCTTTGGTTTTTTTTTTTTTTGTTTCCTACCATATATCTTTTGGTTCTCTGGAGGCTCATTTAACTCGTGTACTGTTTTCAGTCAGACAGAAGACAAGGTTGCTCTCGTGGAACAATGAGGAGAAAAAAAGGTACAGATCAGAGATGCAAAGAACAGAAAAAAAAAGAATTTCCACAACTTTTTTTTTTTTTTTTTAAACAATGAAGCAGAACCAATGTTTTAAATATTTTCTCTACAATAGGTACACAGCCTTGTGCAGCCTTGTGCTACAAATACACTGAATAGAAATATCTAGATATCTAGAAATGCCTAAAGACCAGCCCATCTATCTATATTTAGCTCACTGCTACACTTTTGTATTTGTGTATTGTATAATTTTGGCTCTTCTGCTTTGAATCTTAGCCAAAATAAGCCTGGGGAAAAAAAAATCAAGAAACTGGAAACCCAAGCCCCATTGTGCAAATATTTTAGAATGTTAAACAAGGCTTATTTCTATTCAGGAGAAAATGACTTCAAGAGTTTTATTATGGCTAGTGTGTTTATTATTGTTATTCTTTGCTGGTTGCTCATCTATCCTGCTGGAGCATAAAACACACTTTGCACTCTGTGTGCTGGTAGATATCTCAACGCTTCATCTTCAGGCAGAAGAATATATTTGGGTCACTTGAGGACAGAGTGTGGGTGTTGCTTGACAGTTTTTATAAACAAATCAAAATACCTCTGCTCTCCCCAGTGCCTAGTTAGCTGTATGCTTTCCAAGTTCTCAGTGCTGAAAGTGTGGAAAGTTAGATCCTCTCCCAGCAAAGAAAGAGAGGTGAGTGTAAGTTTGATGTATTTCATCTGACTTCTGACTTCCTAATGGTCTAGCTCTTAAAATTCCCTCGCCCCGACTCTATTACTGCACAGGGAAGTGCAAAATAAACATGACTTCTATCTTGAGAAGACAGCAGATAATTTGTGAGACCACAGATGACAGAGATGTTTCCAGCCTGCTTCTGCCTACACCCCTTCTTGAAGCCTTGATATTTAAATTGCACCCATTTATGCTCCCTTGTGCAGTGATGGAGTAGGTGTCAGCAGGCCCACAGGAGATTGACTGGTGATACAAAGGTACAAGGCAGAAGAAGGGAATGTAATTTTCTCCACTTTCACACCAGCTGTGAATTTGGCACCTGACAAGTTTGTCAGATGTTCTTGCTAGCTTGTCCCGTTGAAAGCCACAAAAGGCACCGCTCTTGGAGAGAATTTCTGTCCAGCTGTGTCTGAGTGGGAGTATTGCTGTCAGCCACCATGTCTTGTATATTTTCTGTTTCTCATGGACCCACCTGACTAGCAGATGCCAGTATAATGGGCATTTACTTCTTTACTTCCCATCTACTTAGGCAGCCTTCTTCATATGTTCTAATGATAGGTACATTTCACTATTCTGATATTTTTTAGTGGTTGCAACTTCTTTACTCACTTAACTGCTTCAGCAGTAGTCTTGAAGATGTGTTCATTGCACATTTATAACATCACATGCCAGCAACTACAGATATACAATAAAATTTTATAACTGGTCTCAGTGCTACTAATGAAGAACTTGCCTTATTTGATCGCCTAAGCATTTTAAGTAGTTAGTTGAATAACATCTTGTTGCCTATAAAATTGGATTTAATGATAGAAGATTAAGGCCAGAAGAGGTATTTAGGGAAGGTTTTTGTGATTAATTTTTGGGTGTTTTGTAAAGAATGATTTTAAAGGACAAGAAAACAAGAAGATTAACACTTAAATCCATTTTCTATATGAAAGAGCCATCACCATTTAAAAAACTTGCTTGATGTGGCCTCAGGAGTAGTAGCAGGAGCTCCCATGATAATTCTTTTCCCAGAGGCACCAGGAGCTTTAAAGTCCAGTTTATTCACTGATGTAAGAAATGACCCATGATCATGAGTCAGTCAAGTGAGAGAGCTGTTGAAGCACCACTAACATTTCCTCCACTTCAGAAACAGTACAACTACTCTCAAGCCTCCATTTCCCCCACAGAAAAATCCTACTTTCTTAAGTAAAATGGGAATTTCTCCCTATTTTCAGACATTTTATTTCTTCCCTGCCTGCCCTTCCTGTTCTGAAACCATTTGTCTCACCAGTACAACCCAGTTCACCTTAGCAGGTCCGCCAGCCATCTGTGGGCTCCTGCAGCTTCAACTGCAGATGAGGGTGACTGCAGCAATTAAACCAGACTGTTTGTAATCTCTCTGAAGACAAGGAGGGAAACTTTTCTTTCTACTCATGGCAGGAATAGTAAGCTGTTAGAGAGAAAAGATGCAAATATCTGATATTCCTCCTTCCTAGGATGGTTCTCATTGAGACTATACAGTTGAAGTAACTCAGGACAGTTCCCCTAAGATCTTATTCATGTCAGAGAGAATGCAAGTCTGGACTGCATTTGAGGAGAAGTCCTGGGATCTCCCAGTGTCTAGGCAGTTCTCCTGCCTTGAGGTGCTCTTGAGAGAAAATTCACTTTTCTTGTCCTTCAGGGACTTTCCTGCTCAGGAAGCTCACTCTGTGTACTGCTGAAAAGGACAGTAATATTATGAAAAGCTTTGAAAGCAGGGAAGGAAAAATGTTATTGAGTCCAGTGTTACTGGGAGGCAGTGGAGAAAGTTCAGTATTTTTCTGTGCAGACAGAGGTTGGAGATAGAACCATTCCCCCCCCGCCCCAGCATCTTTTCATGCTGACTTCAGTGGCAATTTTTTTATTCAAAGCCCTCAGGGTTTGAACCTTGTTTAACACCTCTCTGTTGAGAAATTCTGCTGCTCAACAGTCAATGCCTAGTCAACAAATTGTGCCTGTGATTTTGCAGTAGGATAACATTGTAGATAAGACACACCTACTGGGCACTTTCAAGTTATAATATTGTGTTAGTCATTGCTTTTATGTATGTTTATATACAATATCTGCCCAAAGGTACACATTGATTTTCAACCATTGAGAACACATTTAAAATTGGCTGAGTGCTTAACCTTTGTTCACTGAGAGTATATTTTAATTTTTTTTGCTATTAAGAATTATTAGCTCAGAAGAGTTTGATATGGCTATTATCATCATCACGATTATTGACGTAAACTAAAATTCTTCTAGAGATTTTATTTCTTTTGTAAAGTTGAGTTATACTTGTAATTTACCTTCTGATTTTAATAGGTGTATTCTCTTCACATGTATTGATTTAAGTGGATTCAACTGTATTTCAGGTAAAGATTTTCTGACAACTAAAACCAAAAATCACATGTGGTGTTATTTTCCTTGTAACCAGTAATTTTGTGAATTTTTGTATTAAAAAAAAAAGAAGAAACAAAAGGAGGTTACAGACTGAGATTCACTTTGCAAGATTAAATGTTTAAATCCAGGAGAACAATTCTGACAGCCTTCTTTCCAGTAGCACCTAACCTCTGAAACACCTAAAATCAATCAGTTTCCATTTTCTTTTTGTCTTAGTTCCCCAGCTGCCAAAACCTCAGTTCACTGGTAGCATCATGGGCTGAACAGTGGAGTTTCCCATTCCTTCTTGAACTCAGCTGTCAATTCAGAGTTGTGAAGATGCAACTCAGACTCCTTCCCAACCCCTGGAGGTGAGGAGCCCATCAGGGGCTCCTCTGACAGCTGTCACCCACCTGCAGCCACAGTGTGAAGCCCAGCAGCTGCTGTGCCCCTTTGAGAAGAGGGAATGGAGGGGCAGGGATGCTGTTGTCCTCTGCCCTTTGCCTATTTTCCTCATGGGAAATCCCTCCAGGTTGTGCAGATGGTGTGGGTGGGATCACCTTGCCAGGGCTCAGTCTGGTTGTGTTGACTTGCCAGGGGAGTACTGGAATAAGGCCAGCTTGTATCCCTCCTGTTAGAGCTCTGCAAAAAAGGATGGAGCTACAGAAGGGGAACCCGTTGGTGAAGGAGTCCAGAGTCCTGATCCCTCATTTTCCTAAGCTCATTAATTTGATAAGTGACATTGGAATTATAGCCCAGGTCATATTCCAATGCCCAGTTGTAAGACTGCCTGTCTGAGATATAGGCTCCATTTTTAAATCCTTCCTCTGCTTAGTTTGAACTATCTGAAGTTTTCTGCACCTGCCCTAACCACCAGGATAAACAGACATTTCTCATTCAGCTTTGGAAGAGAAAGATTCATGCATTTTACATAAAAATGAGCAGATTCAGCAATTGTGGTAGTGAGAAAATGATCTCAGTAAATGTGTAAATATGAAAGCCTGCTTCAAATTTGTATCACTTCACCCAAAAGGACTGATGCCTAGGAATGGTGAGAGTCATACTTCATGATGTTACCTCAGAATCCCAGAATGGGTGGGTTGGGAGAGATCCTAAAGATCATCCAGTTCCAACCCTCTGCCATGGGCAGGGACACCTTCCCCTAGACCAGGTTGCTCAGTGCCCCATCCAACCTGGCCCTGACACTTCCAGGGACGGGGCAGCCTCAGCTTCCGTGGGCAGCCTGTTTTGGGACAGCACTGGCTGCTGGGAGCCATGCCTTAGCTCTTGGCAGGGAACAGGTTTGTCTATAAATCCAGGCCTTAGTCTCCAAGGCTTTCTGGTCTTGTTCATTCAGAAATTACCTATCAGGTATTTACAATTGCCTGTCTGAAGACAGTTGTCAGAGTCTATTTCACTTGGAATAATCCTATGGACTTTAATTGGTTTAAAGCAAGGCATTTTGCTATTCTAGAAGAATGTTTTTGTTCAGGTAATTCTCAAGATTTATTTAGTAGACAAAAAGACTTTTCAGACTACCTGCTGCCTTCAGTAGTGCTGAGATTGTCTTCACCTGAAAATCTCTGGCATGCAGGTGGAGCGGACTGTTTCTGTTCTCCTTTCACTAGACCAAGCTTTCTTTGCAGTCAGGCATGAAGTCACTGCTAGTGTTAAGAAAACATGTCTTATCTGATTCCTGGTCCTGAGATTTGTCTTTCCTTTTCCTCTTCATACTTTTATTCTCTAGGCCTTTATAACTCTCAAATGCAGATTGTATCAATTTTATTCTGCCACCTGGTGAAAGCAATCTAGAGCGTAAAAAAAATTTACAAGGTTTCACAACTATGATAGAACAAGGCAATCAATTATGTCCTTCTTCAAAACAGCTCTGCCCATGTTCAGATATGGATTGTTGATGTGTATCAGGAACTGTGGCACCATGAAGGAATGCTGTGGTTCATGCCCCACGCCTGCACCCAGGATTGGTTCAAATGGCTATTATCACGTCTCAGAATGTGGTGGCAGTAAACACAAGGAAGATGTGCCGTGTCTAAGAGCCTCCCTTGTCAAAATACACAACAACTTTGATTGAGATGCAGTGACTCATGGCCCTACAAGAAACATGTGAGATTTGTCAACCAGGATTACAGCGGTAAAATTATTTACACTCCCAAAATGTTCAGAGTGGTAGAGTGTTTATGTGAAGTATCATGTTAATGGAACTACTAGAAAATCAATACCAGGATTTGGAGCAGATGCTATTTAATTTTTTTTTCTGGTTATACATCATAGTATTTTGATTTTTTTTATCCTGCTTACTCACAGAAGTCCATTTTGTGTCAAGTTCATTGCAAAGATTACAATGATGCTGGTGACTACAGACAGCACCATGCATTCACTTCTATTCTTTGTGATATCCTCTCTGATAGTTGTCTTTATCTTCAGCATAGTTTATGTACCAAATTTTTTAATCTCCTTTTTACAGAAATCAGAATTGGGATGTAGTTAAGGTAGTGATTGAAGTGGGCTGAATTTCTTGTCCTACTTCAGAATCCTTGGGTTTTTAATCATTTGCTAAAAGAGATAAGTAATGATTTTTGTTGTGTTCGATATATTTCCATTGAAGATTTTCATATCTCAACTGCTAAGCAGTTTTTACACTCTTTTGTCTCTGGCAGCCCAAATCTGTGTGGGGCTGGGAGCTTTAAGATATTTATAAATAATAAACAGACACCATAGGATTTCGTCCATGGCTAAAACGCTATGTCAACCACTTGTGCAAATACTTTCCAGTACCATATCTTTTCATGTCCATGGTAGGAGAATTTGTCCACTAACCTCTGTACTCACCAAGCTGCAGTCCTTTTATTTGGCTGGCAAATCTGACTGATTATTAAGTTCCTACACAAAAACAATAGTCCTCTATAAATCAGCCTGAATAATAATAACAACAATTACAGTAATGATTGATACATGAGCATTTATTTGTGTTCCTCTCAGTCACAGTAATGGGATTTTGATGCATAAATTTCTTCTCATTGTAACACGATTACATGGTTCAGAATGCAAAAATGCTTTTTCATTTAATCTAAAGAAGAAAAAGTCTTCCTTACATAGAACTATGTAATGATATTGATCGTGTTATACTAGAGATCTTATGGAAATGCTCAGCATTGATCTGATAAAACAATGCCATGGGGATTATAGATAAATACTATTATGTATACAAACATTCCCTTGGGAACTGCTGTGATACTGCCTACAAAACCAAGATCATGTGTTCATGAAGAAGCTGCACAAGGTAAACAGTGTGGGTTTCTGTTCTTCACACAGAGCAAAACACAGGTAGCATATAATCAGGGAGAAAATTTGGGAAAAATTTTGCATGTTAATTTAAATGGCAGAAACCAGCAAATCAGCAATTTCACTACAGTCTGTGCTTAATGCCTTTGTCACAGGTGACATATTTTTGTTTTGTGTCTGTAGGGCAATATGCTGCCTTTGTTTCTACAGTAGTAGTGAAACATGGGTAAGGTGTAAACCATAGTAGTGAAGGTGCTGATCCAGCAAACAGTTAATTCCCATGCCTGTCTACTGAATTCAAAGGTAGTAATCATGTAAGTATGCATGCAAACATGTTTGTGTTGGTAAGTTCTTGATTCAAGTGACTGCTGCTTAAGTTTTCACTGGAAGCCAGGGAAAACAAACACAGATCGCCTGGTATTTAGTCCAGTGCTTCAGAGGTGAACTCTCTCATCCCTGGCTGGATTTGTCAATCTACTGTTTTATATCTAGGTCATTAATACCAGAGCCTTTTTCCTTCAGTTTCTAACAGTCCTGCATTTTGATGCTGTTTTCAAGCAGCTAAAAAATAAACAGAAGCATAAAATTTAAATGAAATCTGTATTTGTACTGAAGCACTCTTCAAGTCCAGCAATATATACTTATATTATGAGATTATCATGAAACTCTTAAGAAAGAACTAGTGGTGAGATATTAGACTGAGCAGATGAGCTCTGAATTCCACATAAGTTTCAAGCTGCAACAAGCTTATGTTTGACCACAGGTGTATACAGACTCTTTCCAGATGATGTATGTGGCTTTTGGAAGGAAAATATGAGGCTGCAATGGAGTGTTAACTTTCTATTTCACTCTTCACCCATTGGGACATTTAGTGCACAGTCTCTACTTGCCAAATTAACTCCCATCATATCTGTATTCTACATCCTGCTAAACAGTTACTCAGAAAGCTGCTCATGCATGCCCACACACACTTATTCAAGAAGTCTTAAACCACACTCTAAGGACAATCTTCAAAGCAATTGCTCTTGAAATCCTGACTTTTCCCAAAGCTAGGTTAAAGACATTAGAAATTTAATCACCTTTTAAAATTTCCATTTTCAATTAGTGACACGTTTTCTAGTGTAAGAAACATAGAACAGAAAAAAAAAAAAGACAGTTTTTGCACTTTATTGATTTTCCTGAAGGATGTGTCACTACTAGAAAAAAATTCAACTAAACGATGAAACAGTCTTTTTTCATATCTCCTATAAGTGAAAACATCCCTTTCCCTGTATTTTCTGTATTCAACAAATGCCCCCTGTTGTGGGCAGGGATGTCTGGTACACAGTGAGCAGAGTTAAGCTAGTTTTGCCTGTGCTCTAAGTAGAGCAACCAAAAGCTGGATACACACAATTATATCAGTGCTGGACCTGAGCTGATTTGTTCTCCTGAAAAGTGGAGTGCATTAAGTAAGGCCCAGAGCTGGGATAACCAGGTTTGAATGGCTTCTGGTTGGCTGAGAGTGTAGGCATACCTTTTGTGTGTCTCTTGGGTAATACACCATACAGACATATCCACATATGACATGTTGCTTCATTTTTAATCATCAAGTACCGTGAATCTATAAAAGTACTTCTAGGGAAGAAATGGAAATCAAATATTTCCTTCTGGACAGTATTTTCAAGCTCTCTTTCACTGTGACCTGGTTGCACACTATGTTCCTCTCTTGTAGTGGAGTTGACTCAGTATGTTAAAAAAGAAGGGAAAACAGACAATAGAAACTGCTTAGAAAATCTTCCTGGTTTCAAGTTTCTATTCTAAGGTAGGCTGAAGGTACCTTTGCCTCCCTGGATAAAAGCATTTCGTGAAATATCTTTACTCGTGTGCCTGTGTACAATGCTCACATATGACACATCTACACCTCAGTGAACTGGTCCTGATCACAGAAGACACGAGTGCAAATCTGGGCAGTCTGAGCATCTCTGCAGTCTCTTGATTACAAGACAGTCCTTTGTGCCTTTCCAGACTGCTCATTGCAAGAGGTATGAAAGGAGAATCCTGTCTGCACAAGATTTATGACTGGGAGAAATCACACTCTGTCTCTTCCTGTCCACCCAAGTCTTTTGGGAAGCACCCACGTAGAGTAAGTGGAGGTCTTTTCCAGTCATCTATTTAGATTGGAAGGCCTCATGATTTTCTTGGAAAGCAATCACTTATGAAGTCCCCCTGCAGAATGTTGTTGAGACCTGTGCTGTGGAAATTATTGATATAATCATATACAACCAATTTGTAAAGGCCTAGTGGGGGAAGGCATAAAGAGCCTTAGTCTGACATTTAGAATTAATGCCAGGAAAGATACCTCTCCTCCAGAGATATATGAGAAGCCAATGTTACACACTTGCAGACATAGTAAATGTACAGGACCTGAACAGTTAAAGAATTGTCTAATCAAAAGCTCATTGAATGCTGTGGGAAACTTCCTACCAGTTTCAGAGTTGAAATATTGAATTTATTTCTCGTCTAAAACAATGGAAGGAATTAATGACTAGAGAAGGGTTTGTAGCCTCTGCACAGAAATGAAATGGAGTCTGCCTCCCCATGTCTTTTGATACTCAATTTATACATTTTTATTTGGGAGATCAATCCTCAGAGTGTCTATGAAACTTACTTCAAGGGAATTAAAAAAAATGCATTTTTAATAAATGTGCCACTTTCTGATGTTGGACTAATGACCACCAACTTCCATCTCAACCTGATTTCCCTTTCCTGTTCATCACTGAACACGCCCTGATAAACCCAGGAAGGCCCAGAGAATTTCTGAAGCTCAGCATGGTTTGGCCTCTGCCCATCTGCTTTATGTGGTCCATCCTGTGGTGACTGGTAGCAGAATAAGACCTGCAGGCTACTGTTAAATAAAGCAGGTCAAGTCCTGTTCTCTGGCCCTAAGGGCCAGAGCATCCACATGGCTCAACCCCTCTTCCCACCATCCCAGGTACTGTAACAACTATTAAACTGCAGGAACCACACTGTGCAGTATTTAACTCCATGCTGTGGATGTGCTTGGGCTACTAACGTAGCCAGAGCTGCAGATAAGTGGAGGAACACCAGGGCTGCCATTTCCACCAGAAGTGGATTTGCAATGTGATCTTAGTCCATGAACATGCCCACCACAGGGAACTGACAGCACTATGACAGTGTGTTTGTTTAGAATTATCTTAATTGATGCTGAAGCTATGCATCACTTCCTGTTTATACAACCTCCAATAATGTTGAAAGATCAAATGCAAAAAACTAGCCTGGCAATTTTCAAAAGCTGTCAGAGAATATAACAGAAATGACTTAGATGAATGTGCTTTCAACTTCCATGAAAAATAAATGTATTTTACATCACTCCACCATCTATGCAGAGCTGTCCATGGATGCTTTTAGTTCTATGGGAATGTGACTTCCTCTTAAATTGTCATGAAGCTTGGGAACCTCAAACAATTATCAAAATATAAATCAAAGTATTTGAGTTTTTTTCTTACTCTCCTGGATCTTTGATTTGGACTTGCAGTTTGAGTTTGGGATGTCTTAATGTCTGTGGGGGTCTGAACATTAATTAACCCATTTCAGTGTCATGAAAGGTGCTTAAGATATGTATGTCCTATAAAGTCTTATACAGTTAGTTAATAGTGAATTTCAGAGGATTACTATAAATTAACATAGGTTTTCCCCAGGATTATATTATAATTATTATGTGTTGACTTGTGTTTTGGTAGTTCTTGGTGACTTAGAGCCTGTGTACAGGATTGTGTGTATTGTGTGGTTTTTAACCTTGAGAACTGGCCTTGTTTTTCCAGAGTGGATGAGTTCAGCCCATGGACTCAGCAAAAAACTTTAAGATACCTTTATGGGTGCTGTAGTTTAGGAATGGTGTTCTCCAATTTAGTGTTCCCCCTGAAACCACTCCAAACCATGCTCTGCTTGCTCACTCCCTCCTCCCCCTCTCCTGTAGTGGGGTGGAGAACAGAACTGGAAGCACAAAAGTTAAAGATCACAGGTTGTGATAAGAACAATTTACTGGAAACACCAATGAGATAAGAAAACAAACAGTTTTCTGTTAGCAACAATATTAATCTGACAGCAGCAATATTAATAACAAATGTGTGCAAGAGAGGTAAGGGATTCATATGCTCACCACTCTGCCAAAAGAAGCCCAATAGTACCTGACTACCCGCCCTGACCTGGAAGGGACCCCTTCCCCACTCCTGGAAAATGAGGGTTGGTGGTGCAGAATGACCTCCAGGTCCTGGCCATGCCCTTCCTGGCTGCTGCAAACATCAACACCATCCTGACACAGAAAACATGTGACCACGAGGTGTGTTAGGGCATGTGGGAAAGGGCAAGGAACTGCCTGTGGAGATGTAACTGCTGCCTCTGCATCAGTTCTATCAGCTTTTGAGACCAGAGAATTGGTGTTGTTCTTTCAATTGCAAAAAATTGCTACAACTTGTAACTGACTGTTTTAACAGCCATCCTTGGGAGAAAAGGGAAGGGTTTGGCCTTTCAGTCAGACATCAGTGGATCTGCTCAGTATGGGTGAGGTGGGGACTCCAACCTGCTAGTACTTTCTCCCCTACTTCATTGCAAAGTCATGGAGCTTCTCTAGCCCAGGAGCAGTTGGTGTCCGTTCATCTTCTAGCAATCAAATTATTTGTGACACAAAATAGTTTTGTTTGTCAACAGTGATAGTTTTCCAGCAAAGCATAATTTCATTTTCAGGTTTGGTGTTGGAATATGAGTGATTATAATTAACATTATATCATGTTGCTTGGCTGTAGACTCTTTCCACAAGGCTAAATGTTACTGTACAGGTGCTGCACCAAGATCCAAATACCTCTTTTTCAGTGGTAGTGTCTTCTCCAGATAACTTTACTTTTCTCCTTTCGTAGTCCTGTGCTCTCTTCGTGAAAAATGATGATTATAAGGTTGTAACACATTCTGAGATTTAAATATGAAAAGAATAATAGTTTAGCAGTGACTTCTGCAGAAGAATTTAGATCTGCTAGGACTGATGGGTACTTTTCTTACAGACAAATGAAACATGTTAAAGCCATATACTGGGACTACTTACCTCTTCACATTGCAATTCATCATTTTGCCTTTTATTTGGATTCACTCTAAATGGTCACAGTGCAGGAGAAAGAAAAAGCTTTTCTGCCATCTGTAAGCATGATAAAAATTATCCTAAGAAATGTTCAAGCACATTAAAGAGAAAAACATTTTGATCTCCAGACTCTACCTTTTGATTTTCAGGGGCTCTTCCCTAAATCAAGTGAGTGCAAAGGGAGTCACAAGAGATGATGATCTTCATAGCCAGGCCAGGGTTCTGCAGAAACAAAAGTCAGCATGACATCAATCTTATTGTTGGAGACACTCTGCAGCTTTCTGTTTGCATATTGTAGATCTCTGACTTTTAGAAGAGATTATTATATTTAGATAACCTATGGATCATCAAATCAAACATTTGGTAGTCTTGGGGGAGAGGTTAAAAGCTTTCAAGTGATTTTGTGCTCAGACATTGTAAAATGGATTTGTGCATGTGTATTTGTGATGATGTGGGTTATTTTCAGCTGCCTAACATATCCCCAGTCTTATGTCTTGGGAGGGAATGAAATTTTATTTTGATTTCTGTGTCCCCAGTTGACTGCAAACTGTAATGCTGCCATATATGTCTCAGATCTACCACTGCCAGACACTTCCATGCATGTTGATGTTTTTGGCTTAGAAAAAGGAAATGGGGAGTACCTTCAAGATGTAAAGGAATCAGAGCTTCATTCCAGAGAGGAGAAAACCTGAAATATTTATAGCATTCACACTGCAGCTAGCTAACAAGGACTGGTGGGAGATGCTTGATATCATCTTCCTCAGCATCTGAGGCTGAGTTATAATAATATACCCCCTTTTCCTCTAATTTACCATTTATGTAAAAAAAAGCCCCAACAAATCCAACAATAAAGGAAGCACTTTTCAAGTCATCTGCGTCAGGTAAGTTACAGTGTATATTCTTAAAAGCCAGGGAAGAAAATTAGCTGATGGGCCAAACATTACCTGTTTTCATCCCTTTGCAGTGCTAGGTACTAATACATCTTTGCAAAATTACAATTTTGAAAAACAGCTGGAAGCTCACAAATCGCTCAAGTTTCCCTCCTTTCTCCCCTCCTCATGCATTCAGTGCTGCTACTTTTGATGGATGCCCAGGTTTTTAATTTTGTCCCTTCATTTCTTCTCCTTACAGGATTTCCTCTGTGTGTCTTCACATTCTTGTGTTAACTCCAACAATTGCCATGCTCCACCTTTAACTCCTTCCCCTGATCCCTTTTCCTCGTGCTTCCCATTGATTCTACTTCTCATTTGCCTCTTTTCTGACTTGGCCAAGCACTTTTAAGTCAGCTGTTTTTTCCACATCCCAAAGCCTGAGCATAGGAGGCTGATTTCAGCCAGCCTGACTGAAACCCTCAGTGAGCTCTGGGCACACAGGGTTGCAGCCCCTTTCAAAATGAGCAGCAAGTTTTGGGTTGATGACAGCCACTGGCTCTCCATTGTCTTGGGGAGACTGACACCATCTGAAGATCTGTTGTTCCATCCTGCATTATTCATTGGAAAAAAAATTGTAGTAAAACCCTCAACATTTGAATAACTTAGAATACAGATTGACCCACTGTAGTGCCACCTTTGGAAATGAATTGTTTTACTGCTGTCTTTTACTTTCTGTGTATGCCCTTCTCTTGTAATCTAGACTTTGTTATTTGAACATCTGATCCAGATTTCTTTACTTTTTTCTTCTCATCTGAGTTATTTTGGCTAATATTGCTGTTGGTTGATTTCAGACTATTTTTAGAAGTGACACTGAGGAGGGAGGACTTTGAATACAGCTTTCAGACACCTCTGCAGTACAATGGCTTACTGAGATCACCAGGAATGTACACCTTCAGTAAGAAGAAAAGGAAGGAACAGAAGTTCAGAGAATGAGAAAACATTTAAATTTAAATGACAGAGGGAGAGGGACAAAGCCTGCACATTACCATATCTTGTAGGATGCTGGGGCTACCCAGAGAAAGGAGGGTAGGAAAGGGAGGAGAGAGTCAATGGCACCTCTACCTTTCTTTTCTGAAATATGTGTATGAATGAAACAATTACCTGGGTTGGTGAAGAGTACAAGACTTGGTCACCTGGTTCTCATCCTCATACCCAACAACAACACTGTTTCACTTAACAGGGTGAAAATTGGCATCACATCGGGGTGGAACACTCTGGGCTTCCCCCATGTTGACTGTTTCCTCACAGAAGGCATTTCTGCCTGTTTACAAACCACCACTCTATCTCTTAGTGTTAAATTCCCCTTGGGAAAGGGATGGGTCCAGGGTGGCTGGATTTCAAGTACTCACTCTGGCTTATGTTTTGTGCCTTCCTGGACAACCACAGCATGTTGTTCTCAGTGATACTAATTACAAATGAGGTAATGAGTGCTTTCATACAAAACAGCTGTTTCCAGCTCCCTCTCTGCACAGCAAATAAGCCTTTCTTTTACATTTTAAATTTTCACTTCTTATGTTAACCTATGTTTAGACCAGCTGTATCCCTTTACACTAATAAAAATAATGTTTCAATGGTTTGAAATTTCACAGGGTAAAAAAGTACAAAAGAACAGTTGAAGTTGTCACTTTGTGAGTATTATTTCCACAAGCAGGGCTTTCCCAAACTCCTAGAGGTCTTTCAGGCCTCTGTTGGACTGTTATGAGCTTAGCCTATCTCTGCTTTCCCATCCAAAAAAAAGTTGTAGAACTACACCTACACATGGATCCTGGCACAGGCATCTCTGAGAATCATCCCTGTTACTTTTAGGGAGAAGAGTCATCAATTAGTCAAGTCTTGAAAGGAAAAGTTTTAAAAATAAAAAAGTAATGATAAAAACAATTAGTAAGAAATGTCTCTTTGAAATAAAAAAAAATAAAACATTTCATTCTGAAAATTTGACAGAAGCCTTCAACAATTTTCACTGTTTTTCCATTTTCTTTTTTGGCTGAAAATAATTAACCTAAATTTGTAATTTTTTTTCAGCAGCTACATTTCTATTTCTTGGCTGGAATGAGCCTCTTAACAGCAAGATATTAAAATGTGGCTTCTGGAAGGAACAGAACTGTCATAAGCCTGTTTGCATCTGGCTTTCAAAGAAGATTTCTGCTTTGGCAGATGGAAGTTGTCAAGGTGCAGTAGGGGCTGAGCCCTCCTTGGGGCGGTGGTACCCGCAGGGCTCTGGCAGCACAGGGCTCTCACAGCCAGGGCCAGCCCAGTGCCCTGGCCAGGCAGCAGGGCAGGCAGGGGGCAGCCCCAGGCACTGGGCATGTCCAAGGGGCTGGAGACAGGCTGAGCTCCACCAGAGCATCAGCCTGGGGCTGGGGCCAGAATCAGGCCCATCGAGGGGAGCCAGGCTCAGACACACCCCAGGGTGGCCGGGCAGGTCCGTAGGGAGGGAATTAACAGGAGATCAAATACCAGTGTTTCTACTGTGAAAAACGTCACAATACTCCATCACATGAAACAGGAATGTTGCTCTAGTCCTGGCCCAATGAATCATTGATACATTTAAATGTTCTTGAAAGACTCCGATTTAGTTGTTGACCTAAATGGGATTATAGCACTATGCAGCAAGCTTTAATTTCAGTGTTGCCTATAGGCAGAAGAGAGTCCAGGAGATTTAAACAAAGGCTGACCACAATGAGAGGTAGTGTTCAACAGAAGAATGTGAAGCACACTTGTGATTCAGAGTTAAAACTTAGGCAGATAAAATACTACATGACTCTGGTTCCAATTAGTATGAAAAAGATGTGTTCTCGGCAATTCTCCTTTATGCTCATGTGAGAAAGAAGAGTTAATTTAACTACAGTTAATTTCATGCCCTCTATAATGTACCCAATTATATCATCCTAATTATTTCAAGCCCTCATATGCTTTGGTTGAGTGCCTTTTTTGGAAGAGGATATTAAATAACGATTATCCTCCTCATTAATACAATGCACAATAAAGAGAAAACAAACAAGACATGGATGAAAGGCATAAATATAATTTATATTTTTTATTCACTTTCCCCCTGATCTTTCCACAACAGCAGTAACATTAGTCATGGAGATATGAGGAGCCTTGAAAATTTTTTGTCTTGCCTTGTCATTTCACTTTTGTCTGGTTAATGTGTAAGGGTGGGGGTATTTTAGAAGCTTTAAGGGCTTTTCTGAGAGCTCAGCTATTATTAACCTATAGCACTAGGCTACAGCTGCAGAAGTTGAGACTTCAATTAGTTCTAAATCATGCTTGTTTTTTTAATTTGGACAATGAAGCACAAAAAGGTGTAAGTCATGGTAAAGAATAAGGTAGGATGGTAACATGCATTTTTTTCTGTATTAAGACTAAAATGAGGCAAATTTAGTGCTGTCTCATCCTTAAGAAGGTAGACAGTACTTGGAGACAGTGTATGAGGCAGTCTTCCCACACTTTTGGTCCAGTTAAGATGTCAACTTTCAACTGTTGTGATTTAGCAACATGCCATGGTCTTCCCCATTCTGTGAGAGGTGGGAGTGGGGGTGACAAGCACTGTGATCAGAAGAGACACTTCAGTCTGGACTCTGTTGCACCAAGGGTAGAACAGTCCCCAGTGAGATCAGATAAAGGATTAATATGAAGGGTAACAATCACAGAAACTATGAATCAAAAGAAAAAGTTTGTGTTGGAAGAGATCTTTAAAGATCACCTGGTTCTATTCTCTTGCCTTGCACAGTGACACCTTTTGCTATATTAGGCTGCCCAAAGCTCCATCCAGCCTCCCTGGGATAAGGCATCCACTGCTTCTTTGGGCAACTTTTTGCAGTGTCTGACCACCCTCATTGTAAAATATTTCTTCCTTACATAAAATCTAAATCTACTCTCAGTTTAAAACTGTTGCCCCTTGTCCTGTCACTATAGGCCCCACTAAAATGTCTGCCCCTGTCTTTCTTATAAGTTGCCTTTAGCTACTGGAAGGTGCTCTGAGGTTTCCTCAGAACCTTCACTTCTCCAGACTGAACCCGAACCTTCTCAGCCTATCCTCACAGGAGAGGTGCTCCAGCTCTTTGATCACCTCATGGTCCTCCTCTGCCCTTGCTCCAGCAGGTCCATGTCCTCCTTATGCTGGGAGCCCCAGAGCTGGATGTGGCACTGCAGGTGGAGTGTCACCAGAGCAGAGCTGAGGGCAGAGTCACCTCCCTTGACCTGCTGCCCACACTGCTGAAGAGGCAGCCCAGGATAGGATTGACTTTCTGGGCTGCAGGTGCACGTTGCTGGCTCATATCCAATTTTTCATCCACCAATATCCTGGAGTTCTTCTCTTCAGGGCTGAATTTATAAATGTAAAGTTCTAGCTGGGATAAAGTACAGTGTCAGCTCATATGATTTTTATTGATGCAAACTTTGTGAAGTGCAGGAGTGTATATGCTGTACATGAAGCAATCACTGAGATAACGTCTTCATTTTGTTGTATCAAGATAAGAAGAAATGTAAAAAAAAAATATCCACTGCCTGTGTTTAATTCTCAAATCTCGAGCAACTGGATAACAGTGTTCTGTTTGGAATAGAAATAAGGAGCTGGCCTTCAGTAGCCTCCTCCTTCCCACCTGTTCTCAATATTCTTTAACTGGGAAGATGAATAATGATTCAGCTGTTTCATGCTCTTTCAGATTCTTACTCATCAGGGAGTGAAACTGCAAGTCTCATCTAGCATGGGGTTATAAAAATGTGCAGACAGAAATACCCTGAGTCTGTATAAGCTGAGGTTGCTTCTGCCATTTGGCTCACATAAAGATTCTTTAAATCCTCTTACAGTAAAGGGCTGTAGGGCTGATCAAAATGTGCCTGTCTGTTTTATAACAAGCAGCAAAGAAGCGTTGCTGAGTCACCTTCAGTGTGAGCTCACTCTTTTTAATTCCTGAGAGCAGGTGTCACATGCCTTTTCTGATGCAACTGTTGGTAACTGCTCTGCTGTCACCCATTGTGTCACTTGGCATCATGGGCAGAGTCAGCTGATGATGTGAAGGAGAGGGGGTCATCATCTGATGCTAAAGTGCAAACAAATTCAGATAAACATTACCTCATTAAGGAGAAAGGGGGGATGGGCATAGCCCAAATAAAAAGTGGAGAGGTTACAGAAAACAAAGGGAAAAAGGGAAATGTCTGCTGCAGGAACATTACTTTACGCTGGGCAGAGCTTTCAGCAGATTTTGCATCAGCCAAGCACATTCTGTACAGCTAAGCAAAGGCAGAGACAAAAATAGAGTACCATACCAGGTGTATATTTGTACAAGCCCTTCTTGGATGAAATGCACCTGAAAAGCATCCTGGAGCTGGGCTCAGACCCAAATTAGGCTATGATTCCATGTGCAGATATTCAGCGTGGTACACAGGCTCCAGCCACTTTTCAGCAGATCAATGCATTTCTCCTCTGCTGGCTCAAAATTCTGGCAATCAATATAGGGTGGATGAGCCTGGTGGATCAGTATCCACATAAATGCATCTATCCCAGCCTTTTCAGGTCTGTGTTCATTCAAACCATTTGGAAAATATGTAGATTCCTCCCTCTTTTATTTTGTCTGTCCTTGGTTAAATGTAGTCTAGGTACTCATGGAGAGCATGTTCTTTTCTAGTTCACTGGCTTCAGTGGGAGAATTGAATAGTAAATGACTGACTAAGCACCAAAAAATTTGGGCCAAAGTGAGCACTATGTGATTTCATAAGTTTCTTCTTTCTGCAAAGTTATTCAATCAGGGGCCACATCTTTTATTAGGTCAGCATTTGGTGGGAACGCTCCCTTTTACCTAGAGGCATTCGCTGAAGAAGAGTTAAAATAAAAAGGTTTTGTCTCATAAAAAATTGAATGCATGTGCATGTGTAGAGAGACCAGTGGTTCAAGCTCTGGACCTCTGTGGGACCCAGCCCAATTTGCTTTGTCATCAGAGACCACTTTGAGTAGCCTGGTAAGGTCCAGTGTTGTACCATAAGGCGAGCACTGCAGCTCAGGACACAGCTTACAGGCAGATGATGTGCTTAGGGTGGGGTTCACAGCAGGTTGAAGGCTAAGCAGGGAACTACAGGGGTAGCTGAGAGAGAACCAGGAGAAAGAGAGGGCTGCAGGGCCTGGGTGGGACAGGGCAAGATGCATGTCTCCAGGGTCCTCACTCCCAATCCAAAGCTGGGACACTACCCCGAGGGTAAATGCTTGCATTCATTTTTTTGAGACCCTAAAAAGTCCTGGGAGTTTTCTCTGAAATGGTGGCCAATTTCTTACTGTTACTCCACAACCTTCTTTCCTCAGCCACACTTTGCAAAGTAGTCAGTGGCTGAAACACTCATCCAGGATGTCAATGGTCAATGGTCCAGGTTCAAAGTCCCTCCTCTGACTGGGGAAATGCTGTTAATTATCCCCAATTATCAAGCTGGGTTTAGGCTATCCTCCAGAGCTCCTTCTGAAGCTGTGCAGCTGCAGCACAGGACTCAAGAGTTTCTGGGACAAAAGGGAACACCAGCAAGACTGACTGTAGTCTCCTTGGAAGGGGGAGATTTGGTTATTTGTCACTGTCAGTTTAATAGATTTTCCTTGACATAGTCACTGAATATAGCACACATACTCTGCTGATGGGGCCAGATAGTAGCTTAGGTAGAGTCTGACTTCTTTGGCTGTCCTTGGAGAAGAAACAAAGCAGACAGTGAACACTTTCTAGACTTCACACTTATTCACATGATTATTTGCATTACATTTTAACCCTAATTTTCTTTTGTGAAAAGTAGCTTGCTGAGTCTGAAGAGGAGAAAACTCTTCAACCTCTTCTACAGGCTGTCTCAAACCAGCAGTTCTTCACATAAATATTTTTTGCACATGTCTAATTTGCAAAGTACTTAATAACCATTTTTTTTCCTTAGATAAGAGATTTTGAAGACCAAAAAGGGTCTTGTGGGATTCCTGTGCTTAACCTAGACGAATAGATCCTCTATCTTCTCCAAAAAATCAGGTGTTCCATCACTGCCAAACATCAGATTGTTTATGTTCTACCAGTTCTATGCTTCCCTATCCATTTTTTGCTTCTTCTCAAACTCAAGTCAGGCCAGAACCACAAGGCAGTGCAGATTGCCATGTTATCTGCTGTCTACCCTTCATACAGCTCAGGGGATGTTTATCTCCTTCCTCTGCCTGTGTTCATCTTTGCAGGGGTACCAACTCCATCAATCTGCTCCTGCAAGATGGTTTAAAATGCCAGCAGTTGTCAAAAAATGTGGGAATAAGAGAAATGCTTTGTGAAGATGCAGCTGGTTTACTGTTACCTGGAGAGATTCCCTGCCTGTATTACTGTACTTGAATTATTCTGAATATCACTGCAGAACCTCTCTTAGCAGCTCTCCTTTCCTGTTACTCTTGCTCACATCTGTTCACTGTAGTAATGGATATTTTTTGGCTGTAAGCAGTTATGCAGCATGACACTTGGCAAATGGATGTCTCTGTGTGCAATAGCTACTGTTTTTGAAGACTCATTTGGCTCTTGTCCCCTCTGGGTGAAACAAACACATAAATATATTGCTATAAAACTCTCACCAGACTTTCATTGCAACTACTACCTTCTTGACTGACATTGCTTATGCTTGAGCTCTCCTCTGAACTGAACTCTTTTGGGGAAATTGAAAGGATTTGATTTTAAGCTTCAAATTTATTGTGTGTATGTTTGCTCAGTGACAAGTTGTGCTTCTGCTACCTAGTCAATGGCATATCTGTTCTTTGTAAGAAACATGCTGTTTATGTGATGTAATTATTTCCACTAACCACTCAGAACCCAACTGATCACTCTCACAGCCATAAATGAATCTGTTTGACAACCTGTTCTCTACACAGTGGGTAGTCTTCCACCCGCCAGCTAATTTATCATTGCATCTGCCTGGCTCTGCCAAGGGATATGTTCTAGTGCATTTATTCTTGTCTCTAAAAGCTTGTGACTGGCCATTATCTTGGGAGGAGACATTGGTAGAACAAAAGTTTATGGTGTATATTTCTGTCTTTGTGAAACTCTTGTTTGCAGAGACTCAAAGAGATCTCCTCCTTTAGTTGTTTTCACTCTCTTTTACAGTTGATACTTCCCAATGATTGCAGAGACCCCCATGAGCCTGGCTGGTTGGCCCAGCTAGTTGAGAATGTTTCTCAGTGTTGGTGAGAAGTGCTTAATTGATATTAACAGGGAGGGAGAGGATCTGCTCTGCCATAGGACGGACGTCATTTGGTGCACTTTCCTTCCCTCTAATGCTATAGTGCTCATGCAACCTGAAAGGACCATCTGTAGATCTTTGAGATTAGTGCAGGCCTGTTTATTATTTGGCTTTTCTGTTCAAGCTATTTGGCCCTATCTGTCTGGATCTGCTGAGCTAATTGCCTGATATGTGAATGTCCAGGTTGCCTAGGTATCCCAGCAAACAACAGATTTTTTAGCTCACATTTATTCCTAATTCAAAGTAAGTCCAAGAACCTGCTGAACTGAGAAGCCACCAAAATGGGGAAAACCTTCATCAAGCTTGATCAAGCCTGAATCAAGCTCTTCTGCCATGCTGCTAAACAGCATTTTCATTGTCTGAACTCTTCATTGCAGTTTGCTTTTTTTTCCACAGGGTTCAGGTTCAACACCTTCCCTGACATGTCTCCCTCTACCAGTTAACGCCAAAGCTCTGCCTTTGAATTACACAAAGGCATCAAAGTTCACAGATGCTGGAAAAAGGTCAAAATAGTAGGTATGACCTGCAAGTTGAGGCTATATTTTTGATCCCCTGTAAAATATGTGTCTTTATTCTTCAGTAGAAGAATCTCCTGTGTTTTAGCCTTGTCTTGTCACATGCAGAGAAGGATTAACACTACCAGAAAGAAAATTGAAGATGCCATTCAGAAGAATGGACAGGGCAGTAACTTATCAATAAGAGTATCATCCTTTCACCTAACTGACTCCAACACAGAGACGTGTCTTGTTTCTATTAATATTTCATAGAACCAGCTGGTACTACTAGATCCAGCCAGTCCCAATGAAGTTCATTTTAGCCTTTTTATTGGCTTATAAATGTGATAGGGTTGATGGATACCATTTAATGGAACGTTTTCCACCCTGCTCCTCCCTCCCTTCCCACCCTGAAAAATCTGACATTCATAAATGGAGGAGGTCAGTGATTTGCATCCAGCTGAGTGGCTGTCTGGCTTTAATGAGATGATTTGTAATCATAAGCACTGCACTGCAGTGGTGTCTGGTACCAGGGAAGAGGAACACGTATGCATACTCCAGCTGAGAGGAGGGAGAGGTGATGGGAGGGAGGGAAAGCACATGGATTAGAAAAAGGAAGCAAGGCTGGAATGACATAAGGAGCTCCATTAAATGTAATACAATAATGCTGGCCTGGTTAGCATAAGAGCCAGAGGCTGGCTGATGCAAGCCAGTGAAACTCCTGTTACTTAAGGCAGGCAGGCAGCTTGCAGGACTGCACTTACCCAGAGATCTTTAGAGTAGCTGAAAATAATGGGTTTGGTTTTTCCAGCTGTAAGCCCTCAGTGCCCTTAATGCACAGCTCTGTCCTTCCTCTCCCACTCCTTATATAACAAAAAAGCCTTCTAGACCAGGAAGAAAATTCAGAGGCTAAATAGGAAATATGTTGTGGAGATGGCATGTTCCACAACAGCTACATTTTCAGCATGTTTTCCTAAACAAGTGGATCACGTTCTGTCTTTGTGGGTATTCTTCCTCGATCTGATGCACTTTTAACTCACTTACTCTTTTCATTTCAGTCACGCAAAGTAGTAGCAAATTCCTGCGAGTCTCAGGCAGGCAGGTAGGAGAGAGATGGAGACTAATAATCCATTCACTGGGGGAAAGAATCAGAAGAGAATCCTTCTGGGAGAGAGCGATTTTTAATTCCCTAGCTTTGATAAAAGCTTCGCTTGGCATCTGTTTCAGATCAGACAGCCACGAATCCACCACAGGCAAATCCATAGGAAGCCAGGCTGAGCTGGCTCTCCTGCACACAAAACTACATTCTCTGGCTGACTGTGAGAATTTTACACCTCTCAAAGACTATCTTTCCCTTGTCTCCAGGGTTTCTCTCCTCTGTAGTAGCAATTCTCTGAGATTGTCACACGATACTTTTTCATTAGGCAACCCAGCTGTGGAGGACTAGATTCCTTTAACCATGTCTCCAGCTGTCTGGAGTTATTCTGCAGCAGGCCAGCTGGACCAGTGTAGTTTTTCTTACAGCTGCAATGGAGTAGCTTGGATCAGCTTTAAGGTTGTTATTTTAAAATTCATTAACTATTTATGTTATTAAAAAAATACAACAAACAAACAAACAAAAAAGTCAGCAATTGTGCAAACTGATCCAAGGAGAAGACACTGATTTGAGGCAGAGAGGCTGCTGGTTTGGCCTTGCTCACAGTGTCTCCCAGTGCAGGATGATGTTGTTCAGCTCACAGCCCTATGGGAGGGGTGTAATCTCCAAGGCAGTCTGCAGTCACATCACATCAGGAGACTTTCAGTCCTTATTCATCTCACATTTCTCAGCCACGACCTTGCATCCCCTTCCTCACCTGCCCCTGGAGAATGAAGATCTGTCCTTCCAGGCAACAAATAGCTTTTTTCTCCCCTCTCCTGAGCTCCTTCTGTAAAACATACATGCTTCAAGTGCTTCCTTCTCTGCAGATGTTTGTAACTCTGCAACACAGCCCTTCCCGCCTCTTCCCTGGGGAGACGTTTACCCCTATGTTAAGTACAGAGGTTTAAGTTACAGGGATGTGTGGGTGGCCTTCAGAAATTGTGCCAGTAAGATATTTTTCAACCAGATTTTCAGTTCTGATAGGAATAGAAGAAGCAACACAACTCTACCCAGCACGCATAAAACAATAGCTGCCCTTCCTTTGAGATGGAAGGTGTCTTCAGCGACCTCAGGGAAAGATGGACCCTGGTAATGATTCTTTTTGAGAAGAGCCCTGTCCTGGAAGCCGGTCTTCCAACTTCTCTGCACTTTCCAGCCTATCTGACTCCATCAGCAGGTCTGTGAGCTGGCAGTATCTCCCACACCTTTTTCACAGGCACACAAATGCTTTGCCAGGTCCTTACAAAGTACCAATCTACTGTGCTATGTTAGCAATGCATCATCTGTCAGAAAGGAATTAGTTGTGTATAGTCTTAATGTTAAGAACATAAATAAACTGTAGATTGAAAAAAGGGGTCATGAGGAGGGAAATTCATTTTTACTGTCCCTCTAATATACCATGTCTCCTCTTTGTCTAGGGAGTATCCCACAGATGATCACCTCTCAGCCAGCAGGGCACTTTAGTGCCATTGTTCAAGCTAAGAAAAACCTTGAAACATTCACTGGGGCTGTTTTATTATTTTCCCAATCATGTTTCCTTGACTTGACTTGTCCTGTCCCTTTGATCAATAGCAGACGTCACCCAGCATGAGACAGGTTTTGGATTGATTTAGAGTGCTTGTTAGTACCAACTTCTAAATCACTTTGCTGAGCTTCCTCTCTTTGATGTTGCTGGCAATGGATAAGGTCTTAGGCTGGGATTTTCAAAGGACACAACAACTAAAGAGCCCAGAACACTTAAAGCTCTCCAGCCCCTGTTGAAAATCACAGGTAAAGAGTGCAAGAAATTTGTTTGCTTTCAATTATAAGATTTTCAAGCACTTTAAGGTGCACATAACTGCTTTATGGAGTTTTCAGAGGTGCCTTTCAGAACTTGTGTGCTTAGGAGTATTTGGAAATCCTATTAGAAGCCATTCAGCATCTTTATTTGCCTAAATTCCTTTAAAGCCTGACTCAGCATACTGTGATACTCTTTTCTGTGTGTGAGAGCAACAGCATAAAGAGCAGGCTCACAGTGAATGACTGATGCTGTATGAATGTGTGGAATACAAGCCAAATCCCGAATGCAAGGGCTCATATGTTACAGTCATATAACCCAGCCACTTGTTTCTTCAGCAGTTGTCACAGCAAAGCTGTCATTTCCTAGTTCAAGAGTGTTTTGTCACATCCTTATCCTTGATACACACTCCAGGAGGAGGAAGGATTCATGAAGCAAGTGGAAGTGTGATTCAGAAACTTCATCAAACTGAGCAATGAAAATGCTCCCAGCAGCGGCCTCTGTCTGTTTGGGTATGTGGAATGGATAGCTGGAGTTCCTCACATAATTTAGGTTACATTACCATTTTTCAAGAAAAATCCACAGTCTGGGTTCAGTTTGCATAAATAGGAGCTTCAAAACTAAAGTCTGAAACATCTCATTCCGTTCTTACCAACTTCCAGCTGAAGGATATTTCTGATCATGAATTGTAATGGTGGAAAGTATTGACTGATTCGATGGGAGCAAGACTGAGAGACAGACAGACACATGGACCATTTCCGAGGAGTTTCCTGTTTCCTATGAGCTTTCTTATTAAAATTATCCCAGTGTATACATTCTTTATTCAAGCATGAAGTGCTCATTACAAGTCTCTACATGAATAATGTACACTTAAAATGATTCCCTGTGCCATAAATATTGACCTTGGTTAATAATTGACTATGGCTTTCTCTCTCTGGTCCTCTGAACACTACTGACTGAGAGGCTGGACTCTTCCCATGCTGTTTCTTTCCTATTACTTCTTTAATTTTCAAAGAAGATACCATAATATGATGATATTGATAATATCAGCATAATGATGACACAACTTTGGACTGGAGTATACAGCAACTCCTCTACCCATCCTGGTTCTGGCTTAGTGTCCCCTCTTATTTAACTGGAAAGTGTGGAAAAAAAATTCCTTTTCTAATTTAATCTACAATTTCTCTGCTGGTGTTTGGTGCAGTCCTTGTCCATTTTTTGCTTTAACATGCAGTTAACATAAATGCAGTAAAATACATCTATCGGTCACTTTGTGAGACTGGTTCATGAAAAGAGTTTCAAAGAGCAGTATGTGGACCAAATTTGCGGTTCAAACTGCAGTGGATCCAAGACATTCCTTGCATTTAAAGCTTCCCAGCCTTGTGCTTGATAAATCTCTACTGCCTGTACTAAGCATGTGGAAGAATCTAGAGATTCACATAGGAAAAAAGGGGAATGATTGTAAAATGTTGCTTGGCAGAGTTCAGGTTTATAACGTCAACTTCAGCCAAGACTCCAGATCTGTGTCTCTGCAGGCCCTCACTCTGCAGCTTTTAGGCTGGGCATGCAGGAAAAACGACTCTTACCTCATACACCACCATACTTTATACATCTAGAATGAGTTTTCCATAAAGCTTTGCTTGGGCTTCATACATTAAATGAAAATTGCAAGCAACGATAAAATGTGCTGAATATCCTGTCTGTGATATTCAGGTACCAGAGAGAAATGAGAAAAGGCTTTGACAGCAACACTATGAAAAGATTTCATTAAAGTGTTTTATCCTCTAAGTTCTGACAGAATTTTCCTCTTTTGGACATTCTGCAAATATGTGTTACTAAAAATGCTGTGGTTGTTCCTATAGTTCCCAATTTTTCCCCTGGTGACAGAGTTATAGCCACTCCATGTGGGAGCTGAGAAAACTGTGTCTCTTCTTTTACTCTCAGCCTTTGTAATTCTTAACCCAATGGCTCCTTGTTTTGAGAGAGAGAGATATGAAGGATGCTGTCCAACAAGCAATATCTATTTATGGAGACAGTGAATACACAATGAGTTAGGAGACGGTGACCAAAATGTGCAGCATTGTTTGTGGGTCCTTGAGGACCAATAAAAATAATAGAACTGCAACTGTAAATAGCTTATTACAAACATCCAATTTCTATGCTTGGAATTCAGGACTCTGTCCAGACCATAAAATTAATCCTCAATGCCTGCTGAACCTTGGAAGCTGGGCTCCTCTGCCAAAGGTCACTCAGTTCTCAGTGGTGGCATCAGCGCTGATTTGTTTCGGCTCTGTGCATAAACATTTGCTCTGCTTGGTTACAGGCTGGAATTGCATAAAGATCATTGGAAAAGTGGGTGAAGTGCCACAGCCCCTTCATAACTAAGGATTGCACCTCAAGGAAAGGCACATGAAAGGACCTACATACTAAAATTGACATTCTGTTATGGGTAATATAAGGAGAATGCCAAAAAGGTTTTGCCTTGGGCTAATACTTGAAATTATTGGTGAAGGAATGATGAGAATTCGTTATCATAGCTAAGGTTTGATGTGGTAAAATATGCTTTATGTTCAATGCTGGTTTTAATTTTTTACTCTGCCAAGAATGACAATGTCTGTAATACATTTTCAAGTATTTAAGATTTTCAATTATTGTGTGTTAATTGAGAATGCTTAGAAATGCCTAAAGGGCCAAGCTGTATTGCAGGTTTCTTTGCATAGATTTGCACTGATGTAACATGCACAGATAAAAACTCAGTTTTTACATCATCATTTTAATTTTATTTTCAAGTGTGTTCCTTCCTCTGTAGAATGCATCATACAGCCTATAAACTGATTTAATATTTCTGGCGGTGGGATCCTGATCCACAAGAAAAATGAACCAGTAACCCTCCTCTCTTATAGGTCATCATGTAATTGCATAATCAAACTTTTAATCTAAAATTGTACTGGAAGCAGTGTTTGGCATAGTTTTTTGGACCTTTTCTGGATCTTTCACATTAGAATGCAACATAGTCCCTAAGGGAATAAAAGGGATGTGGATACACCCTCCTGAATTAAAATCCTGTGTCACTGCCACTGCAATCTATTGATAAGATATTTTGCTCCGCATCATGGTTTTGTCTTAGGAATCACCAAAAAAAAAAAAAAAAAAAAAAAAAAAAAGCAGAATCTCAGGGCTGAGCTACATTGCTCTGCTGCTCCAGCAAAGATGATGATTCATATGCTGTGCCCCCATCCCCTCCCTTAAAGCACAAAACCAGCCAAAGACTCACTCAAAATTCAGTGGTGGCCACGAGGCGTTCAGAGATGATACTGAAGGTATGGACATGCCTCCTGGCCTGCGAGTGGGATGCTCTAACACAAGTCCACTCACCAAATGGCACTTATCTCCAGGCTTCTGGGACATTTCACCTCTGCCCATGTCCAAATGGGCTGGTATTGGTGCAATTGTCACTGGTCAAAAAAGGCAGAAATCCACTCAGATCTGTTGTGAAGCCTGAGTGCTAGCAGCCTGCCTCAGGGCTGGTGACTGCCAGTTAGAGTTTGGCAGTGGCACAGAATGTACATGGAAGTTTTCACGTTCTGCTTAACCTACACCATCAGTAACACCAAATGGGACATAGGTGAAAAACTCAGAGATGTTCTCATTAGTTAATTTTATGAACTGCAGTTTTACACCAGAAATCAGTGCCCCCCATTGCCTGACAGACACTTGGTTGATAATTTCCAGTTGTCCCCGTACAAGGGACCAGGTGCAGCCCATCCTGGTTGGTAAAGTCCCAGCCACGCTGTAAGTGTGCACATCTGCTGGTGTGAGTGGACAGACCTCTTCTGACACCCCCAGGCTCCAAGCCAGCAAACAGGGCTGCCCTTTCAGGCCTCCTTTTGTAACTGCAACCTAAAGCATCCATCTGAGCTGCAGTTGGTACTTGTGGGAAGTGCTTCCCACTCTGCTGGGCTGCGAGTGAGAAGGCAGAGCTGGGCTCTGCTCCTGCCAAGCTGGGCATGGAGACAAGTCCCTTTCCCTCTTCCTCGCCCTTCTCCCTCCCTCTCTCGTGGTCTGTGAGCAGAGGAAAGGCTGTCTCATCCTGCTTGTATGTGCTGTGCCCTGCAAAAGATGGCCTTGATCGCATCTGTGGTTTACAGGCTTTATTATAGCGCATGGAAACAATGGGAGTTTTATTACCCTGAATGTATCATTCCTGTTTGAATGCTCCCTCAGCGTGCTGTTCTGACTCCAGGCTTGCCGAAAGAGGCTCGCATAGTAATTGAAAGATTGGTAATATTGCTAATGCTGTTCAGAGCATAATTCCACATCAAAACTCTGCTTGGCTTTTGGGGCCTTTTAAACATCCAAGTTTTATCCCACTTCAATTCAGCTTCTGAGCCTCCTCTCCACAGATCAAACCAAAGGCCTGAATCCAACTATACTCTGAATGAAGCTCCAGATTGTATAGCTTCAAGTCATCTTCCTATGTATGAAATTGCATGCTGTACTGCTTTGTAGAGCAGAAGTCCTTGGTCAAGTGCTTTTGTGCTCTATTATGTAGAACTGCAATAAAAACAACTTTTCCAGTTGCTTTATAATCCATGTTTATTATAGCCCCAAAAATTCATACCCTGGAGATAAAGCTGGTAAGTCTCACTTCCCAATAGAAGTTTATCCCAAGCAGAGCTGAGAAAGGCTTTCACACCGACCAAAATATGGTTGTCCCCAGAGAATTCCATCCCAGTCTACAAAGGAGAGTAACACTTTGCTTTTTCCTTCTTTCAGAGACTGGAAATTCAGCCTGCAGGTCTCAAAGTCAAGTTAAAATTATTCTGCCCACCTCTGCAAATAAAAAAAAACCCAAAACAACCCAACCATGCTAATTACCATGGTAAGGAACTGATTTTCATAAAAGCTCAGTTCCTATTTTGGCACAGAGCTATTTGGTTAGAAGTCCTAGGAACTGTGCACACTAATTACTGGTCTCTTTCAAAATATGTCACAATGGGAGCTGCTAGTTTGTGAACAATTGTGAAAATCTCCCCTCACATTAGCAATATTAGCAAAAGGTTTTGCATCTGGTGCTTAACTCTGGTAAAGGTCAGAATATGACCATTTACTGTCAAAATCAGAGGTTTATCAGTGGAAAACTGTGGTTAAACTCTATGGTTTGACTCAGAGGTAGCATGGTCTTTGGAGGTTATAGTGGGTTGACCCTGTCTAGATGCCAGGCACCCACCAAAGCCTCTCTATCACTCCCCTCTGCCTCTGGACAGGGGAGAGAAAATATTAGAGTTCAAGGGTTAAGATGAGAGATCACTCACTAAATACCATCACAGGCAAACCAGGCTCAAATTGGAGATATTAATTGAATTTATTACTAACAAAATCAAAGCAGGATAATGAGAAGTAAAATAAGGCCTTAAAAACATGTTCCCCCCATCCCTCCCTCCTTCCCACCCTGACCTCCTGCTCCAGCAGCACAGGGAGATGGGAATGGGGTTTACAGTCAGCTCATCACAGGTTGTTCCTGCTGGTGCTTGGGGAGGAGAGTCCTTCCTTTGCTCCAGCATGGGGTTCCTCCCATGTGAGTCAGCTCTCCACATATTTCTTCAATGTGGGTCACTCTTCCATGGGATGCAATCCTGCAGGAATAGCCTGCCCCACTGGGAGCCCCCACGAGGTCACAAGTCCTACCAGGAAGCCTGCTCCAGCATGGAGCAGCTCCCTGCCATGGACATCCCATGGGATCACAGCCTCCTCTCAGGCACTCACCTGCTGTGGTGTGGGTCTCCTCCAGGGGCTGCAGGTGGATCTCTGCATCCCCATGGATCTCCATGGTCTCAGGGGCACAGCTGCCTCACCATGGTCTGCACCATGGGCTCAAGGAGAATCTCAGCTTTGCTGCCTGGAGCAT
Source organism: Fringilla coelebs (assembly GCF_963513975.1). Classification (NCBI taxonomy): domain Eukaryota; kingdom Metazoa; phylum Chordata; class Aves; order Passeriformes; family Fringillidae; genus Fringilla; species Fringilla coelebs. The sequence goes on along the minus strand of NC_140028.1, from coordinate 10,927,312 downwards.
CTCCTGCCCCTCCCTCTCCAGTGACCTGTGTGTCTGCAGGGCTGTTCTTCCCACATGTTCTCTAGCTGCAATTACATTTGCACAATAGCTTTCTCTCTTCTTATGTGTGTGTGACAGAAGTGTTTTCATCATTTCTAACTGGCCCAGCCTTGACCAGCAGCACATCTGTCTTGGAGCTGCCAGGGATTGGCCAGACATGGGGGAAGCTTCTGGCAGCTTCTTATGAAAGCCACCCCTGCAGCCCCCCCACTAAAAATCCTGGCCACACAAACCCAATTCACCATTTCACATCACTGCTCTAACAGTAGGATACTTTCTTCTTCTATTTCCTTCTTCTCTGTTCTCTCAACCCATTTTCTATTTAACATGGGGAAACATTTTCTTGGCAGTCCATCTAGTCTTGATCAGCCAGGAAGTGTTGACAGTGTTGCACTTTCACTGCATTAAATCTGTCAACCTAATATGAGAATAAACTCAGACTTGCTGGTAAACATACCTAGGGCACACAGAAAACAGCTCTACCAAGCTACAAGCTTGTAATTTCTAATGAATCTTTTGACTATGCATACTGAGTGTGTCCTCTCCATCACATAAGCCAAGAATAAGAGCTGCCTTTTCCACAAGGAAGCTGGCATTGCATTTGTGGGAGCAAGAGGCTGGTTCCAAAGAGTGTTATGAAAAGCAGTTTATCTGAGCTGTGGTCAATGTATCATCCTTCTCTCACATTTTGAGCCATTTTTTTTGAGAATGATGAATTGTAGTCATCACTGCATTCAATTAATTTTTCCTCAGCTGGTTCTTATAGTGTGTTTGTACTAAGTGTCCTCTAACAGCTGATAAATCATCCCTGAGTGGCTGCAGATGCAGCAGCAGTGACATACACTGGACTGACGACAGGAATGTGCCACACCATGTCTCCTGTCCCCTTTTCCTGGAAAGAATTTTGTGACCTTTGGTGGCATTTGCAAGAAGCCATTTTATACTGATGTTCCATGGCTCTATTGATCTCTGTGTAGTATTAATCTTAAACAAACAGGCCATATAATTTATGTAAACTGCATAGGTAATTAAATCCCTTCCAGCAAAGGTCAGGGCAGAATATTTAAGATTTCATTTGAATAGAAATTACAGTTAGAAATGAAGGGGAAAAAAAGGAGAGGGAAAGGGAGAAATTTGGAGCTTGTCGCATCAATTATTACGGTGTAACTAAGAGGTATCAAGTTACTTCTCAAGGGCTCATCTGCACACACAGGTGTTTGCCTAGAAAGACTTATAAATATCTTTAGGAAGTGTTCAAATAGTTCTAATGGATAGTGAATGAAAACATCACCTTTTTTTCAAAGAAAACTGAAACTCTCCTTAAATGAACAAAGCATATCTTTGTAACTGACCATGACTGTAGTATCCATTCCTCCTTCACCATGATCTCAAGGCCATGGAGAGTATTATTTTTCTGTTTACCTTCCAGTTTCAAAAATCTTTCCATTTTAGTGTTGAAGGTTTTCTTCTACTAGAATAATATGTGTTCATTGGGCAGGTCCAGGTGCTCATATTGAATGAGTAGCTTCTGAGAAAAGACATGGAACAAAAACTACTTCATGACAAAATTTCATGCTTTGAATATTGTCTTTTTATGCTTGATATGTCCCAAATGATCAGAAGGCTGTGCCATCTTTGGGAAAGGCTTGCATAATTTCTACTACTTATCTGATGAAATAGTCTCTCTCTGGACTCAACAGAGGTGTGTCACAAGGCTGAGAGAGGACCTAGGCTGGGCATGGAGACATTCAGATGGTGAAAACTTGTGAGGAATCCAATCTATGGAAAAGATTTTAGCAAGTTTCACAGTCACTTTCTCCTCCAGCTGAGAAGAGTCTGCATTCACAGAGAAGGCTGGGGTATAAAATACTCTCAGCTACAGAATAGCATAAGGGGTAGAGGTAGGATTTTTCAGAGTAACTATTGTATTTTTCACCCCAGTGAATGGCCTGTAAATGCTGTTGTGAAGTGGGGTAGTGGCTGATCATCATCGAGAAATGTAATCCTGGTCTCATCTTAGCGCCATGCGTTGCCACGCCCAAATAATTTGCATAAATTCTTGTGTAAAAGCAAATCCCTTGTCCCCATTCAGCAAGTGATGACCGCTAGGAATTCAGAAGCAAAGAGCACCTGCAGCTGCATCTCTGACTGCTGGCTGCCACTGCTCTGCGGCAGCTGCAGCATCTGCTGCAGGTCTGGCTGCTGCAGGTCTTGCTGCAGTCCCACTCCCATCAGTAGCATCTGTCTCACCAGCTTTGCAGCAGCATCTTCCATCCTGCAGCTGGCTGCCTTTGCTCGCTCAGAGGCCCATCTGCCTCCACCCTGCCTGACTCTGTTACTGACATGACTGAGATCACATCTGCTCCTCCACTGGCTGCTGCTCCCATTATGGCTGTAATGTCACTCACTCTTGTGCTTTCTGCTGCTGGTACTGCCATAATGTCCTGGCATCTGACTCGGGTTTTGACACAGTTACTCACAACCTCTGCTCCTGTTCTAACCTGAGGACACAAGTGTAGCTGGGCTGATGTGAGCTAAAGATTCATCTAAAGCCATTTTCTCCCCTCTGGCCATCTCCACACACTAAGGGGGAAGATGTAGGCTCTCTACAATAAGTAGATGAGGGAAGATTGATGCTGATCTTTCATTGCTCCTGCAGTTGGTGCAGCAGAATAGAGTTAGCTGGAATTTGGGGGAACTAGGTTCAGATTCTTCTTCACAACCAATTTGTTCTATTACTTAGGCATAAGCTTATTGTGGAGTTCTGCACTTCATGTCACCAAGCCCATTTTCCAGTGGTTGGTTTTCACTTTGAAGGAAAACCTAAGTGTCTTTTTCTTAAAGTTCCCCATGCAATGGATGAGGAAAGTTACAGGAACCTCAGGAATTTTCTCAGAAGTTGCAGCACTGAGAAGAGACTTTCCCACAGGAAATAGAAATTACATGGACACTTTCTTTCATGCAAGGTAAAACCATCCCCTGGACGGATGTGTCTGTTTCTTTCAAAATGAAAGAGGACTCAGTCCTTCTTTCTCAAAAAACAGCTGACATGCGAGTGCTCACTTTCCCCTCTGGATGCAATGGCAGCTCGGGAAAAAAGCAACAGAAGAATGAGATTTCAGTGAGTTTTGGCTGTCAGTGTGAAATAATGCCTTCCCATCCCCCCTCCACCAGAAGATTGCCTCAAAATTAATAAAGAGGTGGGTGTATGTAGGGAACTTCCTCATCTACAAGCTCTGCATATAGTGCTTAAAAATTAAGCAGGTGACAGGGGAAAGGGATGGACCACCCTTCAGCAGTGAAGGAGAAATTTGAGCTGTGATGATGATCTGAGCCATCTGCTATGGCTCCCACAAGTAGCAGGAGTGATAGTTATGTAAAACAACAACTTCAGGTTAAAAAATAAAGAAAAGAGAGAGAAAGAGGTAAATAACTAGCCTTGTAGCTCTGCTCTGAAGGACCATTGTAACAGGACAGGGAGGAGCATTAGCTGGTGAAGTCCTGTTGCTGGTTATTCAATGTGATCATAGGTTTTCCCAGTAAATCTCTGCCATGCAGTAAAACTCACCTGGTTACTCATGGAAATACAGAAACAAACTGGACTTTCTCATTTTCTTGTAAGCAATCATACTTCCAGGCCAAAAGCTTGGCTCCTTACACATGCCCCCCTCAGGCCTGTCTTTACTGTTCTATGCTGGCACACTCAGTATTCTTTATTACAAGCTTCAACCCAAAAGTCATACAGTTGCCATCCTCTGCTAGAGAAAAAAGTCACCCCGACTGAGCCAATAAGCCCTAAGAAGAGGCTGGGCTCCTCAGCTCAAGCACAGCCCTTGCAAATATATTGATTTGTGTTCAGGCTCATGGGTTTGGGACTCCTGATGTGTCATTCAGCTTATACAAATCTACACAGGTCTGTCCTAGAATATTTTTAGGACTTCTCTGGCTCATTAGTAGTATACCTCAGCATAGTATATCTCCTCTCCTCTCCTCTCCTCTCCTCTCCTCTCCTCTCCTCTCCTCTCCTCTCCTCTCCTCTCCTCTCCTCAGTTCTAGTCCCAGCTCCCTGAGGATGTTTTGTCATGGTGCACTGTCACACCCACTGCAGTGGATGCTGTGGGAAGTTGTGTTGGTGCAGTCTGACAATGATGATCCAGGCAGCCCCACGCTTGCTGAGCTCAGGACACTCCACTCTCCTCCTAGAAGGCAGCAGGCTCTGTCTGGGTGCTTGCATTGCAATAACTGGGTAACATTTGCAGAATCAGGAGTCCAATCTGCCATCAAAATGATCCACAAAAGCAGCTGGTCTCATGCCTGTCTGGTCAAACTAGACCAAACCTCTAAACCTTCTGAGGTTCGCCCATCACGAATAATTAATGTTTGACTTTGATAAAGCTGACATTTGGTTTATAAAGGCAGACTAATAAGCTCCAAGAAGGCTCAGAAATCCTATCAAGTAATGTGTTGCATTACAAATCTTAAAAATTACTCTAAAAATTAGCATAATCTACTGCTGGGCACATTAGTATATTAATGTGATTGGAAGCGTGACCTCTTTCTGCTAACTTTCCAAGTGACCGCTGTAAATCTGTGGCATTTCTACTTATGTTAGAGATAACTATTTTTTACAGACCTGCAAAAATATAAGATACAGAGAATGTAGATACAAACAATACTGTATTTTCAGGGCCTTAAAAATTTCTGTTACAGGCTTTTGTCTTACATGAACATGTTTTGTATTTAATGAGTAGCCCAAAGTTTACGTGTTTTACGCAGCTGGTTTTGTCTGGGCTTTTTTCTTTGGCTTTCCATTTCTGAGGCAGATGTTATCTTTATGGTTAAAGAGGTTTGGGCCTCCCTCTGTGACATTTAATGGGACCCAAAGCTTGCTAATTTTAATTTCAGTGACTGCAGCTAGTAAGTAGTGGGAGTTACTGAGCTTGAGATGACACGCATGGAAGGACAAAGTGTAATGGGCACTTTGTCACAGCTCTCTGTGTCTTTGTTGAACAAATGCAGCTGCAATGTGCATCTATGTCTTTCAGATGTGTTATTTCCCTCCCCAGCCTTGTGGATGGACATCATCTGTATGACGTGGATGATGCAGTAGAGAATAACATACTCAGTCACTTACACAAGGGGAAGAAAACAAAGAAGAGGAAGTAATAGGATGAAATGAAAAGTAGGAAGCAATGTGTTTTCTGATATCTTCATGTTCCTTCAGCCTGACTCAGGGTGAAGGTTTTGCTTGCAATTCTTAATCTATTGGGAGCACAGAGCTAAAGCCAGATACAATATTAATGATAAATATTAGCCCTCAAAAATTGTTAAATCATTTTCTACCTTTTGATATTCCCTCTTTAATACAGTGTTGTTTCTTCCTGTTCCTTATCTACTCCTTGCCTTCTGTGAGTATGGGAACCCATCTTTCTTTGAATTATGGGTCTTCATCAGCATATGGTGATTGTTGCCCTCTTCACCAAATATCCTAGGTGTCTCAGTATGCCTTGAGCAGATCAAAGCAAATTTTCCTCATTCTCCATCTTCTGAAATGGCTGTTGAGTACTGTACAGTTTGTCCCAGCTCATTTGGATCTGACAGCAATTACCATGCCGAGAAACATGGCACACAGACCCTAGAGAATATGTGTGAAATCTGAAAAAAATACAGACCAGGGAGTAGAACAGGTACAGGGAATACTGAAGAATGATAAATTTGCAATAGAAAGGAGTTATTAAGCTTCTTGTGAATATAAATTGAATCCAGTAGGTGACATTGGCTCCAAATAATTGGAGAGAATTTTTAAAATGTTGACAGACATGTCGCACACACAGACACACAGACACACAGACACACGCAAACATTTTGGCAGGAGAAAGTCTGTTCAGCCTTAACTGCATTTTTCCCAATGCACTTTTTCCCCAGATGAGCTGCTGAAGAGGAAAAAGGTCATTTTCTTCCTGCAGGTCTCGGCTGCTGGAGCTGCAGGGAGTTGAAGGAGTGCATCTCCTTTTTAAGGTGTTGGATATTCCCCAGATGTGCCGGGCTGACTCAGGGGCCACCTGTCTGAATTGCCTGTGTTGTCCCTGGCCCCAGTGACCACCCAGCCTGAGCTCTGCAAGGGGGGCTGCCTGCCTGCGGTTGGGTTCTTCCCCAAATAGCTCTGAAGTGTGGCTTGGTGCGTGCTCTAAGTAAAATTATGCTACTGTTCAGTTCTCCACTTGATTAAAATGTATCTTTCAGCATTTAAGGGTGGGCAGTGACTTCCTGGGATTAGAAAGGGAAGTGAACTGGCTGGAAAGCAGCAAGGAAAGGAGTTGTTTACGAGTAGTGTGAGGGCAGAGTAGCATGTGTTGCTGAAATCTGGGGCTTGGCTACATTACTCAACTCCAGTTACAGATCTGCTAAATGCGTTCCAAGTCCCGTTTTCTTTTTTAATAGCACACACAAGGACGCTTTTACCAGAAGAATGATTCATCTGCTGTGGTATCCCAGATAAATTTCAGGAGAGCTGGCTCCCTTGGGCTGACAGTTTGCCTCAGGACAAATGCCCTCACAGCCTGTCAAGTTGGCTGAACACAGACTTCTGAAGAATTGGACTTTTTCAACATGTAAGTTTTCACTCAGCATAACAATTTTTATTCCCATAATAAATGTTTTGAACAGCTTTGGAAATCCTCTCATGACTGTGGCAGGGGAGGCACCACCATTCACTGGAAGTACAAATATTATAAACTCACAAGTACAATCACTACTTAAGAAGTGTGTGTGAAACATTAGTGAGTACCCTGAGGTGCCCCTTCACTAATTTATAGAAACTGAAAACTCAGTTGTTTTGAAGGCATGAATGTTGCAGTGACTATCAACTTAATGAACAAGAATTGTTTTCATCTCGGTTTCTGTTTCACCAAGAAATAAGTTGATAAAAGAAACCTATTGTAAGTCTTTTAATGACCAATTTTTAAAGCAGTCAAAACATTGGCTTCCTGAGGAAGCCAATAGCTGATTTTAAAAGTTGGTGGGGGTTTTTTTGTTTGTTTTGTTTTGGGTTTTAATAGATATATGTGTATGCTTAGAATATGAAAAGAAAGTATTTTCAACCTCCAGAGCCATTGGAGCGAACCAAAACATTCTCTTACAAGGAGAGGAAAAGATTTTGGAATTTTGGCCCAGGCTTTGATACAGACTTGTTTTCTGCCAGCAGCAATTAATATCATTCTCTTTTCTCTGTCAGATGAGTCAGATAACACTCTCAATTGCACTGGAATCTAATCAATTTTTCTAAAACATCTAAAGATCCTTGGATGGGAAACAGTATCTGATTCAGATACTGAATCTATACTTTCTGAAATTTTCTGCGTGTATACCTTTCTGGCTCAATATATTTGCGAAAAGAAAAGAAAAGAAAAGAAAAGAAAAGAAAAGAAAAGAAAAGAAAAGAAAAGAAAAGAAAAGAAAAGAAAAGAAAAGAAAAGAAAAGAAAAGAAAAGAAAAGAAAAGAAAAGAAAAGAAAAGAAAAGAAAAATATTGAGGTTGAGCTTGAACTAGCTTTTCTTCTGTCTTATTTGGTCCTCACTAGTGCTGTGCCACACCTTCTGGCTTTTCTCCTTTTTTTCCCTCAGGATATTAAGAAAATGCCCAGCTTATTTTAATGGTCATAGAATGAGAAAATGAAATATCACTTTTTTGATGTAAATTAGATATTTTCTTATGCTGAAGAAGCAGCTTTTTTGATGGCAGTGGCTTCTGTTGTATTTATGTTCCTCCACTGATCTCATCAGGGTGCCAGATGAGCCATCCTTACAGGGCCTGAACCATCTGGGTCCAATATTAATGAGGAAAGGGACCTGTTAATTGTAGCAAGTGGTTCAGAGACCAGTGCTTCAAAGCCAATTCAGCTAGACAAGACTGAACCTCCCTGTGCACTTTTTTTCACATGATCTTTTATAATCTTTTGAAGAAAAATTTTATATAGAGACACAGAATTTTCAATGAAGAAGTTATTTTTGCCATTAAGGACGAGCACTGTGACCTGCCATCTTCCTCTCATGAGTAGAAGACTGAATGATTCATCAGGGTTATCCTACCAAATGATGGTTTATTGTATTTTCCAGCATTAAGGTGAATTGAATCTAGACCAGAACATGGGAGGTTTTCAATTATTTGCTGTGAACCATTCTCCTTCAGCTTGGACTTGGTGGTTTTTAACTCTCTAAGGGAAATATCTCTGCTAAAAGTCTATTTTGCTGTAAGTTGCAGGGCTTAAACTGACATTCTGGTAGATATTGCAGTGAACTTCTTGGTCCCTTAGGCTTGCTATTCGATACTTCTCATTTTGCTTCCTTTATTCTGAGAAAGAGATGATGGCCGTATGAAATTTTAAACTTTTGCTCAGGCACGGTGTAGAAACTCATGGTTCTCAGATGTGCAAGACATTTCTCCTCTCTTATGTCTGGTAGAGCACCCACTAGATACTGGTTTTGAGGGAAAGATCTTTGGTGCCAGGTAGGTCCTAGGAAAGAATTTTGTCACAAAGTCTTTTTGTTGTAAGCTAGAAAGTAATTCACTAGGAGCTGTTTTCAGCAAGGCTTGTTGCAGCCCACCAAAGGGCTTCTGTGAAAAAGGTCTTTATCATCCTGGGACTTTCCTTGAGCAGTTCCAGCTGTGAAGACAGCAGGGCGCTCATTGCTGTTAGGCACCATGGGGGTATGCAAAAGGGAATATCTTCTGAGCAATTTCCAGTCTTTGTTCAAAAGTTGACCAAGTATTTTCTTCAGGACATTATTTCACAGAGAAGGAAGTAATGAATCAAATATTTCTAAGTGTCGGATGCAAGTGCACTTAAAACATTTTTGAATCTTTTTCAAAATAATCAGTAATTTGGTTTACTCTATAGGGTTTATAAAAAATAAGATAGGAAAGGAAATAATAATTTCAAAAGGTGTTTATTTTGTATGTGTTTTATTTAAACATGTCTGTAAATTTGGTTATCCTATTCACAAATGAAAACAATATGTGAAGGATATCATGATTTCAGAAGGGTTTGTAAGGTACCACTAGAAGTTATTTGGATAGTTACATTTTCTGAGGTTTCTTAAAATCCACAATTATGATTATCCTCAGTAAGAGTCCTTTCCTTTCCACCTGTAGTAGTGCTCACTATAGTCTTTTTCTAGCCTAGGTTTACTGACTGTTTCAATTCACTGGCAGTTTTCTTTGAGCTTCCTGTATAGTGCACAGTAAACATTATTAAGAATAAAAAACCTTGTTAATGATTTTATAGTTTTTGTTAGGAACTTATGGTTGTGAGCTAATAATATCCTAGTTCACAACTGTCATTTCTATCTCTGCCATCACTTGCCCTCTGGAATTTATATCTGTGTTTTATAAGTCAGTGTTCAGGATCTTTATTTTTTAGTAGCCTTTTGCTCATTCTAGCCAGGATTATTTGTATACAAATAAAGATTTTTTCACATCACGTACCCACTAACCCTAACCCTAACCCTAACCCTCATCTTTGGACAGGAACACTTAGAACATTATCAATATTACATTTCACAACTAATCATCAGCTAGATGAAACTGGCAGATGAAAATGTTTGGTTCCAGTATGTCATCCTATTCTTGCTTCACTGGTCAATGTGTCATTTATAGCTGTGGTAAAATGACAGAATCACAGAATCACAGAATAATAGGTTGGAAGAGACCTCTAAGATCATTGAGTTCAACCTGTGCCCTAACACCTTAGCTAGATTAAAGCACCAAGTGCCATGTCCAGTCTTTTTTTAAACACATCCAGAGATGGTGATTCTACCACCTCCCTGGAAAGAGCATTCCAGTACTTTATTCTTTTGGTAAAAAATTTCTTCCTAATATCCTACCTATACCTTCCCTGACATAACTTGAGACTGTATCCTCTGGTTCTGAGTTCACAGCTAGTTCAAAGCATGAAGAACTTCAACAACCCATGTTCTGTAGTTATCAAGTATTGATAAAGGAATCAAAATGGACAAAGCTTTCAGCTAAAAATCTGTCACATGATGGAAACTTGTATGGGCTTTCTGAGGTTTTCAACTTTGTTAATTCCTGTTTAGGCAGGATCTGGGACTTACTAAAGAATTTGTGGACAGAGCAACTTCATCAAAGATTCTGCAATCTTTGCATCAGGACAGCATGCTTTTTCTTTACATCTGCGACAAAATTTCCTTGAAAGACATTGTGATTAATGGCTACAAATCTGAAAGAGATCCTGAATTACACCAAGCTCCAAGGTTTGGTGTAACTCAGATTCATGGACAAGGTGACATGAGACAGACAAAATAAATAGAATCTTTCCTGTGCTGTGGCTTCCCAGCCGTTTCACAGCTTTTGGAATCAACCACCTTACACCTCGCATAGCAGATTTGCATCTGCAAAAGATCACTTTCTGTCAAGTAACCGTGCTCTTATACAAAGTGGCCATTTCAACCTTGTTCCTTCAGTTTGTCTGCTCTGTGATCAATATCACAGTCTAGACCTGGATGACTGCAGAATCTGATTGCAGCTTAATTTCCCACAAGAGTAGCTAGACCTGCTGAAACAGCTTGAATATGCAGCTCTGAATAAGCAGGCTGAGTGACAAATGTCCTCAGACCATATTGGGAAGCCCAATTAGCAGAGTGCATCTTGCTGTGTTATTTTTCCCCCTATTGCATTTTGGAAGGATTAAGCTCTGGGACAGTCATTGTTAAATAAAATAAAATAAAATAACATTGGAATCCATTACTGAATAAATAAAAATCAATTACTGAATAAAGGAAACTGTAAATGTGGTTTTAAAAATTTTTTTCAGTTTATATAAGTGTATATAAGATTAGCCTTAAATACTTGAGGATGAACTGGCAGTATGTTAAACTCTTAACATCCACTAAGGGCTTTTGCCCGATTCTTTGCTAGGTTTAACTGGGGCAGTGGAAAACATTACCTTCCCTACCAATCCTTTTCACAGTCACTGTCAGATGACACTGTCCCCACAGTGTGGTTGCAGGTGCATCTGCCTGCAGGCAAAAAGCACTGATGAGAACAGCAAGCTCGTTATTAGGTTTGACTGCATGCACTGGCTAATGAGGATGGGTAACTTCATTTCGGGTGGCATCTGCTTTTCCTAATGCCAGCAGGGTCCCTGTCTGCTCTGCTGTGAACTGTCTCCTGCAAGGCTTCACTTTGAGGCCCATCTTAGGCTAAGCCTCAGTCAACACCAGTTGACATTAAAATGCTGGACTATAATTTGCAGTGCTTTAAAGATGCTTCATTGCTGTCTTCATTGCTGTCTGTCCTTGCTGCACTCTGGTAGAGAGTCTGAAGGGAAAGCTTGGGGCCAGTGATTGCACCCACTGTCAAAACTTAAGCCACTGGTATGTGTGAGTCAGTGAGAGAGCTCTTGGTCTGGTTTGCCAGATGAAGTGATCTTGTCCCTCCAGAGAGGCTTTGATGGATGAAGGGGAAGGTATCAGAAGCTTCTATTCCCTGGACAGGCAGCCAGGAAGGGAAGGCAAGAACAGAAGTGTGCCATTGGATGTGCTCAAATGACTCACCTCTGTTAGGTGATGCCTTAGCTCCCTTCAGCAGCAAATACAAGCCAAAGTAACCTCAGGGTACGTTTATGCAGAAGATTGGGCTGCACAGCTTATCCTACCATGGGCACTCTTGGCTGAACTAATTTCTAGGACTCAGCTTTCAGTTCTTGTGCCACCTAGCCCTGTTGAAGGTAACAAAGAACCTTCATATTACTTTACTTTTTATGCTGAGACCTAAGTAATTCAGCTGTGGAGGTGTCAGTGAAAACAAGAGCAAATAAAGAAAATGGATGTGGGGAAGGAAGGAAAGTATCGAAGACAAAGAGCTTAGGTACCTCCCAACTGGGGATCACTCATACAATGGGCCATTAAAATTTAGCTGAGTCGAGTATATTGTTTTTAATTTGTATTCCCATAACATACTCTGTTATGGAGGGTGTATGCAGCAAATGCATATTAATGATGCTACACATTTGCATATTATAGATCCATAATACCAAGGGTGCAGTAAAAATCTTTATTAAAAGTGGTGACTATGCAGCAGTCAATTTTCTCTGTATCTCAACCATTTTAATGCTCTTTTTTTGCACACACACACACACACACACACACACACACACTACAACTGATAGCTATACTACATCATTAAGGGACTAATGACCTGCAAAATTCCATTTATAAAAGATGAAGAAATGTTAGATTTATATGGGGAATCATCAAATTGTCTCTTCTTCTGGAAGATTTCCAGTTCTCTGTTCCTTTGTTCTAAAATTTTTAAACAAATAACCTGACAAATGCAATGTTGTTAAAATATATATTTTTAATCCACTTCAGATTTAGTGCCAGGAGAAGATTACCCTGAATTTAGTTTTCAGGATAGTTTGTATGGCTGAGATACATATTTCTACAGCTCAACATTTTAACATGAAAAGTAGCCCGATCTGGGCTAGCTGTGGATTTAGTTAGCAGTCCTTAACTCAGGAAAACTTTAGTGGTTACTTCAGCATGCCTGAGCAGACACATCCTTTTCTGGATTACACTGAATAAAATATGACAAGTTTGCCTCCCATCACTACTGTTCATGGATGTTGCTACTGATTCAAGAGAAGTTAGAAATGTGGTAAAAAAGGGAGTACCCTGGTCAGTTATACTACAATATGAGCAAAAGTCTTGGTGGCCATATTTCAGTCTTGGTGAATGAAGGTTTTTTATGTAAGAGTTGAAATTGTGTCCCAGATTCATAGAGCCATAGACCAGCTTGGGTTGGAAAGGACCTCAAAGATCATTTGGTTCCAAACCCCTGCCATGGGCCAGCTGGGGTACCTTCCACTGGACCAAGTTTCTTAGAGCTTCACTAGAAACCTTTGAAGTTCTCTGTAAAGACTAAAGGCCAGGGACAGGCAAATATTTCCACTCCATTTTGAATGGATTTTTGTGCACTGAGGAATCACTTGTAGCTGTTTCTCACTAGAACAGAATCATAGCAAAAATGGGGAAAAGTGGACTCCCAGCTCATGGGGCCAGAGGTGGGTTTTGGGAGGTCTGGCAGACAGCAAGAGGCTTTTTTCTCAGAGGGCCCCACACAGTTTCCCATCAGCTGGTTTTTGTACGGACATGAGACTTAAATGTTGTCTGGGACAATACTGGGCCTGGACATGGAATGTTTAACTCCATCCCATCTTGTCTTTCCCAAAGAAGGTGCCACCTCTGATAACCAGCAGGAGCAGGAGATGTGTGTTGATCCTTGTCTCCCTGTGGCTCCCTGCCCTCACCTCTGTCACAGTGCAGCAGGTACCTCACAGTTCCTCTGCCTCTGCTCTGCACAGAGATTAAAAGCCCAAGCTGTCTTCCACTGTGTTCACAGGTTTTATCATTGACTACAGTGTGTGCTGGAGCATATCCTAATTTATAGAAACAAAATTATCTTTACAAACATAAAAAGGCCAAAGTAGTGTGCTGCTCAATGCCTCTATATCCTCAGTGATACCTTCTTTAAGAACAACAAATCACATGTTTGAGGAAACAATTTTCCATTCTTCAGATACTGTCTGACTTTACGAGTAAGATTTATATTTTCAGCTTATGCATATATCCTCATCCCTTGCTTATTAAAGCATAAAAAAAGTGAAACACTAAAGGCTGAAAGCATGTAAGGGTCTAAATTTTAAGTAAATCTATCATTCCTACTTTGCATTTTTTTTTTAATCTACAGGAATGTTGCTGTAAATATTTCAGATTTAATTTTTATCTGAAAAACAAAGAAAATGAAGAAAAACAGTGAAAACCAAAAATTGTATTGTTCTTGGTGAGGAAGGATATCTCCCCTGTATCCTGTGTGCCTGCAGCAGTTGTCCATGGCTTTCCATTCCTTGGGATACCTGCAGGTATATTCAATGTACTGTAGAGATGTCAGAGCAGAATTGTGTCAGTGAATTCTGCCCATCCATCTGCCCTGCATGAGGTTTATGTGAGGGTTAAGGTTTAAATGTCAGGGCAGTGACCAAAAAGTCATCCCAGATATATGTGAATTTACAGTTGTGTGATGTGAGGACTGAAACAGCAAAATACACCTTGGTTTAAATTTTATTTTCACCTAAAAATATTCTTCCATTGCTGTAATCCAGCTGATTTTTTTGTGAGTGAAACTAATTGGGGCAGAAGAAATATTATGAGTGGCTAGAAAAGAAATGGGGAAAATGGGTATAGTTTTTCAGGGAAATTTAGAGGATGCAGTATGTTATTAGCCTTCCTGACAGTCCAGTGGAGGCACATACTTTACATCCTGACTTAGTTTTATTCAGTCCCATAGGGATTCTTCATGAACAAAAAGTGGAAGCAAAAAGAGAGGAGTCAAGACCTCAGTATTTTTTCCTTAGTCACTCCAAGGACCAGTTGCCCCATCCTGGTCCCTTTAGACCTGAAGGGAGTTTTACCAGTGACGTTAATGGGAACAGGATCTGGCCCAGTAGCTGGCTATTTTGGAATTACTTCTGTCGCCCTCACTGCATTGTTGCCGAGAGTACAGAACATCCTTGCCCTCTGTTTTTCACTCCTTACTATTTCCTCAGAATACTCAGGCAGAGAGTGACTGTAAATGCTTAACCTTTGTCAATGGCAGCCGTTCAACTGAGTTTGGCTGCCTCCCTCTATTTCCTTGTGGACACTGATTTAAGAATCCATCCAAAACATTTGTTCAGAAGGATATGACTAACATGAGAATCTGTCACTGTGTAAACACAGCGACCAAAAACTATTTGGCAGTGGTTTGGATCTGCTGGCTAATAACTGGGTATTTACATTTGATTTAACAGCACCAGTTGTGATGATCTAATGTCGCTTAGTTTTTTTTTGTGGATAGCTCATCAGATTTTTTTCATTTTACAATGATTCAGCATAATAATATGACAGATAAAGAACATATAAAGAAAAGCACATATTTCAGTAAGTAATATAAAATTTCAGTTAGGACCACATTAGGAATGATGTGCTGAGCTCACACCAGAAGAGCAACGCCTACATTTACTGGAAATATTGCAGAAAGAGTGAGTGAAGTCATTGAAAACAAATTGCCATTCCCTTCCTAAATAGGCTTGGGCTGGAAAATGGTCCTCTGGGTTGTGACCAGATTTAGCCTTAACAGCCAGTTTCCCCCAGAGAAACTGAGTAAATTCTCTTGGGAAACCAATCTGAAAAATATGGATGAGAATTTTTGAAAAGAGGAGTGATTCAAGAATATAACACAGTCAAAAATATATCAAAAGCCATAAACTATTTTCCATTGTTTGGGCAGTTTCAGAAGAGCACATTCATCTATTAATGCTTTTATCACTGCAGCAGGTATAAAGTTACACTGATCCAACTGTGTCAAAAGTTATGTGAACAACACCTATATCAGTGCCTGACTGAAATACACATAATTCACTATCAAGAAAGTTATAAAGTCTGTGAAACCCTAATGATACAGATCCAAGTACATATTGATAAGCTTGAAGGGCATAGGACTTTATTAACTTGTGTACCTTCTACTGGCATTGTTTTCAGAGTGTTGTAAAAGAGCAGGAAAATATTGTGCAATAGTTGGTATGAACAAATTTGCTTTTAATTCTCCTACTAAAAAACTTCTGCTACTGAAGAGGTTATGAACATGTTTGAGGACAAGATCTTTTCCTGCCCATTCAAGCAGTACCCAGTTATTTTGTTTGCAAAAAGCAGAAAAAATCTCATTTCCCCCTACACACACATGCCTCAGATCACCCCAACAGATCTGAGGATATATGGAAAGTCCAATAATGTGGTCTGAGAACCACAGGAATGACAGACTTTTCCATGAGCTTTCTAAATCTAATGGCAAAGATGATTCTGTGCACAGAAGCATCACCATGGATAATCCTCCTGGTGCTCAGTACCTTCAGCTTTTCTCATTTGTAATCCTTTATTTTGTTCCTTGATAGCTGATGTAAAGAAATAATGTGACATATACTTTCAGCTTAGGTTAGATCTCACCCTGGCACATTCACTTCTGTGCAGTACATTTCTCCTTTTAAAACCTTTCATTTCACACTGACAAGCATTTTAGCTAGAAAGCTGTGAGATGCTATGATAGAATCACAGAAATTAGGAGTGATCAAATCCATCCTTGTGCCTTAGGGGAGGAGAAAGTAAAGAGATGACAGAAGACCAGAAAATAGCAATACTATGCTACACAAATGTTTATTGTTACCAGCCAAGTAACTGCAGATGGGAGCAGTACATACGTTTTGTTTGTTGGTTGGTTTTGTTTTTTTTCTTTCTGACAATTCACTCTAAAAATTAAAATCTGCTACATAATGCCTTTATATAATTTTTTAAAAAAAATATTTTACTTCAGTCTATAATCCTTGCTTCCTGCATGGATCACCAAGAGGACAGCTATACCTTCTGGGCTCAGCTGCCACTGTGTAGACCCTTCTATGTCCAAGAAATAATGACAGGCCTCTGTTTTGGAGACTTCAATATTTCTGAAATTAACAGGAGTGGAGTTTGATATCTGTGGGGAAATTTAGTAGGGAGAAAGGGAGGAGAGGAATACAGAACAATCATACCCTAGTGTGAAACTTATTTTTCCTTGAAATCCCTCTGTTGCTGTCTTTCCTTGGTGGAGCTGGTCAAATCACCTAGTGACAATGAGTCTTTTTTTGCCAATGTCACCTTTTAATTATTTCTCCACTCACTGTGATGGCAATAAAAGACTGCTTCAGAAAGAAAAATATTCTCAAGATCTTGCCCTGCAGTGCTCTGGAGATGTGATTAACTTTCCATAGATTTATACAGCTCAAAACTCATTCAAAGCAAGGGCCTTGAGACTAGATTTTGGATATTTTCCAAGGCAAAAATGAAACAGAAGCATCTGGATGTGCTGCATGCACACTGCAGTAGTAGTGGGCTGTCATTCCCAGAGGCTGGACACACCTTTCATCCTGTCCTTAACAGCACTTCCCAAAGAGGTGGCTTTATCTCTCCCACCTCATTCCTCTTCCCAGCCTGGGCAGTGAATGTTCTTACCCTCCCATCTGGAGGCTCTACTGTTCCCTGGCATTGCAGATAAACAGGCACAGCCCTTCCAGTTAACCTGGTCAGAGCAGGCTGGGGACTGCCTCTGAGAGCTTCTCCACCAATAAATCAGATGGGTGGTAAAGATTTCCCCTTTGGATGCAGTGATGAACAGCTGTGGGGAGTAACTGTCCCAGCTGGAACAGCTGGAGCTGGAAGAGGATGTGTGACTATGTCCTGAGACAGCCAGTCAGTCTCAGACAGCTATGTAACAGGAGTATCTGAGCTGTGCTTTTACAATTTCCAGGCATTTAAACAAAAGTATTACCCCAAAACCTGCCTCAGTCACCATTAAAATGCTAGAGTGTCTTGCCATCTGCTCCCTAATTAGAAAACAAACATGTTTAATTAACATATCTTTATTTTCTGTCTCAGATACCCAGAAAAAGAGTAAAAGAAGTCTTAGAGGCTGATTGTAGAGAGGAGCTCTGAATATACTGTTGCAAATACAAAATGACTCCCTTAAAAAAAAAATTATAAAAAACTTAAAATTGCACAAGACCTAGTCACAATGCCAAGAAGAACAGCTCTAGTAAATCCTAACGGGCAAAAATAAATCCAGATGAGACTTTTTCAGAAAAACCCAAGAAACAAAATAGCCAAGAACCTCATGTGCAAAAACTACACCTGTAGAGGGTGAAGGGTCCTTATTATACTCTGCTACCAATTTACCTCAAGCTTCAGATGAAAGCATCTTAAACAAGGGTAACATCTGATAAACATTTACCTTATTTAATTTATTAATATTTGTGGGGGACTTTTTTTTTATATTGCGGGCCATGTGTATGATTTCCAAAAAAGCAATAGGTTGCTATGATTCCAGTTCTATATTGAAGACTTTCTGAAGTCTGAAATATTTCTCCAACTCCCTCAACTGCTATAGGCAGAGGCTGTAAGCCAGCTGGTAACATCAGTCTGATACATCCCATTAGGGAGGCTTGCTTTCCAGCTGCCTATAATTTTTCATATCTTTAATGAACTGTTGTTTAATACTCGACATTAGGTGCCTGTTTCAAATGTTCTTTTGTTTGTTTGTTTTTTCCTAAAGAGAAGCTAGTTTCATGAATGAAGTTGGGGGAAAAAACCCAACAAAACAAAACAAACCAGAGGTGGTTTGGTTTGGTTTTGTTGTAGTTAAAGGAAAAAAATAAAGAAAAAAAGGTGGAGAAGTTGTTTCTTGAAATTTCTAATGGTTCATGGTTCAGAGTAAGGTTTTGACTTTTAGAAACACTTAACACTTGTTTTGTGGCCAGGCTTTGGCAGTGCCCACAAGAGCAGCCCACATTTTCATTCAATGCTTTTGTTTATGTGACAGTCTGCTATAAAGCAAATCTCTCCAAGACCCTCTGAAAAAGCTCCTGGTTCTCCTTCAGAGCTCTTCATAGAAATTATGACAATCATCAGTTTCTGCTTTAAGCTTAGTTGCAGATGCAGATCTCAGGTTTCCAACTCCCCAGTGATTTGTGTGGGTGTCAGCATTTCTCTGCAATAGAAAGTCTTCAAAGTCTATCCTTTTTCCTCATTTGATAATTTAAAAACTTGCAAAATTACATTTTTAGGAAATACACAAAGGGAATATAGATGCAATTTCAAGGCATGTAATAAAAATTTAGATTTAAGGCTGTCTTAGTGATCTTAATTCAACCCTATTATGCATATTGATGCAATAATAAAAACAGCCTTTACACCTCATTTTTTTCGTGCCAAAGATGGTGTGATATTCATTAAATAAAATGTTTATGCTCAGGATCATATAGCAAAAGAAGAACCCTTAGAAGAGATACAGGTCAAAGGACTGGGACATGGAATAAGGAGGAGACCTAGAAAATATTAACCCCCTGATCGGGGTAGAGGTTTCAAGAAATGGGAAGATATAAATAGAAGGAAAATAGGCATTGTGTGCTAAGGACACATACCACTGTGCACAGACATATCTCTCTGCTCCTCTTCTTGATTCTCTCTGCATGGGAGGTGATTTTACAGCAGATGTAATTGCTGTTTCCTGGTGACTCAGGCATTGGCTCTCCCACACCACATTTGCACACACAAGCCTTTCAATTCAGCATTCACTTTCTGTTTCAGAGGGCACTTCAAATGAAGATTTACATTCAGAAGCATGATGAAACAAATAGGGACAGTTTTCTTTAGCATTATTTGTGTAAAATATTGCCACAGGGACAGAAAAATTACCTTGATCATGAAATAATGTCTGAGATGGATTACATCACACAGTTCTCTCCCTTTGGCAATGTTTTACTGATGCTCCCTTGAAAACCAGTCAGAATTTACATCCTCTATATGCATTCATATACCCATATTATATTCAATTGTCTGTCTTTAACACAAAATATATTTTTTAAACCTGTAAAATTATGGATATAATTTTGCATCTGCACTTAGCTGGTGTAATTTAGGTCTCCAGAACAGGTAGCAAGACACTGCACCCTAAATTACTGAGATATAAAATACAGTAGGTGAAAAATACCTCATTGGTGTCATAGAGTATATTTAATATATTATGGAAAGCAGAGCTTACTCTCCTGTATTGTTTGATGCCAGGAGAAAGAAAAATATAATTCTTACTCATAAAATTTCAGCAATGTTACATTCTCTGTGTCCCAGACCTACAATGTCACAAAACTGGTACCTCTTGCCTCTTATGGTTCTTACTAACAATTAAATCTCTTCATGACATAAAGCAAGAACTTCCAAGAACCACACTGTGCTTTGTGTTCCCTTAATGGAAAGGAGATATCAGGAGCAAAAGAAACTTAATTGAAGCACTCTGCTTTCTTGATTGTTCTTGGGCACCAGAGTAGCCCTTTGTGTGTGTGGATAACCAGACAGAACATTCCTGAGGCTGCTGTAATTTATGCAAGGTATTGGACTGACATCTGGCTGTTTCCAGACTCCAGGGGAAGATATAAGTGGCTTAAAGCCAGTTTTGCCTGTTCTAGTGATGAGAGCAGCTCAGAAAAATCAGAAATTCTGGCACTTAAGCATACAAATTAGAATAATAATAATATTTTGGGGCAGAGGGAAAAATAGATGCCAGGCTGAGCAAATGTGGCCCAGTAGTGATGCACAAACAAAACCCCATCTGCTGGAGACTCTGCAAGCCTTTAAGACATAGACTTTTGGTTCAGAGATTTTTAATATAATACATAGATCATCAGGGCAAGATTAGAGACTGATAATTCAACTGTGACTTGTATTTTGATTTCTTTTTAAAGCCTGGCACTTCCAAATGGTAACAGTAAGGTTTCTGTTTTCCTTCACAAATCTGCTTCACTTTACTGTTTGGATTATAAAACAGTAGTGAAAAGGGACTGGTGGGATAGTCCTGTACTCCTACCTCCATCTTTCTGTGTGCTGACATTTCAGGATAAACTGTCTTTCCAGAAAACTGCAACAAGAAACATTGCAGTTAGAATATGCTGATTTTTGATGTTCACTAAATGCACAGAAGGTATGTTGTATGGAATTCCTTCCATCTCAAAACCTTCTTTTTTGGCCATTGACACATGCCACTGACATAACTTACACATATTTTGTGGTTTTGCTCTGTGAAGGAAGTATTAAGCTTTGAGACACTGTAATAAATTTGTTTGGTTTTGATAGAGATTGGCTGTCTGAATGCTACCATTTTTATCAGCTATAAATTGCTCCACCAGCTGTGGGACGAACGACCTTTCATAGTCAATTTTGACTTAAACCACATAAATCATTTGCAATGATTCCTTCAAGAGATGTCAGTTCTTTCTCCTGTGTAAATTTGTCTGAAAAGTCATTTTCTAATGAATTGTATCATTCTCACTCTAGAGACTGTTCACAAATAATGCCCTGCAAATGCTTGAAACTTTAGGGAGCCTGGTTACCAACTTACCCATGTGGTGTTTTTTGTGGTGGCTGTAGGATGGCCAGATGCAGCAGTACAAAGCAAGCCTATATTTGAAGTGCAACATTAATGCCACAGTCAGGGCTTTTTAGGCCAGCCTAAAACGTGGATCCTGGCTGTCCCATGCTAACAAACCACTCATGAATAGAGACAACACGGTGACAACACTTTGTGATTTCAGCTTGGGGCTCATCGACCTTTTCTGGGGACAGAGGGAACCACACTGGGTTCTGCCTTGTGGGAAACTAGACAATCACTGAGACAGCAGTGTGAACTCCATTTGTCTGAAAGGGACCCAACTGCACAATGATTGAGTGGTTAAGACTATAACAAGGTCACGATAAGGGCTAGACTTAATCTAAATTTTAATCCAGTATTGGAAAACTGTGCTCTTCTTTAACTTAAACAAAAGTTATTGGAAATATCCTTTCAATTAATACTGGTGAAACTGAGCCAGCTTTTGCTGCCATTCAGTTTAGTTTAGATTTCCTAATCTTTCTATTTTCTCTTTTCTGTAGTGTCTGTCATAGACTTTTCCTATCCTGAGGTGAAAATAATTGAGCAGTTAGAACTATCAATATCAGAGTTAACCTCTTTTCTCTGGTAAAATGGCATTGTGTTAATCTCCCTAAAAGAGAGCCACCTCCCTCAGAGTGTCTGAGGATGGTGTTTAGTTACATAAACTAAAAACCATATCACTTAGAGGAGAAATAGAGAAATGTTTTCAGATAGAAAAAAGAGGAAATTTCTCTTATCTAATTTTCTTACTTCTTTCTGAAACTGAATGGAAACCAGAGCTATTCCCTGAAATTAAATTCTGAAAAAATTCAGTGTTCTAACCCAGACACTGCGAGTTACCTGGTACCAACCTGAGAAATAACATGGTGAGTGGTACCTGCCCTAATGGCAGCTAACCCCAGAGAGCAGTTTTTCTCCCTGTGAAAGAGGCAGAGATAAGTCTCTTAAGGTAGATAAAGTAGATAAAACATTTGAATCCAATCTTCCACCTCCCTGTTGTGCTACTGGTAGGTTTGATCTCAATCTCCTGACTCCTGGACCAGTACAGTTCACTTTTCTGTCTGTGGTGAAAGACTCTCCCTGACAGACTTTTCCTGGAACTCTAGTGTCCTCACGATTTGTAGAGATGATAAAGTCTGATTTTGACAATTCTGTTCTGCCCTTCTATACCTTTAAGTGGCACAGAGAGTTACTGATCCTGGCCTGCTTCCACAGAACTGACATTGTTGGGTCTGGGATTGATCTTTTTGTATAACATTAGAAAAGGAGCCCCTTGCCTCTGCTCTGCTGAGAAGTGTAAAAACATCATCATCATTCTTAGAACAAATACTTTTTTCCCCCCCTGAGCCTGCTTGGATAACCTTGCACTGAGTAGTTTACTACAGCTTTTCATGTGGATGTCACTCTCACAAAAACAAGGGTGGAATAGGAAAACGATTATTTACACACCTATTTACATCAATCTCTCCCCATGAGAAGACAGGACTTCTCCTGCCCAGTGTCTCAGTCAGTGCTTAGAAGACTGGAATTATGCCTGCCATTGTTGAAGGGTTAACCTGACTATGAGAATCATCCTTCATGTCACACAGCACTGCTAAATATATCTGTTATTTGAGCTCATTAGATTTGCCAAATGTCTAGATGTTTCCCTGACTCCTAGCTCTACAACATGCCTTTGTCAGGATGACTCATTGATTCACAAAGTCTTTTTAGCTACATCAGTGTTTTTCATTATTTACTGACCATCAGGCTTTTCTCTTTTTAAAATTTTGCTCCCTTCCTCCCCCTGCATCATTGTCCTAGAGAAAAAAATCCAGTTTTACCCAAAACCAAAATTACAAAGAGACAAATAAAATAACACAACAGTGGCTGGTTGCACAGTTTTTAAGGAGCAGGGTGCTTTACAGACCTGCACAATCGCAGTGCCATAAAGAAAAACCAAGTGGGTTCCTTTGTGGGTGGTGGGGTGACTTTTTTTCAGAATAAGAAAAACAGCTGTGAAGTTTTCCAAAGTCACTGTCAGAACTAAGTTTTCACGAAGAGGAAAGAGAGAGAAAAAGGGACTAGCAGGGAAAACATGCAAAGACACCACTTAAAGAACAGGTGTTTCATGACAGGTCAGAACAGAGTAACCCAGCAGAAAAAGAACTGTGACAAGGCAAAACATTAACATAGAAAGTGTTCAATGTTTTTCCAATCACAACCATTGTTCTGCTTAACTGATGCTGGCAAGCAACCCTGCTGTAACCTTTTAGGTAGAGAGGATCAATGAACAATTAATGGTGCCACTGGATACGCTGTGATGCACAAAATAACTTATATTCCCAGCATGGCTGTAACTCCTGCTTCCCTTAGTGCTGGAATCAGGAGTTCCCTATTCTGCTTATCTCTGTAAGTAGAATAAAAACTTGGATCAAATCTGGATGTCAGCACTTGAGGTCATTGTGAACTGAAAGAACCAAGGGCACACCCAGTGTTAAAGGAAGCATATTGATTTGGTCTCTGAATATTTCTTTTTGTCCAGCATGATGCACATGCTAAGCAAATCAGGAATGACTAATGGGGTTAAATGTGATCATCACCATATCAAATATCGGCTCAGAGTTGCCCTTTCTGCACTAATCAGATTTCACAGTATTAGGAGTAGAATTTGTATTAATTTTGTCTTTATCCCTTGGGATACATACCTGAGTTAGACATGACAGTTGGAGCCATGAGGTTGAATCCTGTGTCTCACAATCAAAATGTGGTGCTTTAGCTACAGCTTCAGCTAAAATGAGGTAGCTGTAAGTACCAGCACTTAATGTCTATGAATCTCTCATTATATCCAGAAAAATGAGAAGCTAAATACTTCCTAATTTCTTGTTGACAAGATTGATCAGTTAGACACTAACTACATGCACCGAGCAAAATAAAGACAAGAGAGAAATGGACCTGAGCTATAAACCAGCTCACAGCTCTGGCTTTTGGGCTGACCCGCTACTGGAGCAAAAATTTAAGCAGACAAGCGTGCCATAATAATTACCATTTTCCAGGCATGGGCTATTAGCAGCTCACAGTCAGCAACAGCCCAGTGTTTCCCTGCTGGTACTTAACAGAGGTTTCCCCCACTGTCATCCCAGCCAGCACATATGAGGAGGACAGGATAAGGAAATAGGGGTCAGCTTAGGAGACAAGGGTCTGTGCAAGCATATGCCAGATTTCTGAAGAGGAAGGGCACAATGTGCACTTGGCACACGTTTTCATCCCTGCCTCCTACTGGTCCCAACTGCTGATGCAGTTATTCCTTAATGCTGAAAACCAGGATGCAAAAGGGCAGCACAAATCCACTGCTGGTTTGACCATGCAGCTTTGAGCACAACTCAGCCTAACAGCTCTCTCCTCTCTGACAAAGAGAGGAGAATACTGTGCTGCTGCAAGTTTGGGAGGGCAATAGTTAATCCTATGGCCACAATTTCTCTAAAATCAGTTGACTTCTGCTATGTCTGAAATGCTATTTTAGTGCTTTAAACTTCAGGCGAACTTCCAGCACAGACACTCCTATATCCCAGAAGGCTGATTTAAGTGCATATGTGTTTAAAGGCTGGAGAAATGGCATTTAGTTCACTGTGCCCTGGATCTATTGCATGAAGGATTAGGAATTGTATCCTCAAAACTGCTACTGCTCTTCACCCATAAGCAAACTTTTTTGACATTGGTGAGTTTATCGTGGTCTAAGAAATTTCTTACTTTCTGGAGAAATGACCAAACTGCACATCATTTAGCACAGACTATAGATGTAGGGAGTACTACTCAGTCTTCCCTCAGCCCATTCTCAGGATCTCATCCAATTTAAAAAATAACTAGAGCATCTTCAAAAAAGCCTAGGTGACCCTGAGACCTAAATTAAATTAATTCCCAACAACCATCTAGGTCCATGGCTGGCTCAGACTTCCACTGTGATGTAAATTCTGAAATATTTTAATTACAGCTGAGAAGCAGGATCTTAAGTCCCTTAGTTTCTTCTGAAAATTTTATCTGGGAACAGATGAGCACCATCTAAATCGTCAGTCTGCACATATATCCTTAAATAGGACCACACTTAAACCACTTTTTTTTTTCCATAAAAACAGAAAGAACTGACAGATCAATTCAACAAGGGAAACAAGGAAAACAAGGGAAACAAAGGAAACAAGGGAAAAACCCAGCTACATCTCTTCTGGGTGGTAATTAAAAACTGGCCTCAAGGATCCCTAAGGATTCCCAAATCTGCTGGCATGATATAGAAGGATGGAGTAGCTGGTGTCACAGTCTCTGGAATCCAGCTGCCTTCCGGCAAGATTGGTTTAAAATTGCTATTGGAAATTTTTTCTCTGTGATCAATATC
Organism: Fringilla coelebs; assembly: GCF_963513975.1. Lineage (NCBI taxonomy): Eukaryota > Metazoa > Chordata > Aves > Passeriformes > Fringillidae > Fringilla > Fringilla coelebs. The sequence goes on along the minus strand of NC_140028.1, from coordinate 10,901,847 downwards.
TCTTTGCTGCTCACTTGCATCCTGGCACCTTGAGCTTAACTTGATAGTACTCAAGGAACTTCTTGTCATGCAGGGGGGAATTTTGTGTCGTGCCTTTATGAGAATGATGCAGCACTTGGGTGAATGAAGTTTCTCCTCAGTGTCAGAATCAACAACCCCTAGGAAAAAGCAGCATGGGGATGTCAGCTCTCCTGAAACATATTTTATCACTGGCCAAACTTGATAGTAGAAACAAAAGTACTTTATTCCTTTTAATGTTGATTACAGAGTAACATGCATTTTATATCTCTCCCTCTCTGTAGGACTTCTTCAGTATAAATCAGCATAAGACTGCAGAAGATAAAGGCATGCAGCCTCCCACTACCACAAATTAATCTCACAGAATAACAAATTAACACATTGACATATTACAGTGTTTTCAGAGATGGAATTCCTATCTGCAGGAGCTCAGAAATGAGGTACCTTCTGACAGCTGGGATGTAGGAGAAACTTCTGAATTTCCCATTCATTGCATGTCTGTGCTCTAGTTCTGGGTTGTAATTAACCAAAAGCACTTATGCCATATTTAGAAGGGTTTATGCATCTGTTTCTCTAAAGTACTCCAAAGATGGTTCTTTCATGATACTGTGGCTTTAAATGCAGATAAAGAAATAGTGAAGCCACAAAAGGATAACATACAATTTATATTCCTAAAGAATCTATGGTGTTTGACATATGGGTAATAAGAGATATTTTCTTGTCCTGGAGAGCTATAGGGCCGCCTAACTGGAAAGGAAAACCTGATTGTGAAGTGACATACAGAAAATGTGACTCTTCCAGTGTCACCAACAAAAAATCAGAGACAAGCATGGCACTACCCTCAAGGAGAGTCCTTCTTGTGAATTTCTTTGTGTGTCATTTCTCTCCAACCAGTTTTCAGGAGATGCATTTTGACTTTTTCAACTCCTTTTTCATTGTTTTGTTTCTGCCAAAACTCCATCTTGCTGCCTATTTCTTCAACAAGAGCAGAAGGATGGCCACACTGGGACAAGGCTGAGGCCCATCCACAGGGAATACTGGTAGAGGGGTGGCTCTTTATCAGATGTACTTGCTCTTTTATGAAATGTGATGGGTTTCAATGAGGAATAGCTCTTCTGTGCATGGAACCCTAACCATAATCTGCAGAATTTTTGGGGGGACGAGATGGAAGAAAGTTACTGCCTGGATCTTCTATGCAGAAATAAATGTCAGGGCAGCTAAAAAGGGGAGGGAAGTGAGGAAAGAAGAGAAAAAAACAAGTTTGCATTTTTGAAAGGAGCTATTTTGGGAACTGTTTTGGCACATTTCCCAGTTTCCTGTCCTGGGTCTGTGGCAGTCAGTTTAATTAGTTTTTCTCTGTACAACTTCTGAAACACTGCAATTGTGATTTGTGCCTGATAGGTCATTAATTTTCTTCCTGCCCATTTTAATGCACAGCCTCCTCAGAGCTGGCAAAAACAAGCTCTGGCACATGATTCATATTGACTGATGGTCGTCTTTCATCTGACGTAACAGGTGAGAAAAAAAGGACATGGACACAGGAAATGCCATAGGAATTTCTGACTCAAAGACAATTAAAATTATAGTGAAAAGATTATCCTTCAGTATTGCATTAACCATCAGCAAAGCCTCATTTCCTCATTGTGGCAGATGTTCTACACTACCATATTTTGTCTCAAAAAGAGGTTAGCTTTCATCATCATCAGAATTTGGATGCCATTTCCCACTAAAATCAATTTTCAAGAATCACATCAGTGGGTGTGATGTGTACTAATGACTTTGAGAATTTGAGTCATACAGTGTAAAAGATCAAGGCAGGCAAAGGCCTGGGTGGGCAGCCCTGAGAAGTGGACTGGTTTGTTCCTCATAAAGGAAACTTGTGGGCTAGAACAAGCAGCTTTTCAAGTCCTACTAGAAAATTACATAATTTTTATTTTTCCTTTGGAGGGAGGGAAATAGCCGTATCTTTACTGGATGCTCAGGCCATCCCTGTGCTGAGTAAAATTACCTCTCTAAGGTTCCCAGCTGATCTGCCTGGCTGGACTTTGCACCAAGGCTTAAGGTTCATGCTCTGCATATGGAACAACACCAGCATTGTAAGAGGGCCCCTCATAAGTTCATGAGACACATCTTTCTTTCTAAATGTCTCAGAAATGAGACATCAGTGGTGAAGCTTAAACTCTGAGTCAAGATTTCCTACCCAGATGAATCCACCTCTTTTCCCAGTTCATCCTCCCTTGGATCCGTGCAGCTGGGGGTTCTATTGCAGGCTTGCAATAGAACCCCCAGCTTGCCAATAAAATGGGTGCTGATTCTCAGGTTGCCTTATTTTCCCTTCTTACAGCTCATTCCTGCCAGATCTTGCTTATCTAGAGTCATTTACTGCAGGCAGCTGTGAGCCATCCAAGTCCTGCCAATGGCAAGCAAGAAGTTGCATTCCTTGGTCATATAAAACAAATGAAAAATGTAAAATAATTAAATTTATCCCTAGACACCAACATATTTATTCTCCTAGCTGAGGCCTGCTTTATCAGAACAGCATGGAAACAAATTCTCATTATGCTGATGGAAGGCAGATTCTGTTTCCCATGTAAGCCATGTGGAAGCCCCTTGCTTTTGATGCCATATGTTTTCATGATCACAGTGATTTGCTTTGGTTTGCTTTCATTTACCTCCTAGAAATATGAGAGTCAGGGGAAATGGTAGGTGCTGTATTTGCTTCTGCTTTGTTGATAGCTCTGTATATTATTCAAAACTATGTATTTATTCCCAGAGGAGAAATATCATTAAGGTATTTTTAATGCTGACAACATATCACTCCTTAGAGTTAGGTGAGTTATTTATTTATTATTATTATATAAGAAGCCAGTCCTTTGGGTTATTGTATGCTTGGGAAACTCTCAGCTAAATGTTTAAAATCAAATTTGTCAGTAGATTAACATAGTTGTGTACTTTTTATCTCTGAGACAAAGACTTCTTTAGCTTCCCCATACAGTTGTCTGCTGAGGACATGGATCACACCAGGATATTCAGACCTGTTGGGGTGGTGAAGAAAGAGAAAATCTGACTGCTTTCAAGGACCCAAGAATAAAACTTAGCTGGATGGACCCCATAATTTCTTCCAGGTATAAACTGATATGTATCAGTTCCACAAGCAGAACTCTTTGTGACTTATTTGAAAGAAAATTATAATTATATACTAATGGGACATATTTATTTAATATAAATAAATAAGTCTGGGCAACAAAAAGGCCTCAAGTCCATCTCAGCTCATTATTTTAGTGTCTGAGCAATGGGTATTTTGATACCTTTACAACACCCTTGGAGAAAGAAAAGAGCTCATTGCTCTTTTTATAGGTGAAAAACTGAGGCAGAAAAAGAGAAAAAGAGACTGGGGTCATGTTCATGGTCACCAACAGGAAAAGGTTCAGCAGAACTCAGAGTGGAAGTCAAATCCTAGCACCATAGCAAGGGTGCTGTCTTACCCACCTGAGCAGCTGACCTTTGCTATACCCTTCAGGTTAGGAGTTGCCCATGCTCAGCTGCAATCTGTGCCCTGGGTTTCGAGCCAATCTGCAGAACTAAAATTTTCTTGTATCCAGGTTTTTATTTGCGTTTGCCCATTCTCTGCCCAAACCCTATCAGTTTCAAGAGAAACCTTTCTGCCCAAACTATTCTCTCCTTGACTTTAAGTGAACACTTTGCCTGCCAGACATTGATCTTTGATCGGAATTTCCTTGCCAGCCCTTCAAAACCACCGCTGTCACCGTGGCATCTTATTTCCATATTGTGTCTGAGAGCGACAGCAATTATTTCCCACTGGAACTGACTTCAATGTCACTACACTGATTATTCAGCAAAGGTTACTGTAAGGGAAAGTATTGGTCTTCCTTTTCCATTGCAGCAGGAAAAGGCCAGATCCTAGCAGCACAGCGCCTTGGGGATGGCTGCATTAGTTTTCCGATGAAAGGCTCTGCGCAAGTCAAACCTCCCCTCCCCCACGCCTCCTTCCCACCCCTCTCTTCCTAAAACACACACTGAGGTTTAGTATAAAGTTACTTCTATAACCCAGGGTGCTTTTTTTTTTTTTTTTTTAATGCTACTGACCTTCCATTTCCTTGTCAGTCGACACCAAGCAATTCCCCAGATGGAGAGAAAGATTTCCACTTTGAATATCCCTGAAACACATTTAGAGCCAAAGGCTTTATCATGGGAATAAAAGCACTGAGGTTCTCACAGCTGGGAAGATTTATACAGCTGAGCCTTACCAGCTTAAATGCCTACAGACAGAAACAGCTGAGCTATGTATTATTTCTTTGCCTCCAACTTGCAAGGGAGATGAAAAGCGCAGAGGCAGCCGGCAGATAGCTGTGACTGACAAGGGAGGGGCAGAGCTGTCTGCCCATAGCTGCTGCAGTGGCAATTTTATCAAATAATTTCAGCTCCAGAGGTGAGGGGGCTGGGGCTGATATGATTGCCCCAGCCAAGGGGAGCTGCCCTTTCAGTTACAGCACTCCAGACCATGCCAGGGAGTCTTAAGCATCAGTCAGGGAAGCAGGGAGCTGATGCCTGCCAATGAGCCCCAGGGGAAAGGTGTTCAGAGGAGGATGCACTGAGCTGAGTGCTCTGCACAGCAGAATTGCTGTTTGCAGTCTGTGTAAAAACAGAAGCCAAGCTGCCTCTGCTCTTCTCACCATAACAGCAGCAGTGTTTTTTTCCTCAAAAAGTGAGGGCAGACCTTAAAGAGTTTAGTCTGACTCCCACTAAACAGTCATTCAATGTCCATGCTAACCCTGGAGAGGAAGGGACATTCCCAGAGGCTCAGGCTGCTGTCCATCCACACATGCTTACCTGACTGAAGTGACCTGCAGGCTCCTCTGGCCAAAGGTGGGCAGAGCAGCCCTGAGTTCAGCAGCCACCACAACATGAGCAGGTCTGTGCCCCTGAGCATCCATCTCCTGCCTCTAACAGGATTCTGTTGCTCTGAATCTGCACTGCCTCTGCTGTCAGTTGTCCTTCGTCTCACCTAAACCCTGGAGATGCGGGCTTTGCTCTCTGGTGTGCATGACCCTAGCACATCTCTCACAGCCCTCAGCCATGACTCTAATTCAACCACACACAGGTGCCTTCCTGCCAGAGAGGGGGAAGAGGCATAAGAACAGGTAGAGCTCAATCTGTATGGGATCCTGTGTCTATCCCACTGGGAAGATAAGGGACCTTCCAAGTCCGTGTACCCATGCTCCTCATCACTCCTGATTTTTCCACCTGTTCAGCCTGTGGTCCAGCAGTGCATTATGTCTCTCCTAGTTCCCAGGCAGGCTTGACATCCAGCATCCCTTCAAGAAAATGTTGACTGTGAGCCTGGGGCCATCTTTTCCTTATTATAAAATTACTTAGATTTTAGGAATGCCAGTGAGCTGCTTTCACAATGGTGAGAATGGTCCCTGTACTTGTAAATCATTGGAAGGAGAGAGCTGCATTTTCTAAATGCTGCTAGTAAAATGCAGCATAAGAGGGGGAAAAGAATGCAACAAACCTGGATATTGATTAGAAATGTCTATTAGCAATAGGGAAGAAAAGGGAATATCCTAAAATTAAGGGGTCTGTAAAACAATTTAAAAGATTGTATTGTCAGTAATAATGTATCTAGTGAGTGAAGTGCTCAGAAATAATCAGTGTCTGTGCTTGTCCAGCCTGAGGGACTTGATAGGGGGTCTAATTTACAATACCAGTGAAAAATCTACCCTTTGAAGACCAGGTTACTGTGAATACTCAAAAATCACTCATTCTGCAAAACTTATGTCATCACGCCTGCCTGTCAATATCCAATTGTTGTCTTATTCTTAAGTGTAATTTTTCTTGGGATATGGACTTTGAACAAATGTCTTACAGCTGTTGCTTTTGTTACTTAACACAAGAGCCACCCCTCAGGGTCAAAACAAAAGTCCATTTACCTTAATAACCCATTGCTCACAATGACTGTAAATAAGAAAAGAATGGGGTCATTGGGACTAGACACTAGATCTAAAGGCTTTTCATCAATTCATATATTGTGAATTTATATAGAGCATAGAGATAGATGCTTTATGTTTGCCTGTACCCTTCTGCTAGCTCTCTGCTTAAATTTGGACTGCCCTTGAGCACTGGAGGCATGTTTTATTGGGTATTGCACTCAGCATTTCCCAGGCCTTTACCATGACTGAGTAAAGCTGAAGTACAATCCTTGGCCATGCAGATATGATTTTGTTCTATACTGTTTGGCATATGTACTGGATCTGCCATTTCTTCCCTCTCATTCAGTCTTATAAGGCTTTCCAATAACTTCTCATTTGTTTCTAGGTTTCATTACGTTACTTAATGTTCATCTTTGCCGTACAGCTCTTCACTCTCTTTTTCAACTGCTTTATATGTGCTTTAAGAGCAGGGATCTCTGTAGATTTCTACTGTCAGCTCCCTTCAGTTGTATAAATTTAACATTTATCCCTAAGTTTTCCTTTTCATCTTTTAAGTTTATTCAAGTTGTGATGGTGATTTGTTCCTTTGTCCTGTGAAAATTTGCTTTTTTCCCACTACTCTACTGAAGGCCCTCATGAAAGACTTTCTAAAATAAACTCCATTATTTTAGCTGAAGCATCTTTTCCACTATGAGCTTGATGGCTCTGTCCTACCCACCTCAACTAATTCAACTCTTCTTGTTGTTTCTACTGATTTGACTGTGAATTGTGACAAAATTTATCCCTGAACCCTTTTTAAAAGTGACTGTCACATTTCCCATCTTTCTTAACTTTGACAACAAAGTTCATTTATGCAAAATGAAACACACTGCAGCTCAGCAATTTCACAACTGAATTCCTGAAAACTCATGAATGAATGAATGAGTGAATGAATGCTGTCAAGACCCAGGGTCAAGTCTCTTCTATTTTATTCAGTTGTTCTAAAAATTCTTTCAGCAAAGCTTTAATATCAGACTGTCCCTCAGATTTGCATTCAGCAAAATGTCTCATATATGAGAAAACCTTTTCTACACACGGCAGCAGCACAATTATCTGCAATGGGCATAGCTTCAAGGGCTCACTCTGTGAGTCACTGGTAGCATCCAGATGTTTTGGAGGACAACATGGATTAAAGTTGGTAAAAACCACAGAATAATGCAGGGTAATTTTTTGTTGTCATATGTGTGTGATGGCCTAGAGAAGAGTCTTGTTCCTTCCTTTTTCCCCTCAGTCATGACATCTGACTCATGTTTTCATTCACAAACTGTTCTCAGGGCCCTCAGGCTCCAGTGACCTCCATCTTCACTGCAAGGACAAGCTCTGTCCTTGACCTTTCCTGCAGTCACCAGGAGGCAAAGGCAGAGTGCAGATAACTGCTGGGTATCCAACAACCCCTGTTCTGGAAACTGCCACACTCCAAACTGTGATAGCCAGGAAAATGAGAGCAATTCTAATATTTTCATATTTCCAATAGAATCAAGGTACATCTGAAGGGGACCATAAGAGAGACTGTCTAGGGATGGGGAAGAAGCACAGCCCTCTCTCAGAGCAGGAACCTGGGCAGGGCAAAGTGGTGACACACTTTAGGGCTTGGGAGTGGAAAGAGCAACAGTGGAGTGAAAAAGGGAGAGAAGGGAACGGAAGGGAACGGAAGGGAAGGGAAGGGAAGGGAAGGGAAGGGAAGGGAAGGGAAGGGAAGGGAAGGGAAGGGAAGGGAAGGGAAGGGAAGGGAAGGGAAGGGAAGGGAAGGGGAAAGCTACAGATCTATAATCCCTCCTTTGGGTGAAAAATTGGAATGTTGTTATTCTGCATTTTTTAATGTCTTGTGAGTGACTGAACCTCCCAGTGCAACACATCCTCACTCCTGAAAACATTTCCCTCTGTCTTCAGAAATTCCAGCCTCAGACAGACAAGATCTATTCCCCTGAAGAATAGCATCATGTAGGTGCCAAGTGTATTTTTGTACTCTGGAGAGTTTTGCTGCCTTGCAAACTCCAGCTGCATTTCTTTGGCTAGTCAAGCTTTGCTGACTTGCACAAGCCCAGAGTCTAACCTGAGACTCAAAAATGTTCTGTGCTAATCCTGTGTGACCTCCAGTGGTCTCTTTGGCTTTGTGGATGCCTTTCCCTGCCTCTGCAGACACTAAATAAGGAGGCAGAAAAATGACAAAACTAAACTAAGGAGAAGTATGAATGAAAAGCTTATGCTTGTAAAAAAAAATAAAATTCAGAAAGTTGCTGTCTCAGCTATAGACTTCAAAGGGTAATGACACTTTTAGTGATCATAAAACGTGATTTCTATTAAGCATTTGGAAAGTCTTTGTATAGAAAAGTGAATTAAGTTCTGGAAGCATTGAAAATGATAAGGCATCTTAGTTAATATTCACAGGATTTGGGAAATGGAGTTTTGTCTATGAATAACGGACAGTATCTATCATTATATGGTGTTCATAAATGATGCAGATGCAAGGAAAAACTTTAAAGTTCTCAGTCTTTGGCCCATAAATGAAATTAACTTAACTTAAAAGATCATTAACTGCTGATAGTTGAGAATTTGCTCAGGAAAAATACACAATTCTGAAACACTCTAACACTTTGTGTCTATGGGTACAGCAGTAACTACACATACACTCCCTGTCGTTGTTTCTGTGTGATACCTCATCTATGGGTTTGCTTTAACTGCAGATATAATAGGGCTTCCTGCCTGCCTCCTATTTCTCAAAGAGAGAATCTTCTCCAGAGATAAATGACATTTTATCTCACACTTCTCTTTAGGGAGTTGGGGTGGGTGGGTGGAAGATGACTTCAGGTTACCTGTAATTCCAAGAGGGTTACTTCACTTGTAGTAAGAATACAAACTTGTAGTACAGAACCCAAAAGTTCTTAGGGTCTTTCAATACCTTCACAAACCTTCAGCAGGGTCAGAAGGCAAACTTTGGCTGCACTAGCAGAATCCCCTGCTGTCTGGAGGACCAGCAGGACGAGAATGGAGGTGGGCACTAGCGACTGCTAATCTGGGGGGCACTGCAGTGTGACCACTCAGCTCCAAAGCTGGGTGCACTGGCTCTGCTCTGGGGTACAATATGTACCATATTCTGCCCATTCTGACTGTGAGCAGGCCTCATGGACATCCAGAGATCAGCTGAGGTTTATCAAACGTATTGCCTGGTGATGTTAATGTGAGAACCTCAAGCGTCACTCCTTGATATCACAGAGCTGATGAGGATCACCCTGCGGTAGTCTGCAGCTGAAAATTTCGGCAATAGTAATGTTACAGATAGAAAAAGGAGTGGGAAAACATGCAGAAATGTTTTCTCAGATTGACACTATGGGAAATTAGTGCTTGTGATATTTTTTGGTACGGAATTGTTGGCAGCTGCACATTTTGATTTTACTTAGTGCTGTAAAGGGATTCTGTCTGAATCCTTTGTAGGTCTGAAGCTTAATGTTAAAGTCTCTTGACTCCAGGACATAAGACAAAGAATGTCATTGTTTATTCTTTGATGTTCTAAAGCATTTTATTCTTCAGGGATCTCAACATGCTGTACACATATTAATTAAAGTCCATAGTACTCCTAAATCAGTTGGTATTATTCCCAGTTGATTGATGGAGAAGCTGAGATGGAGAGAGATTATACAGTGCATTTTCTAATGTGGGAGTATGTGAAATTAGACCCATGAAATTCATGGCTCAGCAATTAAAGGGAAGCAATATGATATTTTTCACATATACTGAAAAACCTCTATGTTCCACTGAAACAACACTAAAAATTTGATTTTGAGACCTTGGTTTCACAGTACTTAGAAAACTGCAAGGACATTTTGAGGTGTGGGAAAACTAGTCTGTGCAGCCATCTTCAGCAGGTGCCTCCAGGGCACCTCAAGTTCAGCTCTAAATATTCAAATATGGCCATGGTGCATAGTTATTTTTTATGTTGAAGATATTTAAAAAGAAAAACAAAACCCAAAGCAATACAGTCAAAGCTGAACCTATGAAGTCAGCAGGTACCATCAGGCAAAGGATGAACTCAAACCAGCAACTACAAGAAGAACCAAAATTACACTGGTCAGCACAGCAAACTGAGTGGCATATCTTCATATTTTATAGTGGAAGAAATTAAGAAGATAGGTTTTGGTCTCACTCCATCCATAATACCTAAGAAATATTTTTTAAAGCTTCAGTGAAGATTGATGACCACTTTTTGTTTATTTATTTTTACACAAGGTAAATTTTCTTAAATGAGTAAGACACAACCTTCTCAAAGGCAGATTTAATCCTGTTCTCTGAAGAAACAGGCTTTGGGAACTCCCTCTCCATCAGATGTATACACAGATGCAACCTCCTCCTTTTCTCTGGTTCCCTTCTCAGGTGAGAGAGACACCTGGCTGATTGATCACAGTGTAACTCAGACCATCTGAAATCAAAGTAAAATTTGAAATAAACTATATTTGAACAAATTGCTATTTTGCATTTTGCTTTCTCATTGGACTCTAGCATTCCTGCCTTGCAGCATCCCAGACTTGGGCCTTTCAGAATGTTTCTGGAGCCTTGGCTCAATCTGAGGCTTTGCATGGGAGTTGGATCCACACAGAATGGAGTTGCTCCAGCTCTCAGCCCAAAGTTTCACAGGTTTTGCTCAAATAGTTTGGGACGATGCAGCAGCCCCATCTCCCAAAGCAAGCTGTATGCTACAGACCATGGAGCCAGTGGATCTTTACAAGCAACCAGGACATTTTGATGGCTCAGAGGGGGCAGAATGGGGCTTCTTACTGCCTGCTTTCTGATTTTGAAAACATAGCTCCCACTATAAGTGGGAATATTTAGAATAAATGGATAATTTAGAATAAGCTGGCACAGAGAAACATTCAGGTTCTGAAAAGAAATGTGACTCATATTTACAATTGCTATTGCAGTCAGCTGAATAAATAAAAAAAAATCTGTTTAAGCTTAATAAACAGGATATAACTTGTTAAGTGTTAAAAAAATACCTAAGCAAGCCAGTCTTTTGAATTCTATTTCTGTCTTAGCTACTGTCTTGCTCTGTGACCTTGGCATGCAATTTCCCTCCCTTGTCTCTCTGTTCTGCCTCCCACCACTTTTCTGTCTTGCCTATTTATGTTTTCTTTTGCTCTCAGTATTCAAGTTTATTTGTTCTGTCAATTGAATCCATTCCATTATTCAGGGAAGAGTGTACTCTAAAGCATTTTGTCATCCAAAACATTCCCTAGAATATCAAAATTGAAAGCAATGGAAAGTAAATAAACATTCACAAGCCATTATTTCCACATGGAACTAGAACCCTATTATACCTGGCTGCCTGACAAGTCTGTCAGTCAGTAACACTTATTTCTCCTCACAGTTGGCTGTGCCACAATGCTCCTCTGAGTTCATTTTTCCAAAACCCTAAACGGATGTACATCCTCTGCAGTGCCTCATATTCACATTAAAGCTTCAATTTTAAAATGACCAGAAGGTGCTCAGATGGTCCCAGTGTGCATCCTCTGTGCAGCAGTCGGGGATATTTGTGTTTGTAAAGCCAGAAATCCCAGCACAGGGCAGGGGGGCACCTAAACAAATTGTTCCTATAGGACACGTTTGAGAGGAGAGTCTGAAATGTTACCTCTGCAGCTCAGACTTTCCACCTCTAATATTTTGTGATTCACAGTCCAGAGCTGTTTCCTAAACATGTAGTATTAAGTGATCAGGCTGAGTACCAAGGAAATGAATCACTTTCCCCTTTTGAAAAGCAGCTGCCCTGTGGGGGGAAGAAGAGGTCATGTCTGCCTTCTACATTGTTCAGTGCTCACACACAGGGAGATCTGCATTCAGCTCACTTCAGCCTGACATTTTTAGGGTTAGGTCCTGAGCACCAGGATATTCCTACTCACCATCCTTGCAAAAGTAGCAGTGTGCAGGAAAAAAGGGCAAGATTCAAAGGGCCAGAAGCAAAGAGAGAATGACAGAGGATATCCCTGTGACTTAGGGCTGAGTACTTTTTGTTGGGCAAAAATGGGGCTTTCTGGTCTGTGCTGCTAAAACATCTCAAGTGCTATGTAGGAAGAGATATTAGACCCAATTCATGAACAGACCTGAATTGTCTCCCTTTCCTTAAAGGGTTTTTAACTGCTCAAGCCTAAACTTTACTTTTTACTATTATTTCTAGTTTTGTTAGTTTTCAGCGCAGGGAGGGGAAGGCTGCTTGTTTTTGGCTTTTTCTTAAACAAGTAGTTCTAAAATCAAAGCTTGTGTTTCGGTCTCAGTACCACGTTCTCAATGTGTCTGAGCAGCCCTGCTTCATCAGGGACCCCTTTAGCTCTCAGTTCCTGAATACATGCAAAGCTCACACTCACAATAGAGCAACCAGCCAGAGCAAGACAGAAGAATCTGGTTTCTACTGACAAAAACGTGTTTCCATGATGCCTCAGGCAAAGAAGTGATCAGCCAGGGTTTTATGGTGCCAGCACCATAATTCTATCTACAATGTACTTTTAGGTTCCTTATTATTTTTTCAGTGTCTGATAACTTAGTACATTCAGCTACTGCTCCTGCAAGTGGCTGTGGCAGATCGGGATAGTGAATTCTGTCAAGACATGGAACACAGTCAATCAGGCACAGGAGATGAAAGGCTGCAGATAGGCCCAAAAAATTCTCACTTCTATGTGAGATCTTTAGAATTTAAGGATTTTAGATGCCTGATGGGGTATGGTCAGTATGAGAGCACCCAGCCCACCTTTCTTATGCTCTGATATCAGACTTGGCTTGTGTCAAGCTAACCTGGATGCAGAGCACACCAGGTAGTCTGGTTGCTATTCTGTTTAGAATGAGGTAAATAAATTAGCTGTAGCTTGTATCTGAATTAAAACTGGGTTGGTTTGTTTTGTTTTGTTTTTTTGTTTGGTTTGATTTTGGTTTTTGTTTAATATATAAAAGTTAAGGATTTCCCTGTTGTATTTTGTGATATGGAGAGAGGCAGGGGTACCATTGATGGATGACAAATCCTCGTCGGCTTGAGAAGGATATTGGGAAAAATATTCAGAGTAGAGTGCTTCTGCAGTCATGTTCTCCAAACCACTCTCTGCTTTCATGAAATCTCCTGACACCTTTCCATTAACCTGAGATGGGTTTCTGTTGGGTGGACAGAGCAAAAATGAAGGACTTTTATTACAGGGAGGTTTCTTTGCAATTGCTACTCCAGAGGTTTTCAAGTTGTTGTGGACTGGACTGCTAAGGTAGAAGGAATATCCGCAAGTATCTACAATAAAAATTGTATCCACTAATTAATTATTTATTGTCCATGGCTCCATCAGAAGACCTGGTAATCAAGCTCACTACCCTTGTTTGTTACCATAGAGGGACGGCAGAAATCCATCTATCTAGTGTAAGCTGCTACTCTGCTACTTTAGCTTATTTTATCAAATATTTTTCCACTCAAAGAAATGAAGTCTGCAATATTTTACACAATGGAGCAGTTCTTTACAAGAATGATTTAGGTTTGACAGACAGGACACCTCTAGCTCTCAGCTCAGTGACATGATCTGCATTAATCCATCATGACACAGATGTAAATCTTCAGAGTTACAATGTTAATAGTGAGGACTAAATCCTATGCGACAAAACTGGAGAGAAGAATAAACATCAAGAACAGAGTCTGGAAAAAAGGCTCAGGGGAGACCTTATAGCTTTCTACAACTACCTGAAGGAGATAGATAGCCAGGTGGGGATTTGTCTCTTTCCCCAAGGAGTGAGTGATAGGACAAAATGAAATGGCCTCAAGTTGCAGGGGAGGTTTATATCAGGGAAAATTTCTTCATGGAAAGGGTTTTCAAGAATTGGAACAGGCTGCCCAGGGATGTGGTGGAGACACCATCCCTGCAGGTGTTTAAAAGATGTGTAGATGTGACACCTGGGGAAGTGGTTTAGTGCTGGTTTAATGGTTGGACTCGATGACATTAAGGGTCTTTCCCAGCCTGTGGTTCTGTGATTCTATGATTTTAGCCATGTCAAATTACACCAGCTGCGGATGCATCTCTGTATTCCTTTCTTGTACCTTGTAACCTGCATTCCTGAAAATCCTTGCCCATGCGCTGGTTAGGCTGGTGGGATGGATGTGGCTGGTAGCTGCTAGTTCCTGCCATATGGATCACAACTGGAGGTTCTACAACTTGCTAATTACCTTCTTTAGCAACAGTCTGCCTGAAAAGATGAAGAAATGGAATCTCTCTGTATTTTCCATGCTAAGCCTTGTGTTGGCAAACACTTGCTAACATATGTCACCAGCTTTGAAAAGACATGGTTTATTTATATGTTAATTGCTGCAACACTTTGGGGAAAATATTTGTTGATATAAGAGCTGTGTAAATAGTCAAGTGTTGAGAGGCATTGCCATTCAAAACTTAATGATTTATAGCCAATAAAAGTCAAGAAAATCTACAATACGAAGGGCCTCTCCTTGTTTATGGCTCAGTCCAGTGTCACAGAGATCTGAATCAATTGTACAGAATCACAGAATTGCTGGGGTTGGAAGGGACCTCTGGGGATCACCCAGCGCAACCCCTCTGCCCAGGAAGGACCACCTAGTGCAGGTTACAAGGAATGCATCCAGATGGAATTTGAATGTATCCAGAGAGGGAGACATCATGACATCTGTGAACAACCTGTTCCAGGACTCTGTTACCCTCAATGTTACATCCCACACTTCTTGTAGAAACATAAAGAAGCTTTTTCTCATATTGGGATGGATCTTATTGAGTTTTAGTTTATGGTTATTTCCCCTCATCCTGTCTGTGGATACCACTAAAAAAGGTGCCACCAACCTCTGGGTGCCTGCCTTTGAGATATTTATATGCATTATTGGGATCACCTCTCAGTCTTCAGACTAAACAGTCCCAGCTCCTGCAGTCTCTCCTTGTAAGAAAGAAACTCCATTCCCAATCACCTTTGTGGCCTCCACTGAACCCTCTCCAGTAGTTCCTTGTCTTTCTTGTACAGAGGGGCTCACAGCTGGACACAGCACTGCAGATGTGGCCTCACTAGGGCCGAGCAGAGGGGCAGGATCTCCTCCCTTGACCTGCTGGTCGCTCTCTTCCCGATGCACCCCGGACACCTCTGGCCCTCCCGGCTGCAAGGGCACAGTCCTGGCTGGCAGATAACTTGTCACCCACCGAGGCTCCCACGTCCTTCTTTGCAGAGCTGCTCTTTAGTGGGTCAGCCCCAGACTGCCCTGATACTTGGGGTTATCCCTCCCTGGGTGCAGGACCCAGTATAGATCCCTGGAGAATGCCACTGGCCATCAGATGAATTCTACTCTTGTGATCACAACTCTCTGGGCTCTGCCATTCAGCCAGGTCTTCATCCACCTCACTGTCCATTAATCTGATCCACATTTCCTGAGCTTACCCACAGGGATGTAAGGGGAGACAGTGTTAAAAGCCTTGCTGAAGTTGAGGTAGACACCACTCCTGACAACATATCAAGACAATTTCTGCCAGTCGTGAGTCAGCCCTTAACTGTTTCTCATGCAAATTTTCATAAAATCATACACTCTGTTCCCTGAATTGGGGTCCTGCTTTGAGACACTGCACTACATTTGAACTCAGAAGACAGAGGTCACTTCTTGGTGACAGCAGGGAGTGGAGGGTGTGCAAATGTTGCTGGGAGCAATGTCAGTAGTGAAGCACATCTCATCCTTCCTCAGACCAGGGCCTCATCTGGACACCAGAGAGGGGCTGTTTGAAGGTGTCATGCCTTCTGTGAAAGAGAAGCCTGAGGTCTTTGCAGCTATGATCATTAATAGTACCTTAACACTGTTTGCAAGAAAACTCTGGCATTTCTGCTGTCTGCAAAAGTCTCTGGGCAACTTGTGACTCTTGCTGCTCTGAAGTCTCCTTATTAGATGTTGATAGCAGCTTTTCCCTGCAGACCAGCCACATCCCACACTCCTTGTAGAAACGTGGGTAATGACATATCAGACTCTCCACAACCAAATTTCTAGGTCATAAAGTACTTCACAGGGAAAATTGTTTTGTCAATGTATTGAATTTTCATAGCATTGCCATTAGCAACACTATTTACCTTAACGCCAAACAACAAAAAAAACAATTCTCTGAGATCCACTTGGCTGTAACAAACACCAGGTTGTTTGTAAAGTAGTTTACAAACTCCTGGTTTTGTATGTGAATAGTATTACAGGGTTGTGATGATCAAAAATGAGAGTGCATTTTTTCTGCATCGATGGCCCAGAAGCTACTGGGCACCACACCCTTCCTGTGGGCAGAAATTTGCTTCTTATGCAATCCACATTGTTTTCCAGTTCTTCAAAACTCTAAAATATTGAGACCTGAGAATCCCAGAGATTCACAGCTACCAAAAATATGTACTTTGCTATGTGTCCTATTCACTCTAGGGATTAGAGTAAAACATGGGCAAGGTAAGTAACAATACAATCTTTAGCAGGTATCTCCTATATCTGTGCATGTGGAGAAATGGAGATGATTAGCCAACATGAATGAGAAACATTTCACATGATACCATCTGATAGATGTTTCAGGTATCAGTTATGTTTGTTATATCTTCTAGAGAATATATAAAAGGAGGTGGGTGGCATGAAGGGCCAAAGGATGAACTTTCAAACTCCTTTTAGCAACTTGTCTCTCCGTTCTCAATAGAAGCACTATAAAGGTTGCTATTAAGTATTCCTTTCAGGTCAGAGACACAATGGCTCAGATGTTCTAGAAGGGATGTCATTGCTCTGCTGAGATCAGATTAAGGGCAGAAAAGTACACAGCTCAAGGCTGATGTGTTTGGCTTCATTCCCTGCTGTAGAGTATCAAAAGCTCAGTGGCTTGTGTTTTTATGAGAGTGATTTCTGCACAACAGTCAAATAATTTCAAACCACAACCACTAGTAAACTAAAATAATAAACTTTGCCATTCAGAGGCTGCTCTTTCCTGGTAGCAGTGGATGATCCTGTGAATAGAAAGATCATAGTGGATTTTCATTTACATTCCTACTACAATCTTGCTAGAGATTTTGCAGTGCCTGAATTGTGGGGAAGAGGAAGAAGATTATGTTTAATATGCAATTCACAGTGAAAAAGTAAGAAACTGAAGTTGGGAAACCCTGAGAGAGAAAAGGTGCCTGCATTTAGAAATATATCCAACTTTCAGATCAGCACCACTGTAAAGAAAAATCAGCTAGTCAGTTCTGGAAACAGCAGTCAGAGAAGGACTCTGCCTTGATGTGGTTTAGCCCTTGATCATTATCTGTGCAGTTTAAACGGGGGACAATGTTCATAAACAAAACTATCCTATGACCTGTACACTCTTCTCAGAAGTCACAGAAAAGCAGTCTTCAGGAAGCCACACAGGTTTAATAGACAAGTCACTAAGTGTCAATATTCTTAGCTCCAACCAAAAAATAAGCCTTTTTTGATGATGTTTGCAGCTTACCCCACATCCTGTTTTAAGACAGAACACCTGTGCAAAATAGGTGGTTTTATTTTTAAGCACCTAGCTCTGATTAACCTGTTACTGCTGTTATTTCTGCCACCTGCAGTGCCTTGGTTGTTGCCTAAAAAAGCATCTAGAAGTGAGCAAAGCCTCAGGTGTCTGTGTGTCAAGTCCTTCCAAGGTGTTGGGTTTCTGGGTGGGGTACTGCCCTTGGTGTTGCACGTGCAGCTGTTGCATGATGTGTTCCTGTTTTCAGGAGCAGCCCTCTCTGTATCCCCTGTTCAGCAATGGACATCCAAAGGCACCACATCCCAGTACAGGGACTGATTTTCCTTCTAGGAAAGTAGAGGGAAATAAAAGTTTAGTAGCCCTAGGTACAACTTCATAATATGACATCTCCCTTATGGCAGCTGTCAAGAGCTGAAAGCTGAGGAGACACTTAGAAGATGAAACTACAACTGCTGGATACATTCCCCACACACATTCTGTTGCCCCAAGAAAACAATGGCTTTTTTTTTGACTGGTCATAAAACTCTCAAGGGTCCCATAACCAAACAGTGCCCAGAAGTTTCCCTTGGACAGTTTAATTCAAATTTTCAACAGATTAAATGTCTGGGCTCTATAAGGTCTATATGGCAAAATAATTTTTCGAGAATTGGCTCTATGAATTCCACATGAGTGATTTCTCATCTTTTCTTTACATTAGCAAGCAAGTAACATCTTCCTACAGTCTGCCCCTCCTGTTCTTGAGTTGAGACTGACACAGAAAAGCTTCACACCAGCACTACATGACAATATTTTCTCTCTTTCTTTTACCTGCTGATATTGTTTCCAAGAATCCTTAAGAAGAAATAACAAGGGTAAAAACCAACTGTACTCCAGCCTTCCCAGTCATAGGCTCCATCAAGATCTGTGTATCTGGAGCTGAACTTCTTTTAACAGATTCAAAGCAGAAGGGCTGATGTCTATGGGTTGAGAAGTATTTGAAGAAAGGTCAGCACAGCATCTGTGGGAGTGCTGGTGCCCCTGTGCAGTGGGGCTTGGACTGGATATAAAAGCTCTGGGAACAAGGACAGAGGTCTCTGTAGCCTTTTATTTTCTTATCCACTGTAATAATACTTTTTCCTGGCTTGCTTTACAAGGCTCTTTTGTCCATCAGAATTCCCAGAGATCATGTACTTCATGTTTGTCCACATTTGGTGTTTGAGGAGTAATGGGAAGGCAACACGTGCAGGCACAGTTGGCACACATGCAGAAACAGCTTTTTTGTACCAGTTGCTTCACAAGGAAGGTGGCCTTGGTCTTCAAATGAACCAGCCTGAACAGCACTGAAGTGACACTGCTGGTCAGTTATGAAAATGCAACAGAGAGTGAGAGAAGAGCAACGGGATGTGAAAAACTGAACTTCTGGTAAAGCTGAGGTTTTTCAGCTGATTGGGATGTTAAACAAAGTTACTTCCTCAGTCAAAATGAGGACACACCCAGGCTGAGAACAAAACAAACTTGTTTTGATTACTGCTCTGCTCCTTTCACTTTTCAGACACTCCAGCCTGCCTCCATTGTCCCAGTTAGGGTTGTGTCCTTGCCTGGAGAGACAGGACTTTTTTTTGGCAGTTGTTTCCACTATCTGGCTGGCTTCATAAGGAGCAAAGATGCTATCAGTGAACTGCAATAAGATCTCTGCCTCAGTTCCCTCACGTTATAAGGTGGCAGTGTACAGGACTCTTCTCAGTTTTCTTTTTTTAATTGGCAGAGTTATTACCTATATGAAACCAACTTTTTTAAAGCTTGCTCAGGGAAAGGCACAGGAACAAACAGCAGACGATGCCCTATGATGACCTTTCTAGTTGCTATTGTATAACTATGTCCTGAAAATATTTCTCTGGCAAATATCCTTTTCTCTCTTCAGATAATTTGGAAGCAAATTGTGCCCAGGCTCACACACAATGTTGGAGAAGATATTTTTCAAGCAGCTTTTCCTCCTCTGTGCCCTTGGGCACAGTCTGAAGAATCTCCCACCTGAAGACAAGTGATTTACCTAGAGAATCTGGATTCTCAGCTCCAACTCATGTGTTAGATACTTTTGAAAATGTCACCAGAATCTGCACAGCATGAGCTGTGGTGCACGTCATGCCCTGCAGACATTGCAGTGCACACCTGGGAGGATGCCCTTGGATCATTTTAAAGCCCAATGACATCATAGAACAGGCATGAATGAATGAAGGCCTCCCTCTGTGTCTGAGCCTTACAGATATTTTTGTGGATTATTCTGGAAGATTTTGGAATATTTGGGAGACTTATTATGTTGATACTCTATATATCGATATTTAAAATTCTATCTATATATGTATACATATATATTAACAAGGGATAATACTTTAAAATGTCCAGCTCTTAACTTCTAGAATTGACTTGATCAGCATTCTGTTTAAAGTCTGAAGGCCCTCCAGACAGATGCCATCCACTCTAACTTTCAGAAGCTGGCAAAGCTTGGCAAAATTTCTACTATGATCTTCTAAAACATGGAACTTGATTCTCTGCTTTGTGTTCAGTTTGCGTTTTGGCATTGAAGAAAAATGAAGAGGCAGCTTGCTTTATTTAAACAAAGTATATCAGGTATGCTGTAGGCCTAATTGAGTTTTCCCCTTGACTTGAATCATTGTCTCTACTGTGTGGACTGGGAGCATAAGATTTATGCAGAACCTGTGATTTGTATATACATTATTTTTGCCTTGAGTTTTCTGATACCGCTTCCCCCTATTCTCTTAACACAATGATTTTTAAAGAGTTTCATTGTAGGAGTAGAATTGAAACCAGTATAGAAGGATGAACTAAACCAAGCACACTTCTTTGTGGCACATTGAAGAACTATTCCCTAATGGAAAGCAGATGGGGTTTTTTCCCCAACAATAAAAAAATTCCCTGTGGGACACAAGCTACTGGCTTTTAATATCATTACTCATCTGTCTAGCATAAGTGCTTGAAGAGCAAGATGCCTATAGGTTTGCACTCCTAATTGAATTCTTACAGCTCTTTCAAATTGCCTTTTCTCTTGTGAACCTTGCATGCATGCAGGACATGAAGCTTTGCATAGTGCAGGTTCACTTGACACCTGTGTGCTTTTTACTGGCACTTGCAAATGGCAAGATCCTGAGGGACCTCTCATGCCTTGTTCTTGGATTTAACACTTGTGAATCCTGAGCTTAATCCAAATTGAAAATCGTATAGGCTGGATTAATATTGATATTTCTTTATTGTCTCCTGCAGGGAAGTGCTGATTTCCATCAGCTGAGGGTATGTGGAGGTTGGAGGGTGCCCATCTGTTCAGCAGCCAGCACGGGCTGTTCTCATCAGTGATTCCTGCCTACAAGGTTTGAATTCTGAGCCATCCTTCAATGTCCCCAGGGTGATAAGTCTGACAGAGGATAGGTTCAATGACTGCAGACTGTTTGTTTTAATATAGTTTTGTTTTCTTTGCTTGGCTCTTTTTGAGACAATTTGAGTTTAAATTACCTCTCATCTTCCAGGTCAGCCATGAGAGATAGAAGTATTCCAGTAAAGCAAAGGGAAGAAGATTACACACTGGCTTCCTTCTCCAGGCTTCTAGGGGGAAGAAATTTAAGGTTTTAATTTCCAGACCTGCTTACAGGATGCTCATAATTTTTACAAACCACAAGTTTTGACTATCTTTCTAGTTTCCCCTTCTACTTAGAAAAAAAAGGAACATTAAAGCAAAGCTGAAGAATGTAATCAAAATGGGATTTATGTCCTGAGATGTCTTGAAACGTCCTTGTAGTATTTAAATAAAGTTGAAATTATCTTCATTATTTTTGCCAAGCTGTATCATTTCTTTGGTGTATCCTGTCCTATGAAGTGGGAAGTGGTTTTGCAGACTTCCTTATATAGGGCCTCTGTTTAAAATAATTCAGGGTATTTTTTTCCTCCTTAACTGTGATAAGAGAATCTAGACTCTGTTTACATTTCTCAGCTCTCTGCCTTTTTATCTTCAAGTGAAGCTCTGTTTTTCTTTGAAAGGTAAAAAATGTCATCCTTGGATAAGAATAGCATTGTGTTAAGACATCTGATCAGACAATATTTTACTGCCAGTAAATCAAGCAAAAGTATGAGCTCTGCACTTGGCAAAAAAGGATTCATAGCTCATGATCTGCAGCTGAAGAAAAACTTACCATGGCACAGTAGGATCAATTAAAACACAAAGATTCTGGCAGAAAATCAGGATGCTGCAAAATAAGCAGTGGATCTTATATCTCAGGACTGGATGCAAAAGAAAATGGTCAAAGCAGGAGAGCTGTGAGGAAGTGGGGCAAACACCTTCAGTGAAGGAGAAGTAGGACATGGTGTTTCCTCATGTGCAGCTTAAAGCATTTTTTTTAGCATAGACTAATTATTTCAGATTTAGGAAATGAACAAGGATAGAATAATTACAAGGTGAGATTCTCACATGAAGCTCCTTCTTTAGGAATCAAAGATGCCAATTGATTGTAAGACCCACATGGAGAATCTCCTCACTGGAGGAGAACTCTGAAATTTTGTAAAGCTAGCAGAGCTCTGACATAACAGCAATTTACTGTCTAGCTAACCTGCCCCCAGTCCCCAGCAGGAATAACTTCCTTACAGCAAGTAGGTTACAGCAGCTGCCTAAGCCACATCTGGAGCTTTGGATTCCATAAGCAAAGTCCTGACTGACTCTCCTGCATCTCAGGGATGAGTTTGGCCTGGGGTCCTCAGGAGGCAGAGTGAACAGTGGCTCATCCAGCTACAAGAATAGGAGTTGTTCAGGCAGGGACAACTCCTGCTTATCTTAATAAGAAATAGGTAGGGTGAAATGAAAGCACCTCATTCCTATCACAGAGTTGCTCCAGAAAAAGTCTGAGATGAGGAGAAAGAAACAGAACAGTAACTATGAAGAAAAATTTGGAGGGACAAAGATTAGTGGAGGTAATGCAGAGGACAGGCTATGGAGAAATATCAAGATGTGCTTTGGCTATGGATCAGAGGCAGCACTGTGGGCAAGTAGGCATGAGTGTGTGGTAATTAACTGAAATGAGAGTATCAATCTTCTGCACAAGGACCCCTGCAGAAAGGATTGGCAAGTGAAGAATATAAGGGAAATAAGAATGGCAGAGTATTCAGGGAGAAAAACCAAAAGGGCTAAGCCCACTTAGCAATGGGAACTGGAAATGCAAGGAAAGTGACTCAGAAAAGGAAAAGATGAGCACTAATTAAGTAAGACAGAGGTGTGTGACCAACAGATTATGGTTCTGTTCATGCACATTATTTCTCAGCACATGCTTCCTTGCTGACAGCTGTCCCATATCACAGAGAATTTTGGATCACCATGATGAGGAAAATATATGGAAGATGATAACACAAAGGTAGAGCAGATAAGATTTGGGTCAAGGTGCCAAAGTCACTGTTGCCATTTCACAAAAGCACTAAAAAACCCCTAAACGTGGGGAAGGGAACCAAGTCAGTGACGCTTGAAATATTTCTGAAATTCAGAATGGCATCACATGTTTCAAACTAGTATGTTACAGAATCAAGAAAATCCTAATACTAGTATTAATCTTAAGCCCCAAACCAGTGAAGAATAGAATGGAAAAGTGTGTAGGAAAAAGAGTGGAAGACATGTTATGTTACTTTCAGGATTAATATTTCTATGTTCTTTGGGCATGAGGGAGAAAAGAAAGATCACAGTGGCAAGATCACAGTGAGGGAAAGAGGAGGTTTTACTCTCTTTTTCTATTCTTTCAGGAGAAAAATGGTTATTAGCAAATTCCAAGATGAGCTGTTCCCCTGAAGAATGAGAAGGAAGATAAAGGAAATTTCTCTTTTTCTTCCATTTCCCTGCTCCTTTTGGACCCAGCTGAAGGGATTTCACATCTGGAAACATGAAGCAGAACCATGATGTCTCTGGTGCTGAGACACTTTGCCTTATACTAAGCTCTTTTGCTGCAAAACACAATTTTACTCCAAATTCAAGACTGAGGCATCAAACAAAGGTTTCATCAAGTCATCCACATTTGACCTGGGATCAAAGTGCAGAGAAACATTCAGGTTCTGTGATAAAACTTCGACTCTGTGCATCTTGAACTAAAACCACCAATTTGGTTCCTCTGTGACTACCTTGTGTCTATTAAAAGAAGATAATATCAAAAATCAAAATATAAAAAACTTTCTCTGTATTTAATAGCAAAGATAAGGATGCAATTATTTATTTGCATCTCCCTGATGCAGTGGATTTTTGAGAAAGAGTTCCAACTTGCTTAATTCCCTTCCCAGTTCAACCCTGAACCAGCAGATGGTCAGCTTTTCCATGCAGAGGTCCTGGGGAAGTTTATGAGTACATAAAAAAGCAGGATATTTATTAACTTCTGACTCACAAACAAACAAGGCTTACTCTGAAACTGTAAAAGTGTAAATATGGATGTGGTAGTGGATTACCTTTTTTTAAAAAACAGATGAATAAGAAAAAAGATGCAGGATTTTTCCCAAAGAGGTCCTGGAAAAACCCTTTGTAGGAGATGGTTACTTGAGATGGATCCTGTGGGAGAAAGTCATGAAGTGATGTGGATTTGTCTCCTACTGAAGACATTTCCACTGTGGAGGTCAAACCTGGTTTTAGGGCAGCAAAACAGAGGGGTGGAACACTTTTATAATTTCCCTGTAATCTAGGAGATTGGTCTGCTGAAGTCTAACAAGAAATTTCAAGTTCCAGCTCAGGTATTTCCATGGTTTTATGACGTATTAAAAAAAGGATCTTCTTTTCCTCCTTGCTAGAATCAAGTTCAATTGTAGATAAACTAAGCTGTGAGTTTAGTAATTTATTTTTATTGACCTCATATGTATTTCAAAACCATCTCTCTTCTGCTTTACTGTCAGGCATATGTTGAATGCCAGCTTGCAGGTATTTTCATCCTATATAAATGTGTGGTTCTATGTTCTAACCAGACCTCATCAGGCAACATACAGAAATCCCAACAGGAACAAAACCAGAAAATATTTCAGGAACAGAGGGAGAGGCAGGCCCTGAACTGAAACCCAGCATTGAAAATCATCTTCATGAACTGCAAGAGAAAGTCTCATGAAGCACACGAGACTGACTGCAGCTAGCTTAGTGTTGTGACTCTTTTGTTGGCCCCTGGAGAATATTTTAGGAAAAGATGTAAGGAATTTGGTTACTAGGCAAGGTGACCCTTCCCTGACAGTCAGCATCTTGGGATCTGTCTCCCAATAATCATCTTTAATGACCCACTCTGGGCCTCCCTTTTATGTATCTGCCAAATCCCTTTTCAGCCCATTCAGTGCATTGTTACATTTGCTGCCTGATCAATTTAAGAGGTGCCATCTAGGTATGAAAAGGTATTTTTTCCATTAGAAAAACCACAATGACAGTGCTCCATTTCAGCTAGACAAGAAGCTACAATGCAGGCTGGCATGGTTTCAGAGGTGTGTATTACTTGGTAGTTCACTGATGTAAATGCCAAAGGCCTGGCTTCAATATAAAGTATTACCCATTTTCTTCTTACACTCTCTTACCTTTCTGAGACAAATCTCTTGTTTCCTTGCAGTAGTTATAATCCCGAAAAAAGCTGCCAGGCCATAGACTCTGAAAAATACAAACCCTTTTGAATTGTATGTGAGGAACTTTTTTCTTACTCTCTTTTTCCTCCTATAGTTAAAACATAGTAACTTATCTATTCTCCTTCTAGATATATTTATTTTATCTGTAATAGGAGGTTAAGCAAAACTTGGTTTGTCAAGACTACAACTGCTTTGAAGACTCAATGGCAGCAGAACAGAAAATCCTTATCTTGTTTGCCTTTGCCAGTAAAAGGTTTGTTTAGTCATGCTAGCTAGTGCTTTTATGCAAGTCTTGGGACCATTTACAGAGCAGTCAGAAAACATGTCTCTTTCTAAACAGTTTCTCAATGTGGTGACGTATCCTAGCCATTATTTGTTCGTTTTAGGATTCTTTTAGGTTAAACCATAAGCTACACTTGCTTTAAGTAATCCAGTGCTTGTGATCAGAGCAATAACCCCTTAACCTTTGCAACCTATATCCTGTTTGTCTTCCTGCTGCCCTTTCTGTAAAATCATCTTCAGACATGCTTGAGACTAATTGTACCAGCAGTACCAGTGCCATGCTTAACACATCCTGGCACCTGGCCTTATTTGTGCACAAATACATACCTCTTACCATCTGCCCATCAAAGACCATCACCATAAGATGGAGTTTCATGATGTGAACAAAGATGCACATGAGTTATTTGGTGCACTAGAGCTGGTCTCTAAAATATAACATACAGAATCACAGAATGGCTGGGGCTGGAAGGGATCTCTGGAGATCATCTGGTCTAGCTTCCCTGCTAAAGCAGGTTCACCTGAGCAAGTTCAGCAGGATCTTATTCAGGTATGTTTTGAATATCCCTGGAGAAGGACACTTCATAACCTCTCTGGGCAGTGTGTTCCAGTGCTCTGTCACCTTCATAGCTTACTATAGGCTTTTTCTCATAGTCAGGTGAAGTTTCCTGTGTTTCAATTGAACCTATCGCTCCTTTTTCTGCCACTGGGCATCACTGAGGAGGGTCTGGCCCTGTTCTCCTGGCACCCAGCCCTAAGATTTTGTATGCATGGATAAGGTTCCCTCTCAGTTGTCCCTCTACCAGCTAAACAGGCCCAGCTCTTCAGCCTTTCTGTTTGGTAAGAGAGATGCTCCCCTCCACTAATTGTGCTGCAGTCCTCTAATTGTCTTTGTAGTCCTCCACTGGAGCCTCTTCAGTAGTTCCTTGTCTTTCTTGAACCGTGGAGTCCAGAACTGGGCACAGCACTTGAGGGCACACCAGGGCTGAGCAGAGGGGCAGGATCACCTCCCTGACCTGCTGGCAGTGCTCCTCCTAGTGCACCCCAGGATCCCATTGAGTGCCATAAGGGCACTGCTGGCTCATGGACAGCTTCTTGTCCACCAGGACCCCCAGGCCCTTCTCCACAGAGCTGCCTCTGGTGCCTGGGGTTATTCTTCCCCAGGTGCAGGACCCTGTACTTGTCTTTGCTGACCTTCCTTATGTCCCTCTCTGCCCAGCTCTCCAGTCTGTCCAGGTCTCCCTCCAGACCATTCCTCCCATTCTTCTGTCATCAGCAAAGCAGATTTGCTGACAGTCCACTTGTCCCTTCTCCAGCCACTGCTGAATGAGATGAGTGAGATTGGACCCAGTTCTGACCCCTGGAGACACCTCCAGCAAGAGGTCTCCAACCAGACTCTGCACCACGGATCACAACCCTCTGAGCTCTGCCATTCTGCCATTCTCCATCCAGCTCACTGTCCACTCACCAAGACACACTTCCCAAGCTTACCTATGGCATCTTCTTTGAAAGAAAGCAAAATAACTTACAACCCTTCCTCACTTTAGAGTACCCTGGTGTATAGAATTGCTTTCATCTGTAAGGAAAAATTGGACCTAAGATTTTGGTTTTAAGTCTGTGGATCAGTGATAACAATGCCATCAGTATAAACAGGCTAAGACTTGAAGAGGAATTTAGAATATACAGAGAGGCAACTGCCATTTAAGCAGTTTCTATTCCTACAAACACAAAGCATAACAATCATGCTAGACATGAAATAAAACAAAGCCCACTATTAACCTCGTTGTGAGATAATCTGATAGCGGTGTTTTTCAAAGTGTGAAAGCAAAAAGCTTTCTTTGAACAAGAAGTCACTGGAGATAACCTTACTCTTTTCCCCTGCTACAGCCTGGACCTCTGATGCCAGTACTGGAGCCTGGGTCCTGGTAGTGGAAAGTCCTTGACTGGTGGCAGCAAAGAGAAAATCATCACCTGTTCAGCCACAAAAACCGCTCAGGCCTGGAGCACTGTTTGTTAAACAAGATCAGGTAAAAGTTGCACAGCGGAGCTTCAAAGCTTCACAGCACTTTTAATGAGGGCTTTGTAGATGCTGTGTGCCCACCAAAGCTGTGGATTTTGGGGTTGGTATTTAATGCAAGAAACCCAATACTGCTTGGACTTACTCAGTTTTCGTAAAAATGAGTAGGATTGCTAGGAAATGAGCACAAATTTAAACCTCCAGATCTGATCACAAATTTGTTTGCATCATTTAAAAATACTTCAAAGTAAAAGAGAGGGTAGTTTAGATTAGGGGTTAGGAAGAAATTCTTTATTGTGAGAGTGGTGAGACCCCGAACAGCCTGCCCAGAGAAGTTGTGGATGCCCCATACCTGGCAGTGCTCAAGGCCTGGTCTAGTGCAAGGTGTCCCTGTCCATGGCAGGGGGATTAGAATAGATGATTTTCTAGATCCCTTCCACCCCAAAACATCCTGTGATTTTATTAGGCTACAAATTCATTTAATCAGTAGAGTAGATATCCTGCTTTTCAGGTACAAGAGCAAACCTTGGGTTGGAGACAAGGTTGTAACTAAGTTTGGTTTTTGAATGGAATTAGGACTCTGTGATAGAATTATATGGGTTCCTCAACCCTAAATATGTTGTTTCCTCCAGAACCAAGTTGATACCTAGCCCATCCACATGCTAGGATATATTGAAGGGAAAGGTTTTTTTTACGAAACATTTCTGACAACTCTTCTCAGAGAATGCAGCACAGCAAGTTAAAACAAAACAAAACAAAACAAAACACACATTTTTCAGTAACAGTGCAAACTTTTTAGCTCAAAAAATTGAAATATGTAAGATTAAAGTGAATTTTTTTTGTATTTCAGTGAAGGGGTTCTACCTTAGAAACTATTTTCCAGAAGTAAAAAACCCCAAAACAATAAAAACTCTGCAGAATATTTTAAAGTTTAGTTCATGCTATTAAACTTTTTTTTTTTGCTAGCATTTTCTTAACAATAGAGTATATATAGCCTTATTTTTTCTGCATAGACACGTGTATTTAGGTATGACTATATATGAGCATTGAAAACCTAAAATTTCCTTCTGTTTCTGTCTTTCATTTTTGTAGGAGTGAGCTGAAGTATCTTTCTGTAATTCCAGTTTAATCAAATGGTGCTGACACTGTGAGACTTATGAATGACATTGGCTTATGAACAATTTTCTTCTGGCCCCTGTCTTCTTTTTGCTGGGCATGGGGTCCCACTGCCATGCAATGACACATTGGGTACCCAAAAGGTACACCCATGACACATCAGTGCGAGGCAGGTACCCTCTTTACCTCTGGTGGGGTATCAGAAGGCTGTGCTGGCCAGGCAAGTGAGGACATAAGCACTGATGGACCTGCTTTTAGATTTTACCATCCTCAATTCTGTGATGAGGGGTTTGTGCAGAGCTATGTGACATGAATGACAGCAGCTGAGCTGTAGGCACCTTGCTGCCTTCCAGCTCTGCAGAGGCTCCTCAGCCTTCAGCAGAGGGGTAACAATGAGCAGCTGAGCAGGAAGTAACACCTTAGGATGCTGCTGACATTTCTTTGTTTGCAAGACTCAGGGGTACAGAGGCTCTCTTGCCTTTTCAGAGCCAGCTCGAGCCCTGACCAGCATTGCATCTTGTCTCTCCCAGCAATATTGGTGATGCTCAGTAAAGAATACTATTCATGTGTGTTCTCATCAAGTCCATCTAATTTAAGCCTGTATCCTTTTACCCCTGATGAAACTCACAACCATCGTTTCTCTTCAGGATACTGGAATTCCTTGTACCAGAAGGTTATCTGATGGTGTCCTTCAGAAAGGCTCTTCAAAATTGCATCCTTTATCCTGAGTCTCCCTGCAGTGCCAGGATTTTTTCAGCATAGTAAAAATATTTCATTCATCAGGAGCTTAGTCATCTGATTCTTGGTGCTGATGCTGCCTTTTGGAACAATGGCTGGCTGCCACTCTGTCTGCTGCTGTAGGAGAGCTGCACTCGGTAATCTTTGTGTTTCTTTCTCTCTCTCTTTTTAATATCCTTGGCTTTATCATGGGAATTGATTTTTCTAAAATGTCCACCTGGTATATTTTCTCTTCATTAGAAATGGATATGAGGTGTTAATTTGTGCCAATGTCACTGACTTCAGATGATAATGAGTTCGGAAAGGATGGGAAATCAAAGTGTATTCCACCATGCCTAGAGGAGCAAAACTATGTGGGGAAAATACGTGTCTGGGTAAAGTAGCTGGAGGGCACGCTACCCCTTCCTAACTGTGCCTTTATGTATCTGCCTTTATCCTCTCTTGAAATGATTGGCATGACCAAAGGACCCTGGGGGAAAAGATAGAGAGAACAAGGGGAGTCCCACAAAGCTGCATCATGCATTAGCTGTGAATAAAACAAAGTCAGGGAGCACAGCTCTGATCAGCTTTGCTCCATCCTCTCTGTCCCCTTGGGGAAGCCTCAGATCACACATGTCAGCTATCAGGGACGCAGCAAGAGGTAAGATGAGCTGCCTGTGCACATGGAGAGTGATGTAGACACAGATGTAGAGTGCACTGATCAAATCCTAACATGGTGGGAATATGTGGTGTGGAGCATCCCTGCCCTGGGTCTACATTTTTCTCACCCAGCTCCCAGCTCCAGTGATATCATACTTGTTCCACTTTCATGTGCATAGGAAAAAAATAGCCCACAGAGTTTTTGAATGACTTTATTTCTCCCTGGATTTTCCTATACTTGGAAGTGAAACCAGAGATATTATGATCATGAAAATAATAAAAACGTTGGGTGGGAAAGGATTTCACGAAGGCTCCTTGATCAGGACATTAACGGCAGCATTGTTGCTGCCCCACAGAATCACAGAATCATTTAGACTGGAAAAGATCATTGAGGCCAAGGTTTGACCAATCACTGCCTTGTCAACTGGACCAGAGCACTAAGTTGTTCCTTGAACACCTCTAGAGATGGTGACACCATCACCTTCCTGGGCAGCCCGTTCCATTGCCTTACAGATCCCTCCATGAAGAAATTCCTCCTGCTCTCCAGCCTGAACCTCCCCTGGTGCAGACCGAGTCTTTGTCTTGTCTTGGGACCGGAGCAGCACAGATTGCATTTGCTGCCCTTAGCCTTGCACAGATTACATTTATTGCATAGGAAATCTGCAGTTTCTTTTTTTTTCCCTCCTGGAAAGTGAGCCTTAGAAACACTTGTGCACCTTGGGCACAGGGCAGCATGGCACACAGATAACATGGCAAACTTTCAGCAGATGATCATAAAAGCTATTAAATGCCGATCAACTTAGCTGAAATTATACTAGGTCAGCTTAGTGGCCTGTTGACAACGTCTCTCATTACTGAACTGATACTTCAATAGTCCCTGGGCAAAATGCACTGTTATTGGTTTTTTCCTGATTTTTTTTTCTCTGTTAAAAGTAATGAAGGCCAGAACTTGAAGAACTGAAATCCAAACATGGGCTCTCATATCTGTACTTCGGTTCCCCAGATTGGCCTGATTTTCAAAGATATTGGAACATCTTTGCTCAACAAAGAGCAACAAATACCACTGAAGCTGATTAATATTTTGAATATTTTGTCTAGATTTTCGGGTTAAATGATTAACAGAGATATGCAAATCACTGATGATCCAAGATAACTGCTTTATTTCTGCTGACACTTCCAACAAGAGATGTCACTGTGGAAAGGAAATGAGTCAGGAGAAATGAATTTCTGAACAGTGAATACATTCCTGGCAAGACCATTCCAGGAAAATTAAACAGAGTAGCAGATCAAATATGCAGGCAGATGAACTGCAGTAGCAAAACCCATCACGCAAAGAGAGTTTTTCCCTCTGATGTGATGACCTGTGTGGTTCTTACAAAACCTTTAGAGCAGAGTGGATAGCTTCCTGAGGCTTGCTCAGAGCCAAACAAAGGGAATAATACTGAGATTTCATCCTTGTGTGGTGTTTGTATTCACTCACTTTTAATGCAGAAACTGATTTGTAACTCTTCCACTGTATGACAGAAAAAAAATCTACCTGAAAGTGGTAAAACTATTACTCCTCCAAATTCCACCAGGTTGTTATTTGCTTATACAATCTTAAAGAACTTTAAAAACTTTTGGATACTGTCATTTCCAGGTTGGATGACATAATGAAAAATTAAGTTTGTGGCAATCTGTGATCATCAAGGATAGGACAGAAGGCTTGCATGCCCTGAAGTCTGTGGGAAATCTGGCACTGAAACTAGAGACACTAATAATTCAACACTGATCTTCCCTTCAGAAATGTTGTCTACATGTTACCTTGCCCAGCATTTCTTAGTGTGTCTCCTACACATATTTAAATCACTATGGCCACTGTTTTCCATGCAGGGATTATGTCTGAGCAAGACACTTGCTTGTGTACTCATTTAGA
This sequence comes from Fringilla coelebs, assembly GCF_963513975.1. Lineage (NCBI taxonomy): Eukaryota > Metazoa > Chordata > Aves > Passeriformes > Fringillidae > Fringilla > Fringilla coelebs. Next base: position 10,870,080 of record NC_140028.1, on the reverse strand, counting down.
TGTCACCTACATTTAAGCCATCTTCTAGGTTTTGTTCCCAGAACTTCATCTTTTTCAATTTTTTATGTTTTATCCAAATTTGCTCTTTATAATGACTTTTAATTTAATACCTTCAGCAGCCCACACATTGGAAGGGAGCATGTATTACTGGTATGAAGAAAAAAATCCTCAAGAAAACACAATTATTTTAAGCAACACCAACAACCTGATCTAATTTCTCCAGCTAGGATGCTTTTCAAGTGATGACATGACTATGGGTCAAATTTGAATTCAGTGGTCCTAGAGTAGATCTGAAAAGAGGGAGGAGTGTTTGGTCTACACCCTGAGTTACTGATGCAAGTCCCCAAAGTCAATAGAGTTGAAGGAGCAGAATTAAATATCCCCCTCTGGTTTAGTGACATTACCTTGGATTTATGTCAGTAGAGCCAAGAGCAGACACTCATTTAGCAGAATATTGCCAAGAGGAAAGATCATGGTGAGCTGCTAATATTTGTTGCTGGAAACAATCCAGGAATGATAAAGAAGCCATATTTTTATAAAGCTTTGAAACCATCCTCTAGGCACGGTATGTGTGTCAAGGTACTAGGAAATAATGAAAGTCAAATGGGTCCTAGACCTTTCTAATCCTGTCTGATCCAATGATCCTCCAATTCTGGCCATTTCACTTGAGTTTCTTAATCAATTTCAGGCCAGCAATGAAGCAGGTATAAGTATGCCTTAAAATCCAGCTAAACTCCAGCTTAAAAAAAAAAAAAATATATATTCACTTTTTTGGCTTTTTGCAAATGATTGTCAGAATTTCACACAGAAACTCAACTGTTAACAACCCAGTCTGGGAAGGTGCTGAATGCAGGAGGTGAAAGCCATCAGCTGCCAAGGTACAGTAACACGATGGCTCTGAGTGCAAAGCTGCGACACAGTCTGTTCTGAGAGACACTTAGAGTTCTGTCATAAACTGATTTTACTAAGGAAACAGCTTGTGGGCTGAGAAATCAGCACAGAAAGGAAGTCAGGTTTCTTGCTCTCAGAACACATACAGGCTCATGCAATTTTATAAAGAACGTGCTTTTTTTTAGCAGCTTGGAATTTAAGACAAATGCATCCCCAAAACTGTTTCCTGGTTTCCTTTCACTCTCAAGCGTAGGTCTTCCTTCTAGTGCAGACAATCAGAAAATATTATGAACCTTCACAGGAACTTGGAAATATCTGATGATGCTCTCATATGATGGCCCAGATGCTCACTCAGTCTAAACAAAATATCTTCTGGGGAAAAAAAGGTATGTAAGAGTGGGTGTATATGTATATGAGTGCTTATGCATGTGAATTTTCTTTCTGCCTCTCCAGTGAAAGAGGAACACCTAACATTTTCTTGACATATTAGGATCTGGTAAAATATGAGTGAAATTTTTTACTATTTGGTTAGAATAATGTAACAAGGTTCAGGGGAATGATCCAACTTTTTTCAGGTTATGGATGAATATATGCTTTTAATTTCATGACTATTTATGGTTTTGCCAGTAATAGCAGGTGAGTACTATTTTAGAATGACTGTGAGAGTGGTTTGAGGAATCCATACAGCTGATTAGCAGTCACAAACCCACAGTTCATATCCCAAGGAAAACACCGCAGTAATATTGTGCATTCTGCATGCTCACCTCTTTGAGAAGTCAGTGAAATTTAGATGCCTGATCTGATAAACAATACCAAAGCAAAGCCCTTAAATTCCTATTTCAGAAACTAGTTCAAGTTAATTACTAACAAATATTCCCCTTGAAGTCTATGGTTATGAATTTGTCAGATGAAGCATCAGACATTGACCCTTTTGTCAAGGTGAACCTAATCAACCCAGATAATTTTTTGTTTATCTGATGGAATGCAGGAATGGAGCTCTAATGACAATCTTCTGTAATTCAAACTGCTGTGTAAATATCATAAAAACATACATTAAAAAGATGGCCTGGTTCCAGGCATGAAAATATTGCCCTCTGTGATTAATCAAATGAAGAGAAGGGAATGATTGTAGTGACAATGCTAAGAAAAAAATGTTTAAAAAATCAACCAGCAACAGGAGATTGTACTACTGTTTATTTTCAGTAGTGCCTATACTGTTTTAGCGGGGTTAACATGCTCTGGAAGACTTTAGGATCTTGAAGACTGGTGTCTATCTATGACTTGGATCATTGTGCCTTTCATCCCATGTCTTAGAAATATTCCCTGGCATAAGATTTACCTCTTAGAATACAGCTCTATCAAAGAAGGAATGGTAAAATAGAAGACAATCCAAGTAAGAGAATAAATTCAACAGCAGATAACAATTAAGATATTTGCTTTTTATATTAATATTTATTTTGCTTTGACTCATTCTTATGTACTTTTTCGCCATCTTTTTTCCAAGCAAAGTTTCTGACAGTGCACATTGTAGATGACGTGAAATCCCCTGGCAAAAATTACCTTATCTATCTTTTGATATTCGCACTATATATAAGTTTATGTCTGAGATTGTTATCCTACTGTAGTCAAACCCAGTAGAGACAACAGAGTTGAGAGTGTGATTGATCTGATCAAAAGCTTCTGCCTTCTCTAGGATAAGGACTGCTACACTGTAAAGTTTTCTGAGTTTACAGGCCTTTCCTCTTTTGGTTATGAAGAAAGCTGATGGCCAGAACTTTAGATATAGAAGTTCACACTGCAGGAAGATGTCTCCTCCCTCCTGACTTTAATGGAATGTCAATCAATCCATTAATAGACACATACACCAGGGTTCCTGGTCTTCCATTTCTTTTTTTTTAGAGACAATGAAAAAGAACATAGAATCCTCTGATAACATAATTGCTGTTCTGTATCCACAGAAATACCACAGTGCATCACTAACCTTGCATCATCATTCAGAGAACAAATAACACTGGACATGACTTAAAATTTTCCTGTTTATCTGTTGTGAATGTGAAAAAAATTACTTATTTGAGTTTTTTGTGTTTCTCTTTTTCAGTCTGTCTGAGGAGACAGATTGCTTCAGTTCACCTTTAGCACGATACAGATGCCTCACCTAGAAAAACAAGAATCTTATGTTCACTTGTCTTCTCTTGATAATGTCTGCAGGTAGCTTAAAGCTTTCCCTGGTTGTTTTTTATCTCTTTTTTTGGACTGCTTTTAAAGACATTCCAAGGTGTTGCTGGACAGCTCCTTTTCCAAAGGGTAGCAGTAGCAGAGGCAACAGGAAACCAAAGAACATTCTGCTTAGTCTGATGACCCTTTTGTTAAATGGACATGTGGGTTTTTAGTGTACTCTACCATGATTTGAAGAAGAGCAGAGAAATAGACTATGTCAACCATCTGATGGTTAGTGCTGCCTTTTCCCTCCACTTTCTGTACTCTTTTGCCTTCATGGCTTTAACCTAATTCTTGACGTTTTTGTGGATTTCATTTCAGAATCATATTTATATTATTTTTCACTATCTTTCTGCTATTTAATTGCCCATATTACTTTGGGAAAAGATTGTCAGCATGTCTGTTTCTTGAGACTGAATTCAGTTATTATTTACAGTCCTACTATTATGCAGTCCTACACATTTGATAATCTTAACCTCAGCACCGAGGTTTAACTTTACATATGTAAATAATAATATTTTACTAGTTGGCATTGCAAGATCTGTGTAGATAATGATGCCTCTGTTATGGTGGAAAGATTGTCAGACTAGATGTGAGATAATGTTTGAACTTTGAAGAATGGACATAATGCAGACAAGTATTCTCAGCCATGATATAGCTGTGTCACATGTTTTCAATATGAAACATGACCACAGGTTGTAAATGCAAACAAGGCTGGGGAAAGCCAAAATTGTCTCCTTCTGAGAACTATAAAATGGCATATTGGGAAAAGACGGTTCTGTTCCACTATGAAGTGGTTTCTGGATATTGGATATGACAATGTCAAAAAAAAAAATTCCAGAATGAATAGCTTTATACTCTGAATGATCTTAAGTTACATATATTTTTAATAACGTATAAAGTAGGGACAAAACTGTGCCTCTGACTTGAGTACACCATCCACAGGAGGCCAGATCTGGTGGAAAGATCTGGAGGCCAAATCAGAATATGTCTCTAATTGTTATTTTTATGCATCCACTCTGTGAGTGTTGCTGCTGCTTATTTTCCCAGTTCAGCTGGTCCCCCTCATCTCACAAAAATGTTGTGTCTGTGTGCACTGATGGACAGCTCCAGGGCAATGGCTCTCACAACCACTGAAACAGGTGGTTTGTGGCCACTCAAACAGGCTCTGAGAATCATGGTGATAAAACAGAGGAACTGCATTCAACAAGGACTGCATCTCTATATCTGTGGGAGATATTAAGTTTATAAGGTGTGGAAAATAAGATTACTTGGGTAGATCTGCTGATGTAAGTGTGGCGTGACTAAGGAGGAATGTACCTTCTGTGCCTCTAGAAAAGCCTATCAGTGCAATACAAGAGCCATATTGGCCAATAAGTTATGATCCTGGTTAATGGTTATTGAAATGGTTAATCTTTTGTTACCTCCCTTATCTAAAACATTTTTCCAAAGTGATGTGATAATATCCTTTTTCCCTATTTAGGGAAGCCTTGCACAAATCATTTCTTGAGGAAGTCGATAGACTGCTGGTAAGAATGCTAAATAAATTAATTTTAAAAATTAGCAAGTATTTTATGTCTTCTGTGAGAAGATGTTGAATGTATATACATTTTAACTTATGTGGCTACTTAAAACACTCCCTAGAAAACAAAATATAATTTTAAAAAATGACCAGCTGATCATTACTATTTAATTTCTTATTTTTAGCAATGTTTCAGCTGAATGCATTTATTCTTCTAACCAGTCACAAGAAGAGCTTCACTGTGATAACAAAACCATTTTTAATCTTTAGTAAAACTAAGTTTTATGGGCAATTAAAAAGCAGAAAGATAGTGAAAAATAATATAAAATATGATTCTGAAATGAAATCCACAAAAACTTCAAGAATGCAACAGTCCTGATGCTTTTTGATGTGAAACATCTAGCAACCTAATTTTTAGGTGCTACTCAGGTGACTGGGGTAGTAAAAAGTTAACCAGATTCATATGTTGCTTCTAGCAGCATTTTTGTGGTTTTGGAAGACAAAGAGACACCTCTCATGACAACCATAAAAAATCTAAATCTGTCCTCTTTCCCAAGGTTTTCTTTACAGCAACATTTTAGCTCTTAGCAATGCCTGCTCATGGAGACATTTCATCCAGAAAACTCAATTGTCTACTCCTGCTGCTGCTATGGTTACAGATAATGGCATAACTTCTTGTTCTGGTAGAGACAATGGGTTGTTATGATGGGTCAAAGCAAAAAGTTTTAAAGTTAGAAAGATTTCTCTGAAGGACAGGTAGTTGAGTAGCACTTGAAGCAAAATCTTGTATCTTTTCTCTACAAGTTGAAGAAAGAGTAAGGTTTCCTTTTCCCTTCTCTGACAGCTTTAAAATTGCATGTGTCTTGTTAAAACATGGCTATGTGTATACGAATTTTTCTAATTATTACTCCAGAATAAAGAACACAACAATATGAGGAAGCACAGGTGCAATCAGGTTTAGAGACTGATTAGATTCAATCCCACCCAAAGGCTTCCAGCAGACTAAAACCCAAAGATTTGTGTTTTTCCCAAAGCTGTGCTTGTTAAATCCATCCCCTTTGCCTATGCTCATCACAGCTCATTGACTCCCTGGGAATGCCTCTGTCACCCCACAAAAGCCTGTGCTTTCAATGAGGTCAGATGATTTTACTTATATGCAATTTTGGCGTGGTCCTGTCACTCATATTTCAGTAGTTTATTTGGGGTTTGTTTTCCAGGAAGTTCACTTGCAAATCTCCACCACAATAATGTTCCTGTCTAACCCTTTCCATTGATAGGGTGACGCAGGAGAAAAGTGCAGGGAAAATGTGTCTTTTGGAGGTCTACTTCTTTTGTAATTTTGCCTGTAATTCTCAGGGTTTTTTTGTCCTTTGCACAGCCTGACAATAGGAAGGATACAGCCTGGCTATAGAGTTTTCCCCAAGCCTTCATTTCCAGCAGCTCTCTAGTAATTTTGCCAAGCCACAGGGCTCAAAAACCCTGGTCCAGAATCTTCTCTTATTTACACTGGCATACATTTGAAGATCAAGAGAGCAGATTCAACACAGTTTCACAACAGTGAAATTGATATGAGATCAGAGTTTGATGAGGTGCTTTTGGTTGTCTTTCAAGGAATTCAGAGGTATTCAAATCCACTTCAGCCTAGGCATTTGCTTAGTATTTCATGTTAGCCATGAGGATTTTCTCATCCTGTTCTCTGCCACTGGCCACCTCTGCTCAGGTGCTTCATTGTATCAGCTGCATTAGTGCCAAAACATGAGCTTTTAATAAGATAATGGAAAGCTGTGGAATTAGTAGTTAAATTCAACACTGCTCAGTGCATCTGCTGTTATTGCTGTAATGTACTCACAAAATTTGGTGATGCTTTCCCATTCAAATTGTGAGGAATGTTTTAACTGGTTCCTGGAGTGGACTAGAGTTCTCTTTTCATGGCATACTGCTGAGGGCATTCATTTTATGCCCTGGGGTGCTTCATAAGAGCAGGAATGAACATGCCGAGTTTCCTGGGGCAACTTGGAGGACAGCATGGGGAAGAAAAAGCTACACTTGTTCAATGCAATCCCAGCAGAGTTCCTCCCCACAAACTCTCTGGACTCACAGGCACACCCAGGCTTTGTTCTGAAGGGAGCTAATTTCTTCACAGCAAAATAAATTCCAAGAATAAATAACATTTATGAAATTTGTGAAACAGGCAGGGATAGTCAGAAAACCAAGACACACAACTGATACTCAGGTTATCTCAGACCATGAGCATAACTGGAGTAAGTTTCACCTATTCTATTAGCCAGTGTGTTGTACTGAAAAAGGGTCTGGACAACTTGCAAAGGGTTAGAGTCAACAATATGAGCCTGCATGGGGTCACACAACTAGCTTTGCTCCCCATTTGGTTCCATGGACCAGCATTTGGTTAGAACTAAGGCTTCTTTTTTCCATTGTCCTGCATGGTGCTGACAATGAATAGGCTCCTGGGGTTGTGGCTTAAGGGGATTATTAGGCAAAAGAAAAACATGCCTCATACAAAAATCCAACACTAAAATTTATGAAAGTTTCAAAGACTGATGAAGAGAAGGTGTCGGGCTTTAATTATGGGCTTCCTCAATTTACAAGGCAGAAGAAGCAGGCCAAATTCAGGTGGAAATTTCAGCTCCCTCGAAGCAAACATAGCAGGGTCAGACTAATGCTGGTTTTAATTGCTTGAGCCAAAAGGAAAAGAAGGACCCCTATATTGGAGCACATTATGTCCTGCTCCTGGTTTTTCTCAAATCCACATGTTGCTGTGGCTATGGTAAAAATGGTGCTTGAGTGACTGGTATGATTTAACTGCATACACAGCTTTACCAACGTTGCCAAACATGCTCATTTTTACATAGACTCTTCCTGCCCGTTACAGAGTCAATTCTTTGCATGATCTTGTGGTATCAGAAGCAGAAGGATCTGGGTTTTCATGACATTATTTTCTTCTCTGTGGGAGCATATGATTGTAAAGTCTGCAAATAAGCTTGCCTGGGGACAAAGGTTTTTCTATTAAGATTTTCTAAGAGGCTCCACAACCTTCAGCATTACTGAGACTTCTGCTGTGTGTTGACTCATACAGAGGAGTCAGGATGAGATTATTTGCCTTCTCCAATTTTAATTATTCCTCTCTTTTTCAGACTGCTGCTCTGCTAGGTCATGGATGACAGTATGTGTTTCAACATCTTTTGAGAGAAAGAAGGGGAGGAGCTCTGAAGGTACCTCGCTGCATTTGCAATCATATTTGCAGCTCATGACCCTGGCCAAGTAAAAATTGAAATGTAAGGAAGCCCTGATAGATTGCTCTTTATTTGTCCCTCTTTTTCCACTAAGAAACATTCTGTCTGTGATGTTGATTGAACCTCTAAAATGGTCTGCTTCCTTCCTGTCTTTATAATTAGTTTCTTATTTAATGTGTTTGTACTTTGGTTTTTCTTTTAATGTTTGTACACACTTACCATTGTAAGAGTGATAAAAATTTACATTTGATTTTAAGATCCTATTAGCACTTTGCTTGAGCAACAAAGGATTGAGACACTTAAACATAATTTCTGAAAATATTTACTCACTTGTTCACTTTTTGGGGTGCAGTTGTTTATTTTGTAACAGTGGCCTGAAAACAGACCACAGATAACTGTCAGCTTTGTGTTTCAATTGGAAACTTCAGTTTCTCAAGTGGAACTCAATGAGCATGAGCTGCTGCATCTTCAAATCAACATAATATTCATATTAATTTCTTGGAAAGCAAACTGATATTCTGCTGTAAATTTTCTAGCCTCTGTGTTGAAGAAGGAGATTTTACCCTTTCTGCATTTGCATGTTTAGTACAGGCCATTTACTGAAATATTGAATTCTAACTCAGAATCATGAATACCTTCACTCTTCTTCAGCTTTTGGATACACTACTGGGGTGGATTGATCCAGCCTGGACAGCAAGTGCCCACCAAAGCTGGATGGGGAAGAGAAAATATAAAGCTCATGTGTTGAACAGGGAAAGATTATTGATCAGTTACCACCATGGGCAAAAGAAACACAAATTTATTACCAATCAAATCAGAGTGGGATAATGAGAAATTAAAATATATCTTAAAACACCTTCCCCTCAACCCTCCCATCTTCCTGGTCTCAACTTCACCCCTCATTTTCTTTCTCTCCTCCATCTAGTGATGCAGGGGGATGGGTTATGGGGGCTGTGGCCAGCTCATCACACATCATCTCTGCCACTCCTTCACCCTTGGGGTAGGGCTCCTTACACCTGCTCCAGAATGGGATCCTTCCTGTGTGAAACCACCCCTCACAAACTTCTCCAACACGGGTCTCCTTCCCGTGGGCTGCAGTTATTAATGAACTCCTCCAGCCAGGGTCTTCCACATGGTCCCAGGTTCTGCCAGCAAACCTGCTCCAGCACGGGCTTCCCATGGGGTCACAGTCTCCTTTGGGCCCCACCTGCTCAGCACTGGCTCTGTCAAATGTAGGGGAAGCTTCTGCCAGGTCCTCACAGAAGCCACTCTCTACCATAACCATGCCAGACAAACTCCATGGCAAAGCTCCTGGTCTAGCAGAAAAGATTTATTCAGCAACTGCATGAACTTCTTAATATGATCTCAACTTTCCTGTGCAGCAATCCAGGAACAGTGGGGAACAGGCATCACATACTCTATTAGTAGCTTTTTGTACATCTACAGGGGAAAAAAAAATCAAAGAAGTTTTTTATAATTAATTTTTGCATACCATATGTGTGCTCATGAGTGCTTCAAAATAATTGCACAGGAGCTGTGATTTGTTTTGTGCTCAATGTGACCAATTTTGTGCCAAGAAGTGATTGTGCTTGAAACTGCCCATTTGGCATGTGCAATAAGGTGTTTGCACTCCTGCATGTATATTTAGGAGAATACAAACCAGGACCTCACAGTTCACAACAGAACAAATGAAGCATGGCAGTGAGTCACAGAGAAGACTGGCTTTGCATGCAAATTCCTTGAATCAGTAGAAGTGCTGGTTTCTAGGATGAAAGCATATTGTTTCTCTGATTAGTTCTTTATAAATTATTTTAAAACTTGCTTATTAGCTGTAATTTGTCTTTTGTAAGCTTGGTAAACAGGTGTTTTTAGTCCTTAAGACCTACAGAGGAACAAGTTTTCTTTTTATTTACATTTTCAAGTGCTCAGTTGTCACAGCCAGCCATTATGCAGAACTGATTCCAGTGACTAATTTGACTTGACATTTTGATGCCTGTTTCTTTCAGAGTTCCATGTTATTTGGCTGATCTTGACCTGGGCCATGTCATTCAGCAAGACATGCCTCCATTTTTTAACTACTACTCTACTAAAGAATTATATCCAACCTATTTTTCTTATATGTATCTACCCATAGCTCTCCCATATTTTTCTTTATGTCAGCGAGGTCAAACTCATTCCTCTTCTAATTATACACAGTACCTGTTCAAATCTTTTGTATTTGAGTATGTCAGCTGTTGAAGTAATTACATTAGTGTGAATGTCAAAGAAAACTTAAGAAAAGGAGGGAGTACAAATAATTTAAAGCTTTAGGAGGAAAAAAAATTTATTCTTACTGCCACTTTATGTACTAAGTCCACTCAGACAATATAGTTTCAGGTGCTAAACAGTCTGGGGACCCAGCCTGAATTTAGGTTTGAAAGGCTCATATTCTTCACTATTCTTTCTTATTAATGTTTAGCTGAAAGCCATAAGTTTTTAACCAAATTCATTACCTCCAGGGGAGGATCTAGATGTCTGAAGAAGAAGAAATATTTGGCCTTGCTAACTGAGGTTGCTGCCTTTAAGATTGCTTAGAACACCCCAGAAAAGAAATAGTGTACTAACATGTATGAAGTGAACAGTTGCCAGGCCCTGCTGATGAAAACATAGTGGAATCCAATAAATTTTCCATTTGTATTACATCTCTTCCTTCTGGAAAAATGTATTGAGGAATTTATAATGATTCACAGTTCCAGTGAAAATCTCTGCACGCTCTTTGCTTTTTGAGTAAAGACCCTCTGTTCTATACTTTATGGTACAGGTCTTTACTGGTAGAAATCCTCTCATTTAGCAGTGGAAAAAGCTTAGACATCCTGATTCCCTTATGTGTTTGTGGCTTAGCATCCTTTTCTTCTGCTGTGTGTAGTTCCATCCTCTTACTTAGAAAAGCACAGGGAGCATTTTATTTTAGTGGTGTTTTTACTGATATATCACATGTATTGTGACTGATTGTCACATATCTTGTGACTTGGGTTTTCTTTGGGTAGAGACAGCCAATGTAGTATTTGGCACTTAAAAGATTACACAATTAATCTTGCATATGTTAGTTTGCAAAGAGCCCTGAACCAACTTTCCCAGTGATGTCCCCTTTCTGCTGCTGTCCTGCATAAGTACCCCAGTTGTTGTCTAATCTCTACAGGGAGATCTGGAGGCCAGCTGAGCTTTCTCACCTGATTTTGATCACCTCAGGAGCAGAGGAAAAGACCTGTATTTTTCTGGTTGATTTTACCTGAATCAGAGTTAAATGTTCAGAGTGTATTTAATCAATTTTGACAGTGGTGTATTCTGCAGTTGTGGTTATATGTGGGGGCCACAGCAAGAGAGCACCACTGTTAAACACGATGTTTTAGTGCTTTGATTTCTGCAGTCAGTTACACTTCACAGAAATTCAGTAACAATGAAGCCATCATCTTTGCTACAGGTCAGCGAAACAAAAAATCTATGTTTCAGCACTGATGATGAGAAGCTCCTTTCTCCAGTTAAAATAGAATGGACTGGATGACTGGATTCTACTCATTCTGTAATATTACATCTGAATCTCCTCTGGATCATGAAGTGAAGGTAAGATATATCATTATATCAGCAAATACATTACACTTAAGGTTTTTTTTTTTTTTAACTGGCTAATTTGCTCCTGTTCATGTTTCAAAGCCATTCATGCACCAGACTGAAATTTTTCAGTTATGCATTTATTTGTGGAGGAATACCAATCAGGTATTTGCAGGACTTGCAAATTGTTTCTGAACTCACCACTTTCAAGTGAAGAAAAAACCCCAAAGGTAAATAAATCTTTCTCACTTTTAAGACAAAATAGATTTTTATTGTAAAACTTTTCATCATAAAATTGGCCTATTTTAACAGCAAGACTCTCATAGGCTGTATATTTCAGGTTTAAAAATACGTTTATCTCTCTTAACTTAAAATTATTTAGGAATGAGATTGTTTTGTCTAGGCAAAAAACACAGCAAAACAATCTTTTTTCAGTTCGTTTCAAACTTTTTCTTCAAAGCATTTTTTTTCAGTGCTTTTTATTTTTTCAAGTTTCTCTAGCTTCTCATGAAAAAAAACTTTTAACATTTTATTTTTAGGTTAATCAGTGTCATTTGAAAATTCCTTTAACTTCTGTGAAAATTTTCTTTTCATTATGAAACCAAATGAAACGAAGTGATGCAGACTGAGGTTTTAGTCACACATACTGGAATGAGAAGAGAAAAAAACAATGGTGAACTGAACTGGAAGAAAAGTCACAGTGGACATATGCATAAAACTCGCATTGAAATAAAGAAAATCAGGCCTTGAAAAAGATTTAAGACAAACTCGACTGATCATTATAATAAACACACCCAGTCTTGTGATCTAATAACTCATTTCATGTTTGGGGAAGTTGGGACTGATATTTTGCAACAGGTTCCAGTGTCATGGTTGGGTAATTTTTTTGATTTGTTGCAATTTGGAGGACTGTGAACGAGGCAGGGCTGTTGAGCACAGCATAAACAACTTCAGAGCTATCAAATCTGGAAATCCCCTTTCAACAAAAACCATCCAAGGTTCAGGAACATCACTATTACATTCAAATTGGGTCAGTTTGTTATAAGAGAGCTCTGAAGAGTTTATATCATTTCCTGACATTAAAACCACCCATTTGGGGTTTTTTATGACAGCAGAGTTAATCAGTTTCAGAGTGTTTCAGCATTTGGCATGCCCATAACACGAGGATGCATCAACACTGTAATAAAAGAGCCTGGCTTGATGAAACTTGACCTAGAAACTCCCATTGAGAAGCAAAGTATTCACATCTTAGTACTTGCTTTTTTATCTAGCAAACAGGTTTTAGAGTCTGGATTGGTTGTTCATACCAGGAAAAGAATTCTTCTTCTTCATTAAAAAAAAAAAATCAGGTTTGCAAGTGAAAGCTTAACTTTTGTGTTTTAAAGTTGTGTCTGCAGAGAAGATAAATTGCAATTCTTCAAATCTTAAAAAATTCCAAACACAGAGTTCCAGATGTAAGACTTAAAAAAGTCCATTACATCTGAATGTTGAATCTTTCTGATTTGTTTTGCATATGTGTCTGCAATTTTCACTATATTGTTATTTATTTCTAAATTGGTGCCTTTAGGTATAATTCTTTTAATAGTCAGAATAAAGCAAAATAATAGTTAGTATATTAGAATGCATCAATTTTTACCTGCAATTCTAAGAGAAGGTGGTTGGGTGCATGATCTACAGCCTGCTTTCAATTTACAATTGGTTTATTATTCTAAAGTATTCTAATTCTCAACATATTAATTTCACAATAATTCACTACGTGATTTCAAACCAATTGGGAAAACTAGTCCAAATAGATTCAATTACATAAATTAAAATATATGTCCATACAATACTTTTGCTTGTTTTTGTTTATATGATGTGTCTCAATCAAAACTCTTCACATTTGCAGGCATGTAGTTATAAAATTCCATATCTAGATATCTATGTCTATCAATTTTTATGCAAAACAACACGTACCCTTTCTTATACAAATGATCTATAATTGTACCATACATTTTTAGCATGCAATTTTTTTCCCAAGCAATTGATCCCAATGGGATCAAAAAAATTAACCCTAATTTATTTCCTTATGCCTGATGTATTTCACTAGATAATCAGATTGTTTTTCTTTAAGTGAATGTTGTCTCCATACTGGTTTTTCCTATTTGAAGGTATTAATGAATAAATTTAAACTCTGAATCACAGGTGTTTAAATTGGCTGAGGGAATAAATGTATAACTACATTCATAAATACATATCAAAGCAGTCAAAGGCTTAGCTATATATTATGCCTTGATGTGTGTGCAAAATTTCCATTACTGTTATTGGGAGATAATGTGGGTGTTGTGAGGTCAGAATATATTCCAGGCAGTATCCTGTGACATGTTTTTTTCCTACTAGTCCCATTTTCCCTTCTTTGTATGCTGTTTGCTACAGTAACATAGCATTTGAATTAAAAGTTTAGGAAATTTGAAGAAAGAAATTGCAGAATTGATAAGTTTGTCACAACAGAACAATTTTGCAAGTTTCACACTTGTACTGAAAAACCAAAGACACAAGACCAAAGTATGCTTAGCCAGATGTTGATACCTAAATTGCAAATATCCATGTTTAAGCAGATGAAGCCCGCCTGAATTTCTGTTTTATGATTAGGACCACATACAATGATAACATTAAAAAAAGGACTAATGTGGTTACTGATGTGGTGATGGTGGCGGCATGGGGACATTGTCATTGTCACCATGATGGTGGTGCAGGAAGATGTTCATGTGGCAGAGAAAACCAGTTGTCCTGTAGGCAGGATGCAAACCTGACAGTTGAAAGCAAAAAAACCATCAAGTTGGAAATGTTTTCTCAGGATGCTTAACACTTATTACGAAAAGTTAAATGAAAGTTCCTCTGTGTTGCTGAGCTATTACCAATTTTTGTTACCACTCCAAAAATCCCCATTTTATTTGTCTGCATCCCAAATGACACTTGTCTGGGTTTTTATCCCTGCTAGTCCCAGGAGTCATCAAAGCATTTGCAGGTTCAGAACCTTTACCTGTATAAGAACCAGAGCCAAGGCAATTCCTTAATTTTGTTAGTATCCAGTGCTTTCCATACTTTTAATGCCATTTGGTTGTGCCTTCAGTTCTCTTGAGACAAAAGGAGTGAGAATGCATAAAACTGAGAAAGGTGTTCCCCTCACAATGAAAAAGTCAGTGCAGAACATCCCACAGCTCAATTTCAAGCGAGCTGTGCTCCCATTCCTGCTGGGATGTGTGGATAGCACGGTGACTAATGAAGTGCTAAGTAGCTCTGCTTAGCCAAAGAAAAGGGCATTATTATTCTTCCCTGTGAAATGGGTTAGAGGAAATTATTTAGAAGAAACATCTGAATAAAACAAAATAAAGCAAAGCAAAACACACAAACACACACAAAAAAAAAAAAGAAGGAAAATATAATTTAACTACCTCACAAGCCAGTAAGAACTTCTCTAATACTAGATGTGTATCACTGGTGCCTACACTCACTGTTCCCTTAATGTGTGTCCCAGCACACTTGTAGAGGGTGGATCTAGGTGCCAGGCAGCCAACCCTGCACACTGTAAAGTTTTGGCTAACCTAAATGCATCTTTTTTCCCTTGACTTCTAATCAGCTTCAGATGACACACATAACTATTTAATTATTTTTCAAGGTGAAAAATTTTTCTATCAGTTGATGATAAATAATCTCTAATTGGAAGAGGAAGAAAATGTGAGTGGAGTTAAACACACCCTTTAACACCAGAAAGGATCTCTGGTATTGAAATACTGAGTCACTTGATCTGCATACTGCACAAAGCAAAATGCAAATACACGAATTAAAGTCACATTGGTTCTAATGATGCTCCAGGCTGTGGTTACAAACATGCTTTTATGATGCAGTACTGAGCAGTTTTATTTGTTAAAAGCACAATACAAGTATTACTGACCTTATTTAGGACTGATCTCTACAGATATATTAGATGCAATAAACAAAGAATTAGAAGTACAGAGAAAAACAATAAAGGTAATGGTAGAAATATTTCAGCATTGTTTTGCATGCTGTAACAAACTGTAATATGTGCAAGCAACAGTGGAATAGGTCCTGATGCAACAGGATAATATAATTTATTTGGAAAATCTGCCAAGGGAAGGTGGCATTCTCATAGTGTAGATTTGGAGGAACCAATTAGAGTCTTAAACCAGAAGAAAAAATTCCCATGCAATTTCTTGTATCTGTGTCTTGCCTTGGCCATTTTGTTGCACTCCTGGGGAATTATTGCATTTTGCTTATAACAGATAGACCTTCTGGGTTTTTTTAGCCTATGTTTCCTTATGAGATCTTGATCTACTAATGTGGCATCAATCTCTAGGGCACCACATGCAAACAAGTTACAGTAGTCTCTTGTCTACAGTACTGTCATATTTCATTTTGAAAACTGTATGAAAATGTTTCCTGCAGAAAAACAGCCCTTGCATTTCCTTATTTGTGAATTGCAGGCCAGAGTTCTCCAATTAGACATCAAGTGAAGAACATGTCCAAGAGATAATGTATTTGTTTATAATCAATATCTCAACATTGTTCAGTTTGAAGTGCCACAAATTCTTACTATGTTCTCGGCTGGAGACAGATGTTATGCATGGTTCATTGTGTAGACTTGGACCAGATCAACCTCAATGTGCTGAAAGAATTATTCAAGGCTTTTATTTATGTAAATAGCAATTTTTTGGGTTACTGTGTCCGCTCTCCAAAGCATAAGGAAATAAATAACTTCAGTAGAGGATGTGATGCCTTTTATTGGATTATGGTGTATATAATGTCGTAAAAATATTGTTTTCATAAAAATAAATTATTTCAAAGTCATCAAATCTGTACCAACCAACACTGATTTCATCCAGGCCACATTTTCCTCCCCTCCTTTGGAAAGGCTGTTTCTTGCATGGGCCCAGCCCTGACCTAGGACAATTTTCTCAGCAAGACCTAATTTCCAAGGATTTTTTTGCAGCCCCCACTTTAATGATCCAACCTACTTTGAGTTGGTCTATGGTCCTGAAGAAGGGAAATTACTGAAGTACTGTTATGCCTTCAGCAAAGGCTCCAGTAAAGTATGATACAATAGTTAGAAGAAACTTTATTAAGACCATGATAATGACTAAAATCATTCCATATTTACTGGTATGGATTTTCTCAGCTGTGCTATGGGGGAAAAGACCATCAAAATAAATAAAGTCAAGGGTGATGGTGCTGGGGGAAATTGGTACCATACAACAACAAAAAAAATCTCCACTGCTATGTGCTATGTGAGATTCTGTTGGATACTTTTAGCCAAACAATGGCAAAATATGCTTATCTTCTCTTGCAAATCTGTCCAAAGTTTGGATTCACTTTGCAAGAAGGTGGGCTTTTCAATGTAAGCATGTCTACATAATTGAAGACAAAAGTTTTGCCAAACTTTGGTGTTGAGCAGGACACAGAAAAGGAAGAGCCTGAAACATTCAAAATAAATTTAAGAGAGACTTAGTTAAGAGTCTAACTTGTCCATTGTGTATGTGCACATACCTTGCAACATGTTTATTTTGAAGCAGGCTAGTTAAAATTTTGTATTAAACCCCTTGTTTTATGATATGCTGTTAACTGCACTGCATTTCTCACTTGCTATTTTCTAAGTTTTGAGTGCATGACTTTGAAATGTCAGGGTTCTTTCAAAAGGGTGTCTGTGCATGAAGGAGAAAGAGGCTAATTTCCTAGGTTTTTAATAAAGGAAAAAGAAGAAAAAACAAAGCAAAAATTCCATCAGGTAGCAACTGAGTGGCATGCACAGGTACCCTTTCAGGCACAGCAACCTTTGCATCCACTGCAGAGACCTCTTGTCTCTGGAGTTAGTTTTGTGACTCCTGGGTGATGTTCTCATACCTTCTGCTGAGTGGCACTAGCAGATACAAAAATGCACATTTTCCCAGTGGAGTTGCACGAAATGTTTGCTGGGAGGTTTAGGAACTGTGAAGCTTCAGATACATCTGTTCCATTTTCTCTAAGTGTTACCTGTCCTACTATATGATGCCACACCTGGCGTGCTGAGCTTGCTGAGCTGAATTTTCTCGGACACACATTGGGCTGTATCCTCCTCCAGAGAACCTGGGCTTAGCCATCAGCAGAAGAAACACTGAGTCCACACAAAGGGTGAGAAAGAAAGAGACACTTCCTGGCCTTGAGAGCTGACAGCAGGCAGGAAAACACAACCAGTGCGGAAGGAATTTCTAAGCACGCAGCTGCCAACTGCCTCAGCTCTTGTCTGAGCATGGACAAACTCAGGGGCCTTTTGAAAGGCTACAGCTAAGGGACAGAAATGGCATGCAAAGCATCCTTAGTCCTGACTTCACTTTCCACCTGTTACATTTTGAGTCTACCACACAAAATTACATATTCAGTGTTACTCCAAAAAACAGTTGTTTTCTTTTTTATTTGTCTGAAATGGGCAACCACTGAGCGTTACCTGAGTCTCTTTCTGAGAAATGGGTGAGGTATTTTGAGCAAGTGTTCTTTAAAAATTTAGTCTAAGACAGATAACAAGTCTGGAAAATTTTAGCCTGAGTGCTTACAGTTTGACAGAATTTTAAGCCACTGAAAATAAAAATTTATTAGGAGTATTGGAAAACTTCAAATTTAGGAAGTGTTGCCACCTCTATTAGCAATATATGTGAAAATTCAAGAGCTAGCTACAGAAAATGAGACTCATGTATTAGAGTGTTGGTCTATTAATATGCATATGGAGAAAGAGAGAAAATAAAATGCTTCTTTCCCTATTTTTTTAATGAGACAGAATCATATGTTAGAAAGAAAAACAGGCATACTTAAGAAATTAAATTGAACAGAAATAGGAACAACTCTGGGTTTATACATTCCCTTGACAAATCTCTCAAATTTTTATGACTGTATAATCCAGCTCCTGTCACAGTTTTCTGCCGTGGCATCATTCAGATGATTGGTTTTGTGCATAGTTATTAGTTTGATGCTGCTAATCTCTCATTTCTGAAGGAATAAACTCAAGTGCTTCTAGCTGAATGCTTATACTTTCTTTTAAAAGGATGTAATTCAGGTGGCCTAATGGGAAAGTGTACAATCCAGATTTAAAGACAGTGTTTGATGTTTTGTACATGCCAGATGGTCTAGAAACTGGGCAGTATATGGGCAGTATTTTACAGTTGTGTCTGGAAGATGACTAATAATATTCAACTGTAGTTAATTAGGAAAAACAATTGGTGGGATATCCTTCACCTGTATTGGTAGGGTAAAAGTAATCCATGTACACCAACTCAGTTTCCCCATCTGTGGAGAGGGTGTCTCATCCCCACAGGGGACAGGTTTGTATCACAGAAGGATTAACCCCCTGTGAAGCTGCTTATTTTTTCCTCTTAATATATAGAGAGAATGATCTAAATGGTTTGTGCACACCAGGCACACAAGATGGCCACACCTAATGAAGATGAAGCCTACTTGGGTTGTAATAATCGTCCCCTTTCCTGCAGGGATGAAGTTTACACAGACATGAATGTTTTGATGTCTTCTCAGTGATCTCATCAACTATTAGCACCGTGGGTTTATTTTATCCTGATCTAAGACCAAATTCTGAACAGATGAACAAATAGTAAACTTGGTCTCCAGCTATGCAGGACACAGGTGAACCCTGGTTCTGAGTCTTTTTAGCATTTTGTGCTTTTTATCACAAAACATTCCTCACTTACCTACTCACATTAGCATAGCTCTACCAAATTGTCAAATCTTGCTTGTAGACTTTGTTTGAGGCTTCAGCCAGAAAAAGAAAGCTATGTGCAGAAGACATGTGAGTAAAAAGTGTGCCTTTTAGAGTAAAATGCTATTTTTGAGTGTATTCTTAACATTCATCTGGAGCAACAAAAACATAGTAAATATGTAAGTATTCCTACTCATTCTGGTTTATGACCTTTCTTTTTGCTTGTTTCCTGACTTTGGAAGCTAATTCTACTCATTAATTCCTGTCAACAGTAAAGAATCATAAACATTTTTGCATTCATCACACAAGAAACTCTACAGCTTGTCTTCTTTTCAATCTCCTTCTGTAACCTATTCTGGTTTGGGATATCAAAAGACTAAACATCTGTTCCCCTATTGATACCAGCCTTACGTCCCAAGAGTCATATTTTTTTCCATTGCCACTTTTAGATTTTCTCCCAGAATTGAAGAGCAGAGCAGCTTCTACCACAAGAAAGTCATGACCCCTAGGTGGGACCTCTGAGTTTAGCTGTAGTTTGAAGGATTACCTTTAGACAGAAAACGGCACCACCTCTAGAGAGAGTCTTGGTGATTCAACCTCCAGACTTCCTGCAGTCTGTGTCCTGTCTTTTGTTCTCCAGAGGACAGGAGGTCTGTGACTGCCTTCCTTGCATCTCAATTAAGCAAACTCTGAGTCCAGAGGTTGATGAACAGATGTTGTCTCTTCTCACCTCTCACCACGTGACCTCTGAAACCTGCTCTGAGGAATATCTCTGTTCCTCAGAAGAAAGGCATTCTCCCTACTTGTCCTAGGATCTTCCAAATATGCCAGCAAAGAGGGAAGGGTTTCTTCTCCCTTTTTTCCTTGGAGTTATGCAAAGACCAGAAGCATTTATGGTCAGTTTCCCAGTGATCCTTCCCACCTTACTTTCCCCCAGAGATCTCCTTGTCCACTACTTGTCACATGTCAAATGAGACAGAAGGGCTGTCTGTGCCTGATTCATTCTTTGAAGTATCTGCCACAGCAGTGTAATAAATAACCAGAAACTTTGTGTCCTTAAAATGAGAAATCAATCCACAGAGGCAACTTTTAGATATTTCTAGAATAAGAATCCATGGAGGAGGAAGATTAAGTGAAGAAGTGAAGAACTTGGCTGTCACCTTGCCTCATGTTTGTTAATTGAGCACAGCTGTAAGAAGAGGCAGCATTTAGCTTCAGGGTTCTTTCTGTGTGGAAAGCCAAGGTGAATTCCCTGATTTGCTACAAAAGCTCTCTTCTTTCAGTTGGATTATTGATTTCTTTGACATATTTTAAGCATCTCTTTCTAGCTTCTGCTTTTTTCCTTTCCAGACTCTGCCTGCCCTCCTCTGGTCTTTCCACACCTTCACAAGCAAGGAATTGAAATGTTGAAATATCTGAAAACCAGAAAATATTATAAGAAGAAAGAAAGAAGGTGTGAATAAAATGGAATTGGTTAAGGTAGTTATGCTGAATATGATGCCTTGCCTTTATCTTAGTATAAGCAATGTGAGAAATTTTTACCAAATTTAAGATCACTGGCCTGTAGTCCAGGTAGAGTTTTTTCTCACACCTTGTTCAGGCACCTCAAAAGTCTCATGACAAATGACTGTGTCTGTGTGGGCAAAATGTTTATTTCAGGAAAGAACAGTGAAGTGACCCACACTTCTTGGGTCACAGTAAAGTATCTACTAAAGTACATATCATCCTGTCTTTTTAGATTACCTTTTTCAATTTTAAGATGCATGTGAAAATTTAGGATTCAAAAGTTTGTAGAAAAATAAAAATCAAACAAGACTGTTAGCATGAAACCATGAGAGAGACTTGTTATTTGGTTGGGATGTTTTCTCCTTCTCCCCAAAATTACAGATAATTTCAAACTTCTGCTGGCTGTACACAGGGAAAATATTTTCTTAAGTTTGTCAATACATTTCTTAAGTTTTTGTTCCTGTTCTTTCTGACCATGCAGTGTAGCTGGGCAGGTTTACAGCAAGAGAGAAAGAATGAAGATATCCACAACAATGGGTCAGTGCTGGAAAGTTCCTATCTGACTTGTGATGACAAATGATGTTTCAAAGTAATCACTGCCTGGAATGGACTGATACACACAAGAAAAAGACAATGTATCCTAGTGATTTCAGTTAGTCTTTCTTAAATTTTAAAAACATTTACTCATTCTTTGCATGCTATTCTAAAATATTCACAAGGATCAGTGATATCCAGGGAGTTTGCACTGAACAGCTGGAAATCTTTCATGACTGATCTGACTCACCTTGTCCTCCTCATAAGTGCAATCTTCACCATTCCCCAGAGATGCCCCCTTTTACAGGGAAAAATGTAAAAGCAGCACTGTGGAAACATTTTGCAGGAAGTCATTGCAATGCAGTTAAGTGCAGTGCAGTGGGGCTGACAACAGAGCCCCCTTGATGCCCCTAGAAACCTGTCCTGGAGCTGTCGAGTGGTTTGTGTTGGAAGGGACCTCAAAGACCAGCTGGTTCCAGCCATGGGCAGGGGCATCTTCCACTAGGCCAGGTTGCTTTGAGCCCCATCCAACTTGGCCATAAACTCTTCCAGGGATGGGGCATCCACCACTTCTCTGGACAACCTGTTCCAGTGGCTTGCCACTCTCACAGTAAAGAATTTCTTCCTAATATCTCATCTAACTTTACCCTCCATATTATTTCAATTTAAAACTCTTACCCCCAGTTCTACTGCCACACTCCCTGATAAAAATTCCCTTCCCACCTTTCCTGTACACCTCTTTCTAGAGCTGGATGGTCACTATAAAGTGTCTGGAGCCTTCACTTCTCTAGTCTGAATGACCCCATCTGTCCCAGCCTGTGCTCAAAGCAGAGGTGCTCCAGTCTCTCATCACGTTATTGTCCTCCTCTGAAGCCACTCAAGCAGGTTCATGATCTCCTTGAGATGGTATGGAACCACAAAGTGGTACCTGGAAGTCCAAATTGATACTTAACTAAGAAACTATGTGAAGAAATTAAATAAAATCACAAGTCTTCAGTAGCTGTAATACATTTCATCCCTAGCTGGCATGCACCTCAATACAAGGTATTTTCTCCAAATGAGTCCTTCTCTGAAGGGCAAGTTTAATAAAATTAAATCACGTTGAAGCAAAAATTCCAGCTTTTCCAGGAGGTTAATAATTTCTTAAATAGTCCTTTAGAAAATTTCCAGACCAAAATAATTTGTCTTAAACCCTTTAACATATTACTCAAATGTTAAAGTACCGTGAACTTCCTAACTAAGGCAATTTCTTTGTTTTTCACTTCCACATTTATAATTTCACAGTGATGTGGTCATAAATTAAACATCTACAAGTATTTCCAATGTTTCCTGATTAAACTTTGTTATTTTTAGCTGCATATAAAGGTATGCAACCAGCTTAAGCCTTCTTCTAGATGCCCTAAAAATGACAATGAATGCCAGTCTCTAACTAGATAGTTTTTAATTTGAGGCATATTCTGTTGGTGATGAGCATGAGTAAATTTCCCATTAGTTTGTATGAATCACTAATTTATACTGTAACATCTTAATTTCACATCAATTAATTGTGTTTATTGGTTTAAGATATTCATGTGGCAAAAGGTTTTGAGAAAGATGAGTAATCAAACTATTTTGAAAAGCAGCTGTTTTTTCCCAGCTGACAGGAAGTTCTACTTTTTGTTTGAAAGGGATTACAAAAATTTCTGCAGTCATACAGGAAGAAAAAATCCCCAGTATTTTTAAATGATGTCTATTGAACTGAGTGCTATATCAGTGAGATTCTGCAGTCTGTCTTTTCAATTCATTCACTAAAAATAATGATTAAAAAAAAAGAAAATAAATGGGCATTGAAGGGAGTGGGAAAATGCAGAGGGAATTAGAAAGAGTGGGTTTTCCTCTGGCAGTTGGTTTTCAAAGGCAGCCATTGCTGAAATAAATGGCAACTTTGCAATTGTATGTTCTCTCTGTCAGCAAATAAGAGAGAAGGAAGTACAATGTGCAGTTGATCAAACAGGGGAAGACTGTATAGGTGAAAACATACCTAAAACTTGCTTATTAACTGAATAACAGACTTATTTCCTGTGTGCTCATGCCTGGTACTGAAGACACTCAGAGTCACTGCTGCAGGAGACCATGAGAACTAGGCTGTAGAATCATGGAATCATGGAATGGTTTGGTTGGAACGACCTTAAAAATAATCTTGTTCCAACCCCCTGTCATGGGCAGGGACACTTTCCACTAGAAAATCAGGAAATGTTTCTTACTGCAATGGACATTAACATCAGTTTAGAGAGAGTTTTCAAAGTGCTTTCATTAGCTCATATTTAACAGTCATTCTTTACTTACCTCTCTAAGTATTCCCTTCTATGAGACTAGAAACTGCTCTAAGAATTAAACTGGCCCCTTTTTTGATGTCTCAAGTGCCCAGCTAGAGCAGACAGGGAACATCTGGATCATCTGCTTTACCATTTGTGTGCACTCCACTTTCACCCTATTTTCCTTCTGCCTAAAATTCTGTCTTTTCATTTGATCTTTCTACTTATTTCCTCCCTGAAAGTTCAGATTTGCATCCAGTGAAGCCAGTATGAATGCTATATGAGAAAGTTTAAGCCTTTAGACTGTGATTTAACAAGGTACTTAAGCACATGCCTGGCTTAGCACACAAGAACCTTCTCATTGAAAGCAGCAGAAAGATTGCTACTGGCCTAATTGGGAACAAGAGCAATCTATGAACCATTAAGCAGCTGCTGAATTCCACTGCAGCAGTGGCTGCATTTAAATGATAGGCTGGGTGTGAGCTCTGTGCACAGTTTATGATGTGCTTGGGATCCTTAAGAATGAAAGCAGCTCTGTGCCAGCTGCACCCGGCCATGGAATTTACCAGTCTAGACAATGTATCTGTGGGTCCACAGCCACCAAAAACCTTGTAAAAAGTAAAAGGGTATTTTGCAGAACAAATTGAAAACCATATCTGCCCAAACTTGAGGGTAATCAGTGAAAAATATTTCTCAGGACTTCCCAGAAGAAATGGAAATTATTTTACACATCTCTCTATCACATGCCAGAATAGGATTTTAAAGCACTTCCTGGTACACACATATCCAGGCATGCACACACGTTTACATGTCGAATATTACACACAGATTCTTCAGTCTAGCTGGGCAAGACTAGGAATAATATTTCTGAGTTTGCTCTGATCTCTGTCTTCTGATGTTCCAGAAAGGAAACTCTCACCAGCAGTCAACAATAAATACTTGGGAAAAGTGTAAATTATTTGTTTTTTTAAATGTCAGAATATTAGCAAAGACTGATGAATTCATCCACAGACACAGTCCTATCTTGTTACTCCAATGTAATATTTGATACTCATGTAGGAGGTGTTTTATATGTAGGTGAGTGAAACATAGTCATAGACACATTGGGCAGACAGTAGGGAAATGGCCATGACTTATGTGAGAGACAGTAAATGTGGTGATAAATAGGAAAAGATAATGCTTGTTTCTGTAGGTTGGTGTGATCCTCTCACTGCCCTTTATACTAAGGTGAATTTATGGCCCATCTAAAGCTGTGAGATGCACACCCCTCCATTTCCTTGATCTTCTACCCACTGTAAAGCATCATAATCCATGGGATGCCATCTATGCCCTACCTCATAGTTCAGTGAAGAGCTCTGTTGTGATTGCACTGCCTTTTACCCAACAGGAAACTGTGAACCTGCGGCAGTGCCAGTGGAGCATCCAGGTCCCCTTCCAGCTCAGGCTGCTCCAAGTGACAGACTGAGACTCATGTCATATCCCCAAGCACAGGCAATGTTAGACTTACACCAGCTGTACATATCCCATGCTCAGTTCTCAGTAGAAGGATGGTTTTTGGGATCCATTTAAAATGGCTTTGGTGTAAATGCAGTATGGGCTAGTGGCCATTTAATTCCCACTCTGTGCCTTCCCCTGCACTAGGCTCTGGGTTAAGTGATTCAGAAATGCTGCTGTAGTGTTAGTGCTGCTGCTTACCCACAAATCCCTAAAAAGTTGTAGCCTAAACCAGTCATTCAACAGCCTCTGCCTTACTGATTGAAGACTGTTCATGCAATGCACGCAAAAATGGTGTTGAAAGTCTGATAAATATAGGCTGCTGTGGGTTTAGGGGATCACACAGGACAGTGTGTCCATAAATAGACTATTTTTCTTAGAAATTTAGCACTCCGTGGTTTCTTTTATCTAAGATCTGTGCACCATGTCTGGAAAGCAAAGCTTCTTCTTTTAAACTTGTATTTGAGGTTTGCATGTAATTTATTTGAAATCAACACAGGAAGGCAGCTTTTTTTTTTTTTTTTAAATTTAGGCTCTTCATTCTAAACTTTTAAAATAATACTTTCAGCTCTGCTTGGCTACGTAATTTGGCACCTGTGAATCCCTCTTGCCACAATCTCTTTAAGAATACCTTCCCATTTGTGCCTATGGTTACACAATTCCCGTGACAACTGTCCAAGCAGCCTGAAGAGTTGCTTTTCTTGAAGGTTCTCCTATGAGGTGAAACTTCCAATAGTGCTGAAAGACATGCAGAAGGAGCAATGTCAGAAGCATCACACAAGTGCTCAAGCAGACTTCTTAGAAAGAAGAGATTTTCCTGCATTATCTTGAAATATAATGAAATTCTCCTTTTAAGGTGTGCACTTTGACACAATAGACTCAAACCTCTCATTGGTCCCAGAGTTTGTACTTGGAAATTACTAAAGGGCTGCTTCCAGTTTGCAAGTGAGAGCTGGAGAAGAGCAGAAAGATCATTGCCTTTAAAGAGGAGTATCACTTCTGCAGAATGGTTAGACCAAGGAAAGCCATCTGCAACCACTGAGTGCTTTGTTATTGGGAACAGCAGCAGTCATCAACTGGGGGAAGTTGTGACCTCAACTCTAAAGTAGAGCACTGTCTGACATGGTCTTTGACTTGAAGCTGCCCATAAAATATCATGTGCTTTAGAGTTTAGGAAGTGTTCAAGGATATTTGCCAAAAATTTGGACAGAAAGACATTGTCTTACTGTGTGTTGTCTTAAAAGGGCACACCTAATATTTGCTTACTGGGTAAAGAAAAGGCTAATATTTAAAGGTTCATTGACTTTACAACTTTATAATTTAGTAGAGATAGGTGTTAAAGAAACTATATTTTCATGTGGGGATGAGAAAGCAAGATACTATAAACTCAGAACAGTTCCAGGTGTCTGGGCAAACCACAAGCAAAGTCTTGGAGTGATGCTGGTGAAAATAGCTGAGAAGATGAATTCCTCTGCTGCTTCAGGAACACCAGGAGAAATAATAGAGCATCCTCCTGCATTCTCCCAGTCGCCTAAACTGCTTTGAGAAATGCATTTGCTCCTTTCCCCCTTTTCCCAATATACCACCTGGTTAATTCTCCCTATGGCCTCTTCAGCCAGCTTTGTGTATTTCCAAATTGTCACAATTGAAAGCATTTGATTGAGTTGAATTGTCATTCCTGAAAATCTGTTGTTTGGCTTGCCCTAAAATTCTCAAGCTGCCTCTGATCCCTGTTGTTCAAGTTTTTAGGCAGAATATTTTATTTCTGCACCATGTCACGTGCTCTTATTTTTAGCTTGTTCGGGCAATTCCTAAAGTGTTTGTTTCTAGTTTAACTAATTTCTTAATAGCCGCATCTGTTGGGCTGGGGCTCAGTTCAGGAAAAACAATGGCTGGATTTTATTGTTTATAAATTCCCTAAGTGCATGGCTCCGCAAAGATAACTAGACAGAAAGTCACAATTTCAAAACACTATTGCTAGATGACTTAGGCTCTATTCCAAAAATAATTAGGCACTTAGAAAGCTGATTTTTTATGAAAATCAAGAATATGCAGGAGACCTTTGACTGGAGATCTCAGGCTTGGGAAATGAACCTATGAATATTTGGAATTTTACTCCTGACTTTGATTCAGTAAAGGGCATCTTGTAACCCACTCATTACAAGTAGTCCCATTAAACTCTGTTTACCTCACCATGAGTGAACTGGGTTATGACCTCAGTGGGGACAGCAGCAGTGAGTAATTGAAACAGATGGATGGGATGTTAAAAGAGGCAATATTATAATTGTATATGACTATTATCTCAGGCTCTGCTTTTGTTCCTGTATCATCAGCCTGGTAAATATTATTACTGTTTCAAGTAACTAGCAGAAGATAAGTTGGCTTGGTGTGCTTGGTTACATTTTTCACTTGCTTATCGCTTTGTTAAACGCTAGTTGCTTGGACTAAAATTGTTTAGTCTTTGTGGATAATTTTGTTTGCTTTTTCTTTCCTTTTGGATTCTTTGAAAATGGGATGTGGAGAAGGTTTGTGAGGTATGAGGATGGGGACAAAGCTTTTTTCTTCACCCTAGAAGTTTTTTGCTGGGAAGCCATTTTGAAGAGAGGTTTTGGGCCTTACAGGCTTTAAAGCAGGGAATGGAAATTTGGCAAAGGGTGGGCTTGCTGTGCAGAGTCTTTTGCTGTCTGTGTAAAAACATGGCCAAATCATGTGTTTGAAAATAATCACTTTCTACAAGCTAAAATCTTGTTAAAGATCAGGAGAAACAGTTCCCTGTCTTGACAGAACAGGCTCCATCCCAACAGTGAACAAGAACACCCATTACCAGAGCTGCAAAATGGGGCAAATTTCTTAAGAACTATTCTTCCTTGTATCTTGTTCCCTGGGACTGTGGTGGCAGTAGTCACTGAAAACTGGAAAAGATTCTCTGCTCTGTCAGAGTTCCCTCTGCTGATGCCACCACTAGGATTGTGTCCAGCTGAATCAAGGGCATGAGTAGAGGTGAGAACAAGCTGTCCAGTACCTCTGTCAGGGGGAGTATATGAATCTCACTAGGAAGTCTCAAATGTCAAAATATTGTAACTGCATTGGAGACTCATCCAGAAATCAATCTACTTGCCCAAATCAGTGTCCACTTTGGATCAAAAACCCCAAATTAATTTTTGTCATAATATTTAATTTTCTATGCTACTCTCTTGAGAGTGAAAGAAGAAAATTAATGTTTCACTCTCCAGAACTTTAGGGAAAACCTGTTCTGCAACATTTTCTTCTCTTGGCTGGCATTTTGCCAGCTCATCAGAGCTAATATCCCTCCTTCTGCAAATAAATGCCAAGGGATCTTTAATTAGCTAAAATGACCAGCAGTCAGGACCTTGATTTCTCACTTAATCTGAAAATAGCACAGTGTCCCTTAGCACTCTGCTAGAATATTGGCACAGTACCAACAGAGAGAATGTAGTGCCATTTACTTAATCATACACTTCCTGCAGTTTCTCCTACATTTCTAGTTGAGTTCATCTCAACAGCTGGAGAAGGGCATTGTAGTTTCTGCAGCTTGTGGTAAGGGAATTCATGCTTTCTTTGGTAATTGTTTGTAGGGCTGTTTCAGATCTTTTGGATTTGTTCTCTCGAACGTTAATACAGCAAACTCTAGTGGTCAGTTTGGTGCAGTGGAAAAGAGTAAAAAGGCAGCCCCAACCTATCCTCTGCTATGATTTATCCACAGGTGAAAATTGGACTCCACCCCTTGTACTCATTCTGCACCACAGACTGCTGTTCTTAGCACAACCCTTTAACACCTGCACCAACAGAGAACAAAGGCTGAGCAAGATGTTTGCAGGAGTCTCAGTGAGCTGTTCCAAAATCTCTGCAAGTAGTCATAGGACCGCTGCAATAGCAACCTGTATGAGTGTGCCTGCAGCACAGCTCCCTCCCCACAGCTCCCAAGAATAGATGGGAAAGCTCTAATATTGGGGATTGGCCCATCCTTGCCTTAGGGGCTAAGTCAAATCAACAGAATGTAACAACTTCAAAGTATGCTTTGACATATCTCTCATCTTCAGGTACCCATCATTGGATCACAATAACAGAAAATGCTGGGATGAGCCCTTAAAGCAGTGAATTGCTGTGTCCTGCAGCAAAGACATCCCAGTGTCAGTGACGGCAGTAGGGTGGGTGCAGCAGGGAGCAGAATGTTGTGGTGGAATTGGACACAATGGGAACATGCTGCCAAGGGCCAACTTCCTGGCTTTGCACAAAGACTTGTGACCCATTTTAGCAGAGATCTGTTTGGTTTTGATTTTAACTGGTAGTGCTGAAGTTAAAAAAAAAAAAAGGCTATAATGAAAGCCAAATATTCTGGTATAAATAGGTATAAGCCTGCCTAAATCAACACACTGGCCTAATTCAGATGTAGACATCTACATAGATGTCAAGTAGTTCTCTCCTTACCTGTAACTCATCTCTTGGAAGAAACAATAAGCTTTCATGTCACTGTTAATTAGAGTCTGAATGTGATGACTCCACAGCTGACTTTTAGTTCCTTATATTTCTGGGCTGGACACGTTCATTCTGTGGAGGACAGGGTATGAGGAGGGTGGGGACTGGTACAATTTCCTCCTGTTTTGCTGCTTAGCAGCTTGTCCTGCTCTCATCAGCACAGGTGTGACCAACCACACATTAAATTTCTTAATGCTTCTGCTCCACATTTGAACAATTTCTTCACATGGATTCCCACTAGTAAAAGTGAAGTTTTTCCAAGGATAGAAGCCTCAAAGCACCACTGTGAGTAGAAAAGGAAAATATTTTTATGCCTAGTTGATGGACAGGGAAGTAGAAGTTCTTTAATTACTTCCTCTGCATCATCATAAAACTAGGCTTACATGAAGAATGAGTTAGAATGAGAGCACAGAGGTTTTCTCTTACAGCCCTGTATTTATTTCCATGTTTCTCTTTCTTTCAAGAGACTCTACATTATAATTAAATTAACAACAAATATGGTTAAAATAAGTGGTTCATTTAGGGTTTTCTGGAACATTATATATAGAGACTGCTTTCAAGCAAGAGTGGATTTTTTCTTTCTCTTTCCTTTTTTATTTTTTTTTTCTGCAGTAAGCCTCCATTTCCTGCTTTCTTTGAAAAATTGTACTACGAATTATCAAGAGGTCACATATTCTAGCATTCAGCAGGAGCTGCCAAACCTGCAGTAAATATTCTCTTTAAAGTGACATCTTGCGTGTTTCACTTCACACATGGCCCCGGAGCTTATAGGTCATGCACAAATACAATGGTGGTCTTTCATGACCACAAGAGTTTCTAAATTTCTGTGTTTTGCATCCTCTCCATCTGTGTGACTTATTCTGGTCTCATAACTTTGCAAAGAATGACCCTGGCATATTCAGAATTTTGCTTTTCACACCCCTCTCCCCTCAAATGTGAAATTAATTGGTTCACAGCTCTTTGCAGGATTGCATGTAATTCAGTTTAAGGCATTACTAATGCTCTTAGAGGTCTTTTACAACTAAATTATTCCATGATTCTGCATCTGCTCTAGGTCATACCAAATGTCCATCTAGCCCATTGACCCCTGCTAGCAATGTCCATGCAAGGAACTATTGAGGAAAGTAAGAAAAGGGCAAATACACCAAGTGTCTGCAACCTCCCAGCTTCTAGGACAAGTGAGTAATTGTACAATTTTCTGATGTGAGCTGCACCGCACCCAGAATCATAGGTGTGCAAAAGAAGGTTATTACAAAAGAATTTGGGGTAATTTTGATGAGTATAAAAATCAGGTTTCAGTTCCTACTGGACATGGAAATGATTGATTAGATAAGAATAAAAAATGGAATTCACAAAAGCTCAGGACTTTCCTTTCCATGAGGTTTTGTGGCTACAGGAATTTTTGACTACAGGAATTGGAAGACCAGAATTACAAGAAGAAAGAACATCTGTGCAAATTAAGAACTACAGGTTTTTTACCCAATATTGATACATGCTTAAATCCTAATGTATTTGTTCTCCCCAAAAGACTGAATGAAGATTTGTAATTTTTTTTAACTTCAAGTTATTCATGTCAACAGTGCACTTAAATGATAATTAGGTCACTGCAAACTCCCTTGGTTCAAGGATTTCTAGCACCCATTATTCTGAGTGTTAATAACTATAAGCATCAATTATCTGCATGCTACCTGAGCACTGAAAGGTCCCACACAGGCCAGAGTTGATCCTGATGTCTGAGCTGTAGCTGGTTGCAGGACTTTTAAGGAATTGACTGGTGACATTTACAAATGAGAAAGCACATGGACACCAGCAGATTAGTACCCTGGTCTTTTGCTTTGAGGTTTGGTATCAAAAGAACTGAAAACTTTTTAAAAATGCAAGCGAAACTAAGTCTTTCTTGGTACCTCCAAGCATCAAAGTTTGATCTATTTTTATGCCTTTTTTCTTCAATATTTAGTGCTTCATACACAGGAAGAGTTTTCATGGTGTTACTGAAAATTCAAACCCACTTATCAGATCAAACTGTAAATCTACTATGCAAGTGTGATAATGATAAGATCATGAAAATCCCATTAAGGGTTTTTCAAACCATGTTCTTGGTGTCCCATGCAGTACTCCATATATCCCCAGTGGGCCTTTCTTGCATTCACTCTAGCAAGGACATTGTCCAAAGCACAAGATTGCTCCAAAGCCTCAAGTGATATCAAGGAAAGTAATTTCTGGAGAAAAAATCTTAAAAGCTATGTATTAAAGAGGTTCATGGCTGCTGAAATTCTAGGTATCTAGTTTTAAACCAAATAACGCAAGAAACACGTTCCCCATGTAGTGTTATCAAAAATCTGGTCAATGACTTCCTACAAGTCTCTCAGGAGATAAGACTATTAATCTAGTAATCTGATTTCTTTGTATTATTTGATTTCCTTTACATCTCTCTACATAAAAGCGAGTATTTCAGAAGGGAAGTCCTTTATTTGAAAACTTTGAGTTGAGAAGAAATCATTGTTTCATGGTTAAGGTATAAGTATGTTCAGTACCAGTACTGTTCAAAAGTGTCCACTATTTTTCTTCTGAATTTGTTCAATATCAGCTTCTCTTGAAGTGACTCTACAAAGATTTCTTTGGACCCAGGTTTTCTCTCTGCAAGAAATTCCTGGTTGGAATTTCATTCTTTGTCTAAATAGTCTCTCTATGTTCTTACTCAAACCAGTCTGTCACCGCTCTCTTTCATCACAACACAAATTGCTTCTGCAGCATCATATCTACATCTGCTCTTTCTGTAGGAAGCCAAAAGATAATGACAAAGGCTTATCAACATCCCTTAAAGACAAGAGGAATTCTCCTTGTTCCTTCCCTGTCTTTCTAACACAAGTGGTCTTCTGAGTTGCTTGAGCTCCCCATAATTGCTAAGCAGGTCACATTTTCAATAACCCATAAGTGAAAAATTGTACTTAGTGGCTTGGGTTTTCAGATCCAATCCTCTTTCCAAGGACAATTGGAATAAGTGGTCTGGACTGAAATTTTCTTCTCTTCGTTTTGGAGGGAACAGTGCTCACTTTTAAATCTTTAGTTCATTCTTATTTAAAAGGGGTGTGCAGCAGCCCTTAAATACAGAATACCAGCATAAACAGGTCCCCGGAGTCATCACTACAGCCAACAAAGTAGATGTATAGACAAAGACCTGCTAATGGTTTAATTCCTACTAAATGAGGAAAAGAGAATTTTGGAAGCCTAAACTTACAACTCACTTTCAAACCAGTGGGATAATAGTGTCTTTGAGAGGCAAAATTAAAGAAAATCTTTTAAGTTTTGATTTATTCTACATGGTATTTTCCTAGCTAGGTCAGCCATTTCAATTCTTTTAAAAATGTTCCACCTTCCTCCTCTCATGTATTGGCCAAATAAAGCCTCATGAAACAATTCTGAGTTTGCAAACTGATCGAAGAAGCTGATATTGATTTTTTTTTTTCTAAAAGCAATTTGCCTATAAGATGCCAACCTGGCTATAATTTCAATGTAGCTTGAACAGTTTTCCTTGTTTAGGGAATAGAAGTTGAGTTTTATATTTGACCTTCAATGAATTTCAGAGGAATATTTTACAGTTTTGATGAATATTGAACATTTTTGCTAGCAGTAGTGCCTGAAAGGCATTAATTTATAACTCCATACCATGCTGGCTCTTTACAGCATATCAG
This sequence comes from Fringilla coelebs, assembly GCF_963513975.1. Classification (NCBI taxonomy): domain Eukaryota; kingdom Metazoa; phylum Chordata; class Aves; order Passeriformes; family Fringillidae; genus Fringilla; species Fringilla coelebs. Next base: position 10,836,859 of record NC_140028.1, on the reverse strand, counting down.
TTTTATGAATGCCAGAGTAGACTCAGTGGGATCTTTAACATCTCTGATGTATGATGTGGAACAAGGGCATGATGCTGAGTAATCTGATTGACAACTTGAGACAGTCAATCAGGTGCATGTATCTGTCTGTATTTTTTTCTTTAACTCATCTTGGCTTCAATCTGTCTCAATTCGTTGTGAGGGAGTTCTGCTTTTCAGCTTAAATAAAGCTTGGTTAAGATCAAGTGAGTAAAATTTCATTATTAAAAATGGAGGGCTAGATTGTTCACATGTAGCAAAAATGTGCATGGATTTTAGGGAACCGTTTTGTTCAAATTCCACAATAAAACCCATGAATTGAAAATAAGTGATTTGATTTTCAGCATTGTGGTGCTTTGCTTACTTCATTTAAACAAAATGTTGATAATAATAAACTTGGTAATATCAAGCAGTTTCAAACTGTGGTGAAACAAAATGTTCTGCATTGAGTTCATTTGACATGAACTGAATTTGTTTTGCAAAGCTATTCTTTGCAATTTTTTTCATGGTGATTCAAAACAAAATTGTCAGAAATATTCAAAACAAAAATTAAATAAACCCCGAAGTGTTCCCTCAGTTGTAACTTTGAAAAAAATGCTGAGAACCAAACAGCACAGAGGTCAGGTTGCTGCAAGAGAAATAGATTTCATGTGCAATGCATAGTAGTATGTGGATATTTGTGAACAAGGAAACGACCAACTCACCAAGTGCAAATGCTTAATGAGGCTTTTTAAAAAGCCCATTGTCATAATATTTGTGACATGAACTGATTTTGTTTACAGATTATTTAAGAACAATTTTCAGTATGTTTAAAATTATTCATTGTTGCATTTTTTTGTTTTGAAGAATAATAGGATTCCTTATGCTACAGTTTCCAAAAGAAAGGGATTAGGTCTATGAAATGGACAAGTGTGGAGTCCATTTTAATGCTAAATATAAGCCTTCTCTTTTATTACACATCTTCTGTATGCAGGATTCTATGTTGCAACAGTTACAACATTTCTTCTTGAAGTCAAGAACAACAGCACCCAAAATATACATGATTTATCCCAACACACCCAGAGCACCTCAGCCAGTTGCTTATGTTCGTTAGGCAGTTAATGGAGAGAAAGGATTGTCTCTGGAAGACAGGGCTGAATGTCTGGAAGTGTAGACAGGGAGCTGCTCTCGACTCACCACTGAGCCCCTGCAGCCCCTGCAGCCCCTGCAGCCTCTTCTGAGGCTAAATAACCTTCACAGCAACATCCCCACTGTGCTGAAGGGGATGTGACACCAGTGCCCACTTCTCTCCTGGTAGCAGAACAACTACTAAAAGTAGGAGACCTTTTGTGTGCAGGCATGTTGATGTGTAACTTCAGCACCTTGGGCTGGCCTTCACCACCAGGCTGTTGAATATTTGGGAGAATCAGAAGAAACAGAATTACTTTCCACATCTCTTGTTGAGATTAATGACTCAGATATTCATGGACAAGATTTGAAGCAGATGAGAATTTGGCAGGGGCAGGGGAGGGAACAGTAGTTAGAGAACAGCTGAGAATAGGCAACGATGGCATTCTGATACCTGGAAAACTATACATCCAACCTGTTTGATAAAAGATACTGTGGGAGGGAGAGGATATTCTTGTGTCTGAGGCTGTTGACTGAAAATCTTGGTCCGGTGGAGCAAGGTTAACTCCTTGCAATGGTAACAGAGAGAGACAGAGGATGGAAGGATTCCAAATCAAAATGAGGCTAGAGAATGGAAACTAAAGAATAGGCTAGGTTAGAATAATTCAAGCTGGGAGGAAAATACAATGACCATCTAGTCCAACTACCTGGCTGCTTCAGGTATGATTAGGAGTTAAAACATATTATTATCTACACTGCCCAAATGCCTCTTAAACACTGGCAGGCTTGGGGCATCAATCATGTCTCCAGGAACCCTGTTTCAGTTTTTGATCACCTTCTTGGTAAAGATGTCTTGACTCCAGGGAGAAGAACTCAGCACTTCCCTCTGCCCTTCCCATCCTCAGGAAGTTGTTAGGGAGCACGAGGTCAGCCCTCAGCCTCCTCTTCTCCAAACCAGACAAGCCCAGAGCCCACAGCTCTCCTCACAGGACATGCCTTCCAGCCCTCTCACTGGCTTTGTTGCCCATCTTGGGATGCATTCAGGGACCTTCACATCCTTATTCAGTGGTGAGTCCCAGCCTTGCACCCAAGGCTGAGAAATTGGGATAATCTTCTCTTTTTCCTAGCTGGTTGTGCTGGGTTTGGTGCACCCCAGGATTGGGTGACGGCTCTCTGCTGGCTCTTGGAGAGCTGCTGCCCTCAGATCCCTGTCTGCAGGGCTGATCTCAGCCACTGCTCTCCCAATTCATTCTTGTGCCCACTGTTGCTGCATCCCAGATTCATCCCAGATACGGTTTTTCATCTTGTTAAATTTGATCCCATTAATCATTGCTCGATGCTCAAACCTCCCACCACCCTCTGCAAAGGGGGACCACCTCCCAGTTTAGTATCATCAGCCAGCTTGCTGATGTTGCATTCAATCACCCCTTTGGGTTTTCTACACCCTCTTCTTGCACTGGAGAATGTATCCCTTTATTATGCCTTAGCCTGTTGTGATCAGTGGAGTAATTCTGATTTATATGCAGGAGAGGAATTGTTAACATTAACCATGTAATGGTTCATGTAATATCTGGGGCAATTTACAAATCATTTACTAAATGAAAGTAGAGTACAGCTAGATTGACTTGGAACATATCTGTACCCTCCTATTTCAGGTAAATAAGTTTTGGCATCTAATTTGCTGGACCTGTGACACTGGAGAAATACCAGTGTCTTAATTTTAGCTCAATAGTGCATTCCATTTGGAAGATCCTAAAGTTCCTATGGTTGAGCACAAATGACTTCTTTCTTTCTGTATATTTGGTGAGGATTTAAGACAGGAATTTTCTTCCTCCATTACTCTTTTTCCATAGCTACTTTGCACATAATGGTGTTGTGATCTGAGAAAACAAAGATTTAAGAAGAGACATGAGAGGAACATGAAGGTGCAATTTTTAACTTCTTTTTCACTAGGAAAGAGTTTCTTGTTCTCAAGATCTTCAAAACAAACAGGGAGTCGATCCATTGAGAAAGGTGACATAATAAAATCCAGAGCTGTCCCCTACTTCCCTCATAGAAATAATACTATTTTCTACAGAATAATGGCCCAGATCTTAATATTGGCAAAAAGGGCCCCCCAACAGGAAATGCATGTTTCACTTGCTCTGTTCAGGCGCTTTAACATACAAAGATGCTCAAAGTCTGAACTGATGAGTTTCTTTGGCAGTGATTATCCCACAACAGTATTTCATTAAGCAGTATGGGGGATTTCCTCTTTACTTCCGCTCCAGGCTTACTCACAGATACCACAGATGCAGATCTCTCAAATGACAGCCTTTTTTTCCCCCTTCCTAAACCTCCAAGAATTTAAAGATTCCTTTTAGAATAATAAATTTCCCTTTTATTGTGACTCAGACTTATTCAGTCCCATCCAGCCTGTGCAAACACACATGCAGCTTTAAATTAGCATTTGTGAACAAGCTGGGTTTCTTTGGCTGTTTGCTGAGACTTGGCAGTTCAGTTCTTTGAGGGGAAAAAGAAAGAGAGATTCACGTCTATTTATGGCTTGATTTTCAGACATGCTGAGTACCTCCTGTGGACTTTGAGAGCTGTTCCTCTGGAAATCAGGTCACTGATGTGATGCTGGAAGGAGAAAGCACAAGGAAAAAGAAGGGCTCTGATTTTCAAACACAAATGTTTATACGGTTTGGGGAAGAGAATAAAATGAATAAATAAACCTGTTTTAAAATGTCTTGTTTGGAACTATGACTGAGCTCCATATTTCAGACTGAGTTCAATTCTGAAAAATGCCTGTGTGCACAAAAGCACTGACAGGCGTCTATTTTGTAGCATAAGCAGAATGTTTGCTTCTCTCCCTAGACAACTTGCTAGTAAATCACTAAAAGCTTTCCCAGTGCAAGTCCAGCACTGTCTGGAGAGGTTCTTGCTCTCCTGCCTATCTCAGGTGCCTGTCACTGCCTCCAACCAGAGGTTCCTGTCCTCTCAGCACAGTACAGAGCAGTTGCTCAACAGTTCAGACCCCAGTGGAAGCAAGCACGAAATTATTCAGTCTGAGTAGAGCAGCTAACACATTTTAAAAAGTATGCCCTTCACTAAAATGCAGTAGGCAGTGCACATGTGACCTGCTCAGCTCTGGGATCTGACCAGGGTGGCATTCTTCACCAGAGGTAATAAGTAATAATTGTCTTTCTTAGTTTTTTTAAAAGCCTCTTTCTAACACAGATTTTTTTTCTCTGTGGCACTCAAAATTAAATCACAGTGGCACAGAGAGTAGTTTTTATAAATCCAAACTACTAAAGAATTTTAAAAAGGAATGTTTTCCAAAAGTTATGATAGTCAGTTTATAAAGCAAACCTAGAATTTAGGTCCCATGTATGGTACATATAATTGCATTGCAACAATGCACTGGTCCATTTCTTATTAAGCATTAAAAATGTTGCATATGCATATGCATTTCCCTCACCATCTGCTGAGACAGTGTTAAAGGTGGGATTTTCAAAGGTACTTAAGTTCCTAAAGTGAAAATTTCTCAGGACATTATAATTTTGCTTAAGTTGTTCTGTCTGACAGACTTCAATTAAAAAATTAATAAACAAATGTAAACCAGCTTATATTTTTGGAGCATATAAAATTTTTAAGCTTTTTTATATTCAGGAGGTATTAATAAAACTGTGGTGGTTTTATAAATTTTCAATGCAACTTAGTGTAGACATATTCCTGCAAAGTAAGCCCAGTGATTTCTGTTCTTTATTAACTCTCAGATACCCCTCACTGTCAATGAGAATCAAGTATTCAGATTCCTCCAACACTTCTAAATTCTTCAGTAAATTTTTAAATTTTATGACTGCTTTTGTAAGTCAAGACCCCTTAACTGGAATTGGAACAATTGCTATAAATAAAAAAAATATTGGGGAAAAAAAAAAAAGAGACTGAGTAAACTTGTTGGTTTGGGTCTCCCTGAAAGACAGAACAAGTCTAATAATTTCATTGCCAATAGATGCCAGCAGGATAAAATACCTTGTGAATTGTATTTTTATTGATTAAAATAAAAAACAACACATGCTCCCTCCATACCCCAAACCCCCAACAAGCAAATAAATAAACAAACAAACAAAAGAGCTTTTTCAATGCCAGTTGTCTGCAAATATGAAATATTTAGGATTTGGAATAAAAGCTCAAGTGGGTGAAACTGCTTCTGAGTGTCTGACCTGCATCCTAGTCCTGTCAGGTGGGTTTGAAAGAAGTTCCATTAAATAAGGGAGGAGTGGCAGTGTAACCCTTACATTTCTATCACCTACTATATAGCATCTTCTGCAGCCCTTTTTATCTGGGATAATAAAAACAGTGTGGAGATGTCTTGTGGAAGTTGCTTGCAAAGATATTTAAACAACATTATGAGAACTAGGAAACCTGTTCATGACAAAAGAGGAGTGAGACAAAATGAACATTGTCACACTAAAAAGTAATTTATATTGCAAGATCAAATAATCCAGCTGAAATGTTCAAAAGCAACAAATTTCAAAGCAGAAATTTCAGTAATTTCAATAGGAACTGGATATACAACCTTAAAAATACAGTCTTTGTGCATTCAGAAAACTTAAAGGATTGTTCTTCTAACCTGCTCCATTTCTTTTGTGCAAGAGCATCCCCTCAGTAGGTTGGACTGGTCCCTGCCCAAAGAGCTCTCTCACTGTACACAGCTGTGCAGAGATCAGAGAAGGGCAACAGCAACAGGGATTTACTAGGCATGATATCTTACAGATGTAGGAGTCCAAACAAGAAGTCAAATAAAAGTAATTGGGGGAAAATGAGTATTGTTTATCTTTGAAAAGACACCAATATCTTGATCTTTAGGCAATAAATCAGCTCTTTAGCTACTGATGCATTTTAAACCAAAAGTTACTTACATCTGTTTATTGGCTAAAATGGTTTTGAGCCAAACTCTGCATTTCTTCTGGCTTCTGTCATTGTTTCTTTCCAGGAAGACTTTTGGCTGACTGGGTGACTGATTGGTAAGAATGGAAATGCAAGATGCATGTAATGACAGGGTTAGAAGGGCTGGGTTTTCCTCCTGGTTTTACTCTGAGAGCCTATGTCATTTTGGACAACTCATTGCAGCTTTCAGGGCTTTGTTTCTCTTGAAGACAAAATTCCAGATGTTTTTCTTGAAATAATTCCAGGCACACAACACCTGCAAACACTGAACTTCCAAGAAAATTCCACTTTGTTATTCAGTTTCAGACAAAGCTCCAGACAAAAATGAAAACCTCTCTCAGCCCAGTCCATATTGTATAACTAGAAATCAGTTTGATTTCACTTTATTTCTCAATATGAAGCAAATCAGAATTTCTAGAAATGTTGTTCTCATATCATATTTAGAAATACAGTCAAATAAAGAACATAATTCAAACATGAAGACTGAAAAATGGCCTGTGATTATTTAAAACAATATCATATCTCAATGTTTGAAAGTCTCTGTCCAGGCCTAAAAAAGGCTGCTAAAATTATGATATCTTTCCAAAAGGTCCAACACTTTATCACACTTCTTGAAATCTTTTCTGCTTGTGAAAAGCAGATGTTGTTGATGATGTTTTTTTATAATTAAACGTTGAAGGCCTCAAGAAAGAACTGTCAGGTTCAAGAGGCTGGATGTTATGGTACAGAAGGGAGAATTCTCCTTTTTATGGTATATATTTTTAATAATTTCTCCACCTCTCGGGAACTGTTTCTGACCTTCTTGAAATTTTCTCTTCTTTCTTCAGCAGAGATGGGGTACTGCATCTTATTTGTGACTGCATCAGATTTGTGACTGTCATATTATCACTGCTGTGCCCATACTAACTTTCAAACACCTTTATATATCTGCTCTTGAAAATTCAGATCTACCAAAATGTCTGCAAGACATCAATCAATCCAAACATGATATTACTCTTGATTTCTTCAGGTGAGGTCTGATTTTGTGCTGTTTCTTTTTCTTGTCCCTGCTCACTGCAGAGGAGTTGCATGAGGTGACCTTTAAAGGTCCCTTCCAACCCAATTGTATGATTCAATAACTCTTGGGGAGTTAAAAATGGCACGGTATTTTTCCAGGCTTAATATTTGTAGTTTGTATACAGAGCTTCAGCAAAGCAGTCTGCCTCAGCCTGAGCAGTGAAACTCGGTGTTAAACACCAGAGTTTGGGCAGGTGCTTGAGGAATGATTAAAGAATTGTCCCTGAATCCTTCCAGGGTGGTGCTCCCAAGCCAGCTTGGGAAAACCCAAACAACCCAAAACTCTCACTGGATGGCCCCAGTAGCCAGCCAAGCTTGGCAGAGCAGTTATCAGTTAAGGCAAGCAGTGCTCATCATTAGGGGTGTCAATGCTTTTTCTTCACACATCCTGATCCTGAGTGAAATAGTTAACCTTGCTGCTATTTGCACCAGAGTTCCCTTAATGCTCACTGAAAAGCATGGAGACAGTTCCAATTTAGATTATTCTCTGAATACTCAGGCAGACTTTTTGGTACCAATTACAATCTCTTCAGCTAGAAGTTTACTCTAAAAGACACTGGGACAGAACAGTACTTCTGACACAGAAAACCTAAGTAATTTGTGCTGGTGAAGACATAGGAGAGAAAATTGTGATTAAAAACAAAACAAGTTCCAAAACTTTTAAATGCAGCAGGATTTTAAAACAGGAGGGAGAGAAATAAAGGAAATCTATGATTCCTAAAATTAGAGGAGGAAGTTTTGAGGATTTTTTGCTCTTTTTTCAGTAATTATAGATCTAAAAATATGATTTGAGTTGCTTTTCTGCTAGGAGGTAACAAACAGAACCATTTACACATTCCTTTTTTCTGGTTTGGTCATGGTTTTCTCTAATTTTTCAGTGCAGACCCTTCCCCTGAATGGCTCTCACTGTTTGAGCTACTTATCTGCAGGTGGTAAAATATTTGCTGCTTTGAGATACAGAGTGATATTGGCCACTCTTTCCACCCACATGTCTATGGGTTCTGAAAGCCAGACAGCCAACAAAACAGGTTTGTATGTATGTCTGCAGCCTCCTCAACCCCACAGCACTCTACAAAAAAAGGAAGGGTGCACTGACCTTCTTTAAGTGAGCAGTGATGTAATGGTGCTTGTTAATGGAGTCTCAGGGGTATCACCATTGCAGGACTTTCCATTACAGTTCCTTTTCTGGGTCTTCTCCAAGAAACAAATCCAAATATAATCACCTCATGTGCTGCAATGGAAACAGCCCCAGAGTATCACTCCAGTGTTTCAAATCAAGCAAGCCTAGAAAATTAGGAAAATTATGCTGTGTGTTTTAATAGTGATTTCCTGCAGTACTTTTCTACATCTTTCACTGTCTTGCAAGAGTTCATTATGTCTTTAAGAAAATACTGAGTTGTTGGAGAATAAAAAGGGAAAAATGCACATAAAATTTTGCAAAATAAAAGGAGAGAAATGCTAGAAATAAGAGATTTTATGAGGTTCCACTACACTGTTCCAGTTTCCTGTTACTGCAGGCAGTAGGAACTCACATTATCCCCTTCACAAATTGAGCAAACTCCACCCTCAATCTCCTTCGATTACTTTGTACTTATTTTGGAAAACTGTTCAAGAACCTCACTCCTGTGAATATTGGAAACCTTATCATTACTGACCTGTCATTGCTCAAGACCAGATTAATTTTTGCCTCTGCCATTTTCAACTGATTTTCCGTATTTTACTGAAACAGTTCATTGTCTTCATGTAATCTCCCTTTTTTCTTTCTTTCTTATTTTTTACCTTTTCAGTGCTCTTTTTTATGCTTGTTCCAGAATTCATGTCATTAGCAAATTTTACTAGTCTCTTATTATTATATTTTTGCCATGGTTTCTGATAAAAATACGTAGTAAGAGGTATTTCAAAAATATTTCTAGAGGAACTCCCAATTTAACACAACTCATGGGTTTAGAGTTTTCAAATAGCTCCTTACTGGATTTAGAATTCATTATTAATTTACATGTTTTCCAGTTTAACTTATGGCTTCCCATGTGACAATTTATAATCTTGAAAGCCAAATAAGTTTAATCTACCAAAATTTCCTAATCTAAAAATCATTCCTCATTAAAAGATATGGAGCGATTCTGGCGCAATCTGTCTTTGGTAAATTGAAGAAACATCTTTTGCATAATATTAAATATTTATTCTACAACACTGCATAGTTAAGATCAAACTCACTGAAAAATATTCTTTTACTCATTTAATATTTTCTTACAAAATTGCTCTTGGGAGAAGAGTTTTAAAGAAGAAAAGTGGTGTTTGCCAGTGGTGCCTAACAGCTGGTAACAGAATAGATAGAGGGCCTCATCCACAGTATGTATAAGTCAGCTGGAGTCTGTCCACTGATTTAACAATCTGCAGGTCAGTCTTACAGTAGTCTAGAAAATCACCACTTCTTTTTAATTTTATTATCAGCAGGAGCATTGTGGCCCAGCTCCCGAGACAGATGAGGAATACACACAGAATTATAAAACAGATTTTTTTTTTGCTGACTATTTAGTAACTAATTTTCCTATCATTAGTTTTAAAATTTTCAATATTTTTATGGAATACGTTACACTCATATGTTGATAAACTATCTAGTCTGAAAAAATTTCCATCTTTAAATTTCAAGACTGTAATTTTGGAAAATATTGCTTCTGGACATTATAAATCAAGAACAAGACAAGTGCTGTGGGATTATGACAAAATTCTTATGGAGCAGTCACAGCAATAACAATGCTTGTTAACAAAAGATAGCTATATATTATTGAAGAAATATTCAGTAGCTAATGCAATTATTTGGGGTCAGAAACAGTGTTATATCATTGACTCATAAAAACACTGGCATTTGGTCATATTCAGGGCATTTAGGTATGCTCATAAGCAGTGTTTAGAAAAGTCATGTTTCCTTCAAGGTTGGTGTCAGGAATTTTGTGTGTTCCCCTAGGTAGTTAACACATGGCATTACAACGGTCCCTGGTCAGAAATTCCCTGAATCCTCAGCACAGTGAATGAGGGCACTTCTGAAATCATGTCAAATTCACCACATCATTCTAGTTACAGAATCAAGATATAATATAGATCTTAGCCTTCCAGGCTGAGAGGAGGGGGTGTGGAAATCAGGTACCAGTTCTTTAGAGAAATACAAGCTCCTAATCTCTGGTGTATTCATTACCCCTGTGTTCATTCCACCAGGCATAAAACTTTTGCTTTTCCAGCTCCTCAGATTCTTTGAACAGCAATGCAGGACCTTTTTCCCAGCTGCTGGAAAGTTCACACTCTTGGAAAAATACCCTGGCAATAGTAAAATAGGTGAGACACATCTGAGCATGGGCAGCAGCAAACCCCAGGAGGAAAGTGCAATCCCTCTGTGTTATAAATTGGCAGTGCCGGAGCTGCTTGGTTCAACCCTCGTGTCTCTGTTTTCTGTACCTTGGCATGGCTTCCAGCAGGATTACTGCTGGTCCATGTGCTAGCTCCCAGAATTCAACAACGAGGTCAGTTAGGTCCTCCTCTTTCATAGTCTGCCAAGACCTCAGTGTCTAAGTTTACCTGGGATAAACTTTGCCTTCAGGCTACAATCTATTTTTTTAGAGGTTTAAATATTTCAGTGACTGCTTTTAAGAAGTGCTGAATAGAACAAGGCAGATTTTTGTGGAGTCAGAAGGAAAATGAAATGCAGATAATACTTCTGAAGTCCTAGATGTTTCCATCCTTCCTCAGATCTGGCTATGGAGCAACAAGTGAAGGGTTAGCTTGTTAATTTTCATTGCACTGACCCCAATTTTTTGTTCTAAACCAGGAGGGAAAGGGTCAAAAAAAGGGTTAAAGAACAAAGTTATTCATCTAGGGATGATATAATCGTGTGTTGTAATGTTTTTGACAGACATTTCAGTAATTATGGGAATCAATAGGGATTTGGATTTTCACTCCATATTCTCTAAAACTGGGAAGAGGAGTAAATCCAAAGTAACAGGAGATGGTGGTGTCATGATTAAGCCAGGGGAAATATTCTGGTTTTGGATTAAACAACATTTAATAGAAAAATACATTTTGCTGTTGGATTCTCAGTACCCTCTAAAATCCATTTTCTGTATAACTACACTCTCCCATACTGATTTATACATTGCTACAATATTTTTATCTCAAATACAGGGAAAAAGTCCTCTGGAAAATATCAGGAGAGGGGTAATGGAAGAAAGGTTTTGTTTTTGTAGTTTGAGACAGCATTTCTAAACAGCAAGGCCCTCAAGCTTAGTTACAGAAATACAGCCCTCAGTCAAATAAAAATAAATATTGTGTATAGGAAGAAATTTAGGAAAAGTTTAATGGATAGATCACAAGTCTGAAATCACATTTTACATTTCTTTCCAGCAGACAATACTTCACAAGTGTTTGCTTTTTAATGTTTGAACTTCATGTAAGCTTTGCTTTCATATTTTTTTCTAAATTTGTAGCCCTACCAGTTCATGAGATAAAAAGTTGGAAATCATACAACCCTGTTTTCAAATTTACCTGTAAGACTGGCTAGAAAGGATTATTTAAAAAAAAGGAAAAAGAAAAGAAAAAAAAAAAGAGAAAGAAAAAAGAAGGAAAGTGAGCTGTTATTGCACTGTCAGATTCTTAATGCAAATCAGTCAAAGGTTTACAGTCTGGCCACTTGAGCTCAGCCTGTTGCTAATTGGAGTTACGGCTTTGATTGACTTACTTCACAAGCTGACAAGCTGTATGGATGAAATGTGGTTCCAAGTAAAAGAAGAGAGGAATTCCACTGTGGAAGTGTCAGACATCCTCAAAACTGTGTCTAAACCAATCCGTGTGGTACTACCCTTTATGGTTTGGATGTGAACCCCACCACACACAAATCCCTGCTTACCTCTCAGTTATGTGACTTCAGGATCTTGATTGAATTTATCTGACTGTCACTGACATCCTTTGGCACCCTGTCCCACTCCCAAACAGATCAAGTGCCACTATGAGCACAATAAGTCTTTTTTTTTGGTCCCACTATTCCCATTGTTCCATGAAACTCCCTCCCCTGGCACTAAGAGCCTTGCAGCCAGTTTCCAGCCTTGAGTCATGCATGGTAGGTTTTCACTCATTCAGCCTTATGCTGAGATGTTTCTAAAGCTTTAATAATCGATTCTCTTCATGGAATATACCCTGATGCATAAAGAGTCAGGAATGACATCCCTTCTCAGCATTAATTTTGACATACTAAGCAAACCAACACTTCCAGACTCCCAGTACAAGTGAAACTGTCTTCCTCTCAATAATGGTTTCCATGAACATGTCCTATATTTCTGTTAAAGAAGCCCTCTGGATTTATACATGAGTCCAGGATTTCTGTCTCACTTAAATCCACTGTGTATTAACTCCAATCAGACTGGGTCCAAAAATATTAAGTCTTTCAGCAGGACACGCTCAGCTCAGTTTTATATCTACTTAGTACAGCACTTCCCAGAAGTGTTGCCCCTGAATTTGTGGTTCTGGAGATGTCAGACTTACTGCTCAGATATTAAATCTGTGGTGTGTGTGTCTTCAGCAAGCCTGAAGAGATGCAAAACATTAAATTAAGTGCATACAGATATTCCACTGCACTTGAGCCTATCTGAGAAATGTGGGGATAAACAGAGCAGTTGTCCCTGCCTTAGCAGCACCCTTTACCTGTTTCCAACAGGAATGAGCAGAGGTGATAGTGACTGAGCACATTAACTACATGCACTACACTTGCAGCACCTCACCTAATTACAATTTTGATTTACATTTTACTTGGTCAAATCTCAATGCTGTCTCAGAGGTCTTTGCCTTGCCAATGTAGATAAATATGGTAATTGAACTGCTTTTGAATTTATGTTTTAAGTTGTCGTTTTGTTCCAATGGGACAAAATTCTCAGAAGATGAAAATTTGAGCTAATACCATGGTGCATTAATAAAAAATATGGCCTGTATTTTTCATGATGTGGATGAAGAAGAGGCAAGTGACACTAGCTTTTCAAAAGTCTTGTTTGTAGTATCTCTGTATGTGTTGGCTGGATGATTTTACAGAAGTAAATTTTACCAGATCAAATAGAAAGAGACCTTTTTGTACACAATGACTGCTTTGACCTTCAAAAGCACTCTATAGTGGTCAACTCATCTTCCTCTGGAAACAAACTGAAGTAAGAAAGAAACCTTTTGGAGTGTTGAATTTGAGGCTCAGTAGATGAGAAAGGGTAGAAAGGTGGGTCACACAGGATACGACTCACACCCGGAAGCTCTTGTTCAAGTGTGTGTGCCTTTTGGTGAGTCAACTACAAAAGTTTTGGTTTTAAAGGTTACTGCTACTAGGATTTACTGCAAAAGAGCATTATTGGTAGTAATGCCTCACTTTAGTAATGCCATACAGCTAAACTGTGCTTAAGTCACTGTAGCCTTAACCACTCTCGAATCATCTCAGTAAATGCGGTTTTAATAGATGTAAGGATTGGATAACAGCAAATCAGTGCCAGAGCTGGAAAATAACCTGGGACTACTGGCCCTCAAGTCTATGCTCTAATTAATGCAAACATTTCCTCTCTTATCCAGCAGTTAGGACTGCAAGTGATACAAAGAGAAAGTGAGGAGTTTGTGTGGATATTTTATTAACCTGCATCTTGTAAATATTAGCTACTTTTAGTATAAATTCCAGATTTCAGTATAAATTCCAGAGCACTGCTCTCAGGCAGATACTTCTCTGATTCATTGGTGTTTTTTATGTTTTCCTGGCTTTGTACTAAGGGAATTACATCTCACTGAGTTGTGTAAGAAGGATTGAGAGCTGTTCCTTGGCTAAAGCAATGCTCACACAAAGGTATTCAGTGCCAGTAAAGCTGCTTCAAGTCTGCCAACTAACCAACAGCACTTTTCTTCCACCTTTTTTTTTTTTAATTCCCCCTTGGCTGTGAATGGTCCTTTATTGTCTCCAATTCAGTCCTTCTGGCAGGAAGGGTTTTCTTGAGGATAACAACATAGCCAGGATGTCTGAGCCTCTGCTGGGCTTTTCCCAAACAGTCTAAATCAGTGTTTCCAAACTGTTTTCATTCTGTAACTCCCCATCTTCAAGGGGAGGTATAAGCCTCCATGTAATAAGTTTAAGCCTCCCAAGAAGATGCCCACCGTGGTCTGATTGACAACTCTGGGGTTACAGCTGAAATTAGCTGGCCAGATTCAAGGTCTTATATGTGAACTTACATCCATCTAGAGCATTTTCAGTCCAAGGTTTGAGATGAGAGAAATACTTCCAGTGATAACTTTTTATTTAAAAGCCTGTCCTCCATTAATGGTGTTTCCACTACATTAAACCATCTGCTTTGTCAACTTATTTACTAACACAGTGCTGAGTTCAGAAATTTCCAATTGTGTCAACCCTTTCATTTCTAAAAACACTCGTCACCTTCTGAGCTGTTGAATTTGTTTGAAGAAGGGTGGGAAAAAAATGAGATACTGTTCAAATTATAGCTAGTGGAAAAGCCTTTCCTCTCTTAGATTATGCACCTGTGTGAGAAATACTGAGGGAATTTTCCGGTTTTCTGGGTATGATCAGCTGTCCCACAACCAGGGCAGCATCAGTTACTCACCACAAACCTTTCACTTCTGCACCCAGGTGGAAGTGTGAAATGGTATTTCTTTATGTGCACACACAGTTCTGCCTTTTGTGGCTGAGACAATAGCTCTGGTGTTTTTCTAACGTTTTCTTCCACCAAAAGATCAGATGAGTAACAAGTGATTTCTGTCATGGGGAAATGTGGTGAGGACATCACTGTCTCAGAGAAGTCACAAGTTATGAAAGGAGAGGACTTTATAGCCAGGAATAAGAAGGGCAGAGTTGTAAACTTTTCAGGCTGAAGATTTTCTGGGATCTCAATCACATGTTCTAAGATGATAAAATAATTCAGGAAAGTTTCAGGTGTTCCTGAAAACTGGAGAAAAGTCTTACAAAACAGGTCTATAAAGCTGGCTTATTCTACAGACTGAGTTATTTTCAAATTATCATTAATTATTTCTGTTTCTATGTGTACAGATCTAGAAGCCTAATTTAAGTCGCTGCTTTTTTAATGCAATAACCTGGAATATAAATAATTGTCTTTCTGAAAAGTAACTGTCTCTTGCACTGCCATGGTACAAGATTAATTATGTATTCAGGAGCTGAGAAAAATCAAATTTGTCTCAACTGGCGCTGTTTTTCAATTATTTTCTCATGAAGTCTCACAAGGTTTGGCTTCCTTTCTGTAGAAAGTGACCCAAAAAGAAGTGGGAAGTTGCTTTCTACTTTAGACATATGACTTCCCAAACTAAGGAATCCATCTTCACTACATTACACATACACATTATAGATAGAGCTTATTCTGACTTGTAGAGGATGCACTGGTCTGAAATCACTCAGTAGCCAGTGAAAAAGATCAGAATGATCGATACTTCCAACAAAAGACACATACCACAAATCTCAAATAGTCACCAAAAAACAGTCAAGGAAATAACTTCAGTTTTTCCATCTTTACATCTACAGTCTTATGAGTTTTTGAAATATACATTACATGAGTGGTCAAAACTCCTCAGTGTGACATGGTGCAATTTATCTGATTATTAGACCAGCTACAGCAAGAATTTGCTTTGTCTGATACACATAAGTCTTTTACAGTCAGTCAGTTGGCTTTCAACCATATGGTCATCCAATCCTTATAAAAAATTAATGGATTTTAGGGAAATTTAAATAATTTCTGTTTTTGCAGCCTCACCTTGCCCCTTTTATTCATTTCACAGAACTTGTTCACACCAGGATCAATATTCACAGTTCTTTGCAATGCCACATTTGCAAAGCAAATCTCCACAGTGAACCCATACAGACCCTAGGAGACTCAGCAACAAGCTCTCAGAGATCCCTTCAGAAAAACGAGGGCAAAACCATCCAGGGATCCACCTGCACAGGGAAATCCTGAAGAAAACAGGTATTTCTTATAATGGCTGAGAGGCTGCTGGCCAAAGCAATGGGTATGATATAAAAGCCTGAGAATGAAAGGTCTGCACAGGTGCTGTTGCATGTGCAGACATCCTCCTTCGAGTCCTGTGCACATCAATGCTTTTACATTTCCAGAGCCATTCTCTTAATCAATTTCACTGAACAAAGAGTAAGATTATTGCCAGGTACGGTGCTGACACAGTCTTCAGCGGTGCATGTGTAACCTGGCAAAATTTATAAAGATTTTTACGAGGTGAGAACAAAGTTGTAGGAATCAGCCAAATCTTGTCTGATTGTTAGGAGCTGAGGGCAGAATTAGATGATGTCAGGATGCCTTTATGCTGCCCACTGATATTTATCTAGTTGAATGCTACTTATGAAGAAATAAAAATCTTCTGTAATTGCTAATGTGATAAGGACTGATGAACAGAAAAGCTGTTCAGGGAAAGGTCCTTCTTGTGTGGAAGGAGGCATAAAAGGTGTGGGGGGATACTGTGATGGTTAGCAGAGGAAGTGAAGTGTAATGTGCCCTCTCTGAGGGTCATTGTAAGTCTTAGAACTCAGAAAGGGATTCTGTGAGTGCAGAGAAGAGGAAGAAGAGTTAATTAAAGTGTTCATGTACCGAATGAATGTTTTTGCTGACATGAAGACTGAAAAAGTAGAAACTCCTTTTCTTTCTTTTTTTTTGTTTTTCTTTTTTCTTTTATCTCTGTTCAGTGTCTCTGTGAAAAACTTTTGAAACAGAGATGTTTTAAGTTATTTTTTGTGGGAGGGAGCAGGAAGGAAATTGAGAAGGATTTATGTGCAGTGCTTTGGTGCTTTCAGAAGCAATAGGAAGTTTATTTAAGTGCTGTTGGCCAGAGAAGAAAACTGAAACTCTAATCTCAGAAAAGATAAATCATTACCTATTTCAACACCCTTTTTTTAGATTTTCCTGGGGTTCAGGTATTTTTTTGTTTCCATGGACAAGGATTACTGACTAACTCAGTCTCACAGAAAGTGGATTTCCATCTCTCAGAGGAAACATAGGCAAAGATCACACCCTTGCAGAATGGCTGTGCTAAGCTGCTTGTCTCCAGAAGACCGTCTTTCTTTAAGCAGTGGATATGTTCCTTGCTACTGACTGGACAGTGAAAGTGAAATACAAGTATTACAAATTACCAGAAATGATGAAGTATTAGAATTACTCTCTCAGCCAACCAAACCTGTCCTTGTGCTCTAAGCACTAAATTCCAAATAAGGACTCCATTGTAAAAACATTAATTTAGTGTCTCACAAAAGCAGACTTGTATTTGGTCTTTTCTGGGTGCTCTTAGTTCCCCAATAGACAGATGTCAGTGGCAGTGGTAAAAAATGCTCTTCCATATCATGTAGATGGTTATTGGAAATCAGTCCAGGTTGTTGTAAGCCCCTTTCAGCCTAGGCTTGTTTCTAACCTCGCAAAAAATAGCTTATCCTTACAGCATACCATGCAGTGGTAGATTTGGTTATCCTTTGGCCAGTTACATACTGAAGTAAAATAGTATTTTACTGGCATGGAGATGGTAAATTTCATGTATAGATTGCTACTGAAAACTTCTAGCAAATGATCAGACACTTTGGCACATCCATTCCCCTTTTCTCACCCTTTTCCCAACCTAATATTTTTCCTTGAAAGATACCTCTCCCTTGCCCAGTGAAACTTAAAGCTTCTGCTTTCATCATACAAGCAATTGTTTCTCACAAAAGACCTTTTCTTCCTCCTAAAATTAGCAAGGCTTGTGAGGGGGAGGGAGAAAACTTTTATTTGTAGGAAATAATTTGTTTTTCTTCTATGAATGATAATGAAGTGTTGAGGTTTGGGCTGGGAATTATCAGGACATTTTTTCCCAGCACTAGTTCCATTGACAACATCACCACTGCTGAAGATGATTATAGAAGGGGATGGAATTTCTGATGCATTTTTAACCTACTCCATCAATAAAATTTCAGCCAATTCTTTCCCCTAACTTTCCAGCCACCTATAACAGCCTTACAGCTTCTGTAAGTTTGTGTTTTCACCATACTGGGTGGAGGAAGCAAGTGCACTAGGTTTTCCTGTTCTAAGCAGGTTTGAAACCAGTTAGTTTTTAAAGCAAAGAAACCACAATTGTAAAACCAAAACCATGCTCAGTTTGAGAACAAGCACTACTTACGGGTCAATTCCAAGAATGTTTTCACTTTGTGTTACCTGACTGTTGTATAACATTGGGTCAGTTATACTTAGGTTTCCAGAGAATAAGAATTGTCTGCTTTCATTTATAACTGACAGCAAATTTCAAATGAAAGAAAAAATGAATAATAGAATAAAAATGAAACACAACACGTCAGTAGTAGCTGAGTATTCATTGATAAAATCTAGTGACTATCAGAACCTTTTTTGTTCAATATTAACTGCTTTACTTATTCTGGTTGATTAAAATTGCATTTACAATAAGATGTTCATCTCAAAGGAATTTCCATAAATAGTGCCTTTCCGCAATAACGAGTTTTAACACAAGTCTGAAGCCCAGGACCATGTAAAATGTTGATATTGGAACTAAGACCAGGAAATGCTTCTCTGATTTCTGTGCTATGACCAACTTTCCTGATTCAGAACAAAACTGCTTAATGATTTGTCATCACAACTTTTAACGGAATATCCTGTGTTCAATTACGTTTCAAAGGGATCATGTTCAGTTGTGAAATCCAAGAAAATGTTAACACAGGCAGCTGGCCTTAAAAACATTCCTCTGTCAATAACTTTTGATTCTTAAGTGTCATCAGCAACAGTTTGTCACCCATTCCATTTTGTCTACTGATACACATCGAGAACCAAATGAAAACAGAACTGTTGAGATACTGAGCAATCTTGAGTGGTAGCCAACAGAGAAAGTAGAAAAGCTTAGGGTTTTATTTTTTTTAATGGACTTTTAGTCTTCTTTGGATTCTTCAAATTCATATTAATTCACAGGAAGATGAAGAAATGCTACAGTATTATCACCATGACAAAATTTTTGCATTTTTGCTAAAGTGGTGTATCTGCTCTTAGTTTTGCACATACACAAATTGTCATATCAACCAGGAATAGCAGGATCACTTAAGAAGATCTTTCTTTGTGTGAATAAAATATATGCTGTGATTCAGGCTGGTAGGAATAAGGGGGTTGAAAGTTTCCTGTAAAAGACTGAAAGTAAAAGTGAAGATACTATGAGAAGATCTATGTACGGACACTATGATAAAATCTATATACACGGTGCAATTGCTGGTAACAGATTAATTATTTCCTTTCTACAGATACCATGGTCACACTAACATACAGAGGGCAGTGCTAATGTGTCTAAATATATTTTAATTAACTATTCACAAACACCGTACAGGCCTCTGATGGACTCCCAATATCTGCAGTGCATGCATGACCTTTTTAGCAACAGTGATTGAATCTGGGAGAAAAATTAGTGAGCACAGGTTAAATCTGTCTTATAACCCTGGAAAACTCAGGATGCATTCCATGTGTAATATGCTGGTGGGAAAGGACACCCTTGTACATGCAACAAGTAGAACATGTAAGATGTTGATGAAGCCTTAAATTTGGTTCCTAACCATTATGTGACAGGGAGACTAATCCTAGAACTTAGCAGCTGTAGAGGAGTTATGCAATCTTGGGGCATGCATTCAACAGAGACAGTGAAATTCCTAACCTACTCCTTGATTTTTGCTGTTCATACACCCATAGTAAGCCCATGCCCTGAAGTCTTGTAAATAATGTATGAAATTCTCCTGTACTATTATAGCCCCGAAGGAACAGATAATGGCCTAATAATTTCTTTATCACCCATGTGAGCAATAACAATGCAGGTAATGAGTTACCTACACATGATGTCACACATTTACTTCTGTGTATCCTATGTAAATTAGGTTTTTTCCTAGCACAAAAGCCCTGGATTTTACATTTACTCCTGATATCAGGTTGGGCTTGATCACCAGAGAATGACTTGGGTTGGAAGGGTCTTAGGATTATTTAGTTCCACCTCCCCTGCCATGAGCAGGGACAACTTCCATTAGATCTGATTTCTCAAAGCCCCATCCAACCTGGCCTTGAGCACTTCCAGCGGTGGGGCATCCACAGCTTCTCTGGGCAACCTGTTCCTGTATCAGCCTCACACAAAAGTACCTCTTTGTAATATTTAATTGAAACCTACTCTCTTCCAGTTGGAAGCCATTCCTTCTTGTCCTATCACCACGCACCCTTGTGAAAAGTCCCTCTCTGTCTTTCCTGTAAGTTTCCTTCAGGTACTGGAAGGCCACAATTGGGTCACCCCAAAAGCCTTCTCCTCTCCAGGCTGAGCAATCCGAATCCTCTCAGTCTTTTTTCATAGGAGGGGTGCTCTATCCCTCTAATAATCTTGAAAAGGCAGAGCCACCTACTGTGCAGTTTGTTGACAAAATCTGTCATTGTTATATTCCTAGGCTGTGATTTTTCATGTGTGATTTGTATTCTTCTAAGTGCTAACAACTTTCTGGGGACTGAGACTTTATTCACTTTTTTCCTCCAGAGATTGATCCTTGGAGAGCCAGAAAATTTAAGGACCCCAATTAATTCTAGCAAAGAGAAGAAATGGAAACAGGAACTTCCCTCCTAGATTAGGGGAAGGTGGTTATTCTATCACAGTGCTAGTGGAAACTCTTTGAAGTGTTATATTCCTATTACTATGGCATAAAACTTGAAAAAAATATTCTCCTTACACAGAAAGCTGGTAAAATATTTGTATTTTGTTTTTTATTGCTAAATACCGTAGCACGTAAAAAGCTTGAATAAGCACAATAAACTTCCATACTTTCTTTCCAGGTAGATTTCCTCAGTGGGCTCACAGCATCACCCAAACCCACCAAGCACAGGTACAGAATGGATGTGGAACTGGAGAAACCCACATGCCCACATGTATGGTGGTATATATATATATATATATATATATATATATATATACAGCAGGTATTTGGCAAGTTTCTGCTCAGTTTAAGGAGAAAACAAGCGCAAGGTTCCACCAGTGACCAGGAGGCTCTTGAAAACAAGACACCATGCCATGATGCATTTCCCAACCTCAGCTCAGTCCTTGATCTGTTGGTTTCCATGGTAGACTTCCAGCCAGCTAACAAGCTCAGGAGAGGTGGTGGTGGTGCTGCTGTGCAAATGCATCAACTAATTCTGGTGGGAGCAGAAGGTAAGAGTCAGCTCAGTCCCTCTGAGGCTTGACAACTGCTGCAGGCAGCCTGAGGCAGGAGACAGAGGCACTTACTTGGCAGGACAAATGAACTGACCAGAAGCAGCATTGATTTCCCTCTGCTGCTTTTACAGCTCATGTTTCAGATTTTGTGCAAAGGCTCCCACAGCAGCCAGAGCATCTCTCTCTGTACACACCACACACACACACACACACACACACACACACACACGTGTGCAGGGGGCTGTACAGGAAACACAGCCTGAGACACCCTTTTTGTCTGTGAAAGGAAGTGTTTGAATTGGAAGAAGATTCTTCCAAGGAGAAAACACCAGGGACACATTTATACATAGAAGTAGAAATTTCTCTCTGAACTTCATATAGGAACGAGTCTGAGAGGCAGATTTTATAAACAGACCCCTCTGGATCTCTGAAGAGAGGATTTGAAAAGTCAAACACATCCAAGACATGCCTATAAAAGTAAAAATTACACTGCCCAGAGCCTTTTAAGCAACAGACTTATTTCAAACAACAGAATACTATAGCTCTTAGTCTTTCTCTCTCTCTCTGTGTAGACATACATTGGCAAAACTAACCCCTGAGTAAAGATGCTGTTAGTTTAGAGATTTTATCTATTACAGCTGTAAAACCCATGGCTGAAACTTGTTGATCCTTTCTGCTGAGCAATAAGACACGTAAGTCAGATGCCCAGAGACAAAAAAAAAACTTCCCCTTGTTTAGCTAAAGGAATGAACTGATTGGGCCAGGAATAATTTGCCTGTCATTTAAGAAGCAGTTTGGGTAACCATTCTTCTATTAGCAGAGTAAGTTGAATTGGTAAATTGAATTAATTAATCTGAAAATGAATTAATTCCCCTGAAAGTTAAAATATTTATATCCAGAATGAAGAGTTATTGTAATCTTCATTGGATAGACACTATGAAAGACAAAGGACACTAGAAGAGTCTGCCCAAAATGAGAGCAGGAAACCTCAGGACCCAGGAGTTATTCCCAGACACTTTCAGAAAGATTTATTTTCACAGTTCCTGCAACACAAACTGCTTTGCTCTTCTAGCACAGTGAGAACTAGAGATGTCTGCAGGCAAACACAGTCAGCATTGGAGATGTTTTCTCCCTGCAACTGCTGAATCAGATCCCTTTAACTAGTCAGCCTTGAAACTTTTAGTGCACATTACATTTTTATTCTGCAAGGCACCTGGAGAGTCTATCCATGAGTGGTATGCTGCTGTGTCCTTACAGCTTCAGCAGTTCAAAGGGGGACTCACGAGCAAACCAAACACGATTTTTGCAGTTCTTCAGGAGGAACAAAACCACTTTACTTTTTTTTCCCTCACTACCAGTCTTTCAAAGAAAAGCAAAATTTACAAGTGTTCCAACAGTTTCATTAACTGCTGCCTCTCCTCTATAGACAGCAAGGGTTAAGGATGCGTGGCCCTGGCCACTTGTCAGATTTGGCATGCTAGAGCCAACAGCTGGTGGAGGCAGTTAATTAGTCCTTTGCCCTGCTCAAAGTTCAGCCTTGATTGGCAGGGAAAAGCAGGCTGCACCAGCCTGCTTCCCTCTTTCAATTAACAAAGGCCTGTGCCATCAGATTACCTTGGCAACACGCCATGGCATCCCTGCCTGAGCTTTGCCATGGCAACAGGAAAGCTAACCTTGCCAAGGCAGCATCTGGTCTATGGGTGGCAGATTACCTGCCAAGCAGATTTACTAGCTGCAAAGTGCTGCCGACTGCCCTGAGAAAAGGAAGCAGGAAAATCTTGTG
The DNA here is from genome assembly GCF_963513975.1 of Fringilla coelebs. Classification (NCBI taxonomy): domain Eukaryota; kingdom Metazoa; phylum Chordata; class Aves; order Passeriformes; family Fringillidae; genus Fringilla; species Fringilla coelebs. Next base: position 10,813,743 of record NC_140028.1, on the reverse strand, counting down.
ACAAAAAGATGATTATCCATTTTAATTTTCCTTTCCAAGCAAAGGTTTACAGAGGTCCAATTCCTGATGTGTGGGTAAGGGATGTCTTTATTCTTTCTGGGCATAAAAACCATTAAATAAATTAGGCTTTATCTTAGCCACAAGGTCTTCTGGGCATTACAGAAGCAAAACTCTTTGTTGAGGACTAATGTCTATTACGGGTAACCAGGCTGGTCTTGACAGAGCACTGCTGGTTTTTCATTTCATTTATCACATCCATTTTGTTGTTGACACCAGAGATACAAAATAATCGTGGGTCCAAGTGCTCATAAACCAAATGGAAACTCAGCTCTGGGTTTCCATTTAGTTTGTGAGAATGTCAGAATGTCAGAATCACATCAAGTTCCAGTGGTCTGTGAACTCAAGGACAGCTGGCACTTGGTTTGTAAGTGTGAGACTTTTCCAGTGGACTCTCTGAACTCAGTGGAGTTTGAAGCTTCTGGATTCATCGAGGGCAGGGAAACAGACTATAGGCAGTGCAGGCTCCTTCTCTACCAAATGACTCTTGAAAGCAAGTCAGGTTACAAAGGAAAGCCAGAAAACCAGTGGGCAATTCCCAGCCGTTCCTCTGTTTTGGGAGACCATTCCTTTCTGACTCTAACCCAGTCAGTTAACACGGAGATCCTGTGACAAAGACACACTAATTAGACTCTCAAGGGGTATATGAATGGAAATGCAATGTGACTGCCACTATGCAGCAAGGAGTGAAAAAACAAGGTCTTTTTCCAGTCCCTCCTAGGTCATTGGCACACATCTGACATTTCTGTGAAGCAACAAATGTGATTGAGGAAAATAATTTCCACCTTATTTCAGCTCTAAGCATCTTCTCAGAAACTTACTCACTTCAGGATGTCCCTACCCCAGTTACTGCCTCTGTGAAATTTAAACACTGGACCCTGAGGTTAGTTTAGCTGGGTAGAGCATGGTGCTAATCGTGCCAAGGTTGTGGCTTGTGGGTTCAATCCCCGTCTGGGTCATTCACTTAACAGTGAATGGACTCGATGATCCTTCAGTGTCCATTCCAGCTCAGAAAATCCTGTGAAGGAAGTGCAAAGAGTGACAGTAGCTGCAAATGGAGCAAGCAGAGAGTGAGTTTGCTGCAGCAGGGGGAAAGTTTGCTGTAGGTTGGAAAGGAAGGTTGGACACCAGTGCTTCACACACTCACCAAAAAGCTCCATAACATTCTTTTGGTTGTCAGTGGTCTAGATTCTTCTCTTTCTTTAGGTGTGAGTTTTTAAGAGGTAAGGGATATGTTTGGGAGAGTGTGAGTGCACATGTCTCTCAGCATCACACAGAACTATGTGTGCTGAGAGAGCAAAAACAATACCTAGATGTGGACAAAATAAATTGGACATCTAGGACATGCTTGAAAGGCTCTTGGCAGAAGGATAGCCTCATAGATCAGAATACAAATAGCTTGAAAGTTCATCATTTGGTATTTTTGTATGAAGGTAATGGACAGCACCACTCTTCATAGAGAGGTGAAGATACTGAGAACTGAATGACCTCCTTATATTCACAGAAGTTTCACCAGTGCTCTCTTTCAGCTCTCTAAGATGTGTTGTCTTTTCAGCTCTTGTCATGGGTTGACCCTGGCACAGTGCCAGCGCCCCCATGAAAGGTGGATTTTCCAAAGTGGTTACTGTGAGATGTGACCCAGGAACAGAACAAAACAGGCTCCAACTTGGGAATGGAGGAAAAAAAAAAACCATTTTATTAATCTACATAGACACAAAAGGGAAAAGGAAAAAACTACACACAACAATCCACAATAGAACATCTTCAAAAACACTTCTCCTCCCCCCACCTCTCCAACAAACAAATCCCCTGTAACACATCAATTCTCAATTCCAATACCCTCCTTCACACACACTCTCCCCAGTTCATCAGGAGAGAGGAGTCTTCCTCTCACACCATGGGCCTCCCCAGGAAAACACTGCAAAGTCCCCAGTGCTTCCATGTCACACACTGCAGCCGCCCGAAGAAAATCTGTAGCGGTGACCATTCTTCCTTCCATGTCCAGCGCTCTCACCACTGTCCATGGATCCAAACTGCTCCTTAGGTCCTTTTAAGAATGCTTTGCCTAGTTCCAAGAAGTGGCCGCCTCTCACCATTTGGGACACCTGTCCCCCCCATATTATTTCCCCTGGGGCCTGGGGCTCTCAGGAACAGAGATCCTTCCCTGGAGGCAGAGGGCTCCACCACACCCTCCCCCTCAGTCTCTGTTCTCTCCGCTTCTCTTCGCGGCCTTGTCACTCCTGGCTTCTAGCCAACCGCCTCCCCCAAGGAGCAGTCTCTGTATTATCAGAAGAACTTGGTTTCGCCCGTGGCTGTGTACGAGAAAAGTCCAGCCAAAGCCACTCCACTCATCTCCTCCACCTAGGGCACTCTCATCTACAAGCATTTCTTCACCTAGTCAAACTTCTTCTTCTTTCCCATCCTCTTTCTCCTCTCACTCCTCAGCTGGGGAGGATCAGTGTTTTTAAAGCTTCCAAAGGTTCAAAAAGGTTACAAGCTCGGCCTGGTCTGCTGACGGCTGGGCACCTTGCCCCCCCCCACTTTCTCCTCCTGGCTGTGCTCCCGGCACCAGATAACAAATTTCCAGCCTGCACAGTCTCTGTCATTCTCTCTCCCAGGGGGGGCTGCCCAAACCATCCCAGGACTCCTCCACCCCTGCACCTTGCCGGGGCTCCGGCCTTCCTTCCCAGGCCGCATGGCCTCCCCTCCCCCGCCCAGACGCAGCTGGGCAGGGGAGAGGTCAGAGCAACTCACCGGCCGGACTCCAAAGAGGAAGGTCTTCTCTAAATCCTCTGCTTTTTAACCCACTGAGTGTGTTCTCGGAGGCGTACCCAAATCCTCAGTGGCCACACCAAATGCCAATTTCACATCTGGCCACTGATTGGTTTGACCATAACTTTCCAAAAAAAAAACTCTCTTCCGGGTCAAACCATGACAGCTCTGCAAAGTATTAATTTTACTCTCTTCCATCCATTCTGGTTCTCCTGTTCCTAATGCAAACATTATTTCAGTGGAGATCAGAGATGAGCCAAATCCTGCAGCTCCTCTGTAGGTGACACAAGGAGAGGCTCCATACTGACTTGCTGCTGCACCAGCTGAGGCAAATGTTGATGCTGAGATCATGTGAGAGATCAGGCTGGGGTTGGGGAGGACTTACAAAGGGAAACAGGGGGGCTTCAACGTCCCTTTGAGGGATCAGTGGCTCCAGAACATGAGGGAACAGCTGTGTCCATCAAAATAGGAAAATACAGCCCCCCAAGGAGAGCTGGGTCCCTTAGGGCAGAGGTCTGGGGCTTCCACAAGTCTTTCTTACTGCACACTTTGGGGACATGCTGAGGGATGTGGCCTCCTTGAGGACCCCAGTCCCCAAGGAGCCTGTGACATGGCCAGCCAAACCACTGACATTGTGGTTGTGTCTCTAAGTGAGCATTCTCCCCTCAGTCAGGGACATTTTTCATCTTTAATTGTATCAGCTGCTCGCAAATAGAAGGGAGCTGATTGTGATTTGTACACAACTAGCTGCCCCATGAAGTTACAAGCTCGGCAGAGGTTTCATCCTTCACTCCACCACATTGATATATCCCTCAACCAGACTGCTAAGTTGAAGAAAGTAAAGAATTCTTCCAAAGAAAGGCTCCTACATATCATATGTTATATGTTATATCATATGTTGTCAAAAATAAGGAAACAGCCACAGCGATGAAAAACCTTTTGTTTCCAGCCTCTGGTATGTTCATTACTCCTTTCCAGACCCCAGACTTTACCATGTCAGTGTTTCTGCAGGCAAAAGGCATCTGAGCCTGTAATTTTTTTCCACTCTTCAGTAGTGGTCAAAAAAAAATTCAGTAAAGGAAAAAAAAACCAACCAATAATTTCCCTCTGTCCTTTAGCTAATGGGTTACACTACAAACTGGTGGTTGGAAAGTTACTAAAACACCTTGAGGGTGCTGAGCAGACCCACTGAGATTTTTGACCTTTGCCTAAAGTGCTATTGATCCCAGAAATTGTGGGTGCCCCGTGCAAGGTGGGATGCCTAGGAAGCAAGGTGGGAAGTGCCAACCCAAACACAACAATCTGGTCCTTATTTTGGAAAGAAAACAATAATGGTAGTGGCTAAATCAGAACTGAGTTCTTCCTGGATCACTCAGATTCAGACACTCAGGATCAAGGGCTGATCCATAACTTGTCGTGGTCTTTAAGAGGAGAGCTCTATTCCTTTCTGTAGCCCTGGGCTTGTGCCCTGAGAGTCAAGTTCCACCACATGCATGAGTTCTGTAAAACACTAATCAATAGCTCATCATGTGAACTCTTAGTTCAGTGTCAGGTTGTAAAAATTACATAAATTACAAAGATAAAAATTACAAAGATCGGTCTGTGTCTTCCAGGTATGTGTGTTGCTTCCCTGCATGATGGAGAGATGCTCAGTCTAGCCCTAACATGATAGCTTTGCTATGAAGGAGTAAAAGAGAAAGGAACTACAACTGCATCTCTATATTTTGTTTGCTTCTCTGTGTGACCTACCTGCATCCATAGCAATTTTGAAACAACATAAGAGAAGGAAGCGCACTCTCTGTCAACTCTCTGTGATCAGAAGTGTGTATTGAATATGTGCTTCAGAGGAGTGGAACTGATCTGAAACTCTTGTCACCTCATATGTACTGCTGGGCCACCCTAAGAAATCCTAATAAATCCTTCTGGCTTAATTGCTAAGCTCTCTGGGGCATGGAGATGTGGACAAAAGCAGCATGCTAAATGGCCTTCAGGAGGTCAGGACGTCTAAGAAGCTGAAACCAAGTATTTGTTATCACAGAAGCATTTTTATTGGAGCTTGAATGTGCTATACTTTATAAGAAAGGCTTTACTGGGATGCTGGAATTGTTTCATTATTTAAAGGGCTGAAGAGTCACCACAGTGGAGTCAGCAGGAAGTCTCGAGGGAAATTTTTTACTAACACAGGAAATGTTTTCATATGTGGAATTGAACCTTTCACACAGCCTGAGACAACTATTATTCTTCAAATGGTGATACTGCCTCTTCTGTGTTTGAAGGAATTTTGATGATCAAGCCATTTCCCCATGCTGAAAACTGAGTCAGCAACCCAAAGTGTTGTCTCACGTTAGGATCTCAGATTAAGTAATTCTCTTTTATAATGCAGGTGGCTTTTTGCAAGAGGATATCCTGGACAACATCCCCACTGCTGACAAAGTTTAATCCAGAAGTAGGTCAAATCCAGATGGTGAGTCAGGAAATGCTAATGTGTTTTAATTATTAGGCTATTTTTAAAAGGTTCAGCATGTTATATAGCCAGGAAGTGAAGTGGAGCAGAAAGTAAAATCCAAGCAAGATGATTCCTTTTTCTTGAGATAGGGAGATGAGTTATGCATCATTGACACTATTAATGAAAAATAAATTATGACAGTTCTGGGTCTAAAAGCTGAGCTTAAACACAGAGCATATAACCCAGAAAGCAGCACTTGTTTACTTATGTCATGTTTCCTGAATCCCAACAGAATTTTTCAGTCAGTTCTTCAATTATTGGTTCTATGCCCTCCTTCCTCCCATTATTAGGACACTGAAAATAGTGTCCTAATAACCCTCAGGAAGTTCTTGGGAATATTTTCCTTGTGACTGAGCCTGTATGACTAGAAAAACTTGAATTTTTCAGGGCATTTACTCATTTCTGGTAATAGGTAAGGTTATGTAAATGAGCATCAGGTACCCTTACCTCAGACTGCTCTTGTGTATTGCAAGCTCTAAACAGAATCATCTCGAGGCTGACATTGGGCAGCAATTCCTCTAGTGATTGGTGCCAAGATATTTTACACAAAAGCATGTAGAAGTATTTGAAAGTTTGAAGCAACAGATCTAGATTTACTGGGCATCAACTGCAACTCCTGATAATGGTTCATTACTACCCACTGTATGTGGGTCTGGTTCTAGGCTCTGCTATGTTTATCTTGAGTGTGATCTTGAGCAAATCATCTCCATCCTCTGCCCATCATGTGTAGTGTAAATAAAACAATACCCTACGCCTCATAGCTCTCTTTTAATGTTTATTTGTGTAGCATCTGGCTGTAGAATTCTACTCCTGTTTGATACTCCTCAGTGCTACTGTAAAAAAAGAATATTTATTTTCTGAAAATAAAATAATAAAATAAAATAAAATAAAATAAAATTACTCCTTGCCCTTTTCTCAGCATGCTACTTGTGAATCGAAGCAAAATACAACCATTACTGATTTTTCCACATAACAGAAACCTCCATTCAAATTAAATCTTTATGTAGTTATCAAGTAAGGAGAACAACATAAACCAAGTGTAATGCAAACATTAGAACAGGTGCAATGAATAATCCAGCCATCCCAGGTTTCCTGTCTTCTCCCTGGAATAATACAGAGTATTTCTTAGGCTGGAAAAATGCTCGTCTTGCAGTTGCAAGCATATAATGTTGGATTTCAGTTTTATTTTTAGTCAAGGGGATCTGCCGTCTCTTGTCAGTTTATTGTGTTGTGTTAGCAGGAACATTTAAACAGAACAGAGTTTTGCTGGAGCTCCAGTGGGCTCTTGCATAAAAAATCAAAGTTCTTTTGCTTGCTTCATGTTCTCATTCATGCAGTGTCTCAGAGCCTGCCAGCTCTGTGGGCAAGCAGCCAGTTTTGCATTTACTACAGGGTTTTGTGTTGGCTGCCAGTCACAAAGGGTGGTGATAAATGGATTCAGCAGCACCTATTAGGATTAACTGAAAGCTTAAATTCATTTTGAACCCTCTTACTGCCAAAATTAATTGTACTAAAATTAATTATGCTATGTTATCCACTGAAGAACAGGCCAAGGTGAGGAAAATACCCACCTTCATGTTTACTGCAGCCTGGAGCTGATGTAACCAGGGGAATCTAGAGAACAGAATCCATCCTGCTCACTAGACTCATAAAGCTTTTTGAACTGCCTGCTTTCAGCTGACTTCGCGTTTTGTTCTCAGAGATCTTCTTCTCCACCCTGGCTGCAGTGATTCAGGTCTATCAGAACAGCACCTGTGTGGTGATCAGCAAAACAGCTTGGGCAGGAGGAGTGTCCTCATATTTTAGCAAAACTATCAGCTCAGTTGGAATTCCAGTTACTGTATGGGATGTATTTCATGATATGGCATTTGGAAGTATGTCAATAGAAAATCCAGTGAGTTGATTGCTTTGCAAACCAATGAGGTTCTGTCCAGCTGACCTCTTGTTTGCAGTAATTTAGTCTGGCCTTGTGTTGAAGGGAAGCAGCTGAAAAACTGTGTAATATCAGATGGAAGCCCTGAAACTCTGCTGTCAAAGCAGCAGGCACAGCAGAGCCCACCAGGGAGGCACAGGGATGGTGAATTAGGTTCTACCACGTCCATACAGTGTCATAGCTTGCACTTAAGAACAACACCATTGGATTAGAGCTCCCTTTGAAATTAGGCATTGGTGTGAGTTATATTGGCAGAATCTGTTCTAGCTGCACAACAGGAAAGGTAGCAGGTTCAACACTGATAAAATTACAACAAAATCACAATGTCTCAATGTATGACTTCCTGCATTTTGTGTTCTGTGATCTCATAGGGTGTGAGGCCCATCTAAAACATAAAAGCAATCAAATTTCCTTTATCAGAAAGCCTCTAACTGAAGGGAGGAGTGTGGTTTAAAAGATGGAGGAAAGAAAGGATGAAATGTAAAAAAAAAAAAAGCTGCTTTATAGAAATATTGATTAAAAAGTAATGAAATATCACTCTTTCCCGTTGCTCCGCAGTGTAATCCAAGCAAGGAATTTGTGTATTTTGACTGTTTCAGGGGAGGGCCTGATCGATTCAGCCTTTCTACAGGTTCATCTGAAATGCCTACTGTAACAAAAAAATCAGCTCTTAAAAACTCCACTCAGTAGTTTGCATTCAGACACTTCATTTCAGATCAAACACTGCTCTGCTCATTTTGGTTCAAGTCATAAAGAATTCTGTATTCCTCTTACTACTGTCTGCCTGCCCTTAACTTGCAGAGAAAAATCTTGCTTGTCTGTCCTGATGGAAAATGTAGTTATTGGTAGATATTCAGACTTATTTGCCTTTTCAAAGGCAAATTATACTGCTTTGCCACCTAGTTGTGTATTTCTTGGAATGTTGCTAAAGAACATGTTTTCACTGAGGATTTTTTTGTTTGTTTGTTTAAAGGTAGATTTAGTAATACCCATAGAATCAAAGCTCGGTTGATTTCTTTTTTTCTTCTTTTGAGTAATTATGAGTTTTACTGACAGAGAAAACATTCCAGATGGGCAAAATGCTGGTAAACCAGCTTCAGGCTGGGAGCTTGAACTGTGTATCAGAAACATTAATGTCAAAACTATTAACTATTAACTATGTATTAACTATGGGTTCCCTGTCTCTTCAGCAAGGAGACATACGTGCCTTTGGAATGAGTCAGTCCAATTATTATTTGAATCTTTATAAGGATTGTATGGTGGACTTAGTTAAAGTCTTAGTTTATGTCACCTCCTTACCAGAATTCTCCAGAGTAACTCCTGAATCACTTTAATGCTCAGAGTCTTGGAAGAAATTTTTTAAACCAGTAGACCTTCATTGGACACTAATAGAAGAAGACTCTTCCAAATTCTCCTTTGTTGTCTTCTCACACTTTTTATTACACTAGTGACCATTTTTTCACATCCTTCTTGATATTCATTTCTTTGTGCAGAACCTGAAAGCAGAATACTGATCTGGGTGCCCCATAAGGTCTGACTCACAAGCACATTTTCAAGTTCTTGTGACATTTGACTTTTTCCATCCATTTGCAAGTCTTCTGAAGTTCATGTACAGATCTCAGTTAGAGACTGGAATATCTTGACAGGGTGGTTTGAATGTGAAATTGTACAGTACCTTGGTAGCTTGGGTAGTTTAATTCCAGATGAGAAGGTCAAGATGGCAGCTTCTGAAAAAGAAAATGGGAATTAGTGACCTGCTGTGCCAAAGATTCCAGGGAAGATGACCACCCAAAACTGTGCTGCATAGGGTATAGGAGTGGATTACATGGCCCAAAAGAAGACACCAAATATCAATAGGACTGGGATTCCTGGGTGATATTTCTTGCTGCAAGGAGTGCAATTCTTTGAAGCGTCATTGCTGCAAAACCCCAACATTTAAACAAGGCTGCAGGGTCAACACATAAACATCCTAGAATCTGACCCAGTTCAGAACAAAGAAACCCTCTGCAATATTAGCAGTATCTAATTGAACCTCTTGGCTGTTAAGCAAAGCAATTAACCACGTAACAAGCAATCATGCCTGATGTTCAGTTAACAGCAAAATAAACATGATAAAATATGTCCGCAACATTTTGAGTCAAAACCTCATAGAGAATTACCATGCGCTCTTACATCTTCCTCTGTGCAAGTAGTGCATCGTTAGCAAAGTATTATCCATGTGTTTTACACCACTGCCTAATTGCATGGCAGGCAGTTAAGAAGATCAAAGAGCTCTATTAACAACAGATAACTACAGAACAAATATGATTAAAGTAATTACAGAAGGAAGTAATCTGCTAATTCTTAATGATTCTGAGGACTCAGAGAGGAGCTCTCAAAGAGATTCTCCTCACTGGAAATCAGGGTGTTACTGCAATGGACTGATATGATATTTTGGGTCTCAAAGTGTGAGCCATTTTTCTATATGTGTTTTCTCTTATGCCTTCCCTTAAACTTCATACTCAGTTGTGACATGATTCAGAAGTGGAAACATCCTTACCACAACAGTTACCAATCTTTCTTTTCTTCCCCTCCTTTCCTCCATCTTTTGGTGCCTGGCAAAATTTTCCTGACCTCTTCTGATTTCTAATCAGAACTTACCTTTACATTCTAGAGACCCTCTGGAAACACATGTATGCAATTTTTCTCACACTTCCTTTCCCCAAGCACCCTTTCTATCTTATCAACTAGGACTAGAGATGATTTTTCACTCCTTCCACTCTTCCCCCTCTCACTCTACCTAAAAGCTCCTCCCTTTCTCACCTCACCTTACCTTCAGGCATCCTACCAGCACTGGCATTAATAAGCCTTTTGTTCTTATTCAGTAGACAACTGAGCAGTTAATATGGAACTAAAGGGAGATACATATATGTTTATCTATACTGTAAGGGGGTTTGGAAGTCTTCCTAAGAACAGAATGTTTTAAATGTGAACCTTCTGTATTTCCCCTCTTTTCTTCCTTCCCCAGACATTGTTTGTCTTTTTCCCTTTCCTGTCTTCACTGGCACCAAAATATGCTTGACCTTGGTGTTGTCAAGCACTGAATTTCAAGAACCTCTACAAATCATTGTTTGACATAATACAGCTTCTAATGGTGTCTGAGGCTCCACTGTAACACTTTGCTGTTGACATTAATGACTAGAACCAATGGAAAAGTTCAGTGAACCTTTCATGGTCTGAAACCAGCACATTTTGTTCAGCTATAATCAACGTACTTGATTATATTCAAAACTCATGTTGTACCTTCAGAGATGAGCTGTGCGCACAGAGAGATTATATTTCTGTGGATTTATCGAATGCTTGCTCTCCCATCTCCTTTGCTTTTTATTCTCTCCTCTTCACATGCTGCTGAAAAATTTCATTTCCTGGTACCTTGAATCACCAAAGTATTTCTTCTCCAGGCCTGAGATCTTGTCTCTGCTACAGGCAACAGACCAGTGTTATCCCAGTGCAAACACTGCCTTTGTCAAGACTAATGTCAGAAAGATAAAAATAACAGAGGCCAGATTCCTACATTTGTATTAGTACTCAGTAAATAACCTATTTTTCCCAAAATTGCTTACATGCCCAGCAAGTCCAGCCCCTCTGAAAAAAACATGGCCAATTGTGATGTGCAGAAACAGTAAGGAATCTGTTCTGTTGAAAAGACAGTATGAAATCAAAAAAATTCATGTAATGCTTAAGCACGTCCATCTAACTAAGAGCAGAAATACATAGGGAAGGAGTGACTGGTCCAGCATGAATTACCATCCTCCCATGACATATTGCTGAGTGCTCTGCTTCTAGTAATGCTGGCTATGTCAATGAAAAATACCCCTGATCTTTGTTAAGGAAAACTTAAAATGTCGGGTTTTGCTTTCAGATTTTCCTTTACTGTCGATCGACTCACCTTTTCCCCTTTTTTTGTAAGATCCCCCTGGAGGTAATTCAGCATCTTTTGGAAATCAAATATTTAAATTTTGTATAGATAACAGTGAACTGTCTCTTCTTAATTTCTGAGGTGTCCAGCTTTGTTACATTGCCTGATCTTTGCAGTTAGAGCTTTCTCCCTCTCCTAGTAACACAGACTTTGCATTGTCTTCTCGACTTAGAGGTGGACAGCAAGGTAAAATATATACTTATTATAGTCACAAACAAACAAAACATTCCTGAGACAATACTATCTCCTGATTTTCACCCCAGCTGACTGATAACTACACACTCCTTCCTGCCTTGTAGATGAACTATTGCTGTCAGAGCACCTGCTTGAAGACCCAGGACTGCAGGAGTACATTTCTAAAGGGATGTGGGGGATAATAGTTTCCAGGTAAGGACAATTGCCAGAATCATCCCTAATTGATTAGCTGATGTGTAATTTTGTTATATTCACTCTGTGCCTTCAGGGCTTTTGTTCTGCAGGGTGTTCTGGGAGAAAGTTTCTTATTAGAGAGTCACTTCATTAGGAAGTTTTGCTTTATGTAGGCTGGGCTGTGCAGGATGAGGTGTTTTACAGTAGTAGGCAAGGGTCTTTATTGAGAGCTAATGAACTTGTACAAACAAAATGGTCTCTGCAACTGGGTGAGGAAAGCCTGCCCATTGCTCATGTAGGGTATATTTACCAGGCTGTTTCAGGTTCTGAATCAGGCCATTAACTTGATTGTGCCTCAGAGTACCCAAAGTAAAAGCCTTTGTCCTCCAAAACTCAAATGGAAAGAGGGAAGTGCTACCAGAGGGCAATTCAAAGCACTTGCTTTGGTTACACCTGTTGGTGCAAGCAGGGTGAACCTTTCTCCTCCATCCACATGGCTTTTGCAAAGTTTAGCGAAAGTCTCTGTAGGTTCTAACAAAGATGGCAGGAAGAAGCTCAGCTGTCTGGTAGGAGGTAAGACCACACCTGCCTGACCAATTTTCTTAGAGAGGAGTGACCTCCTCCACGTGGTGTGTGGGGAATGTGAATAGCTCCTGTCACCAGAGAACATCAGGACTACTGTGCTTACTGAAGCATTGAGTTCCTGAGGTGGGAAGAGATCCATTAAGATCATTGATCCATTAAGATCAAATCTCTGCAGGGCTGTCTTATATTTACTTCCATTTTCTGTTTGATAGCCAAGTTAGTACTACTGTCCCTTGACTAAATCTAAGGGCACTAAACAGACAATTATACTTTTGCCAGATCAGGTTCTTAAAATCAGTGTGCAGTGTCCCAGGCAGTTTTTTTAAGAAAGGGGATGAACTTGAGTGGGAGGGAGAGAGAGCCTAGGAGAGGGAAAATGGGAAGTGTTGACTATTCATTTCACTCCTATTTTCCAATAAAACTAACAAGCAAGTAAGCTTTAGGAATCAAATTACTACAGATATTCTCTCATTGCTTAACTCCCTACTTCAGATTTCTGCTGAAAAGCTGACATTCCTTTCCAGGATGTTTTTAAGGTAGTTGCTTAATAAATTTAGAACAGACAGATTGCTACTTTGGTTAATCTGTGGTTTTCTTCTCCTCAAAGGTGAATATTGCTAACTTTGCTTATAATTTTACTTTTTTTTTTTTTCAGAATGCATGTTCTCACATTCCCTGTGCCATGCAGCTTGAGTAAGAAAATTGTGCACTCCATTTCCATTCCATCATGTGTTGTGCTTCAGCTGTATTTCTATGCAAAGCTGTGAAGTGTGGGTGGTGAGAGACAGGAGATGTTTTAACTGAGATTTTGAGAGCTTTTATTCTTGCTTAATTTGAACTAAGTGGAAGCTAATAGATCAACCAAGCCTAAAGATCCTGTTGCCAAATAAAACATACAAAGCTTGAAGTTAATAGCTATTTTCATAGAACATGTTTCTACTAAAAGAAGTAGTGGATCCTTTAAGCTAATTCTCTAACCTTTATTTTAGGAATGTGGAGAAGATTCCTCATTTTAAAACAATGGCTAGCCTTCAACAAATTTCCTTCATGCCATTGGGACCTGATAGGTGCTTAGCATGCAGAATGAGCAGGTGATTTATTCAGGTGCTTGAAAATATAATCCTGTAAAGATTTATTGTTTCAAAATCAAGTTTAAGACTTCATTGTGCATTCTGAAGCCTAATTTCTAAGTTCTTGCTTTCAGTGTATTGGTGTTTTGATTAACCAATTGGTTTAGCTTACCTTAACTGACAGTTTGCAACATTTAATGCATATAAGATAGTCCCTAATAAATAACTTCAATTTTATTAGCTGAATAGTTAGAAGGACATGACTGATAAGCAAGATGTCACATAAATCAGTACCAAAAATGACCAGCTCTGGAGGCCAAACACAGCAAACCCTTAAATCTCTGCATCTTCTATAGATTTATTTATAAATCAATACACAAATCACAGCTGGGAAGTTAGATTCAAGAGTAATTAACTTTAGATCAAACTGTCTTGATACACTGTAAAACAGACAGAACTTTGTGAACATAATTAACTTGCATATTGTTTTGTATTTTATCACAGCATGGACTAGTTTGAAGAAAGGTTTCTTCGTGCAAGAAGTTGTCACTTATGTTAGAGTGGTGAAATAACACAACAATTGAGGGTAACAGCACAATGAACATAGAAATGTGACCATATCTCTAAATAGTTATACAGCAATATTATTTATTTTTGCACTTTTTCCTTCATTTTCATATGTGTTTTTCTGAATGTCACTAACAAAGCAGAATTTCTTAGTATAGAGATGATCTTTACTGTGGCTGCTCTTTTCCTTGCTGTTGATCTCTTTTCTTCACAAACCCCACTTCAAAAACTGAACATCTATCTGAATGCATATATATGTGTTTTTTTTTTTTTTTAAGTGGCACATAAAGGGGAAATGGAAGTTTTTTGCCAGAATCCAGCTGCCTTAGTGGAAAAGTGACAACAGGTTAAATCAAAATAAACCTAGTCTGATTATTATTTTTAAAAAGTAGGAAAATATTCTTGTCAGCTAGTGGAGAAATACTGAGATAAATCAAAGACAAAGCTAATTTTTTAAGTATTGTGAGTACCCAGAATTTCAAAAAGAAGTAAATATGTAGATGAATATCTCAAAGTGAACCCATTTTTGCCTTTCCTATCATCACACACAAAAGCTTAGGCAAAAGAAGATACGTTGAAAGCTATGCCTACATTTTACATTCTGGAATTATCTTTTCCTGCAGTTATAAAATCATATTACCAGAGGTGGAGATGAAGTCTTAATTTCATTTTCTACTGGTTGTACTTTAAAATTTACTTTGAGCTTTTTGTGCTTAGCAGCTCTTCATGACAACTAAAATGCTTCCTCCTTGTTGTACAACGCTGTATTCTTAAGGAAAAGCCCCAACCAAACAACAGCAATAACAAAAAAACCCACAAACAAATAAAATCCTACACCCCCAAATTCCAACAGAAGTCAGCTTCAAGATTTTAAAGAGTAACATGTTTTCTAGCATAAAGGTTTTATCTTGTTTGGTAAGGAAATGCACAAAGGGCAGTTGTGAGCTTGCAGTACTCAGAAGAACAAGCCAAGCTACTGAGAGTATCCCTCAGTTCTTTCTGGAATTGACAGAAAATATGCTAAATTTATATTCTCTGTGATTTACTATTACCATTTCCTTCATGCAGTTCATGAAGTATTCTCACAGAAAAAAGGCCTTGCACTGACACTGTCAGAGCACTCAGCACAGAGCACATCTCAAAATAGCAGAATATTAATGAGTGAGAGGATCCATGTAGGAGAACATCACTCACTGCTGTTTCCCCTAAGAGATGTCTGATACATTTCCTGTCTGCTCCAGAGCTAAAAGGGAAAAGCAGTTTAGGGTCTGCATGAATTGTAAATGTAACTCAACTGGTGTAGAAACTCCAAGGTGGGGGCCAACAAGTGCAGAGAGAAATTAAGTATCTTGAATTGCTTCTTCTACCAAAGTTCTGGGGAATTATCTCTGTACCTATGGAAATTATTTAAATTGGAACTCAAGGCAGAAAAGATGCTTTTCCAATAATCATATGGTTTCCTTTCTAAGGAGCAGAGATTCTGCTCTGAGGCCTGTTTAATGAAATTTAACAGTTTGGGCTGTCTCCCCAAAGGTGAACATTTATTCACACATCAGGACTTGAGGTTGTTCAGTGAGGTCTGTCATAATGCAGTTGTGGACCTGGGATAGGCATCCTGGATGGCAAATTTATAGTTTAGTTTTTCATTCATGAATTTTTGTTCTTCAAGTGAAAGATGAAGTAGGTGGAAGGGCGGCATAACAGCAGTCTTATGGTGTCTCTATTTGTGGTGTATCCTCACTTGTTCTTCCTGAGAGATTTACCACATTAAGAGTTAACAGGCACTCTAGATAAATGCCAATGAGCAGTGGGAATTTCTGAGAGGAGTGACAAACTTAGTTGAGCATGACCCTTGAGCTGGGGTGATGTGGAGTGCTCGGAATTTTAAGTTTAAATAGTCAGGGTTATTTTTCAGTAATGTTCTATTTTCCAGAGAAGTAAAGTCCTTTAAACAGATTCACAAACTTTGGCTCATAAAGAACTTTCTCTCTGTTGCATCATCCCAGTACTTGGATGTAAGCACTTAAATCTTCAGGAAGGCAATAAGTACATTTTATATTTTGGAAAAATAATGTTGAATGCTTTTGGAAAGATAGCATTAAGCATTCTAAATCAAAGCTGGAGACCTGCTACTCTATGCTGAAGACAAGAGAGCAAGACTGGTAGCTCCCAATGTTAAAGTTAGTTACAGTGGAGGAAATGTCTCCTGGTCAATAAGGTGGTAGGATAAAATGCAGGATAAAAATGGGGCAATGGCATTACACAGTAGACAGAGAAGAAAATATAAGAAATGTTTTAGTATTCAGTCCAGAAGGCATAGTCAGAACATGTCCTCCCCAGGATTAACAGAGCTTCTGAATAAAGTGCCCTGTTGCATCAGAACGTGCTGAAGATTGTCTGCTGAAACACGTTAGTGGTGCATGGATGGAAGCGGGCTCAAGGGACTGAGTTCACATCCTGCTGATGAAGGACTGACATCACTGGAGTAAAAATATATTCACCACATGTTTTTCCATGACTGAGAATGTAATGTAGCTTTGTGACAATTATTATCCAAGACTTACCCACAGCATGGCAAATGGTGATCTGTAGATGCATGAAGCATAATGAGCCTTTTGGAACTGTATTCATCAATTTTTTGTTAAGTTCATTGGTGTTCCAGCATAATAATCTTCCAGTTTCCTGTGACAAATCTTAGACCACTGTGGAAGACTGAAATGTCTCCTGAAGACCACTTTTTCAAAAGCTTCAAATAGTGTTCAGCATTTTTATTTCCAAGGGAAGACAAATATAAGGTGGGGCATTGGAAAACAAAAGCATTCACGTCCAATGAATGCTTTATAAAAACACTCCTGAAAGGCGAATGGACAGTGGTTTAGTTGATGGTAGGAAGTTATGGGTTATCATCCCAATTCCATTTTTCTGTTGCTATAATACTTGGTAGAAATTATTGTCAGAAGGGAAACAACAGTCTTGGGAGATTAATGCTTAATTTAAATTGATGACCTTTTCTTCACCTGACAACAGTATCTGCCTCTGACTATTAAATGGAGAATATTAGAGCTCCTCATCTTTGTATCAGTTGAGACAGGGAAAAAAAAGTATAAGTGGGCAGTAATCTCATCCTAACAGTTAGAGTTGTAGAGCTTCTGGCATTAGATTTCCCCAGCTGGACATCAATTATTTTACCCTTGAAGCCTCAAGATTGCTATAGTTGGACAATGGAAGATGATGTTAAATGCAATCTTTGTTTAAACAGTTCCTAGGAACACTAAGAGACACAAATAACTGGTTAAAATGGAATTGCACTTTAAAAAATGTAGACTAGGAAAAAATTTGTAGCTGTCCTAGGAAATCTACATGCTAGTTTGGCTGTTTTCATATTCAACAGGAACCATATACATCCAAGAAATTTCAGTTTCTTCCACAAGACACCATTTTTAGGTTTGTTTTCACTTGTGCATTAGTTAAAGAAATATTGAAATTATAATTCAGCTCATCAATCCTTTTTTTTTTCTCTTTGCATGCTCAGATTTGGAGATGAACTGTGCAAATAGTACATTCTTCAGTTCCCTCCCTGCATTAACAATTGTTTTTGATGCTGGCAAACATTTTTCACTGTCAAAAAATAAAGAATATTATTTTCTCAAAACTTTGTTTATTTTTTTTTTTTCATGACAAATTTTGGACATTTAGTTCACTGTTCAAATAATATTTTGATACTTTCTCTGTTTTCTAAATTATTGAGGCTAAACAATTAACTCTCTATTTTCTTAGCAAAGCAGCAGGTTAGCCCCAAAACTGGCCTTGAAATGGATGTATATGAACCATATCTTTAGCCTATATGATGCTTATTTCTTCATCCAGACTACACAACGAGTGTGTCACCCAAAATAAAACACGCCAGAATTTGCTGCTAATTTTTGTTGCTTTCAAAGCGGGTTTTGCAGCACCCTCTCACTGAAAGCAGAGTTTGTTAGAGTTGGTAATAGGATGTGAGATTCAGCCTGGGTGAAACAATGAGTTTCCGTTTTCCTGGTCTTCTCTCCCCTGGCAGGTCTTGCTCTGGGGTATCCCGGGAATGTTGCTGTGGGACATTTTTAGCCTTTTGCCAGCTGAATGATAATTGTTTCCTATCTCTGAGTCTTGAGTTCCATGCATCCCTCCTCCTCCCCCATGCCCTGGATTGAAGCTCTGAGCTTCCTGTGAGGTCCCTGCAACAGCCCCAAGGGCCTCTTCTGCTACCATATGTATGTAATCACAAACTGAAAACTTTTCTGCTTCTTAAAACACGGGGCTGCCATGTGAGATAACTATCTATAGATAGCAGCCTCACACTGAAAAGCCTTCAGATCCACTGCTGATGTTTTAAAATTGTCCTTTCATGACTTTTCCTTTTCTTTTTTTTTTTTTTTTCTGTCACACACATTGGTATTAACATAATGACTGAGTGACATTAATTAATAAATTAAATAATTATATCAGGACACAGTTCCACCTTAAGAACTTAGCAGTGTGCCAGACCTTCTCCACAATAAGAAACACACAGCAATGCGTGGCCAAAATCAATTTAGCTGCCCAGCTGCAAGCCAGGAGAAGCCACCTAAACTGGTAGGCAGAATCTAAATTATTTTAAGTCTATTTTATTCATAATCACCTGAATTCGTATGAATGTATTTGCAGTGCAAGGACCTCAGAGCTCCAGGAGTTCTGAACCAAAAGCACTGGAATTCCGGGACCAACTCAACAGCATGTGGTTATTTTTAAGGGCCTTCTGGAACCCTGCATCCAAATGCAAGGGTGTTTCTGTTGCTCATGAACCAGCAGCAGATTCACTGTGGTTAGTAGGCTGATGCTGGAAACTGGACAGAAGAAAAAAAATTAAACTTCCACTAATTCAAGCTAACAAAACAAAAACCCCACACAAACAAGCAAAAAAATCAAACAAAAACAAACAAACAAAAGCTGAATAAAACCTGTGGTAGTTCATTTGCTTCATGAAAAGCTGAAACTCACTGCAATGGGGTTATAGTCCCAGAGGAGCATCTCTTCAACTGGGGTGGGACCCCCACTGGGTAGATCTGTCTGCAAGCTATGCCACAATAAACACAGTTTTTGTGTGAAATAGATGTAATTTTTTATTTTTCATACAGTAGTTAAAATCAACTGTCTCAAATGAACTGAAAGGAAGAGACTAATTTAAATTCTGGCCAAACAATGCCAGTTTTTAACCTATAAAAGGACCTGGATTTTATTCTATAATTTCTTCTCTTAGTTAAGTGGTATGTCAAGATAATAATAACATCAACAATAATTACAATAATCCCGAAATTTTTGCCATTTAATGAAGCAACAGTAGTTTGCTTCCAACTTTTAAATGGGTCAATGTAATGCAGCCAGTCTAAGTAAAACTATGGCCTAGTCATTCTAATAAACCCAGAGTAGGTTGCTTCAAATAAAAAATACAACCTACATCTCATATAATCAAGTGCTAAGAACGTCACATCAACTATCCCCCTAATCTAGGAACATTTCAGGATTTCATCTTGGAAAAAAGGAATGTAGTTGAGAGGACAGCATTGTTCCCAGCCAATGGAGATGACAGCATTAATTAATCCCTCAGCCAGCACAGGTTGCTTTTGTGAGAGCCCTCTGACTTGGCTTGAGCCGGATTTCCAATTGCCTCAGCTTCCACTTCTTCATTCAAATTCGTGTGACCTGGAGTAAGGAGGGTGAGGGGTGGGGGTGTTTGGTTTTGTTTGTTTGCTTCCCCTACAAAGTGAGTGACTCTCAATTAAGAACTTACATTAGGTTCACATTTTAAAGCATGCTCAATACTCCCACTGTGACTCTTCCTAAAAAAAAATTCTTGTTCAAAGTGGGCAAAATAATGACTTCCTCACCAACTGCAGCACAATTTTTGTTGCAAATATAACCTTAAGTATATTTACACTTTCATCCTTTTCATGACATAATTTCATTAAGCATTTGAGTGGTTTTTTCATTATTTAAAGCATTAGACATGGAATTTTTTTGATGGTTTAGCCTCCATCCTCCTGCCCAGCCCAGGGGAAAAGCAATTTTTTGCTTTGCATATATTTTTTCTCTTCTTTATATTTATGTCAACATTCCCCTTTAACAAATTTGAAAACTCAGGCTCTTTTTGTAGTTATTTCTATCAGTGTAACTGAGCAATGAAATGATTCACGAGCACTGATAATTAACAAATTTCATGTGTGCAGATCTGGTAACAGTCATTTACACAGTGATGGAATTGTGCAGTGAATGCAAATGAGATCTAAGGGCAAATTTTGTTTTTGAATAATTGGATTAATTTATAAACCAGATGGCAAAGTTTTACTTTAACTGGCTAGTTGTTTGGTGTACAGATAGAATTGTCTTATTTTCTCTTTGACAGTACATGTTACTTTCAGCCCTGTGACAGGAACTTTGACTTTGCATAAGTTTAGGTTTCCTGCAAATTTGAAACCAAAGGAAATGACCAATTTTTTTTGCCAAGTCACACAGAGAATTCAGTGTCCTTAATGATATATCAAATATGGGGACTTCATTATTTTTCTCTGAGTTTGGAATATTGACATAAAGCTATTAATAGTGCTGGTAATAGTACTGCTAATTCAAAATATTACGAACAACAGGTATCTCTTGTTAAAAAGATGCTTTCAGTTAAAGAGAACATTATTTAATAGGAAATGCCAATATCTGAAAATGGATTTATAATATATATGTAATTTGATTCAGTCCTTTGCAGGAGCACATTCCCACTTGAAGAGGGTTAACTCCAAGCTTGTTGTCACTAAACTAATCTTTCCTTATCTTCTATTTAGCAGGAGAAATTCCTCTCCCAGTTGGAACTGCCAGGTTTTTCTTAGAAATCCTCCTTGCAGAGGAGATTCTGAAAGCCTAAATTCCACAGAGTGTTTTGTCTTGCTAATGACTTCAGAGCACAATTGGCTGCCCAACTGTGCATCTTTGTACTTGGGCTGTTTGGGACTGATTTGTCCACAGGGGGAAACAGCTACAATTATGTCTGAGGGAATCCTCCCTCAGAGCATGTGGGGGACATGAGCACCACTGCCCCTAGACCCTGGTGTTCTCTCTGCAAAAGGCAACAGCTAAAGAAGGGGGCTGACAATAGGATGAAAGGTTTTCTCTGAAGTCATTAAACTGTGAGGAAATGGTGAGGGTCATGAATTGTTACATAAAGGGAATTAATGAGCATGAGGTGGGAGGTAAAGGTATTAATGGGAATCTGACACCTAAAATATAAAGCAGTCGAGCTCCCAGACCAGAAAAGGGTATCTGCATTTTCATAGCAGATTTCTATTTTGATGATCAGATACTTTCATTTCAGTGTGTTCAAGTATTTCACATTGACTTTAAACATACAGCTGTTAAAACTGGGAAGACATAAACCAACTTATTGACTCTATGCAGAGTTCATGTATTTGTCTGTAAATGTCTGTCCCTATTGATTTCCTCAGGAAGAGAAAGGTCAGAGGAGCACCCTGGACCCGAAATGCCCTTGTGCTCAGATCAGGGGTACAAAGCACAAATTCGAGTGGGTCCAGTGATACAGCAGTGAGGGAAGAAAGGGAGCACAAGTAAATAGGGGTGATACTATAGATTTCCAATTGCAGAACTAGAAAATAATCTGTATCAATGGCATCCACTACACCTCAGGTCAGCCAAGAAACTTGTATTTATCTTCATGTGGATGCAAAGACTTGGGGAACAAGCTGACTTCACAGCTACTGGGAACCCCCGTCCTGCTACAAATCCTTGTCCTGCAATAAAGCTCAAAACTGGCAGAAAGCTCCAGAAAATGTGTAATTGTATCAGGTACTGGTAGTGTTGGAGAGAGAACCTTGCGCTGTATGGAATATTTGGGGTCAGCAGCAGGGAAAAGACTGAACTAGCAGAGCTGTTGTGTTCTCCTTGCTCCCTAGCACTGGAGCAGCTTCTCTCAGGCACAGAGAGTAGAAGGTATAAGCAGAACTCAGTTTTCCCTTCCTTTTTCCTTTCCACCACATAAAATTTGATCTTCAAACTAATGTTCTGCTTGAAGTAATTTTTAAGCTCCCTTGATACCTTCCTAACCAGCAGCGAAATACCCAGGATATAAATATAAAATCTCCCAGAATTGCCCACTGTTTGATAGCACCAGTTGGGGTACATCACAGGCATTGGTGATTTTAGCAGGACTTGCTAATTTGCTCCTGTCAAGTATTGGTGCTGGAAAGGGCTCATTTGCACAGAGGACTCCCCTTAGCTGCAGGCTAACAAAGCTATTGAATACAGAGCATATTTATTGTTGTGACTTGAAATAAGATTAGTGAGAAAGGATATTTATTTTAATTTCTTCCAGGTGGCATGAAGCCTTGTTTTTTCTTTTTTGTTTTGTTTTTTTCTTTTTTCTCTTTGCTAATTTAAGAAAAGCTTGTGGTTCAGGAATTAAAGACCTAATTAAGGTGCATGTCAAAATCAACAAAATACCAACACAAGTGATTCCTTCTGACAAAAGAGCCTTTCAGTTTGGGCTTTAACCTTGTTTAAGCATCAAATGACAGGTCTTCTGAGAAACAACTTGTCTTAAAATCAGTCCAGCAGTGACAGCTCCAGCCCTTGAAGATCATCAATCTGTTTCTCCCCACACAATAGCAGCTATACCATGTATAGCTAATAAAAATTATGTCAAGGAACTTGGAAGCATTATAGCTGGTAGGTGAGGCTGTATCACACAATATACGAGAGATTAATCAATCAGAGAGCTTAAAATCTACCCCGCAAAGTCTGAATAATAGCTGTGGCAATTTGTAGCATAGGAGAGGACAACAAAAAAATTATGTGCAGTACATCTTAAGAAACCTTGGAAATGGGGAGAAAAAGGTGCTTTCCTATCTTAGGTCTCCAGAGGAATTTTTATGTTGGCCATCTTCCTAAAAGCCTGCAGTGAATGCCTGGTAAACCATGAGGTAGGCAATGAGAACAGCCGTGTGTTATGTGATGGAGACAGGTGTGGTTGGTCAGAATGCTTCTGATGAAGCACTGAAAATGTAATTTTGTCCCAGAATACTGCAAAACATCTCACAAAACAAGAACTATTCTGGAAGCACAGAAAAGGGAATCACTTGCACAGGGAACTGAAGAGAGGAAAAAGTGAATAAATAATCTCTTGGTGTTGGGACTGTGTTTCATCAAAGCTACATGTGACAGCACTGAGAACAAGGGAAGGGAGAAGTGTGGTCTAGAGAGCTTCTTCCAGGATGTGGCTGGAGCCACGGCACAGCTGCATGGCAACGCTGTAGAGAGCTCAGGGCGTGGGATCTCACTCAACCACTTCACGAAATTCAAGTGGAGGATCTCGGGGTTACGGTGAGCAAGCCGTGCAATACTCAGCCCCAAGGTTTTGCAGTACAACAATTAATTTCTTTTGTTTGAGCAGGGCTTTAGACACTTCATCAGAACTCATGGAATATTTCTTTTTCTGTGTGGAATAAGCAAAAGTTTTAATTGATGTTTATCTTTCACGTCTTGACTCACAATGAGCTGCAAAGGTACTAGTGTCAAAACCCAATACTACAGATTTCACAGTTTTTGACATTTCTGGAAGCCATTTTCTTTAAATTATAACATGACCAATCCATAAAATTGACTGTTTCTCTAATATTTTTTAATATCTGTTCTCATTATAAGGATATTATTTGTACTTAATTTTTCTAATCTATCAATCTATATAGTAAAACTCTTTTTTGTCTCTTTAATGACAGGTTTCAAGAAGTGGATTGCCCAGTTTCATCACACAGTTAACATTTTTTGCTTACCTTCCTAAAGGAGTGCTATGAGCTAAAAATCAAGATTTCGTTCTACCTTTAACCAAAACACTGGACCAAATCTTGTATTTTTTGCTCAGAAACTTCTAGATTACTTACTATAAACTAGAGTGCAAAGAAAATATACAAAGGAGAAAAATGATATATTTGAGTAAATATTCCTAAAACATTAAACAATGATTTTTTAAAACTAATGTATGTTACTAGAAGCTCACTGTGATGAAAGGTTTTGAGCAATAGAACTTCATATGCAAAGGCAGGAAGTTTATTTAAGAATATCATCACACATAGAATTTGCATGGCAGAGATGTAAACTACCAATTAATGGTACTGAAATATGATTGAATGATAGGAAGGCTGAATTGGGACTCAAAATTATTACAAATTGGAATTACAAATATTGCTAGAATACAGGACCAAAAAATGGAATAAATCTGGATATGAATCCCAAGTCACAGTGAAGCAGTAATTGGTTTACTATCACATTCTACAGCTACTTTATTAGGTACTTGTGGCTGAAGAACATCACAGCAATAATTATAGCTAATCAAATAGCCTTAATGGTGACTTGTACAGTAGGCTATTAAAATATTATATCAAATTAAGGCTTATAGAAACATTCTCTTCCCACTCCAGCCCATTGTTAGTTCTAGAAGACAAAATATGGTGATTTTGATTCAGCCTTTAGTATTTTATGAAAGTAGTTTCAAACATAAATTAAGTTACTACATATTAGGTAAACAGCAGATAAATTCATTTAAGATATTTTAAAGAATGGTGATACTAAAACTAGGGAGAAGGTATTAATCTGTTTTACTGCATATAAATTAGGGTCAACTCCGTCAACTGAAATACAGAGCAGTGTAAAAACTCACCTTCATCTGACTCCCTAAGTGCAACAAGAAAGCTTTCCCTAGGCAGCAAGTTACCCAGCATTCAGCTTTACAACATGCTGAGTTTTCTTCACAGGGCTTACTAAGTAGGATTTGTACTCTCCTTACAACCTTGAAGAACAAAAGGGAGAAAGGAGAATTGTGGTTACTTTTATATTCAATTTTATTCATAAAAGAATGAATTTATCTCAGTATTGGATTTTTGTTCTTTTTTTTTTACATTTCATTCCAATGATTTTCTTCAGATGGTAGGGAATCACCGTAGTTTTCTTCTGCTGCCTTTTTTTATCCCTTAAATATTCTACTTCTTATTCATCAAGAAGTGATGACTGTGTAAAACCTGTGAATTTTTTTGTTTTATTTATCAGTTTCCCATTCTTCAACAATGACCTTCTGTATGGGTTTTTTAAATTAGTCAGTGGTAGAAAATCTGAAAAGTCTAGTTTCCAGGGAAAAAGAAAACCAGCTGGTATAGAATACCTGTTTTTTCTTTCAGAAAAGGAGCCTCTATATTTTTCATTCCAGGATGTTCAGAACTAATATATAAGAGAGTCAAAGCAAGGTCAAACTTTGATATGATGAACTAATTTTTTCAGTTAGACTTTAGATTGTGCTTCAGTTTCTTTCTACTGTTTCCCACACCTCTTATCTTAGTCTAATTTTTTTTTTCCTTTCTTCACTATGATTTCAGTGGGATTCCTGGTGACTCTCCTGTAGAGGTGAATTTTGAAATCTCTTCTTCCATTTCCTACCCCCCATCCCCCTTTTTAAAAAGTGTCTTTGGTTTCCACTGCTCCCAAGGACGGAGGACTGGGAAAGTTTGGATGGAGTGCTGACCTGAGGGTGTGCCTCAATGCATGCACAAATTTATTGTCATGACATTAGTTCCATTATCTAAAAATCATTTAGATGCCATAATTAATTTCTTAGATAAAGTGATGCAGTCGTCTACACCTTTATGACATTGACAAATTAATTTTCTAAGAATGCAAATATCTTGAAATAAACACCCGAGGACTTATTTTCTGGAAATCATTGATTTGGTGCCAATTTTCTGTCTTCTGATACCCTTCCCTTATACTCATGGTTTCTTGCAGATCTTCCACTGACATCTTCGAAACTCAGGAGCTTTTTCACACAATTCTGTAGAATAAGACCTACATGTGGCAATGTAAAAATGTGCTTATTTCACTACTTTGACTATTGTTCAAGCATTCCTGCCCATGTGCACTAGAACTGCTTAGTCAAATTTTCTACTGGCTCAGTAGAGCTTAGGTAGTTAGGGTCACTCAGTGCCTGATGCTGATAGGAAATTTATTCTCTCTCTATATATAACTTGATTTTTACCAAGATGACAACTATGGCCATTCTGGAGACAACATATTAGGAAATGGGTTGATTAAGAGTTTATTTTCCTAATAGATCCTTCAAGTTTTGTCTTAGTGACTCCAAAAATATGTGAATATAAATATATTTATTTAGGCATGTGTATAGATAGATAGATAGATAGATAGATAGATAGATAGATGTAGATATATGTATTTGTGGATTTGTGGAGATATATATATAAATATGTAATGTATATACATATTATAGATGTATAATATACATATGAATATTTGTGGAACTCTATATATACTACATGCTGTTAATATTTAAAAAAAAAACCCTAATTTATTAAATTAAATTCTTACAAATGGCTAAGTTTTGACTGAGAAGAAAGTGTTAGAGATTCAGACCCATGAATTAGGACATAATACTGCTCATTTTGTTATGCTGAAGAATCATTTTTGTGATCTTGGACAAGGCAATGATGGGAACTCAGGTGATCCTGCAAAACAGTGTAATGTCTGTATTTTATGACTATGGACTCAAGTCATCTATGCTAACTAGGCTTTTAAAAATATAAAGGAAAAATAAATTTGGAACAGGAATCTCATAAAACAATGGTTTCCACAACCAAGAGGACTTTCATTACTAGGGGTCCAGAATTTTATACTGAGATGTCAGTCTGTGTGAAACAAGCATTGGATGAGCTGGGAGGAAACAAGCCATAATTGCTTGTGAACATTAACTTTTCCCAGCTGGATCTCAGCTCCAATCTGGCAATTATTTCTGGGTGAACATACAAGTCTTTACATTACACACTTTAAAAAAATTTAAAAATCTGCTTATGGATCTCAACACCACAGTGTTTGGCACAAGAATCAAAAGAATTAATCAAATGTCAAACGGGTGAAAGCTGCAAATATGAGAAATTCACATTTAAAACCAAATCTGTGTAAACTCCCTTAAATCTCATACAAAAGTATTACTGGAAAACTCTTCTGTATTGTTTTCCATCACTATACAAATGAAGTCTCTATTGTGCTTCTGAAGTAAAAAACTTCCTACAAGTGTAATTAAAATGAGTTAAATTGGAATATAATGTCATTGTTTTTGACCATTTTGGCTTTCTTGTGGAAATTCTACAATCCTGGATGCTAGCTGAAAAAGTAGGGAAGGGATGAGTGGAGAAAGCCCCCAGCTGTGACATCAATCCTCACCTTTCTCTGAGACCCCAGCAATGAGAAAGCACTGAAAGGATTGCTGTTTTCTGCTGCCTCATCTTTTGGAAATCAGTATGAAAGCCTTGCTGTTTCCTGTACAGAATGATCCAACTCACAGCAGTGCAGAGAGAAAGCATTGGGGAGAGAAACCTGAGGCAGATATTTCTGTGGTCAAGCTAATCTGGAGGTCTCATGTGAAGAGACAGAGGAGAGGAGAGCACTGTCAATGCTGGTAAGCATTTAAGATTGAGGAGTGAAACATCAGAAGTGCTTTCTTCACAAAGTAACCCAGCCTGACTAGTGAAAAGTCACTTGTGAAACAAGATGTGACTTAAAAAAGTATACTTTGGGGTGCCTTGTGGTAAAAACAAACATTCAGATAGACCCAATAAAACTGTGTCCCGTCTATTCTTCAATTCTTATTTGAGTATTTTTTAAATTTTAAGCTGACATAAGTGAAGTTCATTTTGGTTAAGACAACAGCAATGTTCACTTTTACTTTTACACATATTGTTACCTTATCTGACAAGAAAATAAGTACTAAAAACCCACCCCTAACATGAGATATGCCAATCTATTGCAGGTTTGATGAGTTATGTAATATCATCAACTGTTATAGAATAAATGTGCTGTCAATAAACCCCTGAATGAATATACCAGTGGGGCTGATGTTGCCTGTGTTTAACAGAGGTTGCTGTGGAGCTCTTGAACATGCCCCCTTCTCTGAAGGATTGTTTCATGTCCTTGCATCAAACAGACCCTGGACTAACTTCACAGAGCTGGCCTTAAGGTTGCTGGTCTTCATTCACAGCACACCAAGCCTCCCCTGGAACAGGCAGAAATTTCCAATGGCAGCACAGTTCACGTATTATCAAACACTAAGAGTAGGACTGTGATGTTCAGCTTTTTAAAAGCTCTCAGAAGTATTTTTCCTCATTATCACCCCAGCTGAGTGAGCTTTATACTCCCCTTTCAGAGAAATGTTTAAGAACATGAGGAATCTTTCTTCCCAGTGCTATTAATTAAAAGATGACAGATTATTTTCTGTGACGATTTTTTATTTACAGTACTTCATTGATTAGGATTCTTGACAAACAAGATTCAGGAGGGAGTTAAAAAAAAAGCAAGGTAATTTTGGAAGTTTTACCACACATTTTTCCCCTTTTTGGATATCTGCACATCTATGATTCAGCACAGTAGCAGGAAATAATGTGCTTCTTGCAAGTGCCTGTTTTTATTAATTTTTATTCGCGTGTCAGTGCAGGAAGTCTCCTCTGGGAAAAGCTAGAAATTTCAAACAGCAATGAGGGCCCACGTACTCTCAACAACAATCTGATCAGCTGGAGATGAGAACAGCCAGTTTCTCACTGAGCAAGAATATTTTTCAGATTAACTCATACATGATTTCATCTGGGGAAATGGAGAGTTGAGATGATACAACAGTTTCTTTGTTTCACAACTTTTATGAAACTTTATCTCAAATGCCCTGCCATCGGTCTTCAACCAGAAACAGTTTCTAAGGAAGCAGCAAGAATCCTGTATGAAGGACAAACTGATCTCAGGCTATTCTAGAGCAATGTGTCTCAAACTGCAAACAAGTTTTCAAGAGTCAAGAAAAGTTGGAATTGTGCACTTTGTCAGATGTGATAGTTTGGGGACTAAAATTATCCACGGGCTAAAATTGTTGAGAACTAAATGAAAGAAAATTCCAATTTTTTTTTTTTACTGTAATGATTTTTGTCTGTAGACTCCACATATTCAATCACACTTGACTCACCATTTTCATGTTATCTTCATGTTGCACGTGGAAGGAAGTGTGGTTTGGAAAGGAAAGGACTGCCACAACAGAGGGCTCCCTGTCTCTGTAGGGAAGGGTCTAAAGGCATCACCAACTCCTGATGGGTAACCAGGTAGGAAAAAGATAAAAGATGAGTCTAACACTCAAGTGTTCTTGAACAAAGCCTTCTCATATACTTCAGTGAATCATGACAAGACCTTAATCTAAAATGACTCGACATAATGTAACAGGACCTGTTTGCAGAAAGCAAGTGGTGGCTCAGTGGATGGAGTGCCCAGAGGAACAGGGCTTGCCACTAGTGAAGTACCTGCTGACTTCCATACTCAGCACAGTCTGTGGTGCCTAAGGAAGTCAGGATAACAGAGGAATATAACCCTCTCCCTAAATGCAAGCTGTACTGTAGATGCACTCTAACACCAGCAAGCTTCTTGTGCCTCATCTGCAGACCAAAGTAAGGATATTTTAATTCTTTCTCAAATGTTGGGAAAACTAATGAGTTACACACACACAAATCCTATAAAGGATCAGTAGACTTACTAATTGTTTGTGTTTACTTTTTTTTTTTTCTGAGATCTCTCAGTCAGGACAGGAGAAAGGGAAATATTGTAGAAAGCACAGTAAGCCATTTAGAAATGATTTTGTTAAAAGACATTATCTTGAATGATTTTGTATCCCTGTAGTGAGGATATACTCTGTTTTGGAGTGTGATGTTTCCAAAAGGTAGTTAGGTGATGTTCATCTTTCACCTGCTCATCTAGTCAAATCTCTCTTAGATGTCCAGTTTAAAGCCTCCTCTCACTTCCTTTTCTAGAGGAGCTTTGTTGCTCTCCCTAGGATGGAACTTAATGGTATTTTCCCCCACTCTAAAGGCTCTGAACAGGAAAACATCTTTGTTGCCTTAGGAGTTGACCTCTCTGTCTTGCTTCCGTACTGGGGAGAGAATATTTGTGCAGCATTCAAAATAGAACCTCTCTCTTATTATACCACTTGTAAGTCCCTACTAAGAAGAGACATCTTTGTGTTGGGCAGAGAGAGGAGCCTGATGTTGTGATCTGCATCAGGGAAGCCGGGGAAGGCACAGTTCTTCCACTAAGATGCACTAAGATGCTCACTAAGGTCAGATGCTGTTTTCCTCAGGACTCACAAGTGGCCTTTGCTGGAAATATCAAAGCAAGCTTTTCTGTGCGTTCACACAGATAGTGAAGAATTTATCCCTAGTTAATTTAAAAATCTCTTCCCAGATGACAGAGCACTGTTCTGTAATTGTGACTTTCACACATCTTGGTGTGCTTTGAAACCCAGCATCTATAATCCCAAAGGATCTCAAAGTGCTCTGCAGTCATGGGCAGATGAGTTTAGCTGCCTTTGAAGAACTGCACTGATGCAGTCTGTAGACTAAAGGCCCATTATTCTTTGATCTCCAGCTGCTAGAAAACTTTGCTTACTTTGATAAGTGATCATAGACTTGTCTGATGGGCTTCATAGAGATATAGTTTAAAATGGAAACAAAGTGCATTGGCAATTAAAGTCCATTGATCTCTTTTGGACTCAGGTGCTGTTTCCTTAATTGAATACTTTTGCTTCATTTATAATGGACAGGGAAGTCCCAGGTCTATCCTAACACTGAAGTGGTGCTTCAAGACAAAATGGAAATCAAGAAAAATCAGATGTGTTTACATGGAAAAATTGTGTTTCTGGTTGAGCCTTTTTTTCAGACAATTTGGAAACAAAATTACAAATTTTCATGTAAATCATGATAGATCATTCATAGATTCATAGAAGCATAGTTTGGGTCAGAAGGTACCTTGAAAGACAGTTTAAATGTCCAGTTCCACTGCCCTGGTTAGGTACATCTTTATTAGATTAGGTTGCTTAAAGGCACATCCAACCTAACCTTGAATGCTGCCAGGCATCCACAACTTCTCTGGGCAACATGTGCCAGTGTTACACCACTGTCAATGAAAAAATTTCTTCTTTATATACAATCTAAATCTACCCTCTTAGATTTAAACCATTGCCCCTTGTCATATCACTACGGGTCCTATTAAAAAAAGTTCTCTCCATCTTTCTCATAAGCACGGAAAGGCTGCAGTGAGGTCCCCTTAGAGCCTTCTCCTCTGCAGGCTGAAACACCCCACCTCTCTCAGCCTTTCCTCATAGGTGAGATGTTCCAGCTTTCTGATCATTTCCATGACCCTCTTCTGGGCCTGCCCTGGCACGTTCACATCTTTCTTGCACTGGGGACCCCAGCACTGGATGCATTACTCCTGATGGGGTCTCACCAGAGCAGAGTAAAAGAGGAGAACCACCTCTCCTGACCTGTTGAGAACACTTTAGATACTGACCTGGATGCAGTCGTCTTTCTGGAAGGCAAGCACACGCACTGCAGATCTATATCCATTCTTCATCCACCAGTACTCCCAAGTCTTCTCAGGGTTGTTCTCACTCATTCCCCAGTCTGTACTGATATTGGAGAGTGTCCTGATCAAGGTGCAGGACCTTGCATTCTGGCTTGGAGGACTTCATTGTCTTTCACATGGTCCCACTCCTCCAGTCCCCCAAATCGCCTCTGGAAGGCATTCCTTCTCTTATATCCACCACTTATCTTCATGTTATCCACAAACTTGCTAAGACTTCATCTGATCTCATTATTTATATAGTTAATGAGATATTAAATTCTATTTCCTCCAGTACAGACCCTTGGGGGACATCACTTGTTACTGGTCTCCACTTGGACATTGGGCCTTCATCTCCAGCTCCTTGAACACGACCATCCAACCATCTCCTTATCCCTCAAGTTGTTCATCCATCCTATCTTTAGCTCTCTGACTGAGAGGCAGCACTGTAGTAGAGGACTGTGTCAAAGGCCTAAATGAAGTCCAGGTAGATGACAGTAGCAGCTTTTCCCTTGTCTGCTGATGCAATCATTTCCCCATACAAGGCCTCTAGCTCATTGTTTCAATATATCTTATATTTTTACCATGTTGTTCATAATCAATGTCTTTTACAAGCAGCATCTAATGAGTCATTACAACAAGCCTGTTTTTTGAGAAAGTATTATTTTACATGCTTCATAGAAAGAAAAAAGGCCAAAAGACCCAACCAAGGTCTTTTATTGTCAGAATTTGGTGATCTGCAAAATGAATTGTCTTCTTCCCTGTATTTCTTATCCATCTCCCATTCTGACAGACTTGTACCTGGTCTGCAATATGAACCTCTGAATTTTTCATTAATTCCAAAATTGATCTTTTTTCATTATCATCTGAGTGTAATTGCTGGACCCAGACTACTTTCTCTCTTATTCATTTTCCACACATTCACACTGTCTTCTTAATTTCATACATCCCATGAGACACAAGCTTAGTTTATCAGGTTTAGTGCCTTTGCCTTTGCTTTCCCAATGTTGAAAGCCAAAAGCCTCACCCAGGTCTCAGGGCCATCCCCCTTTTGCTTTCTTGCTCATACATCTGTACGCTCTGCAGTGACTCTCCTGGATAGTGGCTGAACAACGTGGAAAGACTCCAGTGTACAGAAGTGCAGCAGACTGTGCTGATCTGCTGTTTGATAATGAGCTGCGTGGCCATTCTGTGGTAGTACAGACTGATGTAAATACTTCTAGAAGGAGCTATCTTATTTGGTAAGAGAATTATAGGAGATAGCTGCGTTTGGGCTCAATGCCCAGCACTGCTGTTCTCAGAGTAAACATTTTACTATTCTCTGCTTCCAGTCCACAACCAAAATAGGACAGCCTTGTCTAAAATTAACTGAAGAGGCTCTTTCATCTTAAGAACATTTAGATTTGGTATTTCAAGTAAATGTTTTTTAAAAGTAATTCTTTTTTACTGCAGCAGTTTCTTGGAATCTGGGCTGGATGCCCTTGGCCAGATCCACATGAGATCTTCATAAGTGGGAAATGAACTTTATCTCCATTTGTCCTTCTTTTCTTTTTCCCTTTAATTTTAAAATACATTGACTCGAGAATTGCATTTCAAGCTATCTCACATGTCTTCCTGAGGGTTTGAGTGTCTATTAATAGGTAGGATCAAACATCTTCCCACATCAAGCCTTATTGTGGGGACAGAATTGGACGGATGTAAAGCAGAAAACCAAAAATTTCAGCATCAGTTCATTTCAGGTCTAATGTGTGTTTTTCAAAACCTCTTTCCAAATAACAAGAAGTTCACTTTCCTTAGAAAATCACAGTTTCTTGCCAGGAGGACTTCAAAACGAAAGTCTTTGTAAACTCATCTATACTTGCTTTTCATAATTCTTTTACTTGAGAAAGAAAAAAACTGCAATGCTTATTTAAAATACTTGATGACTTGACTCTTGTAGCAGTGAAAGCAGTGGTAAGTACTGTCTCAATTCCTATGGAAGAAGGATCAGGTTCCTAGATAGCTACATAAATATTTACTAGTCTGGGAGGAGCCTGGTAACACCCTCCAAAATAAAGGTTGCAATATAGCCTTCATTTATAACTTCCTGTTCTCACATGTTAATAACTTCCCCATGCTTTAGTCTTTCTGGCAATTCTCCAGGTTTGGTTTCTGCCTGGAGGTGATGTGTATTTGGAACAAAGTTATACCACACTTTTGACTAGGCAAGCAGCCAAAATGGCTGAGATTTGTTGCCTGGTCTAGAGGTAGCTGTCTTTGAGGCCTAGCACCTTCTCCTGAATGGGGAAAAAAAAATTAGAATTGCCAAAGCTATTAAGTGATTCCAAGATCACTTATGAGCCAGTGTTTGACTTTTTGGAAGTGATTTACTGTGATCACATCATATTATTGTTGCTGGTTTATGTCTGAAGAAAGCTGTCCATTTAGAGTCTCAGTCTCCTTAGGGGTCAAGAATTGAATGGGTAATTCATTCTTATTTTCCTCATTCTTTCCTGTGGGTGGAGCAAGAAAAAGGGAAGGTGGTACAGATGGCTTCTACCATACCTTCTCTCTTTTACTAAAATAAAATAATGTGTATTTAAGGGAGTTAGCCAAAGATAAACTCTTCCTTCAGTTGTTGAAGAACGAACATTCAAACAACATAGATCAGCCAACTAAAATCTTTTGAGTACTTTGAAAAGCTAAAAGGCTCCTCTGCAATCCTAAATGATTCTGAGCTTCTTCAACAAAAATGAATGAAGCCAATGGTATTTGTCTCCTCTTGTTCATTACCCATACTGGTATGAAAGTTCTGAGTACACAGCTTTAAAGGTGGAGATAGAATGTGTTAATTCTTCTTTCCCTATTTCTTTTTTTCACACAGTAGGTAAGAATTCTGCGTCCAAAAAACTCCTGC
Source organism: Fringilla coelebs (assembly GCF_963513975.1). Taxonomy (NCBI): domain Eukaryota; kingdom Metazoa; phylum Chordata; class Aves; order Passeriformes; family Fringillidae; genus Fringilla; species Fringilla coelebs. Next base: position 10,779,540 of record NC_140028.1, on the reverse strand, counting down.
CCTTTGGGGATTTTTGACATTTCAGAAGCACAATATCACATCTCTCTATACAATAACAATGATGAACTGGAATGCATGGTATTTCCTTGCTTCTGTAGAGGAAGCAAGGCAGGATATTGAATCAGACTACTTGAATCTGAAAATCTCTCCCTTTACCTCCTACATGATCTGATGTCTCCTATATATGCAGTGTCCAGAAAAGGGCTTGACATAGAGACTGTGATAGGAGAGTTTGGCAAGACTGGTGTTATTTTGCTGTATCATCCCAGTTTCTAACCCATCAAGCTGATAAAAGGAAAACAGAACAATCCTTTTCAGGAAAAATCATGTTTGCAGTTTATAGCTATGCTGGATAACTCTGGGTGACAAGAGAGCCTTGTGCTTACTGGGAAGTGGACAGGTCTTCACGCTGTGAGTTCTTCCCAAAATGGCAGGATATCAGTCAGTCCTAACCCAAAAAATGTGTGATCCTGATATCTGAATGATATGTTGGAGCAAATACAGCCAGCCACTGAGCATGGCTTACTACCATGGAATCATTACTGCACCAACAGAATGATGCATCTTCTATTTGCTTTACAGAGTAGGCAGACATCAGCACATATCAAACTCCTCTGGTATATCCTGAATTTCTCAGTTCAGTACCAGAAAAGATTTGAACCCATAATAAAAGGCTCCATTACTGTGCTTTATACAGCAAAACAATTCTGGTGAGGTTGTGTGAGAAAGGGAAAAATATATTATTAACCCAGTCTCTCTTCCAGGAGAGTTGGTGTTGGGTGAGCAACAAAAAGAAGCTGACCTGGGACAGCCCTCCAGCTGCTGCATGGGGGCAGCAGTCAACAGCTCCATGGCCAGATGAGGATCAGGGACAAGTGGTGTCCCTGAGGGTCTGTTTAGGACCAGCAATATTTAATATCTTCATCAAGGACACAGACACTGGCACTAAGTGCACCCTCAGCAAATTTGAAGGTGACACCAAGCTGAGTGGTGCAGCTGACAAACCTGAGGGGTGGAATGTCATCCATAAACACCAGGACAAGTCTAAGAAGTGAACCACGTGAACATCACGAGATTCAACAAGTATTCATGTTCTGGATCCTCAAAGATTTCCCAGACCAGACTGAACAAAACTCTGGGTACCCTGACTAATCTGTTCATACATCGTAACTAACACTGCCTTGAGTAGAATGTTGAGATACAGATGTGGTGAGCTCTGTTCTGGATGGATGTAATCTGTGAGCCTATAAATGCATATTTCCTCTCCCATTAGTTGTCACTATATAGATATATTAATAACACTGTACATATATATATATGTATTATATATATATATATTTGTATATATATATGTATGTATATATATATATATATATATATATATATATATATATAAAAAAAATATAGATATATTCATAACACTGTACATAAACAGAGAAGAATGTGCTTCTCAGGATTTGCTTGAAATATTTCTGGTAGTGCAGTGTCAATTTCTCAGTTGAGGCCTCAAAGAAATAATTTTCAGCCATTGATTTTTTCAACCACAAGGCTGAACTGTCAGAATCACACTGCTTCACAGGAGGACTATGTGAGGTGAGAGTGGCCCTCATGGAAAAGGTTAAGAAATGCTGTCTCTAACTTCTCCTTGCACTCCATCATTCCCTAAAGAATTCCAGAACACATCTGTAGGGTTTCAGTATCCTGGCCTATGAAGAAAATCTAATCTTGCAATACTCTAGCTGGTTGATTCTTCTTGCTAATACATATTGCAAATTCCTCTGAGCTAATGCCTGTCTGAGTTAAAGCATCTGTCTCTGTAACTCTACACGTGAGTCTCAAATGCTTCCACCTTTACCTAAGCCCTCTAAACTTGCCTTCACCTCATGTGGTTTATTGCTGATGTTAGTTGAAAATTAGCTTGAATGTAAGGCAAATGATACACTTGAAAGTGCCTGCTTCTCTTTTCTGACCATAGAAATAGAAGAAAAACCATTAGATTAGATTAGATTTCTCCAATGTAAATATCTATATTGGATAAAATTAATGTCTTTAGTCAAATTAGGGCACTTTGAGGGGAGTGGAGAAAACCCATAGGTCATATCAACACAGATAGCATTTTATCATATAATATTTTATGGGGAATAAAATAATCTAACTTTGCTTTACAATTTAGTTGTTATGGGAACTGTTTACAATACTTGAGATTTTTGAGTGGGGTGGGGCTCTTGGCCTTATTTTCAGCCATCAGGTCTTGTTAAATCTTTTTGTGCTGGACAAAGGACATCATTATTAGAGATTCATTCCTTAAATCGGTATTAATGGCCTGTAATCAAGTCATCCCTCAAAATTTTCTGTGATTAAACTAAACAAATTGAGTTGCTGAGTATTTCTGCAAAGTTTGTTTATAATCTCTTAAATCACTTCAGTGGTTCTTCTCTGAATCCTCTCCAGATTAGCAACCTGGAGCCAGAACATTGTGTATGATCGTATGAGCTTCTCTTTTAATTTTTAATCTTTTTTTCTTAATATCTTATTTTTCCTTTTCCACCACAAAATCCACATCCAGCTCTTGGACCAATTCCCACCAAATGCTGATATCAATCTGTGTGTTTGTAGTGTAGCTCTTCTTATGCCTGGGTGGAAGTGTTAACACGAGCTCGGTGTTTGGCTGCCTGCCTGGGCTGACATGAACTTTCCCCTGCAATCACCACATTAGGGCTTCCACTTGCAGTGTCAGGTTTGGAAGCAGCCCTAATCTGAATGGAGGAAGATGAAGAAAAGGCAGCTACAGCCACGTGTCTGTCACAGCAACTATTGAGTTTGTCTGTCACATCAGTAAAATAGAGAGAACGAATGATGAGGCAGCTGCCTGCATACTCCTATATGGCAAACCTGCCATCTATAGAGCTGAGTTAATACTATAAAAGATTTAAAGTAGAAAAAATTATTGGAGCACCCAGACTTCTCTCCTTCCAGTCACAGCCTCTTATTTTCCATCTGTTTATTCTTGTAATTATCCCAGCAATTCATAAGTGGCAGTACTCATCCAGGAAAATAATCAAATCTGGTTCTGACTTGTGTCTAAGTTAGTAGCACAGTCCCTGATGGTTTCCTCCACATTCAATGGAAAAGACTGAATTCCCTCCATAGGGTGAAGTTCCCAAAGGAAAAATCTGAATTACTCTTAACAGAGATCCAGCATGACAAGCTACAAAATTGGACTTTCTAGATAATCACTACAGAAAGACAGCCCTCTTGGACCTTTTTCTTGATTTCAAGACATGAGGAATTGTTTCCCTTGGGATCCTTCCCTGATGGTTATTAATTCATTTTGTTTCCTGTCTTTGGTTTGCATCTGTGAATTTGTTACATCTTTCTCTAGTAGATCAGAGAATCCTTACAATCAGCATTTTACTCCTGTGGAAAGAGCAGATGTTCCACAGGCTGGAGAGGACCAGACTGAAGGAGAAAGAAGCGCTCTCTTACCAAGTGATGGTCTGCCAAGCACAGTCTCATGTAGGTGATGGAGAGCTCTTTGCAGTGTCTTGAAATCATCGGGTACTGTGATGGTGTAACAGTGCCATCCATTGCAAGACTTCTCAGCATTAACCAGGGAACTGGAGAAGGCTCAGCCCGTGACCCAGCCTGGCACAGAAGTAAGACTGCATGGTCATAATGGCCTATTCTACCATTTCTGCAGTTGATAAGACTTTGCTTTCCTGCTGTGTGAGTTAATACTTAAAATCAACATACTGCTCTTGGCCTCCTTTTGAGATCTCTCACTGCCAATCGTGTTGCCCCTAAATGTGCATTTTCTTGGGGAAGATCTAATGGATCCCTTATTCCTGTTATTAAACAAGAAGACTTGCATCAAGGTGGCTTGCAGTTCACAGCAGTCAGAGCCGAGCTGAGTAAGGATGCCTCTTGAGATCTACCCTGATTTTTATCTTTGATCAACTTTATGAAGTTTGCTCAGGGTCTCATAGAAAATTTGATGTAACAAAGAATGAAATCACTGCTCCTAAATTCAACAGTAATTCCTGAGCTTTTGGTCCGTCCCATCTCAGTATTCCATTTAACTGTCTCTGAAGTTACTGCTATCACTAATTTTTTCTTGATCCTTGAGTGCCACCCTATGATGCTTGAAATGCCTGATGCTCTATTTGTGAGTGCCCATGAGCAGTGAAAATTGACAGCAGTGTCTCACCAACTGTGGTCTCCAGCAGCTCAGGGAGCAGAGCAGTAAAGTCTGAGCAGACATTCCGTGTGTTTCCTTAGGAGCTGCTGCCTGAGCGCACAGCCATTAGCATCACTCTGGCACTCACCAGCTGCTACTTTGAGCAGCCCCTGAATGAAAGGGTCAGCTGCACATGGTGGAGTCAGCTGAGTCAGAGATTCTTCTTCTACCCTCACACTGAAATGTAGCTCTGATGCACATCCTCCAACCAAGAGAGGAGCCCACCCTGAACAGGTGCTGGGTGGCTCAGCCGCACAAACTTTTGGAAGGAGCACAGAGATTGTCCTGTGAATCCAGATATCTGGAAAGTGTTAGAATATGTGGGCTGGACTGGAGGTGTGCTTGTGTATCCAACAACATGTCAGTGTCCTGGAGACTAGAAACATTCCAGTGCAATTAGAAAATAACACAGAAAAGCAACTTTTCAACACCCTAGGGGGATGAGTTCTGGTCCATCTTTTAAGAGCCAGACATGGCATTTCATCCTTTCCGATGAAACAGGGACTGAGAGTTGAAGATTGCAATGGAAGAACACTGTGTTATCACCCACAGGCATTATTTTACTCTAAAGCCTATTTTATATCCTCAACAGCCTGTAATGTGTGCCTCTGAAAGTGAGCTGGCCCTACCTTCTGGCTCAAGAAGAACGGGATGTGTTATGAGACACACATAGCTGGCTATTCCTATCACATGAAAGCATAATAATTCATATCACTGCTATCAGGATGCCTTTTTCTAACAAAGGAAATAAATCAGATCTATTAATAGAGGACATTCATACAGGCCAAGCTTTTGATCTGGTTGCCACCCTCAGTTCATTTACAAACAATTGTCATAGCAGAACTCAACCTTCAAAAATTGAATAAAGGTAGGCAATTAAAGGTGTGTTTTTTTAATTGCTCATCCAAAATGGTAGCAAAACCCTGTCTCACTGTGCCTCAGAGCTGCTTCTAGGAGGTACCCGTGTAGTTGTGAGTATGTGAACAGTTGGAAAGGGATGGTGGTTGGAAGAATCTAAATGAGCGGAAAAGCTATAACTGAGTTATATTTATGTATGAAGAGAGTGATAAAATCAGAGGAAAAGCAATTTTTGTTCAGGTTGGCTAACTTTCAAATTGTTCTAGTGCCTGTTCAAATGCTAACAACTATTACATAGTTAAACAAACAGGTCTGAAAACTAAGAATTAATTATTTTTTCCTTTACAGTCAGAAAAACCCCCAATTTGTGTGTCTGACTATGCTCTATCAGCTAAGATCTCAAATAAATCCAAAGGATGGGTTGTGTTACCCAAGGCTCCTTACATAACAAACCATGAATTTTTATTTTCAAGCAGCCTAACAGAGATGTACAAAATCTTGGAGTCCCTGTAGGAATGGGCTTTATGTAACACTACACAAGGACTATTTCAATATCATTAATGTATGGATTCTGTGACAGCCCTGTGGCAGAAAGGCTTTGACTAGGGATGTAAAGTCTAGTCTGTGGATGGTTTGTGCTCTCCCATATAAACACAGAGCTGTAACTTCATACACCTTCTACTGTAACATCATTATCAAATTCTGATTCTATGACTGCCATCATCTTCTCACCCAAGTTTTGACCTTCCAAACTTTTCCCTCTATTTCTTCTGACAACTGGAGGTCATGCATATTCATGGTTCAAACTGAGCTGTCGTACCTTGTGTTTGAGTGGAGGAGGAAGGAGCACCACATGGCTGTTGGTCTGTTTCCACACATGTGAAATACTTCAGAGTGTTTTTTCTGAACCCAGAGAGAGATGCCATCGTGACTTTAAGTGATTGTTGCTTCCTGTTCCTGGGACCCCCTGGAGGCAGATCCAAATTAACTGGCTTTTCCAAAGACAGTCCAGCCAAGCATCATTACCAAACAGTACCAAAATGGGTCCATCAGTCCCCCATCCTGACCCTTACCAAGATTTTTGAGGATGTCCTAACGAAGGAAGTCTTGTCTTTATTTTCTGTAGCGTATACACTGAGAGAATCAACCTTCTAGGAGATAGAGGTATTTGGAAATTCCTTACACAACTTTCAGATGACATAAATAAAATGGAACAGAATGAACCAAGAAGCAAGAAGCCCTATCCTTTGCCTTTTGCCCTTCACTAGTTAAGACTGGACTTCCTGATCTCTCTCTGTAGGCTGGCTTACAAGAAATAGACATTCAGGCAGAGTGCCTGTTAAAAAACTGCATTTAAAATGCAGTGGGTACAAAATTTAGCCTGATGTATGACCTGGAGGTGAGTCAGTCTTATGTGTGGTAACCTGGGAAGCAAGTAGAAGCAAAGATTTCTCAGAAGATAGAAGGAGTTGAAGAGAAAAGCAAGATAAAAACTCGAAAATTAGGCAGAAGGCTGAAAAAGAGAGGCCTGAAAAAAAAAATGTTGTGAGTAGTAAATGGTATGGAATTGAAAAGGATTAAAGGAAGGGAAAAGATCAACTGGGGGTCAGGTTAGAATGGGGGGAGAAGTGGAAGATTAAGGATCAATGAAGCATGCTGATTCTGGCCCAGTTCTTTGCCCTTTTCTTTGGACTTTAGGAAGGTACAGGCAGAGCTTTGGTTTCTAGTGAATTTTCCTTCCTTTCTTCCCCTGTATGCTTCCTAAAATCTATTCATGTGTGCAATTTGCAACTGTGATGTGGTGTGAAAACAATGTGTATGGTAGGAAGAGTTTGCAACATCAGACCTCTAAAATAGCAAGGTCTTAGAGCACAAACTAGTTTGTCAGCTGGTATAAACTGAGAGAGCTCCATTGAATCTGCATACTCTTTAGTCTTGAATTAAGTACCAAGCATGTTAGTCACTGAATAATGACAGGAGAATCTCCTTTTTAACTCCTAGAGGCCCTTCCTGGGTCCTTGAGCTCAAACTTTTTTGTCTCTTTAGAAATTTAAACCATGTTTGTTCCATTCTTACATCCACTGGAATTCGCAACATATCTGCTTTGTAGTCCGGACAAAGCTTGAAGATTTCCCCAAACACAGTGTGAATCAAACCACACAGGAATGTTTGTAAAGAACATCTTGGACCCTTTGAAAACATATTCAGTTCTCAGAAGCACTAATGCATTCCACATTTGGTCATTAAACACTAATTGGTAACATGCTGTGGAAGGGTTCACTCTCTGACCAGTCAGTATTTCCTAGGTCACAGCACTGCGTGACCTTGGTGCCCTGATGTGACCTGCCCTTTTGAACTTCTAATCCTTCAACTCGTCAGAGAGCATTAGTAGCTCAGGCCACTTTGGAAACCAGAGGCATATATTCCCCTGGCTGTTTCAAAGTTTTCTTGGTTTCCCCTCCATCTCCTGCTCCCACCCCCCTCCCTGCTGATGATTCAGGATGTCTTTTGGGGGCCTAATTGAAGGCTTCAAAGTGCCCGATAGTTTATTATGAAACTATTGTCCTTGGTAAATGTCACAGGACTCATGTTTTATTATATTTATAACCTTTTTTCCATTAGTCTGCCATTTCCCTGAGAAATTATGACCTTGGCTCTATCAGTTTAACCAAGCTGGTTTTATATATAGCAAATGTGTGCGTGTGCACAAAAGGAGAGAAGAGGGGAAGTCACAAGAGAAATTTCTATTAAAACAGTGCTTGTGCTGGCTTCTCTTAGAATCCTGCAAGCAATTTAAAGATTGTGATAAGGAAAGGAATTAGGAAAAAAATTATGCTCAATATTAAAATCTCAAGTGGTATCTCTGACTTCAGTGGACATAGGGCAATAGATCCTGGTTGCTGTCAGGTCTATCATTTAGCATAAATTTCATCTGATATTTCTTATCAGAAGTGTGTTTAGGGTTTTCCCCTCTCCTTTCTTGTTCTCTTATTGCTGCTTACTTTGAATTTTCTCACTCTCATTTTGGAGAAATTTAAAGCATTTTTCTTAACTCTCCCATGGTCTAAGTCTCAGGATAGACTGTACACAAACTGTATTTAATCCTTAGCAGTTCAGAGGATGAAAACAACTGGATCTTTCTGGGAATTTGGGAAAAAAAATATTTGGGGTGCACTGAGTGCAGGGTTACAGACTGGGGTGGGTCACATGGTGCTTTTCAAATGCCAATCCCTGAATCTTTTCTAAGAGGTCCTCCAGAAGTAAGTAAAAGCAACCAAACCTGTTATCAGCAGATGTACATACTGGAGATTGTGACAGTCTGTTGTCTGGGCAGTGACTAAGTACTTTTATTCAAGGAAGGGCCCAGGATATTTTTAAATGAACCAATAAATGAAACAGTGGCAGAAAATCTGCCTGGTCACAGGAATGAGGCTGTCTATGCACTAACATTGTTAGACCAGTGCTGGTGAAACAGTTAATTTACTGGTATAGACTTAGCCAGAATAGCTGAGTTCTGTAGGTACAATCTTAAGGATCAAGCAGAGTGATCTCCCATTGAAAGAAAGAACATGGTAACTGACCTTGGTCTTGTTTGCCTCCCAGTAGGAGTGGGTGAGGTCAAATTCATTAAAGTCCCTATTTGAGAAGGAAAATGCTATAAAAAGCAATGTGTTGGGTTTTTCTTTCTTTTTTTTTTTTTAAATTTTTTAAAGAAACATTTAAAAAAGAAAAAGTTTGGTGTTGATTTCATGCTGCAGGATTTGAAATTCTTCCATTCCTCATCCCCTTAGCTGATCTCTTAAACAAACAGAGCAGTTCTCACTGTTGATAATGAAGGAGTTCTCTAACTGCTAGCCATGCTGGCTCAGGCAAATGGGGACAGGACAAATGAAAAAATACAGAAAACTTTAAGACTAGAGAATTTTTTCAGAAAGCTATATCTTCATGAGAAATTTCCCCTTTGAAATTAAAAAAAAAGAGAGAGATTTTTGAAAGAAAAAAACTTTTTAATTATCATTTGGCCAACAGTATTTATTCCTTCAGATCACTGGAAGCCATCTTTTACTTTTGCTTTTATTAGCTCTCTTGTAAAGATCACTATATATTGTATACATGTATTATGTACATGTGTACAGATCAGCAAGGGCAAGATACCCCCTGTCCTTCAAGGATTCCATCCACTTGCCTTTGCCCCTCCCACATGTCACTGGCAGTATGTAAAGCCATTAGAGTCATGTTCTTGGCAACAGCCCACTTTAAAATGCTTCATTCCCAATTCCCACGTAAGGGATGACAGACCTTGGTGACCTTTTGTATCAACACTTGTTTGCTAAAATTAGATTCTTTTTCTTCCTGGCATATAACCAAGCAGATTATACTACTCAACCTGTCATCCTTGGAGGGCAGGCAGCCCCAGAAACTGATGATGCAGAGGAATAAACTTCTCCATGAAGAGTAAATGGAGCTCAAAGGGAAAAAAAAAACCAAAAGTGAATGATGTCCTAATAGTGTATGCATCCATCTTTGGTGTGCATACACATGCACAGATGATATTAAGTGATGGTGTCAGCCACAAAAGGTTGGGAGGTTAGATACAGGTCAGATAAGCATCTAGCAATTTAAACGTGTCTTCAAAGTTCATTTGAATTTAAGATTTGTGGAAGCCATAGGTAAAAACCCGATAGAACTGAATATTGCATGTCTACTGCATGTCTTTATCTGTCTGGAAAAAATGCTTGGAGAATCTGAATTTTCTCACAACATTTCCATGACTTCTTGTGGACTAAGAGTGAAAATTAAAAGCATGTCTAGGAAACTAAAAGAGAGGAAAAATGTCAGTGTGATATTTTGAGGGATCAGTCCCATCTAAATTGAAAAGTTCCTTAATATGTAACCATTATTAGGCCCAAAGAAATAATTTGCAATGGGTACATATGTCCTATGCTGAGAATTATATTGTACCTAGACTTATGTTAAGAATTATAGTCCCACAATGCACAATTGGCATATGTGAAGTAATCACTGTACTAAAACGTCACAATCTGGCTCATTCTGAGATCTAAGAAGCTGATAAATAGCTACAACAAGACCATGAGAAGATTAACAGGAAGTTTTGGTTATTTGTGACTGGCTGTGCACAGAGATTTTTGGTTTATTTCCGGACCAATGAAATATTTAGTTAGGGACCTAGGCTACTAATCTTTTTTGAAGTAAGAATCTGTTCAGCCTCCACTGGAGCCCATACTATGTATGAGCTCCTCTGTGTCCCTGATCCCAGCACATGCGTCCGACCTGAAACTCAATGCTGTAAATTGCTGTGCTTGATGAGCAGCTGGTGTGTCACTGCTTCAGCATCTGCACTTCTCTGAACTCTGAAAGAGCCATTCCCAGTAGTGTCTGTCCCACATCACTCTTCCTTTAGATCACCAGTTCTGTGTGTGCTAACCATATCCCTCTAAGTTGGATATATTAAAGCCTTTAAATGCTAACATTAAATTATCTTTAAGGTAATTTTGCATATCTTGAAGGAAACAAGCTGACTATATCTCTGCTGATTATTAATTATTTTTGCTGCTAATTCAGCAGCAGAGATGATGGGTTACTAATACCAGCACTCTTCTACACTCACCTCGGAAACAGCGTGTTAGGATGCGTGAGAGAGAAACGTGGGAGCATGCAGCCCTTTCACCATGGCTCTGACTCTGCCAATGACAAAGAAGCAGCACAAAGAAGCAGCAGGCAGCATCCCCTGCACAGGTGACACTTCAGGACAGAGTGCTGCTTGTGTGCCTGCTGGCTGGGCCGAGCATCCCACGTACTTTCCCAGGTGGTGCCGTGGGAAGGGGAGTGCAGCCCATCAAAGCTGGCAGTCTGCATTCTCTTCATGTGGTTGCACTCGCAGTTGTGATGCTGCCAGTGACGTAGAGGGAGAGGAAAAGGCTGCTTTTTCAGCAAGATACAAACACAGAGATATTATCCGTCCACTGATTTTAATCTCATTTCAAATACTCACATATGACGAGATCCAAGCCGCTGATAGGGTCCCTCCTTCTCTAGCCCTGCTATCAGGTTTCTTACCCTTCTCAGGAATGTATATCACTGCATAGGTATATGTATCATGTATATCACTGCCCCATATTCATCTGAGACAAGAAACATTTCATGCTGCTGGTATAAACATTTCATGTTTATACCTGGAGAAAAAATTACAGAGGCTCAAAATCCAGCTGGCAGCTTACACCACCTTAAAGCACAAAGATAGCAACTGGAAGCCTTAATTTTGGAGGGAAAAAGGGTTCTGGTCTTATCCTGCTCAATGTAGAGAAAGAAGTATATCAACAGTAGGCTATCTTGACTTTCTCAGACTAAAATAGTACTGAAACTTTCCAATTAAGATTTTTTTTTTTTTTTGCAAGAAAGGATTTTTCCTCTCACAGTATATTTTTGTTGGACATGCTGGAGTTCCTTAATTATAAACAGAATGATACCAGAGACACCAAAATATTTCAGTCAGATAAGAGATTGAAACCATTCTTTTGAGTTTCCTGGCCAATATTCTACACATTTCTTCACCTCCTTGTTCTTTTATATATTCTTCAAAGACATATTATGTGTCCCATGACTTGCATACGTCACCACAAAGACTGTCTCCATTTCATCCTTCCCACTTATTAACAAAAAGGCCACGGTTCATTAGAGCACAGGCCACTGACCAAGAGAGTTAACTTACTAAGGAAAGTATTCCAGGATCTACAAGAAACAATGGCACTCACAGTCAGAACACTTCTCTTTTGACTTCTTTGCTAAAATTATGAGCTCTCCTGAGAAAATACTGGTATATTTTATGGTCTTTGAAACTGTGTTGCATGCTTGTGCCACTACCTCGTCCCTTTCTGAGTGTGGGTGACTGGCTCTTCTCTGGATTTCTCTATGCAGTTATTGTTTCATTATTTTCATTTTCGCTGAAAATTTCCAGAGACTGATAGTACACAGATAACACTGATGATTCATTTTCTCACCATCTCTAGTCAGCAGTGTTGTGGCTGTGACAGGTATTTTCCCTTTTGCTTTCTGGTAAGGGTCCCTGATATGTAGCCCTGGAAAGTGTGAGTTTTACACAAATTTGGTTTTACTGCTTATCCATGACCAATGACATCAGCTGGGTCCTCTCTGTTGCATTCAATGGCTTTCGGGGGCCCCTTTCATAAAGCTGTTTACTCTGAGCAGAGAAAATCCCAAGCAAAGGTGTCTCCTTATTCTACTAAATCAGCAGCTTTTACACTCAGCTGGGTAATCCCCCTTTGTCACATCAGAATGCAAATGCAAGCAACCCATGATGTTCTGTCTCTGCCCATTCTCTCTCCCTCTGCTCACCCAGAGACTTTGCTGCTTCTGGGCTCTGCTGCGGCAGCTCTGGCTCCAGACACAGGCCAGCCTCAGTCCTAACACAAGAGTGGTCCCCAGCACAAAGAGATCCAGAAAAATATGGACTGATCTCAGAGTTACCTTTGGAAAACTAGACATCATCAATCCACTGTAGCTATCTTTATCCTTTTCTTAAAATTGAAATGAGCAGTGACTGTCTTTCCACAACATGGCTCACACAGATTGCTCCGTGCTTTTCGTTTCTACATTATTACTTGAACTAGTGTTGTATTTTAACAAGTCTTAATGTCATATGTATAATTATTGTTTTAACACTTGGCATTGTTCTCACTTCTTTCTTGTTCATCTCTGAAGGGAAGACTGAGTGCATACGGTGTCTCTCATGAACCTAAACCAAAGGAATGTGTGAGCTGCAACTGCCTAGAACTCATAATTAGAGGTTACCATCTTGGCATCCACATCCAGCCTTGACAACCCTGAGTCCAAATTAAGATAGGGACTTGCAACCCCTGAGTTCAGGGATGGTTCACCACAGGTTTCTCACCACAGGTGAGATTTTATACAAAATTCTTAGGCCCTGCCCTCTGTGGTACTTAATTTTCTGTCTCCCACAGAAAGAAGGTAGATTTTGGATCCGCTTTAGGGGAGATTTACTTTGGTTTTCCTGCAAAGAAAACTAATGTAACTTTTCCTCGCTACTTAGAAAAATCCAAATATTAAGGATCATCATTGTAAACTGTCAGAAAAATTCCATTGTTCTGTCACCATCTGGCATTGAAGCACTATCCATTTTCATTGCACATGCCCAGGATAACCAGACCTCTGACCTTCACTCACAAAGAGGAGTTTTTCAGTGTCCTGTGAAGGTGAGTGAATGATGGCAGAGCAGAGGAAAATGTGAGCATTGCATGGGGAAACTGAGACACTGAAAACTTATGCAGGGGTGCAGTGACAGTACCATGAATATATTTTTCACTGAGTTGTTCCTTTTATGTATTTCAACTATGAGATTACCTTGTAATCTTCTGAAAATAGTATTTTTGCTCTTTCTTCTAATTCTTTGTGTTTTCAACATAAAAGCAAGTATGATTCCAAGAAGCAGTTAATTTATTTTTAAAGAATCTTACCTGGTTTTGTCAAACAGAAAGTGCAAATTGTGGTATTTTCTTTTTTCCTTTTTATTTTAAAATACTATATTTACAGCTTCCAGTGACCTTTATTGCTTTTAAAATTATCTTTTCTCTGAAATTTTAAGTGATGTGCTTTTGTGGAGAAAAAAATTTGTTTTCAGGCAAAGAATGGTGTTTTGGGTATCAAAATTATGTTTCAATATTTACTTGACCTGTTATTTTTGGGTTTTTTTCTGCTATTGTCTTCAATTTTACTCATTAAACATGATCCCAAATGGTCTTTTGGACACTTGCAGGTAAGCCTATCAGCAGCCTGACTTGTGAAATATCCAAGTATTCAGCAGTGATTTCAAACAATGACCTGTGTAGCAGCCATCACTGAGGAAGACTGATCATCTTTCCAATAGCCTTAAAAAGCAAAGGAAAAGAGAATCAGAGATGTTCATAAAATGATCACAAATCAAGAGTAGAGTGAAGCCTCTCTGAAGAACCTCTCCCAAGTATTCTGTGAGAACAAGAGAGCACAAAGCTCTGTTGAGACTAAAAGCAGCTGTACCACCTTTGGAGCAAGCCAATGGGTTTGCAGCAGAAGATCTGAGGCTGGACTTTTGTAATGATGTAAAGCACATAAGCTCACATGCTTTGGTTTCCCCCACTGCAGGTGGGAAATGATAAATAATTTTTCCCTTGCTGAAGCAATTTGAAATGGATGTAAATGAGGCCTTAACAACCTCCTATTGTCAGGAAAAAGAGATGAGGATCCCTGCCAGAGCTCCCATCTGTTGTCATCAGCAGACAAAGGTGTTCTCCCAGGCAAACGATCTGGCTGAGAAGTGCTCATCCTCTCAGTTTTCTCTGTGTGCAGTAGAATTTGAGCTAAGCATAGGAAGCTGTGATGATTACAAAACACTTTCCTTGAAAATGTATTTTGATCTGCAGCCTCCAAATTGCATCAACCTTCTTCTCTTCTGAGAAGAACTTTCTCAGTTCTTAGAAACAGCCGGCATTCTGTGGGGCTGCTTCAGCACTTGTGTTCTCATGGAGGCACAGGCAGCAGGAACTAGAAATGCTCCAGTTAAAGGTCAGAAGTTTTCTAGATTTTTGTTTTACATGTGAGAGATCTGTATTAGCAATTTTATTCCCTTCACTCTGACCCATTTTTGTCTAGTCAGCTCAAGGAACAGATGTGGGCTTTCATCCAACAGTGTGTAACACGATAAATATGTGTTCTGTGCTTTAATGCCTCGTGTGGTGTTCTCTGGAAATAGACTTGAACAATGACAACTATACTTGGCATTTGGAGGAATCAGCTGGGCTATCTGGGGTTCACAAAGTTCAAATAGGAGAGCTGCAAGAAAAGAGGGGTTTTTTTGCAGCAGAGCTGGCTTGTTCCAGCCTTACTTTTGCTTACGTATCTGAAATCCTGTCAGGAATCCCTCTGCTGTTCCTCACAGTTATTAGAAAAAAACAGGGAATGCTGTGGAGAGTGACCTCATAAATTAAGCATGGTTATACACTTTTCTAAGAAGCAGGATATTTCTGGAAATGCAAATTTATACCTTGGAGTCTTGTAGAACAATTAAAAAAAAAAAAAGCTTTATTTAAACTGAACTCACAGCAGCTTCTACGTTTGGATTTCCGATCACAGGGAAATGAGCATGGCAGGTGCTGGCTGGGAAAATGGTGCTGAACTAGTGGAACTGACCTGGCCACACACCTAAGAGGTGAATCATGCTGCATCACAAACTTATTTTTAATATAGAGAAATAGTGTATCTCAAGATTTTATATGTCACACCACCTTTCACACGGAGTTTTTGGACACATTCCCCCACCCACAAGGAGCTGGCTGTGGACTGGACGGACATAACACAGGATGTAGCACCTGGCTATGCTACTATTTGTTGGATGCACTTCATGTTTATCTGAAAAAATTCTGCAAATGACTCACTATTTCTATTTTTCCTTTAAGAAATTAGACGTAATACAAGTTCTCAGTAAAGAATCTTTGTGTTATCCATATCCTGTGTTGACATCCAGGTTCCTTTGCGCTTTATTTCAGTAACCAGCATCTTAGGAAATTGGGCACTCTCTCAGTTATTAACAAAGCTGCATTAATTTAACTCGTTGTTTCCTAAGTTGCATTAATTTAGTTGTCAGCATGTGTACAGAAGCAGCCCAGGTAACTTCCTCCTACTTAAGCACGGCTGAAATCCCAATAGGAAGTGGCCTTACCATCAAGGCATTTGACTGGCCACAAAGTAGTTGGCTTAAACTCATCTTTGCCTGCAACAGCATTCTGCTGGGTACATGCAGCTGCAGAACATCAGCTACCTGTAAATATGTACAGCTGAAACAGGAGCAGCCCTCAGACATCAGGCTCATCAGCTAAACTGGGCTTTCCAGGCTCTCAGTTTTAGACCTAGATTTACTCAACTTGTGCTAACGTCCTACGTGTAGAATGTAGACCTTCCTTAGTTTGTACTTTTAGACATGTTGGCAAGCATTCTTTAATATATATTAAATGTTTGGTTGAGATAAATGTCATCTGTCTTTGACAGGAAAAGCTGGCCTGGTTTCCAGAGGTGCTGGTCATCACAAGTGAAATTTAAACACTGCTGAAAATCAAGACTTGTTTAGTGATTTGTGGCATATGGACTGGGGAAGGATTTTCAGATGTTCAAGTTAATTTACTCCAAGGCAATTAACTGCAATTAGTACTCCTAAAATTCCCTTTATTCCCCTTCTTACACAAATACATCTATTTATCATGAACCCCTGTATTTCCATAAAATATGTTTTGGATCTGATACACTTTCTGGAAAAAACTGCAAGTTCAAACAGTCTAAAGAATGACTGCTGGTCAATCTCTGTAGGCCAAATTTCTTTTTCACTAGAAGTTCATTTTCATATTGCTTCTACTGCCCTGCTGGTGTTTGCCATTAGAGACAGGACAGCCAGACTTCTGACCCAGCCTGGCCATTTCTATGATGCTGTTCATAGCACTATATTCTAACACTATCTCTGGATTATTCAATTAATCAGTTACAGAGGATATGGAGATTTAATTGCCTGAAAGAGAGGAAGATTATGTCATTGATTGTTTTAAGATGGAATCATCTGAAAAATGCATAAGTAGTGAGAATTTCTTCTCCATAACCAATATGCTTAGGACCTGAAGAGCTAAACTACAAGTTACTATTAATGTAGAATGAATTCATTATCCAGATGTTACATCAGTACTGAACTCAAAGAATGTTATCTCAGCTGGAGTAATACAGAATTTTACTTACTGAAATAACTAAAGCTTATGAGTACTGTAGAAGGCTTCCAAAAAAAAAAAAAAAAAGAAAACTAAAAAAACCCCAAGCAATTAGTTACCTGGGTTACACATTTTCAAGCAGGAAAAGAGAAACTGTTGATTAATAAGGATTAGTAAGAGAAAATTGCTGTTTCTGGTAAGTCTAACTGACTGACGTGAGCATGTTATTTTAGAAAAATGATGATAGGTAAATGACAGAATGGAGCACATCAAATTTTTGCTCCCAAGTCAATATTTGATTTATCAAAATAATTTTTTAAATTTATCTAGTGGCTGTTATATTTAGATATACCTTTATGTGCCGACTGCATGTTTATATAGCTGTGTAAGCTGCAGTTACCTACCTATGAAAATGAAAGGAGGTGCTTTTAAATTTGAGAAACTATCTTACTCTGAGTGCTTTAGACCATTTAAACTTATTACAAATATGTAACAACAAGATTGCCCTTCCCCCAAACCATTTCAGTCACCTATCCCTGGACCAAAATTCCTGGCAGCTGGGAGATCTTTCTCTTACCACACTAAAATAAAAAATTCACTGGACATGAGAGGCTAAATGGATTTCCTCAGTATACTCAGACAAAACACTTCTCAGAGCCAGCAGAGGGCCAGTGGTACCCTGGGGTGCATCAGGAGGAGCATTGCCAGCAGGTCAGAGAGGGGATCCTGCCCCTCTGCTCAGCCCTGGCAAGGCTGACCTGGAGCAATGCGCGCAGTTCTGGGCTCCTCAGTACAAGGCAGACACTCCTGGAGTGAGACCAGTGGAGGGAAAAAGATGATTAAGGGACTGGAGAATCTCTCTCATGAGGAAAGGCTGAGGGAGCTGGGTCTGTTCAGCCTTGGAAAGAGAAAACTGACAGGGGACCTCATCAATGTCTGTCTGTCTGTCTGTCTGTCTGTCTGTCTGTCTGTCTGTCTGTCTGTAGGGAGGTGTCAGAGAACAAACCAGGCTCTGCTCAGTGATGCCCCCCAAAGGACAAGAGGCAATGAGCAGAAACTGATGCCCAGGAAGTTCCACCTGAAAAAGAACTTTACTGTGCGGTGACCAAGCACTGGCACAGATTTCCTAGAGGGGGTGTGGAGTCTCCTCACTGGAGGGATTCAAGGAATATCTGTACCATGTGCTATGGGATGACCCTGCTTGAGCTGGACCCACTGTGATCCCTTCCAGCCTGACCCAGTCTGTGAATCTGTGAAAACATGTTTTTGACAAATGCTCTGAATACTTTCAGCTTCCTGAAGATTTAGTGCATGTCAGAAAATTTTTGAGGTCGCTATTCTGCTCTGTGGGGACACATCTGCTCCCTGTCAAAACACCTCTCTCGCCTCCTTTGGGTATATCCTCTGTTACCCCTTGGACACACTGAAGAGGTGCCAGGGAGGTAAATAGTCATGAATATGCACCATTGCTCCAATTGACAGGTTCACCTCTGTATAACATATTTTCATAGATAATCAACATCATAATTACTCCTATAAGGTGTAATTTTGAAATCTGTTTTATGGATCAGAGGAAAGACAGCAGAAGTGATCTGGTTTTTGAGATTCTCAACTAGAGAAGAGATAGCAACACATCCCAGCAACAGGAGCTCCTGTCTGTTTGTTAAACTAACTACAAGTGCAGAAAATCCAATGATATTTTATCTGCTTTAACATGCAGTCCTGAAAGTTATTGGCCTGACTTATATTTGGCTTAATTTCTATCACCTTAAAATACTGATGCAATGCCCACCAGAAATATCTAAACAGGTTACCATTATCCAGCTGAGTGTCATTCCTGCCAATAGAGATTTAGGAGAGATATTAATGAATATTCACTCTAAGTCAAATGCAATTACAGCCATAGATGGGGAGAATTTTTTTTAACTTGAAGCCATATGTATATATGCAAAATGTATATGAAATACTGCAGGATGTTAACAATATATTTGAACCAAACGAAATAAGAATCTGGACTTAGTTATACATGAGGAACCCTCTTTTCTTGGGAAAGAGTGTTTTCAACAAGATTGTAAACAGAGAAGAGACATCACATGGTTTGCATTATTTCTCCTACAAGCTTTCTCTTTCAAAATGAAGTGCTGTAAGATTTTTTTGTATTTGACTTATTGTGGTGGAGAAATAAGAATAAATTATTGAAACATTTGTGCTCATAATTAGACCAAATTGAGTCTGATCAAATAGAACCTTAGGAATTTCATTTATGCTTGAAATCTCTTGTGGAAGATGAAGAAGAAAGAAGTGAACGCACTACAGTCATCAAGATTTTCACAAAAGAACAATCTTGAGGTTAACACACTTGATTAATGTCTTGATCCAATTTCTTCCTTGGTTTGAATGATCTGGTGTTTTATATGAATTTAATTTCTCATGCCTCAGTTTCCCATTAGAAAAACAGTGATTAAGCCCTTTCCTTTCCCATTTTCTGTTTGATACAAATCTTTCCAAGCCAGAATCCATCCAGAATGTGTGCATACAAAGGAAGCTTATCACACTTACTTGACTTCTGAAAATTGGTGATAATCCTATATGAGCATGGAGATCACTGGCAACAGGCGTGCTTCCCTCTATTGCCACATTCTCACTCCTTTACATGGAGTCTGAAGGCTGAATTCAGAAAAATATAGATGCCAAAATCCCAAACTGCAACGCAGTGCAATACTTGAAGGGATACCGAAAGCCTGCAAGTAGGTGAGTAATTAGCAACCTATTGAAGAAAAAAGGTATGGGGACTAATGAGAAATGGAAACAAGCCTCTGGCAATTAACCTCTTCTCTAATAAATCTAAGTCTATACAGTACCAGGGCATGCCTAATGTTTTGCTCTGGCTGACGTCAGCACCTCCTCCTTGAATAAGTTGGATATTTTGAATATGCTATATAAAGGTACTTGCTGTCCCAGATTGTGCTGCAAAAACTTAGCACCAAAGTAGGGTATTGCAATATGTAGACTAGACACAACTTTCCCTGTGTAAAGGGAAAAGATTTTTAGTGAGGGAAGACTTGTCAAGCCTTGAAAGCTGCTAATGTCTTTGCTGCTTGAAATGCAATGAAATCAGAATGTACTTTCATCCAGGCCACTGATTAAGATAACTGAAATATAACATCAAAACTAAAACTGTGTAACTAATGGGCTTGAATTGGGAGTAAACCTCTAAGTAACACATGGTGGGATATCATCTTGTTCATTGCAACAGGCCCATGCTTGAAGAATCATTGTAGCCACCACTGGAGAACTTTTCACAAGCCTTTCCATCTGAAGGAAAGATATGAATAGGAGGCTAAGTGCGTGTGAGAATGAGTGAATGACCAATAGTTTGCCAGTGCATTAGAAGGGATGGATTTTTAACGATAAGATTGATATTGTTAGGGTTATGGATAGGTTAGACTTGCATATAGCAAGAGTTGCTCTGGCTGACCCTCTTTTGTCTTGCAGAAAGTGTTTGAAGGTCTCACTTTTCCTTCACAATTTGTCTTAACCAGCATTTTAAGACAAAGTTCTAAAAGGAAGCACAATCTAATGTACTTTCCAATCGGTATAAAGATGATTTTGTCTTTAAAGATATCTAATTTCTGTAGCAAGGGAGGGGATTGTTTTGCACCATATGGTAGCTGTCCTGTGATGTCACAGTGATTAATGACAGGATCAGTTGGACGCTCCAGTGGCGTAACAAATGACCTGGGTTTCCTGTAATGGCAATAGTTACACGCTCGTCCAGGAGCCTGCAATTAACCAAGCTCTGCTCACAGCTCCCCATGGGGTTAAGCATAACTACAGAATGAATGTGGAGACTACTACCAGGTTCATGAGGATGTGGGTCAAGCATTCTGTGACTTCTGGCAGATCCCTTAGACTGTGGATATCTGTTTCCCATCTGTAAAACTGATCTTATAATTAGCTGTTCACAGGCTCAATGTAAAACTAGCTGGTTGGAGTATGTCAAACCTTTGCAGAAGAAAAACTTTGGGTGATAATAACATTTTAGTGAAACTATCTCTGTGTTTTTAACTCTGTATCATAGACTGAAGAACCTCCAACTCTCTCTGCCTAATTGGCCTCATGATTATTTGTCAGAGAAAACATGGAAATCTTCATTAAATGCTTTGGGTTCTACTTTCAAGTCAAACAATTTTTGGGTAATCATTGTTCTCTGTCTGAAATCATTCTGGAAGCAGATAGATGCACCTACTGTGCTGAAGCAAAGCAATACAGACAAGGAATGATTCATTTATCCCAGTAGCAGCCTTATTGACAGCATGATAACTGTCATTGTAGTTATTATTTTAGCTGATGAAAAAAAATCTCAAAACAACTAAAAAATATTTATTTTCTTGATTTATGTTTTAGATGTTCTTCAGATTTTCCTGATATTTTTGGTCAAAACAACAATTGAAACATTGTTTTTAATGCTTCTTGGATATAAACTGTATTTGACACCAGGCTTTACATTTATCAAGCTGCTGAGGTCCACTGGATCCCAGGTTTTCAAATGATTCATCATTTTGAGATGTGTGCCTCCAGTGATTGCAGTATAATATTAATAGGTAATTTCATTGTGTCTCAATACCTCTTTTCCACTGCTGGTTACTGAACAGCTCAGTCAGAAAAAAAAAAAAAACAAACAAACCAATTAAAAAAATGTATTAAAAAAAAAAAAAAAAAGAGGATCCCGTTGTACTGGCATTGGGTTTTACCATAAGACACAAGGCCATTTCTGACTGGTTTAGGTTCTTTCATTTAACAAAAAGTGAATGCTCCTGGATTATGAAGAGTGTGCTTAAAGGGTGACATGGTTGGATCCTCAGGCTAACATTTTATGATTTTTTTGGATAAATCACTCCTCTCACTGGTTTCTGAACTTTGCAGTGTAGGAGTGTGTAATTTCTTCACTGGTGAGAGGAACATATCCAAAACTCTCCTACACTGCTAATATTCTGTCTGCAACAGCATCCTGGAGGGAAGTAAAAATTGCATCTCTACAGAGATTTTTCCTCAGGCTAGATGATCCAAACTATGCACTCTATAAGGTAACCAACACAGATTCATACCCTTCCTTGTGCCCTCACAGTTTTCATGACAGGTTTGGCAGTGGGATGAGCCCACAAGCTTCACATAATTCATGGAAGTGAAGGAATAACATTCACACAGATCACATTCCAGGGATGGCATCCTGCATGGTGTCTGGAGAATACCAGGTGCCAGAAACAGGGATGGGAGAAGGTGGAGGTAAGCACAGCTTGTTGGCTGGCCTCTCATTCAGAGCTCCCACTCCCTGCTTGTTCGAGGCAATGTCTTTTTATTAATGTCTTTTTCTTTCCAATGTCATTTGGAAGTGATGGTTCATGGCTGCTGGTATGGTTAAGAGAGTGAATAAAGAAGATCAGAGGTCTGTTTTGAAACTACAGTTCTGGTGGTTTTATAATGGGTAAAATTGTACACATCCTATGAATGATCTCCTGGTTTGTTTATTTTATATTGTTTTTTGTGTGATTATCCAGACATTCTCAGCTGCATTTTCTTCATTAGCCTAACTCACAACATTATTTGGTTGTTGAACTCTAAATTGAACTTCAGCTTTTGCCAAGGATCAGAATGTCTCTCTATATTTAATTCATCCAAAGTAGCTACTGAGTGACAAGGGCAGTGTTAATTTATGATTGGATATTGGAACCTGAAATAACAATTGCAAAGGGAGAGGCAAGAGGCTTTCAAAGCATGAAATTAAAACCTTTGGGCTATGGCTTAACTTGCTACTTATTTTTCTCATTTTTTTGCCATCAATACTTTTGTTCTACTCTTGATGTGATATTTTTCACAGGGCATGATCTGGGAGTTTATTCACACTTTGTTTTCATGTGATATGTGGGGTATATTTTTTATTAGTTTGTATTATATCCCATGCTCTGTCTGCTCTTACTCAGATGTCGGCTATTAATTCTCTTTATGAGAGTTATAAACTTTTCTGAGATACTTGGCTGTGGTTCTCCTTTAACTTGCATGAGAATCTGATCTCAGCAAATAAAAAATGGAGATTTCTGGAGAAACCTGAGAGTTGGAAATCTTCTGCTTCTGCATTAAACTGGCCCAGGGCACCATCATGCCCATGGATTAGTGATCAGGGAAACCAGAGAAGCTGATCCCTTTTCCTGGAAGTGTTGGCCTGGGCCAACCAAAAATCTGCCAGACAGTGCCTGGGCCCAGCTTGTGAGATGGGATGGGACAGGACAAGGGCTGTTCATGTGATGGACCAAACCAACCTGTTCAACTTCCCCAGCTGAAGGGGAAGAGTGGTGAGACTTATGAATCCAAGAATATCCACCTCTCCAATGGGACATAGAAGAGGTGCAGGATATTATTTGTTTTAATTAATATTAAAATTAAGATTAAACTTTAAAAATAAATAAGGAAACAGGAAGACAAAACATAAAATAGAAAGAAGAAATTCACTCTGGAGAATAATTGCTAACTTATTTTTATGAACTTTGGTGAAGGAGAGTCTGAATTATCTATTTTCATGACTTCTTGTCCTTAAATTGAAGGACTTCTTATCCTTGAAGTTGTTAGGTGATTCAGGGTTAGAAAGAACTTCCAGGAGGACTCTATCTATCTATCTATCTATCTATCTATCTATCTATCTATCTATCTATCTAATCTTACTCTACTACCACTCTAATACATTGGAAATGTCTTTCTTTTCTGAGTAATATGCTGAACACCTTTTAGCTTTTCCTTTTTTTTTTTTTTATTGTCTTCCACATTGACTGTTCTTTTGAAGTAGAAACACAGTTTTCTGTCAATGAGTTCACAATAGTGCTCTGAGCTATTGCAGTGACAGTTTTGATTTCATGAAATCATGATTTGAAAAGAATCCTGTTACTTAAAATAATTCTGAATTGCCAAGTATCTCAGAGGGTGAGTGTTGGCAAAAAGATAATCAAAGCAGGTGTGAAGGATTGTTGTTGGTTGAAGATTTGCTTTCTTGACTATCTGTGGAATAATCAGGTTCCACTACTGCCAAGTGAAAAATGCTGCAGGTATATAAGAAAGTTCAAATATGCTATAAACTCATTCTGCTGGTTCAGAGCTATTCAAACTATTCTGTCTGAACCAGATTTAATATTTTGATGGAAGAGGTATCTGTCCTGTGCAAAGGGCAAAAAATCATAAAACCAGTATAAATTCTTGTAGTTCAACAGCCATGAACCCACTTCAATCAAGATGAGATTTGATGGTTGAACTATAAGGATCAAATGCTTTATTTGCAATTAGGCCATTGGTTTTGTCAAATAAATAGTGCCTTTCAAACAATAGTTAGGACTCTTCCTTCCAGCACCTAAAGGAAGCAGGAGGGGTATTTTTCACAAGGGCATAGGACAAGGGAGGAGGGCTTTAAACTAAAGGAAGTTGAGTAAGTTTAAATTAAATTCTTCCCTGTGAGGGTGGTGAAGCAATGGAACAGTTTGCCCAGAAAAGCTGTGGGTGCTCCATTTTTGGAGCTGCTCAGGATTGGGTTGGATGAGGCTTTGAGCAATCTAGTCTAGTGGAAGGTGTCCCTGCCCATGGCAGGAGGGGTGGTACTAGAGGATATTTAGGTCCTGCACAACACAAACCATTCTATGACTCTAAGAAACAAAAGACATTTTACTCATTGTACTGAATCACTCCAAAGGGTAAAATTTTATTCTGAAAAAAGAAAATTTCAACTAACTGGTCTTATGTATCAGACTAAACTCTGGTTTCTATTATGCCAGGTTCAATTGAGATCCCTCTAAGTTCTGTAAAAAATTGTACCCTGGTCAACTGATGTATCATCATTGTGCTAAAAAAAGTGTAAATGGGATCTGAATGAATTCTTGCAGTTTGTGACAGTTATAAAACAGAAAGTATTGATACAGACAAACCTTAGAAAGTACTAGTGCATGAGTGGCAGGATAACTTTTCCTAAAAGATGTTTTGAAATCTCACTGGGAAAAGGTTTTGATGAAAGTGAGTGATACAGCCAGAAAGAGCAGAAGGTTATAGATAAATCTTTGTCCTTTTTTGGACTGCTCACTCTGCCAGGTTTGCATGTATCTGACATTGTTGAAATGATTTAGAATTCTACAGAAGTCTCCCCACACAGAGGAATGAGGTGAAGGAGTCGAGTAAACCGGAATGAATCTCAACGCACCATCAATGCAGTGCCAGAATTTTGCAGTGCAAAAGTTGATGGAATTGTGTCTGAGAAGTCAGTGGGAAATTCCCACAGAAAAATTGGATTCAGTTTTTGTTGCTGCTTGTCACTTCCTGGTTGCATTGAAACCACCATTTATTGTAATCCTGCCTGGGTGTCCATGAAAATGATTTGAGTCAGAGCCAGCAGTAACTCATTTCTTTCCTATGTAGCTGTTGCTTGCTAGAGTCTTAAATTGTGAATGGCTCCACTGCAGAAATAAGCACTCAGTTTTTAATCAAGGATCCTGATACAGATTTAAAATCAAGAGATTATATTACTAAATTATGCCTTATAAGACTAAAAAAATACTATTTTTTATTCTGTTTTGTTAGACTTATTAGTTGGCATTTTAAAGCTTTTCCCTGTAACAATGCAGGATATTTTAAAAGGTTTCTGGTGCCATAGAAATTAAAGGGGTGTCTTTAGCTCCTCTATATTTATAATTACATAATTTAAAAATGTATTAATTTTGTTACATGCAAGTATCCTCAAAATTCTTACTTCTGAGAAGTAACATGGAGAGTAGTAATTCCATATGAGTAAGGATAAGACAGGGAGCTGGATAGTAACGTTGCTGCTGGAACAATTTGAAGCAAATATATAAATCTGTCACTAGATATTTAGAAATAATTTCTCTATGAGCAGACTATTCTCCTTTAAACATTCAGAGATTTCTTTCATCACTTTGGGCAAAAGAATTTTTCTTGGGTTCCACAACGCACTGTAACAATTCTAAATGCACTAAATAATTTATTTATTTTTTTTTAATCAGGCAGACACAGGCTGAAATGCTGGATCCAAATTATTTGCAGATTAAGGAAAAAATTATATGCATTTACTTGATTCCAGCTGGCTGCAACCTCTATTATCAAACAGTACTAAATGCAACCAGCATCAAGTTTGAAGAAACTTGATATCTGAGCCTGACTTACGTTCTTAGGCTCAGAACCATTTTGCTTGGATGCATTTCAAACACCAGAATCATTCTCATCAATGACAACAGACTATACTGTCAATCTATTATTGACATGGGAGAACACACTTCAAGAGCAGTCTTGGGAGGAAGGCTCCCACAAACTTTGTGAAAACCTCAGAACTGGTGAAATGGCCCATAATTTTACCCCTACACCTCTGTATCTGTTTCATACAAAGAAATGGTATTTTAAGTTCCTGTACAAAGAGAACCTGACCCATACCTGAAATAATGTCTCCTTCCTCAATGCAGTGTGTTTTTGTGATTATTAGGGTAGCCTCAGAAAGGCAGACTGAGAAAATCCACCAAACAGGAAGACAAATGAACTGACTAGTGAGTCCAGCATCATGATCAGTTTTCTGTTCTACAAAACTCTTTCTGATCTCTTGGCCTTGTTGGAGCTGGTTGTCAAAAAGTTGATCAAGACATGCATGTGAACTTCCGGAATAAGTACCCCTGCTTCTTTTGTAAAAGTGTATTCTTTATTGCCCTAAAGCCAGCACAGAGCTCTAGAGCACATCTGTGGATGCAGGTTACATCACAGAAGCAAAACACAGCAAGCAGCCCTGGTCCTCTGCCCAGTAGGAGGAACTTATTTTTATGAGCTCACACGTTCAGACTGAATGTGATTCACCTACCTGCAGAGGTCCAAAACTTGCCAGTCCGTGTCTGATGGGAAGAGGTGTTGTTGGGGTGTGTGTTAGGTGTGGCACTGTGGGTGCAGGTGTGTGTGAGTGCTTGTGAGCTGCTGCCCTCTGCTGCACACCTTCCTGTCAGCTCACCTCCAGCCAGCTCCTCGCCCCACAACGAGCTCATCATGTGCTGAAGCTGGAGAAATTACTTCCCTCCTGCCAGTGAGACATTCAGAGAGTCACCAAGCTTTTCTCTGAGCTACCCATGAAACTTCTAGCAGGCTACAAGTGTCTTGCAGTGGAATAGAGCGCTGCTTCTGCTCTGGCATCCGGTGAGTGTGCAGATCTCCTCAGCTACAGCATCTTCACCATCACTGTAGCAGTGGGAAGAGGCTTCTACATGAAGACAATCTCTGTATGAATCCTGACAACTGCAGTAAGAAATACCATAGCAATAGGCATGGAAGTCAGCACAACCTAAAATTTTAAGATGCTTCTCACTTTATGTATCCCCAAGACAAGAGGAATTTCCTTCAAGCACCACTGGGGAGGTTGTGTCAGTCCCTGGTCTAGTTTCTGACAGACCATGGGCTCTGTCAATCACTTCCCCTCACAGCATGGAACAACAAGGCATGAACAATACTTCTAAGAGAAGGGGAGAGTGCAGATCCTGCCTCTCTGCCCACCACTTCAAGAGCAATGGTTTTCACCCATGGAGAGCTGCCTGAAGGACTCAGTATTTGTATGTCTGAGGAGCGTTCTGGAGAAACTGAGTGTGATGAGAAATCTGCAAGTTAAAAACAGGACAAAATGTGTGTGTCTGGCAGTCTCTGAGGACAGAAAACATAGCTTAGACTGTGCAGAGAGCTGCAAGGGTGCTGGATATGGGAAATATTTTTTGACCTAAATTTTTTTTTTTTTTTTGTTCAGATTCAGGGTCTCTGCTTCCTGACAAGGTGCTAGTGAAGATGGCTTAAGAACAGGCAAGTTTTGGCTTAGGCTGAGAGCTGCCCAGACACTCTCCAGACTCCAGGCAAGCAGAAGACCTTTCCTTCTGCTCCCTGCTGCTCAGTGACAGGGCTGCAGGAGGCTACAGCCCTTGCAGGTCTGTCAGCCAATTTGTTCCTCTGAATGCCCCCTAACCTAACTCTGCTGCAAAAGACTTCAGCTAGCTGAAGCTGTTTAAAAAAGATTTTGCTGGCCTGGTTCATTCTGATTCAGATCATTTAAATAAGCATGTTTTTTGTAAGCAGCAAGCTGGAGCAGTCAAAAGGGCAGTAAAAAATATCAGGCTGAAGAGTGTCAGATCACAAAATTCAACCACAAAAGGACACAGACCCGACACCCAAAGACAGTTATGAATGAAGAAGCTCCTAATATATTCTTTCCTTACAGCCTTAAATTTCCATGTGTATTTGTGGAAGTGTGCACATGCAGTAGGAATGTCTACACAAGCCATGGGCCTGGACAGAGAAGGGATTATGTAAAATGAATAATAAGAAATGAAATGGCTCACAACTACACATTGTCAAACCATCCAAATTCAAATGCTTTTTCTCTCACAAAATTGTTATTTAAGACTTTCCAAATAGAATTCTCTTTTATTTATCTTGCACATGCTTTTACTCCTTTCACCTGCTCTCCCTGAAATTTTTTTTTTAACTGCAACATCTGGAATTTTGAATTGATTTGAGCTGTCTTAATATGCCTGGTGATATGAATAAGAAATAATGGTACAACACCACATCTTTTACATTTTCCAGTGTGTGGTTGAAGCAGACTAGGACAGTCAAATACAGAAAAAAACATGAAAGTATAATGGCTTTGTGAGCATATTGAATTACTGATGACACAGGCAACATAAAATTCTACTTAAACGCCAGGGTTAACCAGGACCTTGCAAGTGATTAATCATTGGTTTTAAAATACTGAACCTTTTTGGCTAATAATATTTCTACCATTTTAAATTCACCAATTACTCTCCTTATGATTCATATCTCCCCTTCATTATTCCAACCTTATTAACATTTTTATTATATTCATAAGAGTAGCCAGTCCTGGTTGCAGCCTCTAAGGACACATTTAGGACTTAGTCCAGACGTCTAAGAAAAAATGAACACATCTTTCTCATGGCTGGACGCCTGGTCTGGAATGAACACTGGGTAAAATATGACCACCAAATGTGTGACCAAAGAGGGTAGATTATGACTGCACAGTCTCCCCTGACCAGCACTACAAAACCCTCAGCACCTTTTCCTTACGTGTCCAGCCTTGAAGAAAGCTTTAGTATGGCTTGTGGGGTTTTGCTGCTGTTCCTCAGTTTTCCAGGGACAGTTGTGTTACCCATGGTCACTGAGTGGGGGAAGACATTGGTGCATTGGCACTGTTAGCAGAGAGCAGCTGCTTTGTGCCTGTATGAGTTTCAGGCACATATAAAATATGAAGGAAGCTTGTCAACTCAGATTAACCTTGGAGACAACCCTTCTCCATCCCATATTGCAAAGAAAGAAAGAAAGTCTGGGGAAAAAAAGAGCGTATTGGTGAATACATGGCTTTGACTCTGGGCAATCAACATTAAACTTCTCCCGTTTGTTGGCCACCAAAACAGTCAAAACAGAGCAAGGCAAGTTACTTTATTATAGCACAAGTCTCCAAGTGCAGTTCGAGAGGAGGCAGGTCCTTCCAGATATTCACTTCAAACACACAGATGCAAAAAAAAACCTCTAAAAATGACAAACTGAGATTACATAAAAAATTTCAATGCGCAGCACTACTAAAAGAATATGTTCTTGATGGCAGCAGCTCAAATAAATCACTCCTACTGAGCTTGCAGCTGCAGTTTAGAGCTTGAATCTCTGCTTTGATTTAAGAGAAGCTAAAGGAGTGGGGCTTTTCCAAATTATAGTGAACTTGTTGCTAATGTAGGGAATTTTAGGTTTCTGGAAGAAGTAAATTGTGAGGTTAAACACCACCTCCTTTTAAAAAATTGCTCTGAAGACTGGAGCTCTAGTAATCTAATATGGAGTTAATAAAACCTGTATAGAAAAACAGGAGGGATGATACCAGGGTTTCTGTGAAATTATTTTTGAAGACAGTCTGGGGCTTTGTGAAATATCTTATACAAGTTCTTATTCCTTTTCAGAGCAGTTATGGGACTTGTTAAGTACACTGGCACTTTGTAATAATGGAGATATTTAAGAGTACTTTTTATTTCTGGGGAGATGTACAAAAACTTGGTTTTCATTTTCTCTTCAGCTGCCTTTGGCATCTTACCTCTGCTTTTAGGAACTCTTTTCCCTTTATGTCATTGGGTCTTTGATTTATCACAAACACTTGCATACCAATTATCATGGGAAAATTGTATCTGCTGGAAAGTCAAGTGCTGCTTACTGTTTGCTTTTTCAGGCACAGAAAAGGGATTTAATGAATAATTATGTAAGAATAATTTTATTACAACAAAATAAGCTATTGGCACTTTTTGTATATTTATTAATCTTTATTTTTACTTATTGACTTTTTTGTGTTTAGAAGATGTACATATGCATCGGAAGAATCCTTCACTGATTTTCATAAAATTTACTTTTCATGCTATTTCTTATGCACCTTTAACCTTACCACATTTCGGATATACTGATACTCCTTTCCAATCCAAATAGGCCTCTTAGAATTTTGCCCTGCATTCACATTTGATATTTGGGTATTTTCAATGAGACTGAACTTCATTCAACATTGCATTTTACATCTCATGACTATTTGCCTCTGTGGAAATCAAAATGAAGTTAGTATAGAAAGTTACCATGCTGATTTTGCAGCATTACAAGACTGCATCAAAATAGCTCTAAGTGACCACACACAGTGCAGTGAGGCTAGAGAGGTGGCCAAATATTTGTAGCCAAATATTTCTAACTATTCAGTATTTTCTAGCAATATGCTGGGACACTAGCTTCTATTGTCCAAGAAGGAATTCTGTCACCTATTGAATAAAATGATAGTTTGCATTTGTTTATTGCTTGTCATGTAGAATTAGAGAGTGGATTAATCTGCCTGTTGATGTAATTTGGGTGTTCTTTTGCATGCCACTGAAATGCAGCCACCTCTGGGGAGATGTGTGGCAGCTGTGTATAGCTTAAGGCATTGCAACAGTGTGGGAACCAAGTGAAGAACTGTGATTTAGGGGCAACCTGGATCTTTTAACAGTTAATGCTCAATAAGTTCTTTGAAATGGTGACTTTACTGCCAGTTGCAGCAGCTGCTGGACTCTTACACTCCCATAAGGAGAAAATTAGAAATATCTAATTCCTTGATGTTTTGTTGTTGCTGCTGATTTAATACAACAGACGGCTGCTGTTTGTTTGTTTGTTTATAGAACTAAAGACATAAGAAAAATAAAATTTTTAGGAAAATAAACTATTCTTAGCTACTAAGCATTCACACTTCATAGGTATATAGGTTTTTATTGCTGTCTGCCTGCCAGCATTCTTATGCAGTTTATCTGCTGCTTCTCTTTAGCTGCAGTTTTCATCTCTCACTGTTTCCACAAAACCTCAATCTGCCAATCAACCTGAGAAGATGGAAATTAGCATAAAGTGATAAAAACCAATGGAACAACAGTATTTTCCAAAACAATAATTTGACCCCTTGGAGTAAAAACTGTTTCAACAACCACTGTGTATAATGTTATTTTCCATAATAACAGTTAAAAGTAGCCATTTGTTCAACGTAAGAGATGTATGCCCAGGGGTCTCAAAGATTAGATAAGGGTTGTTTTGCCTTGGGATGGAGTCCAGAGAATTGCAGCAGCTGCATGTGCTCATCCATTCAACACCCAGAAAAGCTGGTGGCAAAGAAAAAGTTTCAGAAAAGGTAGGATGTCAAGAGGAGAGACACCTGGGGGAATGTTTTTTGAAATATCCAGTGAGGTTTTGAATATTCAGTGGAAAGGTGCAGCAATTTCAGCAGGTGAGACTGGGAGTGCCTCCATCCAGAGGACTCTGAGGTCCATGGATCTGGGCTTCCTCCAGAGAGCACCATGATTTGCAAGCTGTGAGTCCACCTTCCCTCATGCAGAGTCAGCTAATCAAGATCTAATTCTTCACCAGAAATTGCCCAATGCCACTCTCTGAGGAGTCCTGTTATTGTTAGAGAAAAATATGAAACTCTACATTAACGAAATCAGACAGAAAATGGGAGTCCAAGAGTTCAATCTGTATGTAGAAATAATAACTTGCTGCACATTAAAATAGACAGAAAAGTAAATTCCTACCACATGCCTAAGGAAAGAAACTATAATTATTGGAGTCTTATGAATGAGGAAACCAAGACATATTTTAGTTTATATGTCTCACTTAGCAAAAATTTTAAATGTCATAAGTAGCGGTAAATCCTAGAAATACTAAATCTCTGCTCTGCTGCTTTATGGTAGTGACCTGTGTTAATAATTTTGTAATAATTTGGTATGAAGAAACATTTTCTGTGCATTTATTGGTTTCCAACATATTAGTATTGAATAAAATTGTCTGCATTTAAGTGAAAGCTTAAAAATAAATATTCCTTCTCAATTTTAGAATAAATTCTAATATTAAGTATAAAAACAAAATAAGATGAAACTGAGCTGATGTCTTTCACTTTACATTGGTTCTAGAAGTGATCAGAACAGTTCTATCTAAGGTCCACACAATAGATTTGAAGTTAGTTCATCCTTCTGTAAGGGAAGAAATCACAATTGGCCAATTTAGAAGCTGGAATGTTGCCACAAGAAATCATTGTCTGATGGAAATCAAATAATAGTTATTGCTTAAATGTGCTGAATAAAATCTCTACAGAGGATGCACTTCATAAATAGTGTTTATTTTCATGCAGTTTCCATACATATGATGCAGTAGTATCACAAAGGCAGAGATAGCAAGACTGTGAAGAAAGCTGTGTAGCAGTAGATTATTTAAGGGTCAGTCTGGTGAGTTTTACAGCTTTATTACTCTAACAAATTCCCAGCCTGTCAAATTTTTTTGAAAAATAATGGAAAGAGAAAAAAAAAGAGAGAAGAAGACTTGGGATATGTGAGTTTAGTGTGGCTGCAAAATGCACAGAAAGCTGCTTTGCAGACAGTGACAGTGTCAGAAGGCTGTCCCAGGGTGCTGTCCTCTTCTCGTGACACAACCTTCTGCAGCAATGAAGTTTAACAGGAAACTTGTTCTCCTCTTTGGAGCTTTGTTTTACCTTTCAGCTGCTGTGGGATAGAACCTAGAAAATTATGCTTTTGGGGAAAACACAGCATACTAAAACTATTAGTTCAGAGGAAATTTCTCATCTAATGCACTTCCCTGTGCCTTTCTCCTCAGTGCAGCAAAAAGTACATTGGGCAACTCTATTTGTCAGTAGCAGTTAAATTAAAGGATGGGAGAGAAGAATCAGAAATGTTTATTCAATATTTTTGTTCTGTTTAATATAAATTTGACAATTCTCTTTGTGTATTTTAAAGCAAAAGTGGTCAAATAATAAAATTTAATTCCTTATGCCTTTGTTTCAATCTCCACAAAACTGCTTTTGCACCGAGATTTCAAAATATTCAGAGAGTTCTGTGAAAGATTCCCATGGTCAGTTTCCTGAATAATTAGTTTACAATTTTTCATGGATATCTGATATCTTTCAGACATTACCTTTGGGGAGAGTAAGTTGTCACAGGAATAGCAAGAGGGAGATAGCAGATTTACAAGAGGAAGAATCTAAGCAAGCTGCTATGCAGACATTTCAATTCCTCCACAGACTTTGCCATATAATATATATCCATTGGAAGAAATCCTGTTTCCACTGAACCCAGTAGTTTACTGATAATTTCCAAGTGACTGATATTTTACCTGAGGAATTTTGAAACGGATGTAAACCATCATTCTTCAGGACTCTGAGGAGCAGCCAACAGCTGCAGTTGGGTAGGGAATTCTCCCTGCGGGCAGCTCATTTATGGTGTGGCACAGCTCCAGGCCCTGTGCCCAAGTGTGAAGCCACACTGAGAGACTGACCCTGGTTCTAGCAGCACAAACCTTCCTACAGCAGAGCTCCCACTTGACAGCCTCACTGGGACTAACTGAGGTTTTTCCCTGTCCCTGAAAGGGTTTATATAAGACTGTTTCTACATTTCTGGGCAGACCACTTCTTCATCCCTTCAACAACTCTTTGCTCCAGAATTCCTTACACCTTATCCTCATTTATGTAGGATTAGTCCCTTTTGAAGACAGGATTTTAGACTACATGGACCACTAAATTTTTTTCATAAGATCACTCTCAGAAATGTTTCACCGTGTCATGTAAAAAGAATTTCTTGGTATCTGACAAAAAGACAATGGTCACAGAGAGCCACTGTCAGTGCAGGGATTTCATATTTCACTGATCCTTATCAGATTCAGACATTTTTATCTAACCAAGTATCATCTTCTCCCCTTCTCCAGCTCTTCAGCATTTACCTTCTGCTTAATACAGGCTGAAGTGTTTTGCTTTCATTTTCGACTTGCCTTGTGTCCAGGATAGATTTCAGCTTAATGTCAGTTTAATCTGACAACTCTGGTTCCTTCTCTGTTACTTTCCCATCCTCCCCAGAGCCTGCAGCACCTCCTAATTTAGTAGTGTCTTCAGATTTAACAAATGGGGTGTATGCTCCTTCTTCAGTGTCATTACTAAAAATATAGAATAAGGCTGGGCCAAATTCTTATTGCCACAGCACTTCCCTACAACAAGATGCATTTCTCTTGAAATTATACCTCAGTGAGTGCTCCTTTCATTGTGCATCCCCAGTGCTGAAGATGTGCTGTAAAATCATAGATAACAATGGACTAGAATATTCTGATATCTTAGGTTTAAATAAACTATATTTCAAAACTTTCCTTGTACATTTGGAGCTTGAAATGCAGGTGTACTATGTCTCAGTAAACAGAGGAGATGTATTAAGGGGTTTGGGAGAGCTTGGAAAGCACAGATTGAGCCAACTGTTTGACTTTGGGAGAATGCCTAATGTTTTATTAGCACTTCTGCTTCTTCTCAAGAGAAGTCAATGGTCTTTTGGGAGGTCTGATAAAATAAGTCATTAATGGGGTACTAGTGTTTCCAAGGAGGGAATTTAAAATCATTCTGTACTTCAAAAAGTGACTTTTTATAAGTGTATCTCAAGTTATTCTAACTTGTACCTCCAGTCATAAAAGGCATGAGGTATGAGGAGACTGTCAGGGTAATGACATCCTCCCTGGGCGCTTTGCTAATGTGTAAAGCTAAATAGCAGTTCCAAAGAGTTGGCTTACCTGGGATTTCTCAGTAAGGTCAACCTCTTGTCAGATAGCTATTTTCTGAATGCAACCTAACAGAAAAACTTAATGACCTCTATTTACTCAAGTAGAAATCCATCAAAGGGACAATTAGCTAATTTTAAGCATAAATTGGCTCCCTGGTGAGAAACAAGCTTATAAATAAACCATTTCATTTGTTCACTGAACTAGACTGTCATGCAAGTGAAATTGCTGACTCCAAAGCAGACAAATCGGCAAACTTTTCTTGCCTTAAGTGCCCTGAGAGGAGTTAGGGAGAGAAGCCATGGGAAGCAGTTTCCTTTGCCACTGCTGCTGTGCAGGCAGGCTGGATCCAGGCTCATCCCTGCTGTATCTACACCATTCTCAGAGTAAGGCAGCCCAAGCTCTGTTGGCAGGCAGTAAATGGTGCAGACAGACAGAGCCCCTCGGGTCTCCAGCTTGCATGTCAGCAGCATGGATGTTAGCCCAGCGCACAGAGGGAAGAGCAGGTCCCACAATTCCTGTAGAATCCAAAATGTTTTGCGTGAAAGTTGCACTGTTGCAGAGTTGCTTTTTCCTCTCTTGGCTATTCCTGACACTGTGGTACACGAGCACCTTTAGCCTTCATTGCAATTGTTTTTCCAGTGCAGAACAGTTTCCTGAAGGAAGTGCTGGCTTCTGGCAGAGTCACCGTGCCTCAGTTTCCCGTGGGAGGCTCTTGGTGGGACCTTTCCAGAGGAGTGAAGCAAGGAAGAAAGGTCTGTATCTCAGGAGGTTGCCTTGACACACACTGGGGGCTCTTTTTTTTCCCCAAACCAACATTCCTTGAAAGCAGCACGTGTGTCTTGCCAGCACTCATCCCCACACTATTTCCACAATACTAGCTTTGTTTAAGAGAATGCAGGGCGATACCCTCAGGGTACTTAAGATGTGACAAATAGGGCAATAGGGAAAAGGAGGGACATTTGCAGACCAGCTTCCAGTTCCATTAGATGTGGGGACTGAAAATGTCTGATAAGACCTCAGTGAATTTTCAAGCAGGAGCTTTCCTAGGTCAGGTGGGGGCTCAGGAGGGAAACTTTATAGCTGTCTTCACTCTAGTTGAATAGTTTGCTCCAGTTTGCTGTGCTCAGTGCTGTCAGACCTGAGATTAATTGTTTATAAAGGCAGCCAAGTAACTGCTAGAGGCAATAAAAAGAGGAAGAAAGAACAGATCCTTTAAGCAGAATTTAATTACCTTCTTCTGCACATTGTTTTACTTTGCCAGATTAATATATAGTAACTTGTATAAATGCGTGTGTGTGCCTGTGCATGGGATGCTGCATGTGTGGTGAGGTTGTGTTTGCACACCAGTTTGCTCTGTTCTTAATGCTGATTATCTTTGCTCATAGGAATAGTCCATGAGTAAATCAATAAGTGTCATCCAAACTAACCTGAAAACAAGTGACACTCTTTTCACAGCTAGGAAACAAGCAGCCTCCATCCTCAGGTAGATTACCCATGCTCAAAAAATTTTTGGGACCCTCATCATTCTGTGAAGTAGAAGGCAGAAAAGTTCAAAATGTGGCATTTTGCTTTGGTCTTTCATACTGGATAAGTGATAGGAAGGTCTGTTCATGCAGAAGGTTTCTCCCAGGAACTTTACCTTGATGGGGCTTTATAGGGTCTCACCTGACACACTTATGCGTTTAGGCCTGGCTTAGAAAACTTGTGACTCATCTATTTTGAAGTATCAGATTATTTTCAGCTGTAGCATTGAAATCTTTCCAAAAATCACACAGGAAAATGCATTAGGAAAACTCAATATACATTTTTTGCATAAAATCTTAGCTTCACCACAGCTTAGTTGCCTACTGTCTCATTAACTACCCATATATATTCTTTATTTCACACACACATGAACACATATACATATATATATATATATATATATATATATATATATATATATATATATATACACAAACACAGAATTGTGTCCTGGAAAGAAGGAAAACTGAGGAACATTTGTCCTAATATCATTAGATATTTCTGGTAGAGGCAGGATAGCTTTTTGTTTCCTTAAATTCCTGTACAATCTGAGTTGATAAATGCCATAACTGAAATTAATAGCCATTCTCTAGAAGTTACAGATGTGGAAATATAAGTCAATAAATACAATTAGTTCAGTCCTTAACCAACCCACACCAGACCTGCGGTAAATGGAGCTACCTCCATTTACAAACCATTTAAAGATACAATTTAACACAAGAAACATTGTCAAGAATTTTTTTCCTTCCATTTAATCTTAGTGTTTAGAAAAGAAAGAGTCTGCTACAGGAAAGAAAAGAAAAGAAAAGAAAAGAAAAGAAAAGAGAAAAGAAAAGAAAAGAAAAGAAAAAAGAAAAGAAAAGAAAAGAAAAGAAAAGAAAAGAAAAGAAAAGAAAAGAAAAGAAAAGAAAAGAAAAGAAAAGAAAAGAAAAGAAAAGAAAAAGAAAAGAAAAGAAAAGAAAAGAAAAGAAAAGAAAAGAAAAGAAAAGAAAAGAAAAGAAAAGAAAAGAAAAGAAAAGAAAAGAAAAGAAAAGAAAAGAAAAGAAAAGAAAAGAAAAGAAAAGAAAAGAAAAGAAAAGAAAAGAAAAGAAAAGAAAAGAAAAGAAAAGAAAAGAAAAGAAAAGAAAAGAAGGCTAAGAATAGACCTTAAAGTATGTTTGGTAGAAGAGGACTCATGCTCCCAGTATTTTGTGGAGAACCACAGCTGTGGGTCAGCACACATTCCCATAAAATAGTTATCAGATGCAAGCACGAAGTTTCCCAGCAGTACTCTGTGGTTCAGTTAGCAGCTAGCAATTCTCACCACACAGCTGAAGTCATTTCCCTGGGTTTGCCCTAGTTTTTTAAACAACATGAAACACACCGCAAATTCTGGAAAGCTGAGAAGATAATTCTTGAAGCCAATGCTCAGTTTGGGAAAACTATAGGAGGGGGAAGAGATTTAAGGTATGTGTACAAGGCATACAGGCACATCCTGTCTTGGAGTGTATCTTCATTGCAACAAAAGGAAAAGTTGTTTTCAGTTATTTTTTCAAGGTCAGACCACACACCACCCTCTTCCCAGCTTGCAAATTTATCTCTTGCTCCCTGCAGGAAGGAATAGCTGAGATATTCATATCAAAGCTGCAGGCTGGGGTCGGAGCAAGCGTCACTGATGAGACGTTCCCAGCGTTTAGAGCCATCCCTAAATTTGGTGGAAAGAAAACCCATCTGTCTTCTGTTTCCCTTTACTGGATGATTTGATCATGCCTTAGAAGGCTAACACTCCAAGAGTGCTGAGTGAAGATGAGTGCCAGCTATTCCATGTGGTTTTCTTGGACCCTTCCACAATGTTGAATCTGAACTGAAATCAAACACAAGTCCTTTCAAACTTGCTTTGTCAAAATAATGTGTCCTCTAGATGGGAAACCAACTAGGTCAACCAACCATTTCGGCTTATAATGATAAAAAAATAATTATAAATGTTTTTAAAGATTCTGGTTGCAGTGCAAATGAAGATGCATGCTGGTTTTTTGCAAAGAGGTCATACTGCTTTAGGTATTCATTGTCATGGCCGTTGCTCATGCAGGGAATGCTAAAATTGCTAATTTCTGTTATCTTCCATAGGAGTTGCTTAGTCTATTCTTAGATGGTGTTGCATGGGAAGGATAGTGTCAGCACTGCATAAGCTGAGATGGACAGAGAAAAGAAATGGGGGGTGGGGGGGGGGAAGGTATTTTCTTGAATTTTGGCACCAGAGATGTCTTATTCCTCCATCTAGTCTTCTCTGACTTTGTCTCTGGTCAGCAAAAATAGAACAACATCCCTGGAAGATAATTCAGGGCACCTAAATCTAACATCAGTTTAAAATGACCTTCTGGAAGAGTCTCTGCTTTGATCCATTAACAGAGGGAGAAAAGCCAGTTCTATCTGGTGAAGTCAATACCTCCTGACCAGTGCTGTTATCTGAGGGAAAGTCCATGAAAGGATGAGAAGATAGCTCACAACTCCTTCTGTTCTTCTTTGTACACCTCCATTTCACCTATCATAGCACATGGATCCCACTTACAGCTGAACCATGGGGCCCTTGATGTTCACCATGCTGAGGCTTTTAGATTAATTTGCCAGAGTTAACCTCCATACCACCAGAGAATAGAGATGCTCCAGATTGCATTATTGTTTTTCTTGATGGACTCAGTATTATTAAATCTTGTGGCATAGATGAAGACAGGAAGAAATGATAATGTGAATTTGAAGATCATACAGGAAGGCTATAAGACCAGATGGGGAAAAAAGTAACTATTTTTATGATCTAAGA
This sequence comes from Fringilla coelebs, assembly GCF_963513975.1. Classification (NCBI taxonomy): domain Eukaryota; kingdom Metazoa; phylum Chordata; class Aves; order Passeriformes; family Fringillidae; genus Fringilla; species Fringilla coelebs. The sequence goes on along the minus strand of NC_140028.1, from coordinate 10,740,191 downwards.
AAGCATTTACATATGCTAGAACTTTTAAATATAGTTGCTAGAACATTTAAATCTGATGTAAAGTGTTCTTTCAAAATGAGAGAAAATGAAAAATAGGATATTAGAAGTACAAATCTTACACGCCAATCCCAACCCCTATTCTGCCTCGTGACCACAGGAAATCTAATGTATTTCCCACATTTTCTAAATAAAGTCAGTGATAAACAGTTATTATTATCTAGCTCCTAGGTAACATTTTTATCCATCAATTTCAAACTACATTGCTAACAAGGTTGCATTATTTTTGTTTTCCAGATTTGGGGCAGAGACTGTGCAGACATTAGCAAAAGGACTTGTCCAGCCTTCCTAGCAGATTGAATTGGAACAGGACACACTTTTACTTCGGTTACTCCTAAATAGAGTAACTGAATTACCTGCTGACTCCCACTTGGCAAATTTCTCACTAATCCACAGTGGGTTCTAGACTGAAGCAATCAAAGTTTGAGGAACCTCACTCTGAGTTGAAAGAAATGATGTACACTAAGTGCATAGTAAATATTTTATGCATCGTCTCCATAAGACACCAAAGATTAGTATATCATTGCTCAAAATACAGGTAAGAATTTGCTTGACAGAAAAATGTTGCTTTCGTGACTATTTTGTATAGCTGGTCAGCAAATGGATTTTCCAACCAAGGGGAAAATAGAAGCAAAACAGAATCTTGCAAAATTCTTTAATGGAATAGCATGCAAAATAAAACCTGTGTTCACTTCAGGTCAATGAAAAACCTTTATTTCAATAAACTGAAAATATTATTGCAGGCAGACCTTTCATTTGTTTTTTTAAAATAAGAAAATCGACTTTTCAAGTATGTTTTAAAAATTGATTTAAAAATAAATATGATAAAAATCAATAAGATTTCCAAATTATTCATTCATCATAGACAGAAAAAGTTTTCAAAGGTGAATTTTCCAACTATTTTCTTCTCCATACTTCCCATTTTAAATGTAGATGTTTACTCTGCAGTGTGGTCTTTTAACTGCTCTAAATACTTCATACCTTTTACAACAGTTCCTATATTACTGTTTCAAACCATTCCATATTTTTACAATTAGCACCCTAACCTTCTCTTATCAATCTATTGTAATGATTTACTTTGTTCTAGTTAATAAGATACTTTTGTTCATATTTGTATTTCAGGATATTTTGCTAATTTAGTTTCTGTTTAACAGTAATGCTTCTGAGTGGATCCAAATACGTTAGTGGGGTTTACTTGGTCTTGATATCAACAACAATGTAGCACTGATTCACAACTTATCAGAAGTAAGCTAAACGGTTTTAAGGAACAAACTACTCAGTGGACTGGAATGCTTCTGATGCCAGCAATGATTTCCTTCAGATCTTCTGGAGTAAAACTGCTACAACAGAAACCTTCAGAGTTATTAGATTAAATTTCAGAAACTTTAACAAAATTGATAATGGGAAAATCCCCCCTTCCTAACCATTCAGCTGGTATTCCTGTGTAGATATAGATATAGATTAGATATAGAAATAGATAGATGATATAGAGATAGACTGATAGATAGATAGATAGATAGATAGATAGATAGATAGATAGATAGATAGATATTATATCAATATTGATGATATAGATATAGACATAGATATACAGATATATTCTGGCTATCAAGTTTGCATGGTGTGTATTTTATGTTCAGTGTGTTATGCCAAATCACAAGTATAAGAAGGCAAAATGTAACACAGCCTTGAGATATTGAAACAAATCTCATATCTTCTGATGGCCCAACTTTTGACATTTGAATATTTCCATTTGACAACCGTGCCATGTCTTTCCATTAGCATTTACCAGGCTCAACATCTTCAAGAAGGTATTAGGATGCTGAATCAAAAAAGAGCTGTCAGCATTGTAAGCAGCATAGGCCAGAAGCTCCCTTTTACCACAGACTGAAGATCTGTAGTCCTGAGCTGCTCAGACTGATTGCTTTTCCCATGGGGTGCTCTGGCTGAGTGTCTGGAGCAAGCTACCACCCTTACATGGAACGGTTACAAGAAAAGACTATGGGCAAAAGTTAAGTGGGAAAAGAAAACTGAACTAAAAGCAGTCATTCAAGGCAGAAAAGAGCTAATATAGGCTTTGGACAGCCTTTCTGATAGCTTGTAAAATATAGTTGCCTTTCCCTCGATGGAGACATCAAACATCCCTTTTTTATGCTTTTTGGTACTTAACACTGCTTGTGATTTCTAACTCTTCTTTCTATCTCTTTCTAACAGAGTTTCTTAAAATTAGACAAAGACCTCAAACACTATTAGGGAAGGTCAGATGGATAGATAGACACATGCATGCACACAGAGTATGATCAAATAAGCCTCATTTCCTTACAAGCCTGAGGTAAAAATAACATTTTGCAATTTCCACTCCCCGAGTTTCGAGCACTTCTCATTACAGGATCATGAATGAACCTTGGCACTGCTGACTGGAGTCATTTATTGTAGACAGTGGAATTATTGTTTACCCTCCAACAAAATGTTTCCTCCTTCTTCTGGGCCTCACATGAGAAGTGGGCAAATTGCTTCAGAGGAGAAATCTAAATCCCACCATGGCTTCTAGAATGCCTCAACCTTTTGAGAAGTACCAAAGAGTTGAGGAATAATAAGTGAGAAATAATTGATTTGACATGCTTAATCTATTCCTTGTGCAGGGATATGTGTGAGCGTGTGGCATTCCCCACATCAACCCTCGGTGGAGGAAAGTCCACCTACCTCCAGTCCAGCAAGAAAAAGCTTGTCTGGACATGATAACAGCACAGAAACCTTTTACAAGGTGACCTACAAAGAACTGACTGATGAAGGAGGTGAGTGCAGAGCAATTAGTCTCTCTCCTAGTGACGAAACCAAGGGTTCACAGGGCAATGCACTGATAACAGCATTGCTTCTAAAACAAACAAAGGAGAACCTCTTTCACACATAACGTACTCTCAAGATTACAACATGCAATATAAAAATAAAAGGATTATAAAAATCAAAGCCAGTCACAATGTTTCTGTGGAACAGGAGGATAGAACAAAAGAAGGCTAAGCACAGCCATTTGTTGCCTCTCACCTCTCACTCCATGTAACTTTCTTCTCCACCCCTGAGATTCCCCCATTATATTTTTCTCTTTTCCAGTAGCACAGAAACACCAAGATAAAATGAACGACTCTGACATGGCTGCTACCCATGAAAGGAAGGATTTTACACAAGAGATGGATCATTTTTCCCTGGCCTGAGCCCCTCTTTGCACTGTATTCCTGCCTCTTATTGCTGAAATACGCTACACAACATTATCTTACCTAGGGAAAGTGGCAACTTTAGAGAGACACACAAGTTAATGAATAGCATCCATATTTTTGAGAGCAGAATGCAGTGGTTTTGGTGACATTAGAAGCAACATGGCAAATTTTTACAGCTGAATTCGAGGCACAAGTAGCCTGTGCCTTGCAATAAAAAAAAGGTGAATTTAACATAGGCAAGTGGTATTCTCACTGCAGAGAGCAGAAAGAAAAACCTCCTTTGCATCCATCCCAGGGAAATGTTTCTGCCAGAACAGTACTTTGGAGACATTTTCACCTTTCAGATAAAGAGGTGTGTAGCTACAATTCTGCTGAACAATACTTGAATTGTAACAGCAGCTGTTCTGATGAGTGCCTAAAAAAATACAAATCAGCAACTTTAAAGGTGGCCCAAATTAGTGCACATGCGGATGAAATTGAAGTCATCCAAGAATACCTGTAAAACCTCGGGCAAGGAGATGCCTGATATCTCCTTAGAAAAATGATGAGCTTTTCTTCATATATCACTGAACTAGCAATGAACTCAGATCTTGCAGAAAGCAGTTTGTACCTCATTGATGAATTCCCCTGTGTTTGACAGCCCTGTAAAAAGCAGCTGATGAAGCAGATGCAAAGGGAATGATTCTACCACCATTCATCAGAAAACTGTTTGTTTCAAGTTGTTCTAATAAAAAACCCCAAACTCTTCAAAAGCATGAAGTGATGCCTCTTGAAACTTTGCCAAAAGGATTTTTTCACAGATATGCCAAGAAAATGAAATGGTGAAAAAATGTCACAAAGTCTCTCAGAACTGGAATTAGATTCACCAGTTCTAGAGGCCAGATAAAATTTCTACAGCCATGTCATAACCAGTAATTATAGCTTTCAATCATTTTTAATGAAAAATGAGAAGAACCAACAAAAAAAATTTCCAGCATAAAATGATGAGAATTTGCAGAAAATTTTTGTTGTCAGAGATTAAATATCTGTCTATTAAAAAAGACCCCAAAAACAAGAAACAACAACAAAACCAAAAAAAAATCCAAAACAAAACAAACTTCCCCTGAATTCTTGCAGGCTGAATTCAAAATCAAAGATCATGCCAACACGTCAGGAAATTAAACTGATGAAACTTTTCTCTATCTCCAAATGCCAACTGTGAGTATGATGCAGATGCCAAAGGCAGTGCTCTTCTCAATGACAAAATCCAGCATATGCTTGGAAGCAAGAGAATTGACTCTATTTTGATAAGTAGGGTAGAAATTTTGGATTGCTGTGCCATTTTCTAAAATTATGTTAAATTATGGAACTATTTATTCATCAAGCAATTATTTTAAATATGCTAATACTACTGCATAGCATTATTATTTCTTTAATGAATTTTGTGGTAAACTACCTGATGATGCAAATTATCCAGATATATGTGTGTGGTTACATTCACAAAATTCTATCTTTAGAGAAGTGCAGATTGCTTGAGATGTTGATTATTTTTTTCAATAACATGTAATATAAGTACAAATTTCATTCACCATGTTTTGGAAGCAAAACCCTAATGTTTTCTCTAGGAAAAAGCTGTAGAATAGGTCACATTGAAGTTGTTTATGGCTAAATGAAAATTCCAGTTGAGAGGGCACCTGTAGGTCCACTGCTGGGACTGGGAAGGACAATAACTGTTTCACCATATTTGTCTTCCTTATTGTATCCTGGTAACTCTTCCCCACCGATGATTAAATCTCTAAATGGAGATTTGTGTCTCTATCTTTCACAGGTTTTCTTTCATTACTTGAATGCAGTGTGCCATGAAGTACTTGGTTTCATATCTCTGCCCAGTTCCGTTATCTCCCTGGCTGCTCTTTCCACTGGAATTCCATTCTTTTTAGACATAAATAGACCCATTTGAACAACTGATCTTCTGCATCATACCCTTATATCAGCTTCACATCAAAATCATTCTTTTCTTGTTAGAAATTTGCTGTTTACTAATATCCAGTAATTTTAATAATATTCAGTTTAGCCATGAGTTTGTTTACTCACTTCTTTTGGCCCACTCTGAATACTCTCTGGAAGATAGTGCTTGACATCATTATAGCAGCACCTGAGTTGTTGTTTAATATATCTTCACTTTGCTTTAGCTCTCAATGTTTTTTGTGGTCCCCTGTTCAGCTTCTAATGTAATTTGTATTTCAACATCACCTCCCTTCAGGACAGCAATTCTAGAAAATTAAGTATTACAAACTGCAGTCAAAAATAACACAAACTGCTGGCCACTGTAAAGAAATAACTTGAAATGGAGTGGTAGGGATAAGAGGTGATCTGTTAGCAACAAAATGCATTGTCCTTTGAGGCCTCTTCCTTGGATAACAAACTAATATGTCATATTAAAATTTCTTGTGGGGACTCTTAGTATTTGTCAGCTACAGTCAACCTACAGACTCTTCTGTTGCTGACCACTCTGTGTCCTGACAGCCTGACAGTCCATCAAAATTATTAAAGGAAAACTGTTCATTAGGCCCTGCTGTAAAATATTTTCTACATAATACTGAAACACTCAGAGGGAAGAAAAAGAGCTACTAAACAAAAATAGTGACAAAATTGCAGGTCTTGTATTCCTTGAGTAAGAAGTGAACTTAATGTACAGTAGGATACAAAATAATGATCTGGGTTCTACATCAGCTTTTGTTCAAGAGTTCAGATGGTGGGTAAGGTGTCTGAAGTTAAAAGGAATGAAATGCCTCAGAGGCACTACTTCAGACAGTGTACTTTTAGCCTACTGAGCAAGAAAAAAATGAATAAGGCAAACATTTCCCAAAGTCCTTGGGTTTTGTATGATCTGCCTGACACAATCAATTTAAAATTCTTAGGAAGCAGTTCTGTATGTATTCATGCACTAAAATCAATGAAGTCTTATACACAAACTCTTGGTGTAATTACTCAGGGTTTCAAGATTACCTCCAGCCACTTGCATTGACGGAGCATTTCACTCCACATGAATTCCTGGGGATGTCTTTTCTTTTCCAGTCTTTAATAAACACATATTCAGACAAAATTCCTACTTGAACTGAGCAAAGGTTTTTTGAGCTTAAAAACCAGTCAGAATCAAAATAGTCTGTACTTAGAGGTGAGCTACGAGAAATCCCATAATCCCCCCTTGGAGAACACAGCATGAGAGCACATGAACAGCTGAATCAGGTTAGACCAACTCCGTGGCTGACATGGATAGTCATGCCTTTGTGTTTAATAAAAATTTCTCTGTTCCTTTTTCTTCTCATTATTTTTTCCAATCAGTTTTGGAAACCATGAAAGCTTCCAACATCTACAATTTCAAAGGACAAGGAGTTCTTCATGTCTGGTTTAAGAAATAACACCTTTTGGTCCATGAACCTGCTGCCTGGTTGGTTGATGTAGTAGTTCTTGTACTGGAAGAGACAGTGAACAATAATTTCTTATTCACCTTCTCCATGTCATTCATGCTTTTGCATATCTCCTTTCACTCATCTTCTTTTTCCAGCCTGAAAAGTCCCGGTCTATTTATTTGTTCCTCATATGGAAAATATTTCATACTCTGATTACCCTTGTCTTTAAAAACTTTCCTAGTTCTACTACATTCTTCCTGAAGGTGGGGGGAAAAAGAGAAGGAAAGAATCTTAAGTTGAGCCTCATCACTAGAATTCAGGTGCACATGTATTTTACAGCAGGAATGGTTTGCTCCCTATTCCTTTCTGAATACATCCTAATGTTCAATTTGCCTTTCTGAGGGTTATGAAATAAGGAACTAGCCATTTATTATAACCACAAGATTTTTTCTCTTGGAGGTAATGCCCTTTCACACATTTTTACTTGTTGGTCTTTGCTGTGTTTTTTCTTAAAGTCACAAAAATTAAAAAAAAAAATTAAAAAAAGGAAAAAGTGATCTTTAGCTGTGATATTGCAGAGGAATCAGCCAGCCAGCATGATCTGTCACATTTCCTCACCTCCTTCCTTTGTGCTGGTCTAGCACATGCCGTGTTTAGCATGAACCTCTGGGACTCTCCTGACAGTTTGCTGGGATTCAGGACTGCTGGCAGTGGGAATGAAGGACTCCATTTCGCTCTGCATTCCACCAGAGCCAGGGAAAGAGGTGACCAGCTGTTCCTTCCTGCCAGGCAACAGCAGCTTTTATGAGGGTGAAAAAAATATAAAAGATCTCTGGATCTTATTATTGCTAGGCATTTTATGTTCAATAGTGAAAAAAGGGGGAATTGACTAACTAGGACTGTTTGAAGTCCAGCTGGTGCTGTTTGGAAGAGGATGTGTCACCTGTAGTTGTGAGGTACTGAGGTGAGGTGGCTATTTAGAATGTGGGTTTGTAATAAATCAGTTTTTTATAGCCTAAGTAACTTAGCCTCTATCAAATACATATCACCTGTTGTTCCTTATCAAGCATGCCTCTGATGGTTTTGATTCACTTAGTTCATTCATTTTTACCGTACAAAACAGCATTGGTGGGCCTGGTCTCATAAAAGCAGATCACTAAGGCCCTTGGGGCACAGGAAACCAGCAAATGCATGTTTAAAAAAAAAAAAAAAGAAAGAAAGAAAGAAAGAAAGGAAAAAAAAGCCATATGACCTAGCACAGGAAACAAATCTAATGAAGGAATGTCCTCAGCTTTCACAGGAAATTATTTTCATTTTATGCCATTTTCTGCCTCCATAAAAAGAAACAGAGTTGACCTCCTCTGCTCCTACCTAACCTTTCGGCATCAAGGACTGGAAAGGAGAAGTGTTGCCTGAACCAACAAGATACTAATCCATTCAGAGGGTAACAGAGAACAGACTTTTTTCATCATGGGCATCTTAACTGTCACACCACAGTCAATATTTCCTGAAACAAACCTTAGTAGGGAAGGGGGGATATTTGCTGTTTTGTAACCAGACTGAGATATTTTAAAGGTGTTACATTTTTATCTAAAGCACTGAGCACTTGTTCTCTGGCAAACAGATCTCAGATGGGATATTCATAATCACTGCCCGTTGCTTCAATCTTGGTAGTTTGTACTAAACAATGCAAAGCAAGGCTGTAATAAATTACAAGCAGTTGTCAGTGGGGAGGTGGTTAACCTGATGTGTTTTGCCATACACTCTTGCTGATTCTGTTTGGTTTTGATTTAGGGTAGAAACTGAAATAATGTTTTTATTTTCATCTCCTTTAGTCCACACCCTAGTTTGCTTTAGCCTTGCGAAGGAGCTCAATATCTTCCTCCATGACAGACCCTGTATTCACATCTTTTATTGCTGATAAGACATCTCACAAAGAAATTGTATTGGGTATGGCCTGACTCAGAGAAAGATAATCCCACAAGATCCATAGGTTGCATTGTTAGTGCTGGAACAGTTCATGATTCAAAATCTTGGGCTTGTTTTCCCATGGCAGAAATAACAGCAATAAAACTTCAAGACATCAAAATGTTATTTCTTGAAGTAACTGCTTCTGGAGCAAATTCTACAAAATGTTTTGGGTCAGGAGGTGAGTACCCATGTTTGTCCCCCTTCATTAGTTAGACATGTTAAAAGAACAGAAAAGAAGACTCCAAAATGGGGTTTAAAGGATGCCTTACAGGGAAGAGTTGATCATCCTTTAAAAAATAACATTGTCTGCACTATATTCAATTTCTTTCTCAACTTCCTGCAACTCTCAAATTAACACCAGTGCAATGAATCTTAGTAAATTAACAAGTTTAATGAGTGAACAAGAATCAATCAATCTCCCTTGTTTCAAAACCGTTAATAAGAACTTAAACCAAGTATAAACCTCTGAGTCACAGCCTCTTGCTAATAACATGCTTTTTGCTTTGAAGAGGATAATTAAATCATCACCACATTTCTTTTTCTCTGTAAAACTTCCTGGATGATGTGAATTTAGATCAAAACACACACTTTCTCCCCTAAGGGTTCTTTCTTATATCACATTGGAAAATTATTTCAGGAATTACTCTTGTCCTTGAAGGAATACAGATCAGGCTGGGACATTAGCAGCGCTGATTGCCTGAACCTCCAAAGGACTTGATAAGCCAGACACACCCCCATATTTTACAACTCTATTAGATAGCACACAGACCTATGCTAAGCTTCTTATGAAGGAGAAGCTGTAAAAGCCTGGGTACTAACACAAGGAGCACAACAGTCAGGTTAGTTTGACAGTGAAACTATATCAGCAAAACATTCATAACTGAAAAAAAATAAAGAACATCCAAAATATATTTAGCAATGTAATTTGAAACTCTAAAAATGCATATGAAATTGAGGCCAGATCAAAGATGTAGGGGAAGAAGATTTTGCCATAAAATTGGTATAAGACTCTAAGAACAAGTATCTAACTGCAAAGAAAGCTATATTATACTTTCTCTATGACCGTGGACCCTGGGTCATAAAGAAAAAAACATATTGTAGCTGGTTAATATTACCATTTTCTGGATCAGGTAAAGGCTATTGAATGCAAAATGTGGAGAAAGATCAGAGGCAACCCAAGCCTCATAAAACGGTGATAATGGGTGACCTTCGTAACCTGCATATATACTGGTCAAATGTCACAAAGGGAAAAGGTTAACAGAAGCAATTTCTTGGTACCTTAAATGATTGCTTCTTGGAATAGCTATTAACCTACTGTATTTCCATCTGCTGGTGTGGTTTTAGTTCAAACAGGTAATGTTTGAACTAACAGCTGCATTTCCCACATTGTTATGACGAGGTTCATGGAGCACGGTGAGGTCAGAGCACCAGCGGATGAATAAAGTGCAGAACCACATGTAAGGTGACCTGGTTTCTTTTCCCCATCCTGATAAAGATTTACTGGGTGATCTCAAATTCAGGTTCCTTGACTTCTTCAGGGGTTCATCTTGCCATGTGTGAAGCAGGAGTATTGTCCACTGCTTGGAGTCTCTGGGAAGCAGTGCATACTGGTATGCAGAGAGCTGGATAGAAGTGTAAAACATCTCTATACATGTTGAGAGGTTATTGTTTATGGTCTGTGAGTGCCTCAAAAGGATGTCATCTTTCAGCAGATGGTCTAAATCAGCAACATTGTCTCCAATTAGGGTGAAAATACCATGACTGAGACCAAATACATGAAGTCCACTCAGTCACTGACATCATGGCAGATTAATCTTCTTTAACAAGGGAAAAGCATACTCTTATTCCAAGTGGTGACGGAAAGAGTCTGAGAAGGCTCAGCATAGTGGCAGGAGCTTCAGAGAGCTGTTTTCATGCTTGCCACAGTGCACAGATGGAGAGAGTGGGGGATGTCCCAGCTCCCTGTGGGAAGGAATCTGTAAGCTATGAGCATTCAGCTCCTTGTATTGCATGACTCCAGCTATCAGCTGGTCAACAGCTTTTCTTGTCTCACATAGAAGAGGGACTCCATTGTTCAACATTATTCCTTTCCTTTGGTTGTCAAGCCATTAACTTAAGCCCACAGCCATATTTTTCTCTATGGTAAGCATAAACTACCCCAAAAAAGTTCCTCTCACACTCTCCCTCTACTTTCAGCAGCTAAATTCTAATTCTGAATCCTCTTCGTGTACTATTTCAAGAAACACGACCTGTATCCCCACACCTCAGTTTGTTTTTCCATTGTCATTTGTTAATCACTTTATGCTCCAACTTTAAAGTCTGTTGGTTTCCTCTTGGGCTACTGGTTGTTAATTTAGCATTTGAAATATCTGTATGTGATTGCAAAGTTGCAACTTCCCACAGAATAGATTGCACAAGGTACATTTATTGTATGTGTATGTTTTTTTGACTCATTCTGTGTAATTAGTTCCACTTTCAACTCTGTACTTTGCAGAGCTTTTACTTTTAAAATGTGGGCACTAAAATTCCGTTTAGTAAATTTGTCTGCCTGTATCTTGAGCCAAATTACCAAAAGAGAGTCCTGATCTGTCTGTGACCACAGACAATTATTTCTCTTGCTGGATTTGGTTTAGTACAACCAGAACCTATTTTGGGGAAAAGAAACATTGTCTCTTTCTTGGCCTCTGCCCTGCGAAAGGGGAATTTTGCAGACTGGTATGCATTTCTCTGAAGAGTGTCTTTTATTTTTAATTGCGTTTAAAAATGGAAGGAAGTACAAACAAAGCTTTCATATATGGTATGTACAAATAGGACTTCAAATCTGTTTTGAGTCTGGTCCTTCCTTCAGTGAATGAATGGCTGCATAGTTTTCTGGAGACTCATGCCTTATCCTGAGCTTCTGCACATTCTAAGTTCAAGAGAGATTAGACCTTTCGCTTTGTCAGACTTGTTCTCATGTTGAAAAAGACTGAAGGATGTTCAGCTCACTGCCTCTCTACCTAGTGTTTCAATTTTTTAATAGGAGGCAAAAAATAATTGCCTCAGCTGGAAAAAATTAGTATGTAAATGGGCGAGACAAAGATAATTAAAGGAAGAAGTACATGTGCAACAGCACACATGTTTCTGCATATGCAGGTACAAATACAAATTAATTTAAAACTTGGACTCTTAATTATGTAAATGTAATTTACATAAAATTGTAAATTCAGCTCACAAAACTGCATGCTTAATTCAGGAACATTCTTGTCTAAGAGCTGCTACAAGCTCAAATGACAATGAATGGGTTATATATTGCAAAAATAACTGACTGGGTGTAAAAATCTTCATGCCCATTCCCTTCTGCACATGCAATCCACTCGTGTTCAGGGCTGTGAGTGCTCCAGGACAGCGCTGCTTATCTCTACTAATGCACCTTGCAGATGTAGCAGTGGGTCCATGTTTACCAGGTGTGAGGTGCAGAAATATCCACCCGAGCTCCTCACAGATTTGTGCCTCCCCTGCCCATGCTCTTCTGGGGCAGGATTTCAAGTCCAGAAAGCAGGACAGCCTTTAGGCCGATCAGCTTGGCAGCATGCCCTGCTGGTAATGCCGAGTCCCTTGAGTGTGTCTCTGCTGCCCTTGAACTGGAGCAGGTTCTGCACTGGGCTTGTGCTGCCCTTGCACCCTGAGGCTCGCAGAGCTGAGACACGGGAGCTTGTATCACCTTCTCTTTCCTCCTGCAGAGCTCTCAGCTAGGGAAAAAAGTCTTCTCTCACAGCTCTGGTTTTAAATGTGCAAGTGGACTCTGGGTAAGTTGGGGAAGTTTGCATCTTTTGAAGTGTATCTATGTAATGTACTGCACTTTGAGACAAAGTGAATTTATGAGACAATATAAGCACAGTACCTACAAAAATCTTTTATACTCACTTTACAGAGTATGAGTGTTCTTTAAATTATTTAGTGATATTTTAAACATTTTACTGTATACTGTGGTTTGTAAGTAAGGACCTAAAAACCCCAGAATGTAATATTTGATATTTTCTTGCCAATATATCTAAACTCTAGTGTTTCAAACTGAGTTTCAGCAATAACACCAACTGAGTTTGTTCACCTTAGTTTGTATCCTCTGGAAATAATGTGAGGAGTCAGAATGAGTATTCCAGGACAGCAACGTGTGCATTAATGCTGGTCAAAAACCAAGGAATCTTCCCATTAAAAAAAAACCAACAAAAAGAGCCATTAGCCCTTTTTTGGGGAAAAAGAAAACATTCACACATTGGAATGGAAAGTCAAGAGGTTTTGCATGCAACTGTCTCAATTACCTTTGGAGGTACTTTGCATTAGCAAGTGTTTTCAGGGAAAACATCTGACATTTAAAGATTATATATATCCTTTTTAATATATCCTAATGGTTGGAGAAGGTATGCAGTTTTTTCTTCATCTCTGTCTCAGAACTGTAATGAAGCATCACCTAAAAAAAAGGAAGCAATGTCCTTTTTTTATAATGTGTTATAGTCAAGGAAGAAAATTCACCTGGAAAACTGAAGAAAATGTGGTCACATTAGCATCCTTGTAAAAATTACTACTTCTCAGCAGTTTGCTTCTTCTGAGAGCTACAGCCTCAATATTTACTTGTGTGTTTTGTGTGTTTCTGTGGCCCAGAGAAGATGAAAATAGACTTTTGGAGTGGAGACTTCAAAGGTTTGTATATATGACAAGACCTCCGAAGAGGGATTTAACCTTGCTAAAATGGGCTAATGAGGTTGTACATAATCCCACACTGTAGCTGAAATCCCTGCCCTGAATTGGAAAGATAGTTACTCTGAAAATGGTGGCTCTCTCATGAGTAGCCTAGGTTTGCTTTCTCACCTTTCATGAGAAGTTCCTGTCCTGTTGGAGAGAGATGTGCTCAGTTGGTTCACATGGTTTGACAGAGTTGGTTCCTCACCTAGGGTAGCATGTAAAGTTCAAACCACAGTGCAATCTTTTGTAAATATTCTTACAAATCAGGCCAGCATCAAGAGGAAATGCAGCTTAGTAAAAAACCAATGCTTAGTGTAGGGCTAGTGACTTGTGTTTTGCTGTAGGCAAATACTTCCCCCAGATGAAGGAGAAAAGAAAGAAGCTGGGCTCCTTCTGCACACACCCCAGATAAGATTTGACACCCTGAGAAAGCCCTTTGTGGTAAAGGCTCTGCTCAAGCAATAATATTAACAATGGGCTCCAGATTTTCACAACTGCAGCCAAATTTGAAAACTTCAGATCAAGCATCACTGTCAGATCACTGAATGGTCCTTTTTAAGCCCTGTTTTACTCTCCTTTTTCAAATGCACATGGTTCACATCACAGTTAGTCAAGATAGTTTATTTCAGTAAACTCATCAAAGAGAGGACTGAGATAAGACACATGGAAAGGTGAAAGGGGCAGTCAAAGATAATGAACATCATCTAGGCAGTCTAGAGATCTACACATAAAAATTGGTGAAGAAGATATACACTTCCTAACCATCAATAACCTTTCCTGAAGTGGATTGTGAATGTTTTCCAATTGCATTAAAGGAAAAAATATTTGTATACAAGATGCCCTTCAACACACATATTTTGCAGATATGTTTGGGGTCCTAGTGGGTTTTGACTGGGACTAGACCCTCTCAGCTCATACAGCAGTAGCAATTCTGTACCAAAACCATGTGGTCCTGAAATGCAGTCCCATAAAGAAACACAGATGAAAAATACCATCATTTTCTCTTAAAGATGAAGGAAAAAGTGGAGATGTTTTTTTATAATCACCTATCCTCACACCCTCAACTTACTCCAGTTTCACATTCAGAAATGCATGTTAAGTCTGTTAATATTAGGGAAGTTTCCTAAGTGGATGTGGGAGGGGAAGAAACAAAACAGTTGCACTGCAAACTCTCTCGATGTGCTCTCCTCTGAGTATTCCCACAAGACCAACACAAGCTGTGAATACTAAACTCTGTGTTTTTAAAAATGCAAAATCAGAAAATTTGAGCCTGAAGCCAACCTTTGGGTCTGGAAACCTCTGTAATTTGGGGAAGACTGAATCAGTATCTGGACACTGTGGCTCAGAGTTCTTCCTGAAATATCACAGCTGACCTCCATCTGCCCTCAGTGTGTCCTATTCTCAGATGACTGTGGCTCTTGTGCTTGCTGTGGCCAACTGCTCCAGAACAGGATTGCACCACAAGGCTGTGACATGACAAAGAAATAGTAGAAGTGTCTTAGTTTAGGGCAAATTTAGGGAAGAAATTTCCAAAGGAGTCCTTCTAGAAAGTAAAAGGAAGTGGCCCTTTTCTCCACCTGGTTCAGGAGGCAAAAATCCCCTTTGAGAAAAATGGAAAAAAGCTGTTTATTTAACAAGCAAAGTACTCCCAAACATGGAAAAATGAATACTATTAAACAGTGGAATGTCTTGTTGTTCAGAAGAGATGGCAAATTCAGAGGGAGAGTCCTTGTTGTGGGCTGTAGCTTGGCTTGCTCAGTCTCTTACCTGCCCCTCCTTTTGCTGGAAGATGCTGCATCCTGGGCCCTGATGGGCCACAGGCACCAGCTCCCAGTGCTCTTCTGGGCTTTCAGTCCAGAGCAAGGCTGGTCAGTTCCAGGAAAAAGAAAAGCCACAGCCCAGGGAACTACTCTCCCTAGCTAAAAAAAAAATCTAACTTAAAGGAAAGGAGAGCTGTCTCCCACTGTCCGTGCTGCAGACACCACCATCCACGAGAGAGAAAGCTGGAGCTCTTATTTCTGTGGTTTTGAGTCCAGCTGCTTCAGACATGAAGCCATTTCTACTGTGATGATTCTGCAGTGTGCTTTTTTTATTAGAGCTTGAAGGAGTTTTAAGTGAATGATTGTTACTTGTGTCATCATATCTTATCTCTTGAAAAAAACCACAATAATAATAACTGCAAGTTTCAATGGTATTTATTAGCATTTGCACAAAAATTGTCATTTTAAAATTAGCAGCTTTACTTCTATGATGTATCATCAAGATCTGCTGCCAGTCACTGCCTACTGTAGTGATTAAATAAACAAATATTCCACCATAATTTACACCTTTTCCTAATGATTGAGGTGATTTTTGTTCTACAATACCCGGCAATATTTTGTAAAATTGCTGCCATAAGTTAAAAAGTTTATACTTCAAAGACCCAAGACAATATTAGATTTATTTTAGTTATGTAGCATTTGATTTGCTTTAGAGAGCTGGGAAATGTTTTGTAGTCTATTTTTGTTAGAAGCATTTTGTGACAGGTGTTTGAATAGGTTCATGGAGCCAGTGTTCTGCAGACCCTTCCAAGTAACTTGCTGACTTTGCAACTTGCTTGGATGCTTGGATTCTGGATACAGAGGTCCAACAGCTTATTTCAGCCCTGCATTCTGGCTGAAAGAGTAATTTATTACTCTATTACGAGTAATCTGCTATTGCTTTTGCTAAGTTAATCTGAAGTATTCTAAAAGTCTTCAGAAAGAGAATACAGCATGGGCTTCACCCTCAATTATTTTCCCATGGAAATCTCTTTGGACCTAACAACTGCAGCTGCAGCTGCATTTATGGAAGTGTGCCTTTAGTGGAAGTGGAATACATCCACTGATCCCACATCCATGAGGTCTGCAGCTAATGGATTCTGTGAAATCAGAAAGGAAAAGGCATATTGCAGCTCCAAAGGGCTGCAGTTAAGATCTAGATAACTTATTTTTGCTACAAGGCCTCAAAAATATTTCTGTTTAAATGTGCAGACTTGCACCTACAGACTTGAAACTCTAAAAAGGAAAGAAAAAGTGACCTCTTCCAAAAATAATAAATCTCCTGCAAAAGGCAATAGCTGGCACTTAAAAAAAAAAAGAAAAAAAAAAAAAAGAGGGTAAAGGAAAGAAAGAAATCAAAGATTTAATTTTGCAAATGGGACAGACACAAGTAACAATATCTTACTTAATCACTTCTTGGTGTAACTCTCATCAGAAAAAATGGAGTGACCCACATTACTGACCACACATGGTATCTCTGGTGTAATCTGTCTGACTGTAATAATTTGTGGCTAGGATTAATTGTTTTCACTGAAAAAGAAGCATTTTAAAAAATCAAAAGGCAAAATCTCTAATTTTCTTAATTTATTTTGTAAAGTAAAAAAAAAGCTAATTATTTCTTATAGCTCAGTTATCTTTTTCAAGATATTTGGAAGTAGAAATATGTTCTCAACCCTGATTGTAAAGAAGGAAACAGATGGATAAAAATCTCCAGGTTTTCAGTGAAATTTAGATTTCTGTAGACTATTGATTTCTAAATGTCTTAACCAAGGTAAAAAGCTTTTGTAACATAATGGGGACCTGAAATAAGCTAGTCCTATATTCAGTAGAACATCTTTCACTGCTATAGTGGTAAAATCCACTGGTATTTTGAAAAATAAATTCAGAAGTATATTAATATGTAGCTATGTTACTACAAAGTTCTTCGGAACACACATTACTACTTTTTTTTTCCTTGGTGTTATATGAAATGACAGCATCTTCAGGAGATGTCATTTTCAGCCACATCTGAAAACAAGGTGCACATTTTAAAAAGCAGACATGTTGGAAATGATGGTGATTTAGTGACTGCATAGTATGTTTGCTTTATGAGGGATCCTAGTTTCTGCCTGAACTCTGTGAGCCAAGGAAGAATCTTTGGCAATCTGTGGAAGAGTGGGGGAAAAATCCAACAACAAAAAAACTTTGGCACATTCTGGTGGACACAAAATAATATAAGCATCTAGACACAGACGTTTGCGTGATCAGCAGCGTGTCAAATAGCTCTATTGTTTTAAATCTTAATTTAATGTGCAGGAATGATTATAGTTTGGTTTTCTTTTTCCCTTGTACTTAGTTCCTAATTTGTCTGAATCATACACACTTAATGAAAACCTGCTTTATAGTTCAGGCAATGCAGCTCTGAGCTCAGTGGGGTTGTTTTCCTTTGTGCTCCAGGCATATCTACAATATCTGGCTTGATTAATCTGTTGCCTTTGTGTAGCTCATTTTAAATGTCAAATGGATTGTTAATGTGGGAAAACATTCTGGGCCAAATTCATCTTCCAGCTACACCTGTGCTGCCTAAGCAAAATCCATGGCACCCTATATCAGTTAAAAGAGAGCAGAACTTGTTGCTCATTCAGAAAAAAAATACTCCAATGTTGGGTAAATTTTTCAATGCTTGTAAGAGCTGAATAACTATAATTAAGCCTCTCATCAATATTAAAGGAAGCCCCAAAAAAATCAATGTTGTTGAAAACATACAGGACCAAGATTTTTCCTTTTACAATGGTCTCATCATCACTCAAGCCAGGATTTTTCCTTTTTCTCCTTTGTAAGGGCAACTCATTCATCTTTCCTTTTAAATGTATCTGTATTTGCATTTTTTGTTGTCTGAAACATTTGTAAAATTTCCATGCTTTCCACCTAAAGTACTGATAAAACTACATAAAGATATTCTGTCTGTCTAACCAAAGGTCAGTAGACTAACCATAAAGTTAGGGATTTACTTCAAAGTAGTAAAATTTGCCCTAAACCAGGACACCAATGTTTCAACATCACTGGAAAGAACCTTCAACTCTTCACCTTAGACTCGCTCCATTGCACCTTAGCTTGACCAAACTACTTTTAATTAGCCAGCCTAAATTCATCTTTTTTCCCCCCTAGTTTTAGTGGCAGTTTTGTTTTGTTTTGATTTGGCTTTTATTTTGCCATGGACACAAGGTGATGGCTATACAACCATCACAACCACGTGAGGTTACAGCACTAGGTGCCTGAGCAATATTTATGTGTTCATGGACTTCTGGGAGGTATTTACAAACAAAGAAGACAGAAAATCTGTCATACTTCAGGTAACCTGAAGAAACTAAATAGGTAATGGAAATGATCCAGTCACAGAGGCAGAAAGCTCCAGCAAGTTTAGGAATAACTCACATAGACCTCCACGCTCCCATGGCTGTACAAAATCTCACCCCAGTGAGCCTAGAGAGAGCCTGGGTGACTGACTAAGCCTGAATGTTTAACTTAGCTACCTGAAAAATCTCTCATCCTAATTAACTTGCTCTAATCATCATTAATTGATTTTGCAGAAGAGTGATACAAAAGTCCAGGCTCTTGAACCTCAAGAGAATCTTTCTCAACAGTCCTGCAGAGAATAAAGTAAGCTACTGAAAGTTAGCAAGTAATATATTCAGAAGGCAGACAAAACAGACTGCAGACTGCTAAGACTAACACCAAAAATCAAACTTGAACCCAGTGGTGTGGTCATTTACATACCACAGAGATATAATATTTTTCTGACTCAACAGGGGTTTTTAGTGTGTTTTTTGTATATGAATATTTGCTTTTGAGCTCAGCAGTATTCTAAGAGGTTATGCTGGCAGGTTATATCTACAGGTATCTCTTTTAGAGGCATCCCAGAAGGATTCAAATATTGCTTTCTACAAAGCTGTGAGTTCCTTGACCACTTCAAAGAAAGGCATTCCTGCTGATCTAGCAAGCTGGAAATGCAAGCAATGGTAACAAAGCCTATGATGCACACCTAGAAAAGCTGATCAGCAGTGAGAGTGCTTCACATATTTGAGATCTGAAAATGTGATGCCTTTTCTTCACTTAGAGACAAACACTCTGGTGAGTGCAGAGCTGCACCAAGATGTAATGATGGAGGCCCTGCTGCCTCAGCTGCTTCTTGAGCAAAGAAACTTAGGTCCAGCTTTCATTTCAGCAGTATAACCTCAAAACAGCCCCAGCTTCAGATCCACACCTGAAATACAATCTGTATGCTGTGCAAGTCACACTGAAATCACAACAGACATTATATTCATAGGTGACAATACTGAAAGGGCAGTTCTGAAGGACAACCCTTTCTTAGCCCCGCTGACTAGAGAGACTCTTTCCCTTTTCCTTGGAAACTGTCTTGTAACAAAGAATGTTTTTTAGGCCAGCAACAAGTCCAGTGCAGCTGTTTTGATTAGCTCTCCTTGCAGATGTAGAGGCAGCACACAGAGAAGGTCTGCTTCACAACCTTTGCTGTGAGCAACACTTCAATGCTTCTCACAGCAGGGTATTGGTCAAGCTCTCCATGCCCAGCCCACTGCCCATGATGTGCCACAGTTAACACAGTGGTTCACAGTTCTTTTATTTGGTTGTTTAGTTTGCTCTCTATTTTTGGTCTCAGAAAATACTGAACTGAGTCTTGCCTTGTAAAGCCCATATATACTATTTCTGCACAGACTCCATGATTTTTTGAACAGAAAATATAGCAGCATATCCTGAATTAAAATTGCTAGCCTCCAGTAAGAAGGAGTTAATTGATTTTAGTGACCTAAATAGGAAGTAAGTTGACTTTCCATCCAAATCTCTGAAGATCTACTTCTGCTTTAAGTTTTTACTTTTGGTGAGTAAGTTACCTTAAGCTGCAAGTCTGCAGAGCCTTGCATGGAAGGGAAAGCTCCACAACAAGAACAGAAACCTAACTTGGGCTCATGGAGCTGCCCTGCAGAGCAGCCTCTGCAGAAAGATGACTGTCTTCAGTTAGGTAAGTTTGTGGATCCAGAAACCAATTCAGCCATGGAGACTGAGCTTTTCAAAAGCAGCCTGAGCAGAAATATCAAGAAGAGCTTCCTCTCTACATGGGCTCCAAGCCTGGTGAGGGGTTACAGGAAGGAGTGAAGATTCATTTGCCTGTTCAGGCCTTGGGCTGCCATCCAAGGCCAACAGCAAGAATGTCAGTGGTGGTGGAGGTTCCTGTGATGTGGTGTACCCTCTCTGTTGCTCCAAAACTGTCTATGTTTTCCTTATTCTCTTGTATTCTTGGAAATTCCAATTTTTTAAATTTTTTTTTAAAGAGGGTAACCAGAAACATTCTATAAATCAACGGTATTCTTCCAGAAGTGCATTTTGCTGCCTGCTAGCTACCCACATCACCTTCAGTGCTTAGCAGAAGTTGACTTTTGAGGCTGTGTTTCTCAGTGTGCCCAAAGTCTTGTGGTTTCCTGACCACTGTTGTCCTTAAGGACTGACGAACAGAATCAGCTCAATACAGAATTCAGTGCTGACAGGAACACAATCACCCCAGTCTGGCACTGCAAGTAATTAAATGCCTAAATCACACAAAATTTACTGAGATTTAAGTACAGGCTCTTGTCATCTGCCTCTAGCCACATTAGTCATCCCAGCCACTTTCAGTTAGCGTGGTACAGCTTTGACCACAATTTGAAAATCCGAAAAATGTGTTCTGTTTAATGATCCCCAAGGTACAGAAAGGTTCTTACCAGTAGCAAGAAATGCTACAATGATTGATAGGAGACATGGAAATTATTAACTTATCACCAGAGAAGCAGAGATAGTTTGGAGAGTAGGTACAGGATCACCAAAAGCAGATAGAGTGTTGCTAAATCAATTTTTATCAATACCTCTTCCAGCCCAGTTTTTCCTAAGCCTCCAAGGTAGATTACTCCTGTATAACTTATTTCTGCAGCAAATGCAGTTACATACAGAATCTTATGTTTTGTTCCTACTTCAATTACACTGTACTGTAATTTATTAGTACAGATTTCCTAATGATTTTTCTCTTAGACAATATTAAGCAGTCACTGGCTCAGAAAAATAACTGACTGCAGTGATAAGTTCCACCACCCAATATACTGACAAGGAACGGCATTTGTTGTAGTAGTTCCAGAGAATTGTCCTTTGAGAATGGCATTTTAAAGTGTTCACCTAAATTATAGTTGTGCCATAAATATGACAAGTTTAAACTAAGGCAGCTGAGAAATTATATATATGAAAAATTACAGGGATATGATCTTTTTGCACTGGTGCATAAAGATTTAATCTCCTGGGTTAAGTACCCAGAACACAGCAGTTGTGTCAAGATAATCGCTAGAATGATGCTCAGAGAAATGTTTCTCATGGTTATTTCTCAGAGCTTTGATGTTTTCTTTGAAGGAAATGCCTTTTGTGGAGTACAGGTGCAAAGCTAGAGTGGTGGCCCCAGGGTGAGCACTCTTCTGGGGAAACATTGCAGGAAGGCAAACAAGGCAAGTGACCACTGAAGGGTTGGTCTGAATGCCAGTCCATCTCTGAGCCTCTCAATTCCAAGAATGCCCCATACATGTCTGGTTAAAGCAGCACCAACATCAAACAGGAAAATCATAGAATTCCAGCAGAAGGTGGCAGAAATTAGGTCAAGAAGACGGTACAAATAATTCCTTCAACCTCTGTAACAGTACCATAATACCCCAAGAACTTTCTGAGAGATCTGGGTACTCTGGAATGTATAACCTGTAGAAAATCTGTAGATTATTTGGGCTGTGATAATGAATACTGTTTTTTCCTTCCAATTTTTCCAGGAGCAGAAATTATAAACTGTACCTGTTGTACCTACCCTGTGTAACCATTCCCATTATTTGACTTGAACTGTGGTAGACAAACATGGAACCATGAAACTGCAGCTTTTGGTGTGAGGGTTACCCTTACTCAACATTCCAGCTAAGCTCTTAACATCAGGAGTCTGAAGAGGACCTCAGGTACACTGGACGCAAACAAAACATATATTCTGTGACAAAAGAGATCAATTTCAGCTTTAGCATACAAATGAAGGGTACTGAGCCAACAGGGAGAGGAAACCATGTCCTGTGTGCAGCACAGTCTTCTGCTACCCTCTATGGAAGAGTGATGCACACTTCACTGGCACTCTACACCTTTGAATAGCTGCAGAAATGCTGGAAAGTGTTCAGAAAAGAAGTTTAAAATGTAAAACGTTTTGAAGATGATGAAATTTCTGTCTATGGAGACGCTTAAAAGGTCTTAATCTGTTTATCTGATCAGAAAAAGAGAGGGAGCATTTACAAGTATGAATCCTTTTCCCAGGAAGAAGAGAGTGGATACTAAGCCCTTTGATCTAGGAGAGAAAGTCATCATGTATTACAATGGCCAAATATAACAGTGAGTGTTGTTAACCAGTACAACAAACCACTGGCAACACAGATGGACTGTCTTTCTAGAATGCAACTTTAAGATGTCCTTTCTAGAGGACATCAACTATTGCTTTTTTACATGCAAGAAGAGCATCGCAGTAAACTGCAGTGATTAATTCAAAGTCACCAGACACACAAGTGGCAGAACTGGGAGAAGACTTAGATCTCCTGAATGTTTGCTTGGTGACCTATGCTTTTAGCAATCTTAAAAAATTTTCTTTTCATATATATGAAGAGATTCTTTTAATATATATATTTCACACATATATATATATGTGGGAAGGGATTCTTATATATTGAATCCCTTTGCATTTCTTTAAATCCCTTGTGCTTAAATTGTGTTCAGGTCTGTGAGACTCTCTATAAGATTTCTTTTCTATATGTATTTGTTCTTTGCATGAGGCTGGCAAGGAGAGGAGGGAAGCTGGCCAAAACTCAGGTATTTTACTGTACATCTGGAAACTGGTTTTGAAGACCTGGGGCGAAACTCTGGCCCAACTGAAATTAATGGCAAAGCTTCAATGGGGCAGAATTTCACCTCTGGGAATGAAGCAAAAGTATCTCCACCCTTATAAGCTGAGAACGGAAACTTGCTTTCAACAAGACATTATTTGCTACTACCTATTCCACAGTAGTTCAAAAAAGAGTTTTGTAATCTGTTCACTCAGCTCTTTATGGGAAATAAGAATAAAAGTCATAGTAAATTCCATTCCACCAGCGTATGAATACAGAGGTCAATTAATTAATTCATGTACAACAAAAAAATAATAATAAAGCAGCACACCTATATTGCAGAGATCTTTTTGTTACTGACTTAGACTGAGGCTGTTTCTGTTAAAACTTTTTTTTCCAGATTTCATGTTTATATCTATTTGCCTTGACTTTGACAACATTTACTACAAGGTTTAGGTACACAAGTCAAAAGAAGAAATAGTGCCCTCTCACAAAATCATAAACAGTCAAAATCTGATATCCCAAATGAAAAAAAAAGAAAGAAAATGTCTTCAAAACTCAGAAGAAAAAAAAAAAAGCAACAGGGTTAGGGGGAAAAATAAAACTCCTTTGTATTTCAAACTCCTTTGTTAATTCAAAGCTAAGTGGAAAGAAACACCACAATTACTTCTAAGACGTATATGTCTGGGCCTCATTTGTAAGGAATTTTCCAAAATCTTTCAGTTCTAAGAACCTAAAGTCACTCTGTGCCTTGTGACTGGATGCTACAAGGCATTATTGAAACTCAAACTTTGATGCCAAAATATTTGTCCAGATGTTCCCTATTCTTCTATTTTAAAATTAAGACTATGGGGATGAGTAAACCTGGATGGAATCCTTCTTTTGCTTTTTGCAAAGGGTAAAAGCTGTGAAATCTTTGGGGCTGACCACTAGGACTCCAGAATACGTGACTTTAGGCCACCATTGAAATGGGCTGCTGAAAGAAAATGGACTCTGTAATTAAGGCCCACCATGGCCACATAACAAAACTGATCACTCAGATCCAAGTGATTGTCAGCATCAGTTTTATAAGAGGAATTTTACATAATGATTGGTTAATTCTGCAAGTTCACAGCGAAAGGCTGAAGACTTGTCCAGGCTATTAACAGCATTATTTATTTCCATTTACTTTTTTTGTTGCTTCCTCTGTATCTCATTAATTTTATTTTATTTGCTCTCTGATCAGGCCTCAAGACACTCAGCTCCCAGCTTCAGACAAAGCGTTTTCTCAGGTGTTGCTATCCTTGTAACCTCAGTTAGTAATTGATTCACATACATCACTTTCCAGGATGGCAGAGCTGAGGTTACTGTGAGGAGACACAAACAAGGAGGACTATAAATTACAGCAGCACATTTAGTGGGCACAGAGGAGCACAGCCAAGCAGCAGGTCAGCTGCCTCTCTGCTTATATTCTCATGTATTTGGAAAAGAAAGATATAAGCACCCGTCATGTTCTGAGTACGACTCAAGCATATTAAAATCATGCTTTGAAATGCATTAGTTACCTGCTGAAAGAGTTAAAATGACATCTGAGATTCTCAGATCAGTTTGATTCAGTCAGCATTGGGATTTTATGCAGATGCAGCTAAAATGTCTAAAGTTCACAAATAAGGAGAGTGGGCAAAGGGAAAAATCACAAATATTCCAATAAATGGTCTTGCATTGTTCTATGAAGTAGTCTGTAGTAATAGGAAAGGGCTTCGCTTCAGACAAGTGAGGTCAAACTATTGGGAGAGCTCAGCTAAATTTACAAGCATCTGGACCAGGGGCAGACTTTCAAAAGAGCCCATCTTAGGCTCATTTGTGACATTTATTCCTTAGCATCACTTTGCCTTATTTTATGCACATAGTTTCATGATTCACCTTATTATCTATAGTTTTTCATTGTTTGACTGTCTTTCTTTGCTGTTTCTCTCAGATCTTTCCCATTTATGCTCTCATCTTTGCTCTTAACATTAATGATTTTTCTTTCCCTCTGTATCTCTTTCCTATTGACTCAGTTACTAGTGATTTTATTTCCAATTCATTCTTCTATTAATAATGCATGTGAAGGTTATTAAGTGTCACTTACTTTGTTCTTCTCTTAAAGTCCTTGTGCCTTTTCCTAATACAAAAAAACCATGCAGGATGGCCAAATATGGGAAGTGGGATAAAAAAGGGGGAGGCAGTTAGACTTTATGATATGAGAGTATAGATTTCACAATATTTGGAGCTACAGGGTGGAGAAGTAAAATTCAAATGACTGAAAAAGAAATCTAAGTTCTGTTTGCACTGTCTCATGAGAGATTGGTGCCTGGCACCAGACATTCAACAGCAAACACTTGAAGGTTGATGTGAAAAATACTGTCTCTCTCTTGAACAGCAACAACGAGCTCAGGCAGGCAGAGAGACACCTTTGCAAAACTGGAATTCAGTGTGCCAACCTGCTTCATACATTTGGCCAGGGACAAACAGCTTGATGTTCTGGTGCTAAGGCAGGTGGTACAACTCTTGCAACTCCTCCTTTCCCAGAATGTCCTTTGTAACAGCCTGAGGACTTGGAAGACACTAAGGAGGTCTCAAAGGATGTCTTTTTGCTTACTGAAGCTGTATGTCACTTTGGTTGTGCATCCTACCATACGAGTTTTCTTAAGGAAAAATAAAGAGGAGGCCAACAGGTTGGATACCAGCTCAAGATTTTACTCAGCCTTTGACCTCAGTGGGGAGTTTTTGTCTGGCTTATATGACTCGTTATTAGTGTCCATATTCACTGGGAGTCTGCAGAGCCCAACACAATGATCTTGTCCATAGTGCACCCACCTTCAGAGATGGATCCTGGCCCATCATTCCCCCCTCTCACAGGAATATGACACTGCACAGGGAGTGTTCAGCATCCAGGCAATCAGGGCCTTGAGCTGCTCAGACATTCTTGTTCTGTTAAAATAAAGGCAAGAAAGTCTTTTGGTCGAATATAGCTGTGAGATACATGCCCCCTATAATTACCCAATTTAGCTGTAAAAAAGAACACCACGCTTAGACCTGGAAAATGGTGGCATTTTTGGGAACTGTTTCGAAATAGACCAAATTTGAGTCCATCTGATATCACTTAGTTGTTGTGGTATCATCTTTTGAAGTGGTCTCTTTCAGCATTGGCTTGGGCCCATAAGCCAGTCAGCATTGGTACGTGTTGCCACCCACATTTAACTGACAGGGGAGCAAGGCACAGCTGGAAATAGTCATTGCTCTAGAAAGCAACAGAAGCCAAGCAAATGGAGAAAATGCTGACTCATGTCTTTGGCTAGCTTGGCTTTCAGGAATTTGATTGGTTTTGAAGGGATGAAATCTAGAATTGTGGAATTGGTTATG
The DNA here is from genome assembly GCF_963513975.1 of Fringilla coelebs. Taxonomy (NCBI): domain Eukaryota; kingdom Metazoa; phylum Chordata; class Aves; order Passeriformes; family Fringillidae; genus Fringilla; species Fringilla coelebs. The sequence goes on along the minus strand of NC_140028.1, from coordinate 10,713,744 downwards.
GGGAGATATCAGGATGCTGTCAGAAGATACTAGCTCATTTTGACTACTACAGGTAAAATTTTGAGTTTCCTTCATTGTAGAGCTTTATGGACTTTAGCTGTAATTTAGCAAAAATATTAAATAAATGTATGCTACTTGTCAGTGAAGACTTCTGGGAGAGGTAAAGAAAAGTAGTGCCGGTAGATCTGTGCAGCTTTACTGAAAAAAAGAATTAAACAGGGTAAATTTTCTGAAGTGTCAGAACCAAAATTTTGCCTGGAGTGTAATAACAAGACATTAGAGCAACAAGTAGAACAGTGCAGAAATTAATCAAAAGTAAATAGACCATAAACTTGCAAGGCTCTGAGAAAAGTGCCAATTTTTATAACAAAAATCCAGTGAATGACTGAAAAATTCTCATCTTCCTTTCACCTACAGTACTTTAAAAATGGTGCAATGTTAATAAATATCTAGTAATTAATTTATTTTTATTTAGTTCTTGTTTGTGATCTCCTGGAGTTTTGTAATCATGTTTTCTGCATCTTGCTAATTATTTGCATTACAATAATAGAATAGGGAATGTCAAAGATCAGACTCTCACTTAAGTGCATTGCACAATACTAGTAAGTGTCCAAAATGTAAAAAAAAAATCCAAAAATGAAGAAACAAAATAACAACCGGTCAAATAAAAATGAGAATGGAGGGACAGTCTCTCCAGTTTAGAAATAGAGCACTGAATTATCCCTAGTGTACAGATGGAGCACTGAGGTCCTTTAGACTTCAGAAGACAAAATCAAGGATGCAGAAGTGATGGGTGTCTTGGAAGTAGAGCAAGAACATTCAAAGTGTGGAGAGGCAGAAAACAGCACTTCTGCTTTATAAAATATATCCAATCTCCAAATGCATTTTCATTGCTGTAAAGAAGGAAAGTAAAGCTTTCCAGAATTTCTAGGAGGAAACAAGTGAACAGGAAGCTCCAGGAAGACCTGGCGCTTTCATGTGTTGTGGGAGACCAGGCTCACAGATGTTCCAGAAAACAGGAGGGGACTTGAATTAGAATTGTGCTACCAGTGAAGGCCTGAAACTGCATCAGTTCATCTATGTTTGAAATGTCATCCTAGAGCTGCAAAAAACAGTCCACAGAATTGATGGGACATTTTAGCTTTCATGAAGTGTCAGTTTTCGCCAGGCAACTGTTCTGTAGGAAATAAAAGATTTTCCTCCTGCTCCAAGTCCTTTTCTTGATGCAATGCAAGTTGGCATCAATTTTTTCTGCTAGCACTATTTTATTGATAAATTTTTTTGTGCAACATGGGCATATAAATTTCATGTATTTGGACTTCAAAAAGAAGTCTGGAACTATACCACAAAATAAAATAGAAGTGCTTTTGATGCTAACATCTCCCAGTCACTCCTGGCAAGGCAGACCATCATTTTTTATTGATTAAGTTAACTTTAAACATATTTCCTTCAAATGAATTACGGTAGGTTGAAGACCTCCAGTCACTTTTTTTAGTCTCAACTAGCCTTTGTTTTCCACACCATTCATTCCAAAACTGACAACAGGAAAGGTCAGGTAGGTCATGCCTAGCTAGTTCCAAATGCCACAGTATATTATCCAAGACAGAGAATATAATTATCTTTTCACAAGTGGCAATTAGTAAGAATAGCCCCCATCAATTCTATTTAACATTCAACATTTGTAATGTGGCAGAAGCCAAGGCATTGCAACAGCAAGACCAAGTTACCTTAATGAAGTTAAAACTAACATTAAATAGAGAAGATTTTTTTGTGGGCAGAATTGTTCAAAAATATGAAAGTTGAAGAAAATATTTATTTCAAATTCTTCAAAGTATTTTTATAAATTTTTTTCTTGTGAAAAGATGTAGTGAGGTAGGCTGTTCCTTCTGCATCCCAGCAGATCTTACACTTGCAATGGATAACAAATAAGGAACAAGTGAATTAAAATTATTATGGGGTAGTGTGCTGAGAGTATTATGACCTCCTTTCCATAAAGAAGCAATTTTTTACAAAGGAAGAAAATTATCCTCCTTACTACTAACCTCATTTACAGGGGACAGAGAAAAAAATGTTGTTAAAAAGAAGTTAAGTAAGCAGTTAGAAAAGAGATAGTTAATTTGGGATACTTCTGTTTCTGGATGCCTCATGTAAGTACTCGGAATTATTTTCTGAAGTTTTCAATTGTGGTCTGGCTTCAGCCCAGATCTCCTCTCTTCCAGGTCTGTGCTATAACCACAAGATTGTTCTTCCATTCCTCTACAGTGAATAAAATGAAATTATACAGATATTCAAAGTCTTCATTTGGGTATCTATGGACTAAGACTGAAAGTATCCTGGATCACCAACAAAGAGTTCATACACTACGGGTGTTTATTTCCTATCATGCCATATCCACAAGATCATTCATTTGCCAAGTTAACTTGTAATGGTCTCCAGTTCCAGCACTGAGTGAAATGGCCTTGGACTTGATCATGTGGGATTGTGCTATGCACTGTTAGCATGAACACATCTCTGTTTTCTTCTGAGTGATGTCTGTTTTTCTCTTATTTGTCTCAAAACTACAAAATCCTTTTCTGATGGATTCTCAGTTGAAAAGTTCTTTCCTGTTTTGTCAAGGGGAGCAAATACATTCAGCTTGGCACTAGACTCACAGAGAATTCCAGTAATTCCCATAGCAACTTAGCCATATGCAATTTGGGATGATCACAGAGATGTCCTATGGGAGGGATTGAATTAAACTTCCCCCACCTCTTTCAACAGCTGAAAAACACACTGTATCCTTCCTTCCTTTCTCAAAGAGCACAGCCAATCCCTGATAGTCAACCAAGCATACACTTGCATCAGACTCTGACTCTATTTTGCATTCAAGAAAATCAGCTTCTGGTAGTTATCTAGTAGTACAAAAAATCATGATATATGAAGGAAGAGTGATTTTTCTTTTTTTTTTTTTTCCTTTTTAAAAAGGACTGTCAACACTGCAAACAAATGACCAAAATTGAAAAAGTTATTATCAAAACTTGCATAGAAGTGTCAGAGTTTACAAGATTCCTGATAAAAAAGCAAATGGCAACTCCCCTTGAACTAAGAGTACAGGGTGTTGATGTAGAAACAAATGGATTATGCATTCAAGCTCCTCCCAAGCATTTGTGGGTAGCTCTGCTAGACTCACACAAAACTCTTCTGTAGATGCATGGAGGGACTTTGACAAGCTCTGACTTGCAATGACCCAGTTCATTGAAAGCTTTACACCTTCTCAGCATTACACATCAACCTTCACCTGATTTCACTGGTGAAACTTCATACTTAGCAGAAGCTAATACAGATTACCTTTTTACTGGGATTGGATCAGTGACCAGTAGCACATCACAGACTCTATTTCCATCTTCTACCATAAAGATAAGCTTAACTCTGTATCAGGTAGTTGACATATCAGGTAGTTGACAATTATGGCTCTATCAAGACCATTTACATGTTTCATTCATGCAGAAATTACTTTTTCTTGTCTCCATCTGTGAAGAAGATGTAACTGTCTTGACAAATGTTCTTTAACAGTTTACAGAAATCACATTGGCCCTCAAGACTGAAGAGAAAGCCAAAAATTGCCCTGGCTGGTTACAGATAGAAGAATTTGTTTAACTGCTTCAAAGTCTATGAGTTCTTGTCTTTCCATTTGCTATTTGATTACAATGGTGCATAACATGCTGAAACTAACTTCAAGGTCTGCATGTGAGACCTGAGAGAGTGATGATATAACTGATCACACAAAATACAAAAGAAGAGAAATAAAAACTGCTGGATTTTTATGTGCATAAGCCTCAGACAGTAGGATGTTTGCCTTAGGCCACACAGAGAGTCATCATCAGTGGCAGGATTTGAGCACCAGGCCCCCAGGTATGTTGATCCAAGCCTTCCACTCACAGTTGGCTCCTCCAGGCTCTGTTCAAGGAAACGACTGTTCAGAGCTCAACACCGTGAACTCACCACAAGTCTGAAGAAAACCAATTAGTTACCAGCAATGACCGCACCCTGACCCTTGTTCAAATGCTTGTAACATTAATTATTAACCTGTGAAAGAACTAAAACCTTGCAAGGGGCCGGTCTGAAGCACGGATCCACAATAGGATGCGATGTGCTAGAGACAGACAAGCAATCACCAGAGATGCTCTTGTCTGATCTATTTTTTGGCATTTGGCTACAGCTTGAAAACCTTTAAAACAGATATATCCCACTTCAAATTTCTCTCCTTGAACTGCTACAGAAAGCAAAAGGAGCTACCAAGCAATAAAATAAAGGAAAACAACGGGTAATAGAGAAACAGTTTCCACTGTGAATATCACTGACAGCACCATTTTAAGGCACAAAGGTGAAAGGACTGTTTTATAGGTGCGGAAATCCTGGTAACACAGTCTCTTTGTTTGCAAGCTACTGAGGTCAGAAAAAGCTTGCGTGAGCTCTTTATGTACAAACTCTAACATCCTTGTTCCTGGCTCACAGGAGGCACCTCCTAATGCCTGCTGTCAACTCATTTGTGACACGTAACTGTAGTCAAAAGGGGGTTGGATTGCAGGGTTTGTAATGCGTACACACATTGTTCGAGATTATCTAACAACATTAGCCTCTGGGAAAAGGATGGCTTCAGGGCTCTAATTAAAAGAAATCATAGACAGTCAAATCAAGTGCTTCCTATTTGTATTTTATTTAATAAAGAAGGAATGACACAGATAGAATTTCCCCCAGCCTTGCCTTTTCAGTAAGGGGCAGGGGAGTGCAATGGGCCTTTCAGAGCTCTGCAACAGCCGTAAACTAGTCCCAAATCGATTGCCATCCCCAAACACATTCTCCAAAGGCTTAATGGTATTTTCACGTGGGATCCAAAGCAGGCGGTCTTCAAGGAAAGTTATTGCATCTGGTCAAAAAAATAAAGCTGACATTTTTTGACAAGACTCTAAAGTATGATTCTCCCAGGAGGGTTGTAATATAGAAGAGGCTGAGCAGGTGGTAATAATCAGCATTACATACATTTGAGCATTTTCTATAACATGGATTACCATGGAATTCCTTCCTCCCCCTCCTCTTCTGGGGGAGACTTGCACAAATTGCAAGCATTTTCAAGTCGCTTTGATAAGCATTTCTATCACCAGTTTCACAGCTGTAGCTAGATTGTTTAAAATATATAAAACACAGCCCCACCCTCCAGCAGAGATAAGGACTAGGGAAGCAGGGGACCCTCTTCCCTCTCTTTCTCAGCTCTTATTTAGCCAGTTTTCTAATTGCTACCAAAAATATTCTACTGTTGTACTGTTAGGCACATCATAGAGGTGCTTAAGCAGCAAGAAGTTACTGCCTGCTTTGGATGCTGTGGATGCACACCCACATCTCAGACAAAGTCAGCAGGTAAAACCAAAGCTAACTAGGCAATGATTAGTGTGTGCTTAGAAAAGGGCAAGACTAAATCCAAATCTTTTACCCCAATTCTCCCGCCTACACCAGAAAGAGGTCAATAGGTGGAAGGTCTAATCACAACCAGAGCCCCTGGCAAGGCTGAGGGAGGAATCCACAGAGACAGAGAGATGCGACAGTATTTCTCCCATGTGTGCAGCCATAGCCAAAGTCTCCAAACTGGGAGCCTTGGGTGCCATCCTGATCTTGGGAACTCAGCTGCCCGTGCTGACAAGTGTTCTCTGCCACAAAGACCTTGCAATTAAAAATGATGTAATGAAACAATGAAGTTTACATTAGCAAATGCTTTTATAATTAGTTTGGTGGTATCATTTCACTGAATAGTAAATTGACAGAAAACTGCAGTTTCTGGAGGTCACTGAAGCAATTAGGAAATGGTGAGTGATTTCTGCCACAAAAAAGGAGAAGAAATGAACTGTGGAAATAGGGGATAGAGAAAGGGCCTTCAAGATAATTACTTATTTCTATTCAGAATTTTTAATCAGCTTTTAATTTTTCATTTCAGAACTTTTTCTTTGTTTTTATACATTGTTTTTATTGGGATTGAATTTAAGACTATTTTTCTTTTTTTTGTTGGGTTTGTTTGTTTTTTATTTTTCTGGGAGAGGAATATTTTGCTAGGGAAAGAAAGCACTGGCTAAAGTGCTTGGATCAAATAATCCTTTCTGAATCAACATAAAGCAACTATTGTTGTTTCTAAAAATCCACATCTATATCTTCTTGGGTTGTTATCTATGTTTTTAGGTTTAGAATATTTTACTTAAAAAATCTATTTTTTTAAATAACTGGGATAGCAATGTGCCCCATTTACACCCCCTTCAATCTTTTAATATTTCTACATCTGTGTAATTATTTTATGAATTGCTGCAGCACTAGTTTTAATACTTGAGCAGTAACACTGATTGACCCTTTTGATTCTATCTCAGCTAATATTTGCCTCACTCTGACAAAAACAGGATTTAATATGTATGTGTTTGTAAAAGAAGAATGTGAAGATATGAAGAATCTGTGTTTTTTTTCCCCCAGAAGAGCTCTATTTGTCTATTCAGATAGTTATTGGAGACTAGTTTTTGTTTTTATCATCAACTCTGATAATTTAGGTTATTTTTAGCTGAAAATCCTACAGGATAATTTTTCTTTCATCATAAATATGCTTACCCTCCAAAGAGCAACTCTGTTGGCCCTCTCCTGGTTTCAGTCACAGTCATGTTATTTGAACTTTATTTCATTTTTTTGCCAGAACACTGCAATATGCTTTTATTTTACTTAAATTCTGGAAGGGCTTCAACAGAGGGAACCCACAATAAAACTTTAGCATGTTCTCCCATGGTCTCCTCTGACTAAGTAATGTTCAAGTTTCAGCACAGTGAGGGATTTATTTCCAAAGCATACAAGCAATTTCCCCTGAAGCCAGAGAAAATAAATTATATTTTTTCTGGTTCATTTGTATCACTTGTGTTGCAACTCTGTCTAACAGCATGATTAAAAGCTGTTTATTAGGACTATATATTCTTACATGAAGAAAATTAATACTCATTTTTGCTTTAAAAGATCATTTTGTTAATGATATTTGAATAGCTTCTTGGAAATATTAGGCATGTGTCTAGAGAAGTGTCTCTGTAGGAGAAGGAGGCTGGACACAGGATTGTCTGCCTGTGTTTTGACAGCCTCTGCAAATTCATAGCACTTTTGTGAAGTAGCATAAAGAGAACTGAGGTATCACTGTACCCTCAATAAAATGAAGCCCTTTCAGTGAAGGTTACAAGATCTAACCATCATGAATCAGGATAAAATTTGAGTCATTGCTGTTTCAGATAATGCTGTTATTCTAGAAAAGGGCTCTGCCCTGCCTTGTGTCTCTTTATCCTCATATTTCCCAAGTGAGCTCTACCAGCAGGGTGTACGCTGCCAATGGCTGCCCTCTGGGATGCCTTCTGCTGCCATTGCTTTACTTACAAGGATGCTCTTAATGGGAAGATCTCTTTCAGTCCTCAGCCCTACAGGCCCTGCCTTAAGGACAGGGACTTCAAGACTGATCAATGAACTGTCTTGATTCACCTTGGACAAAGCCCTATAACCTTGAGACTTCTAACTCCAATCGAAAATTTGAAGTGAGTCTCTCCAGGTTCATAAATAAGGCATTTAAAGCTTATTTCAGATGCCTGAGTGTTGACACAGTAATAAAGCAATCCAGAATGAATTATGACATTTTCATGTGACAAGGGATGTCATCTTTCTATTGATAAAGTGAAATATTAGAACCAATTACTTTTGTCTGATACCTGGAGTCATATAAATGCACATGGGAGAGCAGACGGGAAAATGAGAGTTGGCACTAAAGATGGCTGAGGTTTGATTTGCATGCAGCCAAGTAAAACAAACTAAATAAAATATGTATGCAAAAGCAGCATTTGTACATGAAGGGAAATATAAAAGTCTATTTTCACAGACATGTCTGTTGGGAAAGGTAAAACATTACTAAGTCCCTTGCATTTCTATGACACTTGCTGATTCTCAGTTCAACATAATGAACCCACTAGTTCAGTTTGGGGTTCAGGGCCATCTTCTGTGGATGTTTTGCAAATTCCCACTAAGGAAAATAAAATTACTGTCCCCACAAAGCTAGTCATTGTGGCAAAACATGGAGAAGGATCTCCAGTAGCAGAAGTGGCACACAGTGGTCTCAGGGAGTTTCTAGCCTTTAGGTTCAGCAGTGCCTCTGGCTAATGGGTCCATACTTAGTTAAGCCAATCACTTAAAGAGACCTTCAGACTCTCCTCCTCCCTGTTTCCTCACTTTGCAAGCTGCCTTCTATTAGACATCTTGTTGCTGTTGCTTTCAGCTGAAGCATCTGCATGGACACAGCAGGATGCAAGTCTCTGATTTCCATTCACACACAGAGTTCCTGTTTCTGATGGGGAGGCTGTGAGATTTTGAACCTCAAAGGGAGAATAGAGGGCAATTTCACAACTGGGGAAAGTGCAGCAGAAAATGTGGTCTGAATTACCATGCAATTCCAAAACACTGGCTTTGGTTGCTGTCAGTTCATCCATGCAGCAGTGCTCTGCAGTAAAAAAGGTTCATCTGTACTTGGACAAGTGCATCCAAGACACCCTGCCTGGCTGACATCTGTCCCTGCTTCTGATGCCACTGTCCACACTGTCCAACATCAGCCAGGCTCCAGTTTCATTAATAAAACTATTGATTTTTTTATTGTGTGTTGACTCGAGGTTTGCAATGAAAAAACTCCTCTCCTACAGGAAACTTCCCAGAATCTAACTGAAGTCAGTGCAGGTAAGGACTGTGGATGTGCTGCTCCACTTTCACCTGCATCTGCTGCATTTGAACCACCATATTATGTTGCAAAATTAGGTCTGTGAATTTGATGAACTGAGAACAGCTAAAAATATTGAAACTGTGTTAGGTGTTTAATGACATGGTTCTCATAGTCCACAAAGGGCAAATAAATCCTACATGGATGTTATATTTGCATGAAGAATTATACATTATGATGTATGAGACATTTTATACAATCTCTACCATTATTGCACCTTTAAAAGGCATTGGGCTTATGACTGTTTCTTCCAAAGTTCAAATTTAGGCTCTTAAAGTCAAGAAAATACTTTCTAAAAGATGTGGGGTAGCTCATAAAAGAGCCTACAAGAGCATACAAGTTAGTTCTATTTCCTGGAGTACCTATCATTAACTGGCTTTTGCATCTGACTTCTCATTTTACACTTAGGAAGTAGATTTGGTACTCTTTTTTAACATTATCGATTAATTTTCAGAGTTCTCAGCAGCTTATGCTGGACAAATATGGAAGAAAATTCATGAAAAAATTAGTCTTTCATGAAAAATATCCCAGCTATTGCTGGTTGCTGGCTGCAACCTCCTCATGTTTTATCCTGTGGGATACATCACTTGAACAAAGCTGAAAAGATATGCTGATACACTGTTCATGCAAAGGAAATATTTATGCTCTCAGTGGGCCATTGGCAGAGTCTCTTCTTTCTAGCAAAATAGCTGTGGCCTAGATAAATGCTGACTTGTAATTTCAAAACACATGGTCAAAATGCCATTTGCAAGCCTGGCGTTACTCATAAGTTCTAGACACTTTCCGGCCATTGCCCTGAGCCAGATGTAAGGCCCAGATTGTTTTAATGCTAAAGTGTGATTGAAAAAGAGCCTCCAGCCTGTTTCTGGAGCCATGAAAACCAATTGCACAAGATGCAGTATTAGGCATGTTTCAAACATTTCAGGAAGAGATTAGTTAAATTGTACGCTGGGCCTTTTCCTCCAGCTGGGCTCACAAGCAGCAATAGCAAATCCAGACTTTTCACTGAGGCTGGTAATTAGGTCTGCCTCACTCCCAGGAGATTAATTCTCTGCAGAACAGATTATTACAGTCCAGCTTCTGTATCCATGGGCAGACTCAGTCAGCAGGCTGATTTCAATTAGAGAAGTTAAGTGCTATTGACTTCTCCCATGTACAAGAGATAGGCGTGGCAGGTAGGAGCCAGATCAGAAACCAGATTACTGAGTTAATCTTACAGTTACAAATACTAGAAAGAACCTAAATTTCTTATTTCCTAAACAAATAAATGAGGATGCATTTCTTTATTTCATTTCTGAACGCTTATAAATTTTGACTTGAAAAGGAAGAAAAAATGGTGGAATTTTGTTCTAATCTTCTACCGTATGAGATGAGGAAACACAAATGTTTTGTCTCACCAATTAAAGTCCTGTCTTGTCTACCTTAAAAGGCACTCTGGTTATGGAGGACTAATCAAGTTATAACCACATAAGAGGGAGAGGGCTGAGGTCATGGCTTAGCACAGGAGCTCAGAGAGCAGTATTGCTTTTCCATGGTTCTGTTTCCCTGGGGATGGTGATATATTCCCACACTGTTAGTACAAAGCAATGTACCATAGGTGTGACAAAAGAGATCCTCTTTTTGAAGCACTTGGCCAAAGAGAGGCTGGAGCCTCTTCACTGTGCATGGCCAGTGGCCAAAGTCTCAATGTATTTGTAGTCCTTGACCATCTCAGCCCAAGCAGGTGTACTCCCTGGGGAACATGTGCATGCCTATGGCCACCTGTCTGTCTCTTGGTCACTACTTTGTTCATACTGATCGATTAAAATCATCTCACAACTCCATAAGGTGTCCAAATCCTATTGAAAATTAGTAGAGATTCATTTTGCTTTCACAGTGATAATCAAAATGTTGATGCTGCTGCCCCCCTTGGATATAGTATACCAAGAAGACTCACAAAGTGATGGATCACACAGCATTTCTTAAAGCACCTATTCAGGAGGTTAGAAAAATGTTCTCAGAGAGGATTACATAGTTGGTATATCAGAGGTTGTAAGGACACATGTAGAGGAGGGGTTGAGAATATTCAGTGTACATTGTTTCCCTTCGTCGCTCTAGCAAAAAAGCCAAATGTTTTCCGTTCAGTGACAGCAGGGGCTGCTGAGCAGGTGGAGAGAGATGTGCAGGTGGGGAGATCACACAGGTTTCAAGATATACTTCACATCTGTGCTCAAGGCCTTTCTTTCATCACAGCATTTATCTCTTCTCTTGAGCAACCCGACTGCAGAAGGGGTTTGGTTTTTTTGGTTTTTTGGGGTTTTTTTAATAGCTCAAGAGTGATGATCAAATAATAATGCTTACCATTTACCTCTTCAAAGTCACAATGCAACAATGACTTCAGTCTCACAATGGTGCTGTGAAGTGGGTGAGTTCTTTCAGTACTGTTATTTGCAAAAGATAAAAGAAGAGATATAGAGATGTGTCTTCAGCTTCCTCGAGACTTCCAGCCAGATATTGGCAGAATCTGGGCTACAGCTTGGAAAACACAGCAAACATCTCTACAGTGCACTGTAACATGGCAGTGAGGTCAGGGAGCTGAGCACTGGGTGGGTCTGGAGGAATTCTTGTGGAGTGAAGAGCACAGGCAGGTTGTTAGCTCTGTGCTGAGACCTCCTGGTGCTCAGCTCCATCAGCAGTTTTAGATCCAGCTTCCCCACTGGAAGGACAAGAGTGGAGGCAGATATGAGTGTTCACAGGGAGGACTGTGCTTTGGTGTTCTTGTGCTCAGCTCAGCTCCCAGCTGGACTCTGCTAGGTCACATTTGTAGAGGCTGTAGTGGACTGGCATATTCAGAGGTGAATTTTCTGAAGATAGTGGCTACAGTGTGCCTAGATTGTACTTTTGTTACCTAAATCATAATTCAGGTTTTCTCTTCATATCTCGACTCCACTGTTAGTGTCAATAATTCTTTCCATTCAGAATTTTGCAATTCCCTTATTTCTTTGCACTAATACTAGGTGGTGCTCAGACATGATGCTAATTCTGCCTAGGTGATTCGAAGTTTCTGGTGAATGAAGAGTCTGAAATTTACTAGAACTTATTACAGAAAGACCCAGTCTGATTAAAATTTAGAGGGATGAAAATTCAGATCAGTTCTTATTTTTCCAAATCAATTTATCCACCTGGGACAAAGCTACAAAATTACCAAATCTTCTCCTCAATACATGTGTGAATTTCTTGCTGCTACTGGAGATTTTCATGTGCTCAGCTTCTGTACACAGTAGGGCTTCAGTCACTGCAAAAGGTGGGAGTTTACATCTTACAGAAGTTTAAAAGAAAAAGTATATTTGACAGTGTTATTTTCAAAAATAATCACCATTTATTGATGTGAAAAGGAAATAAAGATGATGAAACTAGGAAAGCCATGCCTGATAGCAGAAATAAACCAAGCTGTTTAAGTTTAGTAACAGAGTTATTAGAAGTCCATTTCATATATATGTACATCAAGAAAGCCCTGCTAAACATTCCTCTTGTAGGCTATAGTCTCTTCCATTTCCATGTAAATAGATTACTGTGTTATGAAATGTTCTATTTCCATATATATGGAAACATATATATATAGATTTATGTGTATATGTGGAAATAGCAATATTCTGGCAAATTTCCCCTCAGTATTATTTCTATATAACTGTATAGGAATATACATTCAAAGAAAGGCAGAGGACATCTGTACTCTGACAGCTCCCCAGCAGTACACAAAGTAAAACATTTTGACCAAGTGTAGAGATAAATTATTCAGCCAGGTGTATTCCAAGTGTCAGATTAACTACTTCTGAATATCTCATTATATTTATCTCCCATATTCTTTAAAACTTCCTTGTGGTACAAACTTCAGCATTTCCCTAGGCAAGCTATTCCAGAACTTCTCTTACTAAGACTTTTTCTATTGCCAAACATAAATCATCCCCTCTGTGATTTAAGACAGAAGCTTTTTGCACCATCCCTACTGAGCAACAGCAAGAATTTATTTCTTTCCTGATGCAAGAGGAAAGTGGGTAGGTCTAAATTATTATTAATTCCTCACAAAACAATATGAAATTTTTTAAGCTTCCTTGAGGTGTCCTTGGAAATCTCTTTGGCCAGTCACCTGAGTATGCTAGGAAGAATTTTCTTAAGGCATGGGTAAGAGGTATCAAACTTACATATGTCAGCCCAGCAAGTTCATCCACTGTCAGAATTTACAAAAAAGACTTAAGTCCTTTCTGCTCCTTCTACCAATCATTTTCCCTCTCTATGAAGAATCATGCCAATCTTATTGCCTCCTTTTACAGTAATGCACTATGACATATTGTGCTGTATTCATTTACCATTTAAACTAATTTTTGTCTTTACTCTTCTAATATTTTTTGATTTTTCTTCTATCACATTTGCAGTTTGTCTCAGGAATTTTGATGCCACGTCTGTTTTTCTCTGTTTGATTGTGGGGCTCAAGTTCTTTGAAGAACACATGGCTTCACCAAGTTTGAATCTCTCTAAATTTCTGTGGTCTTTATTTTGTTTGTTTGTTTGTTTGTTTGCTCGCTTGCTTGATTTAAAATTGGACAGCTTATTCTTGTATCTATAATATAATTCATTAGAAAACCTTAAATTCTTTCAAATTATATAAATTCACATAGATTTAATTCAGTTTTGCTGGTGTCAGTATCTATAACAACAAATAAGATTAATGTCAGCATAAGAATCGCATTACTGTAATTTTCTTCTTCGCACCATAAGGAGACCACATTTGTACACCAATTTCTGTTTCACAAACCCAGGTCTGAGTCCAAGCTCACAAATGTAGGTAATATCCTCACAAAGTCTTACATGCTTTCCTTTGAGTCAGTCTCTTTAAAATGCCTCATGCTCCACAGGCAATAAAGATGACATAGTCACTGACTTATAGGAGACAGAAGAACTACAGCAGGTAATTAAAATTGCCAGGTATCGTATCTTCTGAACATTTACCCAATTCATAAGTTCTTATTTGAACCATATCCATTCCAATCACTCCCAGTGATCAGTATGACAGCAGGTACTGTGTGTTAAGAATACCTTCTATAAATTAACAATGCTGTTTTGAACTGTTTCCCAGTATGCCTAGTCAAAAGCAGAAATATCTATTCTGCAGCATATTCCAAAATTCAGTAATTTTTTGCCTGAATTAAAGCTGAAATCTAAAATATAGCTACAAATAGAAACTAATTCAAGGAACGTTTCTTCTTTGGTACTATTCATCTAGTCAAATTCAAATCTCCAATATAAGAAAATTGCTATCTTACTATTGCAGTTGGTGTCCTAACGTCAGAATAAAATTAAAATTATTTAAAACACACAAAATATACTCTGCGCACAAATCAGAAAGAAACCTTATTGAAATGAAAAAGCCAATTCTCTTTAACAATTGTTTCTACTTCCAACCACCAAAATTGATATTGTCCAATTACATGCCATGATTTTTTATTAAAATGTTTTTTTCCTGGAGACTCTAGTAAAAGAATTCATTGTGTCTCTTTACATTCCAATACAACTGATAAAAAGTAAGTGAGACAAACAGGAGAGCTGAATTACCAAAAATAATCAGTTGGATGTAATTAGCCAAATAAAAGTGACTATTATTGTACTATTGCTTTGGGAATATCTGCTCCTCCTATTCTGTGTACACTTATGCACTGATGTTCTTCATTCATAGCTGTGGATCTCACTCTGAGATCAAATTTCCTCCCACACTAATCCCCTCCTGATGCTGGCTGAAAATAGTGAGTGTATATGAGTGTAAACAGATAATAGAAAAATTTTGAAGATATCAGAAAATGAATTTGGCTGGTCCAGCAGAGGTAGAACAGCCTTGCTCTATCACAGTTCTTTGGGATGCAGGGATCTGTGATTTTTTTGTTCTATTTAAGAACAAACACTTAGCACCATGTAAACCCACTGACCATCTAACTTTGGAATAAGTTTTTGTCAGCTCTCCCAGACTCTTGCCTTCCTTTCTCACTCCTTTTTTTCCTGTTATCCAGAAGAGCTTGGGCCTGTGGTCTGCACGTGTTCTGTAGTGCACTACTGTGCAATTGTTATTTCTTCAAAGGTGCCTATTTGAAAAAAGGAAAACTAGAAAAATTCAAACCCAATTGCTACACTTAGGGCTCTGGCTCATGACCTTTGTATCAAAGACTTGCAGTTTTGATAGATTCTTGTTTATGACCTGAACCTTGTAAGTCTTTCCCATTTACCTGAAATCAGGGTGGGCTCTTGCTATTTCTATTCAGTCATGTGGGGCATTGAAACTTGTGGTCAAGTCTCACTTGACTTCCAAAAAAAAAAGCAGGTTGTAGTATAAGAGTCTAAAAGGCTGTCCTCACATTCCCTCTTTTCTTGAGTGCTGATTTTACCACGTTTATGTGTCCATGCAGCGGTAGCTGGACATAGGGGCTGGAGGGAGCAACTGAGAGGGGCTGGGAGGGACTGACCACAGCCCATTCCCCACCTTTGCACCCCCTGGGGGAATACAGTGTGGGGAGCAGTTGTGGATTTTTTTGCTATTTTTTCTCACTATCCAAATTTATTTTAATCGATAATGATTAAATTGATTTTTCCCAAATTGAGTGTGTTTTGCCTGTGATGGGAGCTGGCAGGTGATCTCCCTGTCTTTACATTGATGAAGGAGCTTTTCACCTTTTTTCTCCCCCACCCTGTTGAGAGAGCAGCTGGTCAGGCATCTGGAAGCTGTCCAAGGTTAACCTGCTACATTGGTTTATTGGAATACTATTTGTCCATATTCAGGAGCAGAGAGGAGAGGGCTCCTCTAGAATGGATTTGGTGATTCAATGCAGCCTACCTCAGATACACTGGAGTTGCTTTCAGAGGAGAGGAAGGGACAGAGAATACATTTCTCTGAACTACAGGCAGAAGGAAACATTCATTTTTTTAACTGTACCTGGCATTAAATACGTTCTTTGCGGCATGTAACCTGCAGAGACTGTATTTAATGCCAGGTACAGTTAAAAAAAAAAATCTCCTCCTAGGCGATAGCTGTGTTGGGAAATTCACCATTTCCCAGCACCCTCTCTGGCACACTATTTCCAGCACCTTCTCTGGCACAGATATTGAGCAATATAAAAGATTGTTTTAAACTCCCTTATCTTTTAAAACAGCAAGGGCTGTATTCTTTTTGTTTAACATGAATGACCTTTGGCCCTACTGTTTCCTGAACAATACACAGAATTGTCTAGAAGGTTGTCTGGGGCAAAGCAATGCCAAGGGCCATTCTAACAGTACAGCAATATAAGCAATCAAACCCCAGGACATAGGAATGCCCCCTGATACTGTTTGATTTCCTAATACAGGTTCAACTTTAGAGTCAAATTTAATCCCTGAAACAAATTTGAATAAGTGTGTTAAGACAAAGAGGTTTTGCAGAAGGTCAAAAAGGTGGGAATCCCACAGATGACCCTCAACACACACTGCTCTGCAGGCTCACAGCTCCTGCTCTGGGGCTGGTCAGGTCATTTCTTGCAGTGGGTGAGTTTCCCCTACTATCAAAATCTTCTTGTCAGGAGAAGCAAATGATCCCCACAGTTTTGCTGCATTATGTCATTTCCTTCCCAAGCTGCTCCTGACATGGCCCTCGCATCTTCAAACTGCCATTGACATTAAATCAGTTTGCATAATATCAGGCAAACCTTGCATTCCAAAACCTTCTCTGCTGTTTTCAAGCACCTTCAAGTTTCAGCAAGAAACTAATCAACATCTACCACAAAGGCTTGAAAAATCAATTCTGTCTCTGTAATTGAGAACTTACTTTCATTCAGTGTGGGAAGAAGCATGAAGATGATTTACTGATTTAGGAACTGGGTGGAGTAGACCACAAAGGAGTAAAATGAAAACATGTGGTGTGAATTATTTGCAAAGGAGGAGAGAAAGAGGGAAAGAAATGCCTATAGATCTCTATAGATAGATCTGGATATATAAATATATAATGTGGAGTACCAGTGAAACAAAGCACAGATGATTAGGCCAAACCAAACATTCACATTAAACATTTCACTTGGCCGCCTTTCAAAACAGGCAGCAGTAACAGCAGGGAGAGTTGGCTTGCCAAAATTGCATCAGACACACATTAGGGAAGAAGGAAATGAGTTTACTTGAGCCAGCTGTGACATCAAAGGGGTTGGTCTTGAAATGGATTGTGGGAAAGGGATCCCCCTTTGGTAAAGTTTGCAAAGTTCAGCCAACCCTTTATAAAGAGACCCAGCTCTAAAGAGAACTTGACTCCTTTTTTTTCCCCTTTCCTGAAGAAAAATAGCATTCTTAGTCAGGAGTATGAGACTGGGGACTAGTATAAGAGGGGAATAAACTTTAAGGGAAGGTGTAAACGTTTGTTCTGGAAGAAGAGGATTTTATCCTAGATGGAATACATCTCTCTTTTACAAATATGCTTCAGTAATAAGTATTGCTCTGCACTGAGGTGGTTGTAATAGTTTTTCATTAAGAATGGTCTTACTGAGATGAATGAGGAAGGCAAAAATATGAGAAACCATCCACTGGTTCAATAATTTTCCTGAACTGCAGCCAGCCTAATGGAAACTGTAGATAAAAATTAGAAAACAAATTAAGATGAGACAACTCCTGGCATCACTGAGATCAATGGCAAAAGTCCCACTGACATCAGGGAGACAAGAACATATATCAGCGCACCAACTGTTCACTTGAGCCATTTCCCCACCTTAAGCCATTTCCCCGCTTGTTGCAAGTGTTCACAGCTGCAATTTCTATGCAAGGGTGTCGGGCTAGGGGACAGATTTAATTTTAGCCCTAACACAAATCCTAACCCTAACCCTGACTTAGTGCTACCTCACTGATGACACAAGATGCTTCACACCATGCACCAGCCCCACTGCTTTTGTTTGGGACCCTTCATATTCAAACTCACATGGAAAACAGATACTGTTTTGCCATGGGGTTTGTTTAATCTTTAATGCCACTTAAACAGCTCAATCCCTTCTCTGATATACCTCTGTTGACTCTCATTTAATGGGATGTATTCCAATTACTCAAAATGTTTTTTTCTTGTTTCCTTTGATGCTAATTCACAAGATGTTAATGCTGACAAATAATACCAAATAAAACCAGTACTATTCAGAAAACTTCATCTTACTCTTTTGAAGGCAAATTTGGTGAAAATATGTAATAGCTTTCTCTTTATGCTCAAATAGTATTTAATTTTATTTTTGCCAAGTATTTTCTTAAGACCATTTTTACTTTAAATTTGCCCAGCTGTGCAGTCCTCATGGAGACACTGTAGGTGTATCATAACAAGTCCATGCACAATACTCAGCATAGTAGAAGCCATGCAGCTGAGCATCAGCACTGGTGAGAAATTTGGTATTGCTTTCCCAGTGGCAGATAAGATTTATGGGCACATGCACTGCAACATGTAGCAGTCTTACATTCCTACTTGGGATATTTTCAGAAATATCCCAATATTTTATCCCAATATTTTCAGCAGAAAAGTGAACTGTCCCAAAACTGAGACCTCAGAAAAACTTCCAAGGTGGTTTATGCTTTCTGTAGTATTTTAAGGCAAAAGCCACAGCCTTTCTTTGAGAAGAAGGAGAAAATACCTATGTGGTATTTCAACTTCTATTCATCTTTCTTGCCTGGTAGTTGAGGTAGAGGTTAAAGGAGATCTTCCTTGATTCCTGTGATTCAGGACTGTCTTGTTTCATATTATGGTGCTCTAAATAATTGATAGGGTATGATTGCCTTTTACTGGGAATAGCATAATAATATCTTTGTATTTTTATATAAAAATATGTATCTTCTTCTTTCAAGTTTTTCCACAGTGATTTCAGTCACACTGCCACCTTACAAAAGTCACTGAATTTTGTCATGACCAAAGATCTTCAGCAGCTCTAACCACAAATCCATATCAGTCTTCTTACAGCAGCTAGATCTCAGAGTCCGTCTGCTTCCTCCTTTTATCTGAGATCCTTATACTGGCAAGGATCAAATGCTGTTTGTTAATCTTGCAGTGTAAAGGAGTGTGAGATAAATTTTGCTGCCTCACAAAGGACCCAGTTATAGAGCTTAATCACAATTTATAAAGTGCTTTGAGATTTTCAGAGTTTCGAGAGTGAAACAGCTACAAGACTATGCACAAATACTTATTATTACTAATATTGTAAATCTCTCCTGTCAATGCTTTATCAGTTAGATACAAAATTGTTTCAGGTGCCAACCCAAGGACAGTAGCCAGCACTGGTAATTGAAAGTATTGAAACTATTATAATAAATATAAAGAGAGGGTATGAAACTGTATAAATCAAACATGCAGTGTGCGGGGGTCAGAATAACCAATTTATTTTCACTCAAGGGATATAGCCTTGTGTAATTGGCACTTATGGTTTCTCTGCACTTCACCACTTGTGAATTTTGTGGTCGTCCCTCAATCATAAAGATAAACTGCTCTGCCACCATATGAAGTAAGTGAAATTTAAAATAATTGCTAAACATTTTGTTTCCATTATTGTAGTTGGATTTCAGGTCTTGCTGTATAAACTTTAAAAGAAAAGAAATGAAGATGTATGCATGGAAAATGGGGAAATCTTGAGCCTGGACAAAGAATTCCCTATTCCTCATCTGATGGCATTGTTCTAAATAATTGCCACATTTATCTTGCTCATTTTTTCTGTTAGACTGAAGTGTCTGTGGTGGGTCTTCCCTGTGACAAACAAAAGTTCCTGTGCCTTTTGGAGTTTCAAATAAACAAACAACAAAGTACACTGATACTAAGCTACCCTGATGTCCCATTCTCCAGGGACTTTGGATTCAGCATGTATTTCTCAGCTGTTAGGAGTTAATTCCCCCATCCCTATTTCCTAACAGGTCTCTGTTCCATGATTCCTTTAGGCCAGAGCTTCTGGCAGCAGCATAGTTTTGCAGAGACAGACACCACAGTTGTTTCTTTGAGCATGACCTCACTTTCTTAATATAATAAGTTGGAGAAATACTCATGTAATTCTATGCCATTCACATTTTCTCTAGTATTTATTATACAGAGACTTTTGTTCTTAGTTCCACATTCTTCTTGGGAAGCAGGACACTGAATTTCCCAAACAGGCTATTAACATGAAAAATTGCATTCAAATGGGAACAGAGGGTGAATCTTACCTTCTGATATTAAGACAACCAGAAAGCTTAATAAAACACCCTAAAGTTTGAAGCTTTTATCTTGAGTCTTTTTCAAATTTTAAATATTGCTGCTTCTCTCTGGTTAAAAATTAGGTAAATTTGTCATTACCTTCAGTTGCACAATAATAATAGTAGTTTTTCACTCTGTTTAGCAAGCCTGGAAGCCTGGTGTATTCCTGAAGCAATTTGAGTGCAATGATGTATATAAAATATATTGTTTCAGTGAGTTCTTCTAATCATCAGAGTTTTGAATGAGGACTTCAAACTGTTGCTGCGCAAGTTGTGTCCCAGTAAAACTAAAACAGGCTGAATTTTGGCTTCACACGTTACTGCATGTGATTTGGAGCTGAGCACAATGCTTCAAATAAAAAATACAGACTTTGAGTGAAAGTTCCTGTTCATGTAAATGTTAAGTCACCTTTCTCTTCTCTAAGCTCGGTAGGGTGATGACTGCTCTCTGTTGTGTATGGCTCTCAGTGCCATTAACATCACCGTGATCCCATGGCCACACACTCAGTGCCAGCCTGGTAAAATGGACATCAACAGTCGGAGTCACAACTGCTCATTTAACCCTGCTATTGAGCCATTACTCATCAAATCCAGAATGGCTAGCAAGACCCTTCTAGAGTATATAAAAACAGTGACAGAAAAAGGAGTTAGAAAGCTTAAACTCTATACAAATTCTCTTTATTCTAAATAGATTCCTTGTAATCTGAAAAAAAAGTTAATTTTATTTTGATAATTATATTTTCAGGAAGATGAAATTGTATTGCCTAATATTCTGTGAAAACTACTACCTCATTATAAGTCTTGACTTTACTGGGACTAATGTAACAATTCCTTTGTATTTTTGTATTAAAAAATATGGTTTTCTCCTTTATAATTTCTCTGTAGTGGTTGCAATACAGAAAAAAAAATTTTCATTATGAATTCACCAAAGATTTTTTTAAATCCTTCTTCAACCAGATCAATGAAATATGCACAATGAAGGTGTTATCCTTTTATTTTCTATCAGATGACTGGTTAGGATATTTTCCTTGCATTTAGGAACATTTCTTTCATTTCATTCTACATCCTGAAGTGATTTCAGCTTGTTATAGACAGAAAGTGGATACAGACTTCAATTTCCATTTTCCCATTCCAAGCATCAGTGTAATGTGGGGGTGGAAGGAGAAGAACTGATGCTCACTATGGTTAACCTTGCCCCTTCCACTGAGTGAATAATTAACCCTTAACTAGGGCAGGACACGGAGTCCAGATGCTCTGTGGCCCCACCAAAGATCTTAAGGATCAAATCTGAGCTACTGTTGATTCTCAGTGCATATGACTTAATCTCAGAGGCAAAGACATTTTAGTTTGCCTCTCCTGAGGAACCATGGTTCAGACTATCTTATCTTGGATGTTCTTCTACCCAAATGGGTGGCAAAACAGCTGCTTAAAGGCTTGTTTTGAAACAGGCTTTCCACTGTCTCTGCAATTAAATCTGTTTTCCTGTATATCAGATATTTGACAGTTAAGCAGATGTTTCCAATGGAAGGCTAATAATCTAAGTAGTGGTCATTGTAATAGGTTTTACTCTTTGCCTTTCAGAAATAAATGTTAAAAATTGCAATTCAGTGTCTGAGCCTAGTTGGATTCCAGATGTTTTCAGGCACAGGAAAGAGATTTTACACTGTAGAGGATACTTCCCAACCCTGCTAGAAATGAAACCCAAGTGCTATAACTTCCTTTGAGTCTTTTTTCCTTGATTCTGGTTAACTGATTCTGATTTTTTTCCACGGGGAAAAAAAATCCTGTAAATTAGTGACTTAATCATGTTGAGGAAGTAAAAGTAATTAAAAAAAAATATTTTCATTATTTTTTAAATCTGTAAGTACACAAATGAAGCTAGATTGACTGGCCATTTTACCATGCATTTGCTAGAGCCCAGTCACAGAGGGAACTCTGTCACAGTGAGCAAATATCTGTGTAGGAGAGAAGTTTGCAGGGCTGCACTAGTGGTCCTTGGATTGTTCCTTTATGGGAAAGCCTGCTAGCATTTCCTGATTAAGCTGGCTCTTAAAAGATACTTAAGGCAAGACAATGAGCTCATTGTCACTGTGCCTACTTACACCATGATTTCTGAAATTATTTTAAAGTCTCTTGCCCAGGGTTAGTATTAATATTTATTCTGTCTCATACATAATGAAAATAACTTTAAAGTAAATGCTATACATGTGTTGACTAAGATTTGGTTTCTGGAATTACATCTTTGTTTCTGACTAAAAGGTAGTTCAGCCAAAGAATACACACAAAATCTACCCACAAATAGATTTTGTTCGTACAATAAACAAATCCTCTCTCTTTCTTTAAAGGAAGTTGAGGAGCAGGGAATTGGTTTTTTGCCTCTTTTCTAGCTTCTCAAGGGCAAAATAATAGCAAAATGTATTCAGGTCAGATGTAAAAATCTTATTAGGACCATCTGTGCTAATCAATGTTTACAAAAAATGTAAATAAATTACACAAGGAGGGAATATTAGAGAAGACAGTTCTTGGTTTTCTCACTCTTCAAGCTATTACATAAATAAGAACTGATCCTCCAAATCTGGAGTCATATGAGCATTGTCTTTGAAGCTGATGCATTCATTGAATTAACATGAATAAATTGCTGCTCATGACTCAGAACTTGGACGACTGAAGCTCTGATATAAATATTTTTCTCCTTTGCACATCAGATTGAATACATCAGCAAAAGAGGTTTTTTTCAACTTTTTGAAGATAAGAGATCAGTTCAATACTGTTTGCTATTCCTAGCCTTGACTTCAGCTTCAGCCCAGTCTGGTCCTTCTCCAAAGACTACCAGCTGTTCAGAGAGGTCATCTACCTAACTGGAATCAAGGAACAGAACATTTTGACTCTCTCCACTTGACTTCAACCATGCCGTGTATTAAATAACACGCAAAAACCAGGATGGTGAAATCAAATCTACCTTAAGAGGAAACCTTTTGTGCCAAAGTTTTTATCTAGCCCTTACCTGGTTTGCCACTTTGCAAAGGTGATTCATCTCTCCCAGCTAAAATTTACCTGTAAATGGAAAAAGGATATTTTTTTCTCTCTCCACCAAATGTAGGATCATTATTCTGCACTGACCATCACTAGCCAATAACAATTTGATGACAAAATATACAGCCTGAGAAAAAATGTTCCTACCCTCAATTGTTCTTTAGCCTTGACTCAAGCAGAGAAAATGTTATCAAATAACCTGTAAGAACTCACAAAATAGCATGATCTAGCCTGACAATTCAGAAAACTTAGCTCATGCAAACTGACAAAACACAGAGATATATCTGCTGTGATTTCATAAATGGAACACAGAGGATTGGAGCAATGGTAAAACCTATTGATTGACTTCCACCTGGATTATTTCTGGGATGGATGGCAACAGGGCCTGATAAACATCTCTACAGACCAGCTGGTGATGAAAGGCACAAAAATGGTGCTTTCAACATTTTCCTGGGAACAAAGGTTCACTAAAGAAAGAGAGATCCATCCGAGGAAAAACATTAATTCTGTGTAAATGCCAAAAATTAACCAGTAACACCCTTAAAGTGCATTCCATGGTAGCATAAAAAGCATTTTGAAGCTTTTTACATGTCTAGCAATATTTTAGACATGAAAAGTCATGACCTATGTTAAAATTGGGTGAAATTCTTATAGCGAATGGATTTTTATTTTCATTTGCCCTCCTTCAGATTATAGTACTTGACCTCTGTTGATTTCTATTTTCAGAATATTCAGCCATGTGATCCTAGACTAATGATTCATTTTGCACACTCAAGAAAGGAAATGCCATACTGGAAAAGACCAACGACTGTAGGTCTCCTTCCTTTCAGTAACAGTCCATACCTGGTGCTTCAGGGGCATTTGAAATGTTAGCACTATGAAAAATGCTGCTAATGTCATACCTGTTAGTAATTCAATTTACCATCATCCAAAACAATGTAGAATAATCCCTACAAGATTCAAATTCTTTCTACTCTTCAGCTGTGAAGTTATAGAATGCCAAGAAAAGTTCATACTTATTTTCATTCAAGCACTGTACTTTTCCATTATTCTCATTGACTTTTTAGGTCTGTTCACAAGGGTATATTCAGGTGACTGAAATGAGCAGGTCTCATCTGTCTTTCAACATCCATTTTCACAGAGGAGTGTTAGACATAACCTGCTGGTGATGGAGGTGCCAGTGCTGACTTTTAGCAGCATTCAGAGATGTACAGTGTACAATTAGTACACAATATAATGTGTATTCATATATGCATACATTTAGAATTTAAATAAAGGCTCTGAATTAATTATTGAGGTTTATTCTGAAAGAAACTTCTTCCTTCTCTGTGTACAGACAAAGAAGACAAAGAAAGTTTTGCTGATATTATCCAAGGATAAGAATCCAGTATACTGAAATAAATTATCCAGGAGTGGCATTTTCTCTGATCAGACTGAATCTCTCATGATGGCAGTTTTGTGGAAATGTCCACATTTATATTACACTAAAGAGTAGGTTATTTGGGTGGAACTGGAGATAAAGATGTTGGACATCTTCCATATGCTAGGGCAGATTGTTGTCAGCTGTGCCATCATTTCACTGGATACTTATGCAAGTTTGGATGGTTTACCTTGCCTTTGATTTTCTAGCTGGTATTTAATATTTCCCCTCTCCAAATCAAGCTGTCAAATATTCCCAAGGTACATCTCCAAAGTTAGTTGTGACTTTTAGAAATTTGGACAGCAACCTTCAGATCTTGTGTTTTCAGCTGTGGATATTATTGGTATCTATTTCTGAAAGAGAAACATGAATCTGAAGCTCCTGGTCTCTCGGGTTTTGCTGTATATCATGACCAGCTCTTACTTTTGAGCGCCACTACATTGCCACTATCAAGATATTTATTTTCTTATTCTTACATCGTCACTGCAGTTTCCACCTCCTCTTGTGCAGTGCAGAAGCAAACAATTGAACAGTGCTTAACTCAGAAGAGCACTTAGCCTTGATGGTCATGGTACTTAGCAATCACTGTTCATCCACAGTTTAGGTTCTTATTCTATGTGTATCCCTTGCAGGGAAGCATTTAGCCCATGATCTGTTTATAAATAAGCTACCATCGCTAGAATCTTGGAAGTCACAACTTTAAAATCAGTTTTATTTACTGGCAAGTAATGATCAGTTCTTATTTATGAAGCTCAGTTAAGGATTGTTGAGCCTTCTCAGAATATAGAAGGAATTATAATCAGCTGCAGTCCCACTCTGGACCTTCCAGCCAAGAAAGTTTCAAGTGATGTGATTTGCCTGCACTATTTGTCGGACATGACACGTTTCCATGTCTCCAAGAAACAAATAATCTTGATACAGTGGAAACTTAAGGGATACTCCATATACAAAAAGGAGAAATCCTGCCTTGCCAGCTTCATCCTAGCTGTAAACCTTCTCAGTAGGCCAGCTCTGTGGTATGTGGGGAGCACAGGGCTGCTCTGCACACAGGGCCAAGACTCACTGTTCTTAATCCTCCTGCTGCCAGCGTGGAGGGACCCAGTCTCATTCCCTTGCACCCTGGGGAGCTGAGAGGTGTTTAGGCCCCATGTTCTCACTTCTTTCTTTAAACAGTTGAAAAAAAAAAAAAGTGATTTGTGCTTAGAAGCTTTAAGCCTTCCAGTAACCCAAGGAAAAAAAAAAAAAGTCTAGTTCTTTGTCAAGTGAACAAGCACAAGGAAGAAAAAGCTCTTCATCCCACACGGAAGGAGATTTCACTTCTCCAGGGAGAGCTTGAGGGAGCAGATGACTCCAGGGCCTTTGATCTGGACACCTACAGGCATGAACAGAATAAGGACTGCTCTTGGCTCCCAGGCCTGAAGGAAAAAATCATCAGCAGCTCCACAATCAGGTCTCCCCTAGGTCCCCTGGTAAAAGTCTGATATAAATCAAGCGTGTTACTATGGCAGGGAGCCCAAGACTTCTGGGAAACACACTCAAACAAATGTTGTGCCAGAGAACTCAGCAACACTTCAGGAATGGAGGGTGAGCAGGCTATAATTAGGATGTTGAACTACCCATGGTTGTCTGCTCAGGAATCCTTTGGAAACCTCAGACAGTGAGAAGAACAATCACGGTGCATTTTCTGTTCAGGGGCCGAGCACTGCCACAGATCTCCTTCAGGTGTGACCTGATGATTACTTTATCATCTGACCCTTTGTTTTAGCTGTCCTGCCCCACTTTTCCCTTTCCACCATGCCTCCTCTTGCTATCACACAGATTTTAGATAATTCTCCTAAAGTCAGAGATACTCAGAAGTAAAGTTCCTATTCATGTACTGCATCACTCCAAACAAAGCCAGCATCCCCACAGCAAGACTTTAAACTCTTCTGACAAGTTTCTTGTGTGGGTTTTGCATTATTATGTTATCTCTTATACACTCCTTTTATTTTTTTTTTCTTTTCTGTTTTGGAGTAGCTGCATTTTCTATTAATAAAATTTCAGAGGAAAGATTTAACAAGAAAAAATTACCATAATCCTATAGTCAGGTGGATCTTTTCCTCCCAGTAATATCCTCTTCCCAAACAACAGAAAATCTGCAGAGGAAGGGGCACTCATCACTAGTCACGTAATTTTAGCTATAGCTCTAGTAATCTATTGAACTATTTTTCCCATTGTCTTTGCATGGATTTTGATAAAACAGAAGGGCACAGCTCTGCTCCACAGATTTTCAAGGAAAGCTTTCTGTCAAACAGGACTGGCAAAGCTGAGCAGCACAATCCCCCTTTCCCCACCACACATGCCAGGACATAGAGACATCAGTCTGAGAATAGGTATGAGAGCATCTGAAACAGCAGCATCTACACAATGTGTGAAATTTGGCATGACACCTCCCAGTCTCTGTCCCCTCAGCCATGACAGCTTCTGGTAGAGGCACTTGGAAGAGCTGGTCTCTTCTTAACAGGTCTGAACCTCAGCCCTACAAGAGCAGAATGGAGCTTTGCTTGCACTGGGAATGTTTATGCCAGATTCAGGGAGAAGCTCTCACTGGAAAAGCAGAGTGTGGATCCACAAAGCACTGGCTGCCCTTTGGTGTGGGTGGGCACCAGCACCAGGGCTTTGCAGGGCACTATAAAATGTTAATTACTCAACACTATCTTCTGCAGAGGGAAGGGCTCCTCAAAGGCATATTCAAAGAATCAAGGGAAGGTTCTTGCTTTGAATAATTTTCTGTGAGAACCTCACTGTTTCCTTTGAATACAGAGGAATCCTAGAGGCAAAGGTGCAATAAAATATTTTTGGGAAGTATTTACAGAATAGCATCCTCTTCTTGTAATAGTCAGGGTTATCTGCAATATGTTCCTGACCCGATTCTAACCATTATATTTTACACTTTTTTGATGGCATGGTAAGGTTTGTCATTACAAATATCTTTAAGCCAGCAATAGCCAGCATGTCTGGTTGTCTGTACCCGTAGCAATTTCAGTGTGTGACCTTTACCTGCTGCTCCCAAAGATATGGTGAGTTTGTATCCATTTCAAAGATCAGATAATTTTTTAGATGGTTTTCTAGTAGTAATTCTGCAATAAAGCCTTTGGTTTTACAGTCTCAGGGCATGACTGAGGAGATTAGAAAGTTGTAATTCACACTCTTGATACCTGAGATTGATCTTGAAAGGAGCAGCTGTTCTCTCCCTCCCACACCCCCCCAATTAGACACTTTGCATATATATCACACCATTATTTACCCTCAACAGTGCTATCTTCATGTGTACTCTGAAGAAATCATCAATGTTTCAGCTAGAACTATAGTGAAAAATTAAATACACACAAACAAGGCATTTATCAAGTCCGTCTTTCATAACATCAAATCAAAACCCACAATGCAAAATTCATAAAATCTCAGTACTAGAAAAGAGTGATGAAATTTGCTAATCCATCACTTTGACTATGTGAGATTATTTCTGGCAGTGTGTAGTGCTCTGATACTGTCTAGACGTACAGAATTAAATGATCAGCTGTGCAGAACTGAGACCGTTTTGTGAGTGTGTTTGTCTCTGTGTGTCAAAGGCAAGATGATTTCTGGTATTTATCCCATGTGTTTTCCCAGTGAAGACAATTTCTTTGAGTGACAAGAACATGATAAGGTGACAGTTTTGGATAAGCAAAAAGATTTAGGTGTTCAGGTTTCTTATTTTATGTTTCACTGCAAATACTTTGAACGTGCATGTTTCTTGACTTGTGTCCTGGAGTCAAGGAGCTAGGATGTGAGTTTACTGCATCCATCTGCCATGAGAGAACAGCATCTGTTTACATTTAAAGACCTGTATAACCAACTGTTAGGGGAGATTCATCACCAGCATCTACAGCCTTACAGTAAAATAATGAGGCTCATTGGTTTTGAGAAGTTAAGTTGCCATGAAATGGCAGCTATTTCTGAACACTGTTGAGAAAAGTCCCAAGTCATCCTTGTTCACCTTATTAGCATGTTAAAATAATTTATTAGACATTAATTTTAATAAACTCCCTTTCACTTCTGACCCTCTCAATTTCTTTTTTTGTGTACAAATTTGCACTTATCTATCATAGTCGTAGAGTATTAAGAGAAAAGATTTTTTTTTTCAATTTTTCCATGACAATAAAAATGATTTATAGTTCTACTAAGATGAAAAGCATCTTTCAAATGTTATTTAACTACTAAGTACTGTTCCAGCTTCAGACTGGCTTAACAGTTGAGCATGATTTCCTAATTACAAATGATAAATCTTATTTTTTGAACTTATGTTTTTTTTCCAAATTTCCTGGGTTCAATATTCTTGGACATGGGACAAGACACAGTTCAGAGCTGACACTGAAGATGGCAATTCTTGCATCCCTTACATGCCATGCCAAATGCCTGAGACTGACCAAAGTGGCAAACTGAGATACCCCAGTCTACTAACTGTGGTTTTAATGGCAATCCTGGAGGAACAAAAGCCCAGTGAAAGAAAACAACACACTAGTGTCAGCGTGTTTCCAAGGACTGGCCAGAAATAAGTAATCTGAAATGTTGTTTTATTCATGCTGTCATAAAGTTTAAGAAGAAAAGTGCTAAGGCAGCAGATTCCATTAATACTAACTAGCTGGAAGAAATAAAAGTAGAGACCACACCAACTGCATAAAATGTGAATCATTTTTGTGTGTATCTGCCAGAGATACACAGGCTTTGAGAGAGAACTCGGGCTTTGTCCATGCTGAAAAACTTCCTTAAGAAAAGCCACTTCTCATCTGTGATAGAGAAGGACTGTGGGATATTTTTATAAATGAAATCAAGGACAAGACAGTGAAAGCATAGGTTTTATTTTATCATGCTAGATTTCTGCTTTTCTTCTGAAGAGTTTTCCAGTCTAATTCCATATACTTTAGCTTTTTACCCCAAGTGCTGCAGGTCTCTGGTGAGAAAGATCCTTTCTGTCACTGCAGAAGCAGGTCCTGGAAGAGGATGTTGGAGTCATTCATTAAAAGCTTAAAGAGCAAAAGTGAAAGAGGGAGCCATCCCAGAACTTCCTTGCTGAACTCACAGGTGGGACACAGAATGGTGGCCAAGGAGAAGTAGAAAACATCTGACAGCCTCTGCTTGACTGAGAATGGGGATTTGCCTACTTAGATTAACAAATACTCAGGATCCAGCCACCAGTTCTACTGCCCAGCAATAAAGGACCCGTGGCACAGCCTCAAGTTAACTTTTCTAAACCCAAGCAGGTGATGAGTTTGGGTAGTCTCCACAGAAACTTACATTTTCCTCTGCTAGTCAGTGTGTGAAAGGAAGGAGAAGAGGAAATCCCTCAAAAATACTCACATACATACATTAGATTTTGGTGTATCACCCACCAGTGTTTGCATCCTGCCCAGAAGCCACTGTGAAAGGTCAGAACCTGATAGAAACCATGATGTTGAGAGCAAAAATGCTTCCTCAGTGAGTCTGGCTTATAGTTATTGGCACATTAATGAGAAATAACCTGCCTTTCAGGATCCCAGAGATGGAGTTGTCTCTCCTAAACTCCAGGAAGCCAGGTGTGGACATCAGTGCCTTACACTTATTTAAATTTCATTACACCACCAGCGTAGGAGGGGTGCCACCCTCAGAACCACACAGCCTTGGGTACTGCTGCACATCCTGGTAGTTAGCATGGGCAAGGACAAGTTCAGAGACATGCTCTGAAGTTAACAAATACATCTCTGGATTGCAAATCTTTATTACTTTTTAAGTGAGCCAATGTACTGTAATGTGAAGTGGCATTATCGCTAATGAAATAAGATAATTACACTAATGGCATGACCAGTGATGGTGAGTTCACATTGTACAAGTTGTAATGAGGCTTCTGGATCAATAAGTAGCTCTTTGGCTGGTCACATCTGATGCACAGGGTACAACATTTGTGAGGAAAGCCTTTAGGGAATGCAGATGGTTAACTCCAAAGATGCTGGAACAATTCGTAAGAGTCCTGCTTTTACTCTTGTTGCACTAATCTGTCTTACTGCATATTTCACTAAATGAAGTAATACAGTTCTGTGTTAGAAAACCCAGTGAGCAAAAGGGTGTAATTTTTCTCATTTCTTGTGAATTATAAATGGAACAGGCATTGTTGTTATTCTTTGGAAGACTTAAATGCTATTCATTCAGTTAGGATGAAAAATTCACTAATTTTATCGGTAAAGTAGAACCTTTGGAAAATAGAATATTGGTAAATAGAACCTTTCCCAAAGGGTGAAATATTTTGAAAAGCTTTTCTATTTTCTTTCAAAAAAAAAAAATGCAAAACTATTTGGAAAAAAAAAAATTTCTCTGAAACATCCAGTTCAGTAAGCAAAGCTTTTCTTTGTGCCTCTCTCACTGTCACTGCTGCTGGGAAAGAACATAAGGATGAAGATACTGAAATCTTTTTCCTGTCTTTTTCCCTTGGTGGTAATTTTTTTTTTTCCCCAGTGGAAAAATTCTGTGCAGTCCATAAAATTATATTCTCCTTCTTCAGGAGCCAGTTAAGGAAGAAATAAGTATCAAGAGCAACTGGTTGGAAAGGAGTTTTGCAGCTGTTCCCTGTCCTCCAGCAGAACACCACGGTGTCCACACCATGCCCAGCTCTACATCACAGCCAGCAGCAGCACAGAGGGGATGTGCAGCCAACAGACCTGTCCTCTGGGAATTTCCCTGGCGGTGCTTGCTGAGGGGGTGAATGCCTAAGGAATCAGAATTAGAGGGAGAAAATGGATGTGGCTGAAAGCAAAACCATCTGAGCACAGGAACTGTCCATGCAGATCAAGATGACCCCGCTTCAATCAGCCAGGCTGCTTGAGCTGCACTCCTGGATGGTCTTGGAATATTGCTATTGATGGAAGCAACATGAATTCCCCTGGCAAGTTACTCCTGGGACTTGAGGGCATTCACAGGGCTTAGGAAGGCTCCACTGCTATTGGCAAACAGCAAGAACAGCAAAAATCAGTGTGGTATGACTTAAAATATCCCAGTAAGGATTTTTGTTTCACTGAAGTTCTTCACAATGCATTTTCTACAATGCAGAAAAATTTACAACCTTCTGCCTGAGGAAGGTATTAATAAAAACAGTGCTCCAGGCATTGTCCTGGGGCTTTGTGGAATGACTAAAAGACAGGAGAAAATTATAAATGACAACGTTATTTAATAATAAACAACACTAATATATGTTCAAGTAGTGTTTTGGTTGATTTTCAAGCCTTTATTTGCCATTATTGAACTGGGTTGGAAGATGATTGCTTAATTGCTGTCCCACTGGGCCCATCTCGGAAATGAGATGTGTATCTCAAAAGCTTATCCCTCAGAGTTATGTTTTAAATAAGTTCCATGTCAGCTAGGAGATTTAGATGTAAAACTGATGCTGAACAAGAGCTTATAAAATGAAATTGGTGATAAATGGGAATTTCCAGTTTTCTGAAGAAATTCCATCATTATGAGATGTGAGAATAATCAGATGTTTTAATTGCAAAATCTTTTTAATCTAGAATTTTATTCAAGCTTAGTGTTATTAATATTCTTTTATTATGACTTAATTACGGGAAATTTCTATTTAATGACAGTTGTTCGAACTGGAAAAAAATTTGTTCCCATGGCCCTTTTGTTTAATTTCTGTACATGGAGTTTCCTACAATTTAATAAAAAGAAAATAGTTTGGTCTAGGACAAGTATTAAAATATAAGTGGTAATTCCCTAGTGATTCTGAAATAAAATTTAAAAAATTATAATCCGTCTTTATAGTAAGTGACATAAAATGACAAATGTTGCAAGCTGAAATTAGGAATGCCAAAAAAATTATTTGGAAAGAATCTCAGTTTCAAGAAAAACTGTTTTTTAATTCAGAAGGCTTCAGACCCACTGCTATTAGGAGACACAGACTAACAAACCATGGCAGTGCCTGCAGCAGGAGATGCACGGCAAAACTCACCCACCTGAATGGCTCCTGCCCCTCTTTGGACTGGGGACATCATGAAGAGTTGAGATAGGGACTTTTCTTCTAAAGCCTGTGGCTTAAAGGGTCTCTGAAACAGAGACCACAACTTTGCTTTTTATAGCTGTTTGAGTCCCTTTTCTTCTATGAAATTCTAGTTGAATTTTTAAGCAATTCATGAGTTTACCGCCCAGAATCCAGTTTGTCATCCAGATTCCTTAGCCAGATTTTTCATCCAGAATATCCTTACAAAGGCATTCAGCAACTAACCCATATTTTCTGTATAAAATAATAGAAAGGATTCTGTCTCAAATGGAAAACTCAAAATTTAATTTTTTTAGGTCCCTAGTCTTCTTACATGCCCCTGTTAACACTCATTGCATAGACAAAATGATGTCAGTAGAATTCCATTATATACAATCCAAATCTATGCATTTGAGGGGGTTGAACTTTTTTTCTCTCAGAATTGAATTTGAGGAACTTTAAACACACCTCTCATTTCCATTATAACCCATTTCTACTGTGGAAGCTAATTCAGAGAATAGAAATGTGAGGCTCTGTAATTCTAGGCAATTTCTGATTTGAGAAAGAATCTGCTCACATATTAAGAGGGGAAAGCATAGTAAGCCTTGATTAAAGGGAACTAAACTAATCACATTCTGCAGTTATTGAGGACAGTTAAAACATCATTTATAAAATAATGATTGCTTAAATTATCCTATTGAATCCATTTACCAATCCCTAATAATTTTTTTTATTGCTGATTGGAGGAAATAGTTGTGCTATTGGCATCAGCTTGTCTATACAATAGATTTTAGCAAGAAGCAGTTAAAAATCTATATCAATCCACCAGCCTTGCTTTGCTTTGTTTCTAATTTATTTTCTTTAAAAAAAAAAAGGAAAAAAAAACTTTTCAGATTCACACTGCGCAAAATAATTGTTCAAATCCTGATGTCAAATAATTTTTAAGGTGTGCAGTTTGGGGTTTTTTTGTTGAATATTGCCAAATAAACAGATTATTATTTATGAAAATTAATATCATGAAGTTAAAAAATTTCTTTTTGTTAAATACACATAAATTAACCCAATCTGGCTGGCTATTGTGCTGCTAAATCAGTTGTTTCTATTCCCATGGTAACAAAAGGAGTCACCCCAAGCAGCCATCCTCTTAGCAATTCCTGCAATGTAGACAGATCCTTGCAATGTGGCAGGTCTAACTTCCTTAGATTTTAAATTTCCTGTATTTCCAGACGCTCACTGCCAAGATTATATTTTTTATTTCTTAGCAAATTCAATTCCCTTTCCTGTTGAGAAAGGGTGGTGAGAAGAGAGTCTTTATTTCTTCTAGTTTTAATACAAATTTCTTCTATGAACATATTTACCATCAACAGCAGATAAATTCTATCCCTCCCACGAGTTTTTCTTCTTTTCTCCATCAACACTTACTCCCTCCCACCACTGGCCTGGCCATTCATCCCCCCAGAGCATCCACAGAGATCTTGCTCTCAAATCCTCTCCCAGCTGTGCAGGAACAGCTTTAATTTCACTGACAAAGGCTATGGCTGCAAACTGAATTATGGCTTCTTGATAGTGTAGAAGACTGAAATGCCCACTCTAAAAATGCAGATTCCAACCTCCATAGTCTTAGGTAAAACACCTGTAATATAGCTCATGTGCTCTGCCTATGTACATGTGTGAACAGTACAGCTGCATGACAGCCAAGAAACTTTTATGTTTCAGAGGAGCTTGAATCCCAGAAAATAGTTATCACATGTAATTAACTCAGTGAGAGAGACACAATTGTCATGTGTGGTTACAAACAACAGCAGAAACAAAAGCATGAACTGAAGAAATCCTGGCTAGCTGCACATATATTAAAGTCTCTGCTCTCCATAAACTGCAGTCATGCACTTTCCCATAGAGAAAGTTATCTAATTTTGTCTAAATGGGGAAACCAGTGCTATAAATTATCTGTATATTAATTATGTATGTAGGTCTCTTCCATCTCTTTTTTCACATCCCTCTAAAAAGCAAGCGTGGTCAGCTGACCCATGGCAAGGAAAACCCCTTCTAAAACATTTGTAAATAGGTGAGAAATGTGATTCACAGCTCCAGGAAAAAAGGGACAAAATGCAGAAGGAAACAAAGACCAAATGAATGTCAAAGTTACTTTGAGCAATAGAGTTGAAAAATTACAAAGAATTCCAGCCCTCAAGAAGAAACTGCAGACTCAAACCTGTCAGCATGATGGAGACCTTGGATGCTACGGCTTTCAAAGCCACCTAAGAGAGTTAAAAGTATGGCAACATGAGATTATTCTGACTTTTGGCAAGGGTTACAGAGCTGCACTTTGAAAAGCAGCAGGGACTCCTGAGAGTATATTGCTTTACCATTCAGTCTCAATAGGCAGTTTGCAAGACCTTGCAAACTTTCCCGCGAGCGATCATCACGTTCTGGTGAATGGTACTTAGTGGAATAGCTGGAGGTTAATTTTTAAATCCCTCTGTGTCATGGTGAATTGCACTGCTTGTAACCGGCAATACAGAGCAGAGTCAGGACTGGCACATGTGGAATTAGTGAGATTTAGAGGGACTTTATGCATATTGCATCATTCCAGTTTTCTATAGCATCAGTGGCGTCAGTTGTTCGTTTTCAGTTTGTTCAGATCTTTTTGGACTTTGGGTGACCCAGTGTGGTAACATTAATTAAGCACAGTACAGGAAATTTTTTTTTATGAGCTATGAAGCCACACACATATCATACATTTTCTGCTATAATAATGGCAAAGAACAAAGAAATAGTTTTTTTCTTTCTTGCCTGCCAAAGATGAGCAAGAAAGAACAGGGGAAATGGTGCATAGCTCTCAGTTCTGGTCTTCTTCCTTTTAACTGTATATGAAACCTTTTTTATGCTTTAGATATGCAGAAATAATAAGTGACTCCTATGAGAGGCAATATTTCTGGATGCATAGAGAAACAATCAGTAGCTGCTGGGTAATTTATGTGCCTTTGCTTCAAAATGGCCCTAGTGTTTTTTGTTCTAGTATCTAAGAAGCATGGTTATAATTAGAAGCTTTTGAAGCAGGCAACCTGGTCTTCTGGTGGTGTTTGCAGGGTTCCACCTCACATGTTGATCTGCTCCCCAAACTTGTCATCCCAGATTTATTTTCATTGCTGTTTTTATGTTTCCACCATGTAACATTATTTTGATCGATTTTACAGGCCATAAAAACTGTAAAAAGATTGTGCATGTGCAAATTCCTTTGAAATCATGGAAGCTGATCTCACAGACTGTGCTGTTCCTTCAGTCCCAAACATGTTCAGCTCTGTAGTCCTGGATGGCTGCATTGCTTTGGCTGCCTCTAGAGATGCATTTTTAATTAATTAATTCCAGCAAAATGA
Source organism: Fringilla coelebs (assembly GCF_963513975.1). NCBI lineage: Eukaryota > Metazoa > Chordata > Aves > Passeriformes > Fringillidae > Fringilla > Fringilla coelebs. Next base: position 10,677,880 of record NC_140028.1, on the reverse strand, counting down.
TACAACTTTCTCCTGTTCCTACAAAGTAATGGTGCAGAACACAGCATGCAACATATTTGATGTTAAGACCAAAATCCAATTAATCACATGTTTTGACTTAAAACAGACAGTTCACACCCCACCCATAAAGCTAGCTTTGCTTCACAAACACCGTTGAGATTTTTAAAAATAAATTAACAAAATAATGTAAAAGAACACTCTGTTCAAGCTGTTTATCCAGGCTTTGTGCATAAAAAGGAAAGACACAGTTTTTATACTTTGATCTAACAGCTTTAATGTGAAAAAATGGAGAGGAAAGACCTAATTTGTTGGTTTGAAAAAGTAATGCCACTCATTAATCAGAGCACTGAAGAGAGAAAACATGGAGTAGCTTGAGTTGGCTTTTATCACACAGGCCTGATGATAAAATATCCACTTCTACTGGAAACCCCTCCATCCCATTTTCATTGAATACACAGTAATTCAATCATGACTAGGAATAATTTATTTGTAACAAGGAAGGTTTCTGTTTCTCCATAATGAGTTGATTATATCTTGTCAGAGGAACCTTAAACCCATCAAATGTCAAATGAATTATATCAAACATATTATTTTCATAGCAGCTGGATATGAGTAACTGATGAAACAGAGCTCTTTACTTTCATTTTGTACTGTGAATGATAAAATGTAGCTCATAAAATGGAGCCTGTGACACAAATTCATGCAGGTCCCTAATTTTCTACCTTTCAAAGGTCTGTTTCATTAATTTGATCTACTCATTTACTCAAAATATTAAGTCATAATTTGCTGGGGGAATTGTACATCAGAATGTTCTTCTGAGATTTTTATTTTTTTTACATTTTAATGAAAGTAATCCCTGCTCATGATACATGCCCTGATAATGCACTTATCCAAAAATTAAATTTGAGATAACATTTGATCCCTTCTGTCTCTAAAAGCACTTCCTGGAAACAAGAGTGTGGCAGGGGGCCTGCTGCTAGGACAAAGGATGGCAGTAGTTGGGTATCTGTCCCAAGGAGGGAGAGGGAGATGGACATGAGCTCCTTGTGAACATAACTGGAAAAAGAATCATGGAAAGATAGTCAATAGATTAAATACAATCTGTAGCAGCTTCTGGGAGATCATTAAAGCAGATATTGACCAGTTTCAGAAATATGCAGTCCTTGTCCACTGCTACATGAAGCACCTCACTTTGTTAAACTTTTTGGTAGATCACAGACAATCTTTGAAGTAGACCAGGTTCAGCTCTCAAAAGGAAAGAAGAGGCTGCCATATATACAAGGAAAAATTTTCCCTGGATGAAAGTTGGAAAGAGAAAGAGAGAGTGGACAGCTCACACACCTGTCCTGTTGTTCATGGGCACCAGTGTCTGCTCTCTCCTTCACTGCTACATCTGAGCAGATAAAGTTTGCTCACTTTGTTAGTAAAAAAGCCCAGCATTGTCCTATATTTGTTTGGTGTGGAATTTAATATTGAACATTAACTCTTCCATGGGAAATGGCTGCTGTGGACAGATAAAAATTGTAATCCCACTGCATGATCTTGGGAATAGTACCTTTCAAACAGGATTTTTCTGGGCTTAACTCTGTGTCCTTGTAATGCAGAAAATGCTGAGCTTGCCACAGTCCTCTAAGGGAGAGAGGGAGCAATGGACAGCAGCTGCACATTTGAATGAATTGTTTGGCACTCCACATGGGGACCCCTCTGCAGAAATTGCAGCTAAGAGATGAAATTTACTTTTCTTTTACCTTGACTGATAACCTGAGTAGCCCCCAGAACAGACAGAAATCCAGAGCTGGGAGGTAGCAGGACTGAGCAAGGCAAGGTAAAAGAGAAGCCAGAATTCGCATCTTGTTGTAGGAACCAACTCCGTGACAAATTATGCTTTTGACACATCCCCCCCTGAGAGTTTTGTAATGGGATTTTCTAAAGATGGTTGGTCAGCAGGAGGTAGCATCAAAGATGTTTCTTGTTACATATGACTGAAACAAAATTGAGTAAATCCAGGTAATAATTCAATCAGTATCAGTAAAACTAAACTCATTGCAACTTTTTTTTACAGTGATGCAAGAAACAATTTTAGAGACTGAAGACAGACTCTGTATACTTGAACCATGCTGAGATCCACCTCCAAAACCATGAGATGAATGTGGCAGAGACAAAAAAGGAAGTGACTGGGTTTTTTCTTTTAGCACATCTTTGGACAGGGAAATGAGATAATGTCTGGGTATCACCTTGTGTTTGGATTTTTTCCCCCAAATCCTAAGGTCATTCTCCTTTATAAAGTATTTCTTTGTTTTATACAGAATTCCTGTTCCTACAGCTACAGAAACACCACTTCTGAAGTGAACCTGGGGGAGGTATTTTTTTATTGTGTGCTTCTGGGAGTGAGGTTCAAGCTAGCAGTATTCCTCTGTTTTACAAAGAAATTAAGATGCTTTACATTCACCTCTTCTTGCTTTCAATAATACATTGCCAGTAACAAAAATATGTCTGGATGTGGAGTCAACAGGAACCACCTCATCTTACTCACATGAACACGTTGCAATCTTGGTAAGTGTGAGTTTATTTGGGTTATTGGGGCTGTTGACATCAATAGTGGGTCATGGCAGGTTGTACTTTCCACCAGGTAGTGTGGGACTCGATTTAGAGGAAAACAGAATGAGAGAGGGTTGTCACCCAGCTGTTTCACCCCTCCTCCCTGTATATTTTGGCAGGGTCAGTGGGCAGACAATAGAATTGGAGCAGGGAGCTGTCTTCCTTCAGCAATTCTGGTTTATTTTCGGCCTTAAATATCTTACTTGGATACAGAGTCAAATATACTGGCTAGCTAATAAGGCATCATAAGGAATCACATTTGTAAAGAAAAACCAAAATTTCTTCCAGTCCATGCTAATAGCACTTAAAAAATAATTTGTGAACAAGAAGATACTTGCACATTTAGCAACTGGTGTTCCTGAACAGAATGCCAAACCTAAACCCAGTGTCCAGAACTTCTTAGTTGTTATTTTTTCCCATTAGAGTAAGGAGATTAAAGAATTTTGTCAAAACTTTTCTGTTAACAAAACTGCCATTTTATCAGTGTGATCATTCTCTAAGTGAATGGAAATATTCTGGAGTTTCCCAGAAGTTTAATATTTTAAGAGTAATTATGGTTGTATCTAATATTTTCTATCACACTGGTAGCATTGCTCCTTCATTTATACCAGGAAAAAGTCAGAATAAGTGTGTACACTTTAGTGAAAGCTGTTCTGTTTCCTACACCCTGAAAGTGAAGTGGGCCTCCCACTTCTAGAGTCAACCCTTCAGGAAACCTAGACGCCAGTGCACTTTAACTGTCTAGATCTAACTGAGCTGTGGTTATAGTCGAGTATTTAACAGCATTTCACACTTCTCCTGTCATCTGGATTACATAACAATGTGCTGATTTTATAAACAGCAACTACTCATTCTTGTGGTCGAGTTTTACTGGATGCACAAGAGAAACATCTAACTAAATAAAGCTGGAGACAGGGAAATTGAATGCAGAGGAAGGGCAGGCATTCCTCGGCACATGTAAAACCAAACGGTGCCAGGATTTGCAGACTGCAGTGCCACCACTCAAGGGTCCTGCATACACTTCCAGCCAGGGGATCATAAGAGCTCACTTTCTTGTGGTTGCTGAAAGTTCTTTTGCTTGGCACATGCTCTTAAAAACCCTGCCAATGCCACTTATACTATTAAGTGCACAGGGGGAAGGGTAATTAACTATTCATCTGCAGGAGGTTAGCAATGCCAAAAAGTGTTAAAAATCAAAAGAACCCATATGTATAAACACAAATGTTTAAAGTGTGGTAAAACTAGTGAGGCAGACCCTCAAGCAGTCTAAATCCAATGCCTCTGCTGGCCTCAGCAAAGCTCCATCAGCTTGGGCTAATTTGGGCTGTGCTCTGGTAAATACCTCCAGACCAGGCACCTGTGTCTGTGCTAGAGTCAAACTCTGCTGAAACAACTTCCTTTCAGCTATTGTCTAAAGAGTGTGATGACTTACACTGTAATTGTTACTACTACTGGAGCAGCATGAATACTCAGGGGGACCTTTCCTGAAGTGCTTCATTCTACAGTGAAGGTCTTTAATTTCCATGTCGTTGTACTATGAAGGTGGGAGGAGATACCTCTGCTGGATATTGAACAGCTGAAAAAATGCTCAAGAACATGTATAAACTCATCTCCTACAAAGAAGTTCTGAACTACCAGCATTCTGCAGATTTTTTGAGAGCCACATGAACGTATCTACTCTGGACTGAAAACAACATTTGTAGCCTATACTTAAGAAATATTCCATTGAAGAAATTCCATAGTGAAGAAATATCCCATTCTCAGCCTGGGAAAAGTTCAGCAAGGCCAAGTTTAAGGACCAGTCCCAGGATCAATACAGTCTGGGGGAGGAAGGGATGCAGAGCATCCCTGCCAAGAAGGGCACAGCAATGCAGGGAACAGCCAGTTCCTCTTTCATTGCCTTGTAAATTGGCACATGGCCTGAGTCATGCACCACAACAGGAAAGCCAAGAAGCCTGCATACCTGTGAAGAAAGAAAAAATGACATTGTGGGATTCCCCTAAGTCAGAATTCCTACAATTCAGGTATTCACAGCTGAGAAAATCATCTTGGGTGCTATTATAGTCAGTAAAGGGCCTGACACTGAAATGTATGAAACTATCACAGTTTAAACAGGTGCTGTGAGTCAAATGAGTCCCCATCAGCCTCCACTGGCTCTTAGTGATTACACCTTACTGAGCTTTAGCAGGAGTCAAGCAGGTAGCTCAGATGGGCAAAGACCCATGCTCTAGACACCTAAACTAAGCTGTATTTGCTAGTATATACTAAATGTTCTTTCGTATATATTAATATACTAAAGGAGACCTTAAATACCTGTATCTTAGAGGGATGAAAGCCTTTTTGCCTATAGTCTCAGAGTTCAGGCAAATGTGTGATCAAGGTGAAGGGTCTGTAATGTACTAGTGCAGCAATAGATTGTCTATGAGTAATTTTGACTCCACCTTTGGTTCCCATTTCTCATTAATCTACTACTATATCAAGATGGGGACTTAGGGATAAACTACCTTAACTGCCCATTTCCTCCCCTCATTGGCTCTAGTGGTTGGTTCTGATTCACACTGTAAAACTTAAAGTCATCAATTTAGTTGGAAGTCAACAAAAATAATCCTAACCAGTTTTGCTGTTTCTTTTTTTTTTTTTCCTGAATCACAGTGGGTCTCCAAAGAACCGTATGTTCTGTCTCACAGGTTTAAGAATTAGTATTTCAGACCTCACTCTGGATTGAGCCACCTAGAGGTGGACCCATCCTTCCATGTGGGAAAGATATCACACAAGTCAGGTCACTCCTTTATGGGTCAGTGACTTAATTCTTAAACTTAATGTAGAGCTCACATCTGAGGCTTCTCGTTCCTTTTTTTGTTTGTGACTCCTCACTAGACAGAACAGAAATGTTAAATAATCTCAGGAAAGCTGGGTGGAAATGTGCTGCTAGGAGAACTTTCAACTGAGTAGGGGGGAATTTTTCAGCAGCATTCCTTTTTCTTTTTATTCTTTCGACAGTACATGGCCAAGTTTAAGGAAAACACTCAAGTCTCTGTGATAAATATACACCAGAGTCTTCCACTTGTTGTCAATAGATTTCTCTTTGTTCCAGTTGTCTGCAGCTTCTTATCCTTAAAACCCAGTTTCTTTTGTTGCCAGAATCTTTGGGTATGAGGGAAGGTTCCACCTTGTTACAGTAATTTAGAAACACCTGTCACCATATATTTTAATATGGCAGTTACACTGGAACTAATCCCCAGATAATCTTCTTAATACGAGGTACTATGGGCTTACTCTACAGATAGGGGCCTTGCATTTCATGTCTCACTAGATTTAGAACTTCATTTTACTTCTGATACTTCCATAGTATGTCTAAATGTATCTTTCCTTGGCATGGTTTGTTTTCACCAATTTATAGGGAAGAAAAAGAAACTCTACACTTTCTTTTTTTTCTCTTTTTAAATACTAATTATTCCCACCAAGTGATTATCCCTGGTCTTCCTCCTTTGGCTCAGCTGAACAGCAGCCTTTGCAAGCAGCATGGTGCTGCTCACTTGTTCCCCATAAAGAGATGAGAAGCTCTGTGCTCACATTCTCACTGTCTTGAGGATGAAGAAAAACACTTGAAGACAGGCTTGACTTGAAGCATGATTCCACATCCTGTTGATAACCAGACACCTTCAGCGTAAACACCAGGATAACAATCTTCAATTTAGAAAACAATTCCAATATGTCATCTGCTTTTTCCGTGGTATTTCTGTACCATTATCACATTAGTAATTAAACTTGTTTATTCAAAATCCTTTTGCCTTTCTTCCTGACTGAAAGTCATCAGCCATTTGAACTCCGTAGACAAAATTTAATTTTATCATACACACTGTCGGTCTCTTCTTTATTTCTGGTCCATGATGTTTTGTGGGTTTTAAACTTTACTTTGATATAATTTAAAATATTTAAAAATACCTGATTCCCTACACTTTTTACTTAATTATAAGTCAAGCATATCTATACACAGTCTATATACAGAAGGCTATCTGGTTCAGAGGAGTATGCATATTTTGGAGTGCATAAATACATTAAATCCAACCCTTTTGTTTAAAGAGCAATAAGGTGGTAAGATCAAGTAATCATCAGTTAGGAAATGCCATCATTAAGGATAAATATACAACTTCAGTTATACCTTACATGCACGTTTCATCAAATATCCTTTAATTAGAGAATGACAGATTTTTTAATGTGCCCTCTTTACTATGCAAAAGCAATATATTCATTGAATTTACATCTTGCATTTTCAATCTCCAACCTCGCTAATTTAAGTGTCTGCTTTCATGTTTGTTTAGCATACTGTCTACCAACATTGCTCCAAATATACTACTCTGGCTTTTATCTCATTTCTTCACAGACATTAGGAGACTATTATTTTTGTGATGCTTTTTAGAAGGAGTAACCCAAGTTGTGGATTGACATCCTTTGAACACACAGACTAAGTACCAAATTAAATAAGGCTACAAATTTTGCTTCTCTCGGCAGCTGTTCAGAGAAGAAGCTGTTGAATTCTCCTTCTACAAGTAAAAACAGTGAAAATAATCATCATGATTTATCAACCTCCTTGTGCCTAGATATTTTTTTATGCACCACCTCTCCCAGCCTCTGAAAACCAATTTCAATTTCAAATCACTTCCAGGAGTGTTGGTTTCATATCTTGTTCATGCTCCCACTCCAAACTGAGATGGCACAGCTGATGAACATCAGCTGTCTGCACATTCTGCATTCTGCAGCTTCTCACCTTTCCATGAAAGGTTTCCATGAAAGGAAAGATAAAGTTTTAGGCCAGAAGATAACTGCAAGGCTCTCAGAACAGACTGCTCACCTGGACAGTAAAGTAGGGGAGCTTGGACCAAAACTTTGGACCTTTCATGGTTTCAGCCTTCTTTCCTGCCAGGTTTGCTCTTAACAATCTCTAAATGAGCCCTATTTGCCCTTTGCATGAATATCAAGATTAACCATCTCATTTACCCCAAAGTCCCCTGGGTCATTTACCCAGCAAAAAAAAAACCAGCAGTACAGATTTCTTCCCAGTTGAGAACAGTGTTGATACATTGCAGTGCCTCATGTCAATAAGAACAGTAAGAAACACTGGGGGAAATTGCCCAAGTCCTGGCAAAGAAACTAACAAAATTCATTAGTCAGCTAAATTCAGCTACTGCCTGTGTTGTTTTGGTACATGCAGACACATTTGTTGTACCTGTGTGTTGTTACTTTCTCTCTGTTCTGTCTTTTATCTCATCTGAAGGTGAGGGAAGATACCCTCCTGTCACCACACCAGGATTTGGGTATCAGGCCAGAGGAGGGAGGATCACACCAACACAGTCTGGATCAGAAGTTCTGGGGAGAAGTGTATTCAGCTTGTTCCGAGCCATCTTAGCCGGATACCAATGAGGAGAGAGGATTTGGAAGGTCATTTTTCCAAAACAGAATAGTCCAGCAACTGTCAACAAAGGTTTTTCCCTTATTTATAGCTGAGCTACTTATGCTGGGATTTCCAACATGACATCAGCAAGAGATCTATCACTAATAAAGTTCACAAACCTCCAAATTTGAAACACTTGCTTCAAAACATTTTCATAAAATGTGGTTCAATAGTAACAAAACTTCATATTTTCCCCTCTAATCTTTTTCATTAAAATAACTGAACTTTTTTGCTGGAACTTGTAAGTAAATCCCTCTCAGGCATATGCACAGAAAGAATCTACTGAAATAGAGAATTATCCAAAAACGTAAATAAAATTGTTCATGATTGGTAAAGATAAAGTACTGAAATCAGAGTCAGTGTGAAATGTCAGACAAACATCACCATTTATTTTCAAACAACCAGTCCTTTACACCCCATAAAATACACCCAACGCTGTAATACTTTAACCTTGTATTGCCATTGAAAATGATAGCCATTGCAACATTTTGTACCACTTCTCTAGAAGTAGTACCACTTACCACCTTTTTCAATTTCAGATGCTGAAAATAATGAGATTCAGAGCTGGGAATGGCCTTACCACTTCTTATGTGAAGCTCACCAAACACCAAATACAAGCTTAGTTCAACATCTCTGTGTGGACCACAAGCTGATAGTACACATAGGTCTTTCTTCTCTTCATGCCATGTTCCCCCTAGTGTCAGGGCCCTGAGCACACCTCTTTAGAGCTAGGAGTAAATAGCCTGTTCTTCTCTACCCTTGGGATTTGCATTTAAACTTAGGCTTTGTCACTGGCTCTCACCTGCGCTGCACTGCAGTGGCATCACAGCTGTGTCTCTGCTTGGCCTTGTACCTTCTCTCTTCAGCTTTCTTCACAAAACCTGTTACCAACAAAGGTAGATACAGTCTGATTAACTCCTTAACTCTGGAAAGGAGATGCACTCAGGGTCTTGAGATTAACACATCCATTCATTCTGGTTAATTACATAAACAGAGGTTCTCACTACTACCTTTAGAATGACCATTTATACACTTTGATATCATGGCCTTTCTAGTTCATTTCCATGCTCATGGAAGTCTCTGCTTTCCTTCAAGGCTCTTTTTCTTTAATTTATTGCTGAATGAATATTCAGAGATCTCCATTGGTCTTCCAGGACTTCATGACTGTTTATAATCAGTATTTTTTCCTTCCTTCTCAGTAACTTCTTTGCCTGTACAGCTAGACAGACTTCAGCTCTCAGCAGTAACCAAACCACTAAATCAGTAGGACAGCAATGCCTGGCAGTTTTTCACAGCTTGGTTTTGTTTCTCTGGAGCATATCTTAGAGGGAGCTATTTACTGTGACTGTGAAGCCCAATCCACTGGTGATTTAGAGCTATAACAATATTGATGCAGATGAGCCTCTGCAGAGGTATTTAATGACATTATGTAAATGTAATCAATGGGCTCAATAAAGCATAACAATAACAAAATACTGTTCACATTATATATAAATAAATGCACATGGACACATCTATGTGCTTCCTACATAATTACTGTAAGAGTGACTATTTATACTGCTGATCTTCCAGCTCTCTATATGCCATTTCAAGAGTGTCTGTTTGTACAGCCTGATTGAACCCATAACATGTAACTAGCTGATTAGGACCCTGACTTATGCCAGAAGATCATGAATCTTCTGAGAGGAAGGGAAAAAAGAAAACTGAAATCAGAGCAACTCAAAATTGTCAAATGTTGCTGCTCAAAACTTTCAAGTGTTTCTTTTTTTAAAGAGAAATATTTCAGATATATTCATATATTTGTGACATTCTGTCTACAGTTTGATTTCAGTAGAGAGAGATGAGTTTATAGCCTTCAAAAAGAAAGAGAAAAAGAGAACAAAACCCTGTTGGAATTTTTTGTTGCCAGGCTATGACATTACCTCTTTAATTTAAAATTTCTATTATTATGGATTGAAGCTGGATTATCTGAGTACATAATGGAAAAAAAATAATGAATGGAGGAAACAATGATCAGCCACTGCTTGCCCAGCTTCAACTACTGTCTGACTACTGACTGTATCTGCTCAGACTTTTGGGGCAATATATAGATGTTTAAATGCTTATGCATGAGTCCTGATCTCACAGTACTGAATTAGATCTCTCAACACAGGACCACAGGAAAAGCTCTGGTCCTTTATGTTCCATGATTTCAACTACATAATCAATAAATTGCATCACTTCAGGTAACTGCTTAGATTCTTGTTGGAGGTGATTAATAAATTGGGCCTCAGTGTTATCAAGCCTAGAAGATGATACAATGTGTACTATACTGTGAAAATACATGGCATTTCTCAAACAATGTGGCATGATATGATTTCAGTCTTGAAGGTCATAAAATGATGACAGCCCCATAATATTGCTTCTAGGACTCTAACAGAAGAAAGCTGGGGCAGTGATTAAAGCAGAAATATAAGGACAAAGCTGGATAGAAAAGAAAAAGTTTTTTTGGAATACTGCTGCTATTTTAATATTTGCTTCCATATTGTTTCAGAATATTCTTTTCATAGCATAATGTGGGGTAAAACAAGATCACTCTATCATCAAATAGGTCAAATGATGATATTCATCAGGACACCTCTTCTGATGCCAATACTCAGAGGGGGTTCCCTGGGAGTGAATGAACACACAAGGTGTCCAGGTGTGGTTAATGGGGTTGTGCAGTCTGTCTCACTCTGACCTAATTGAAATCATCCAAATGGAGCATGCCCAAAAGAAGGGATGCCCTGCCACCTGCTAGGATGCGTACATGGAAAGTGGGAGCTCAAAGTTCACTTGTCTGTTCTGAAAAATCCATAAAGGTTATCCAGGATGTTTCACTTTGAACAAAACCTACATCTTGACACAATTTTCACTACAACAATTTGGCATATGTCCAGGTCTTTGGATTATCTGAGTTCAAATACTGTCTCTTCTTTTTTTTTTTTTTTCTGTAGGAATTTTTGTGTCCATGGTAGAAAGAGATAGTAGCTGAAAACTTGATTTATCTGGGTTGAGTAGTACTCTGGAGATAATTATTTTTTTCTGATAGCTATTTAGTTGAAGCAGTGCTGGCTACACTCATAACTTAGTTGTCTCATTTAGGTATTTAATGTTCTAATCCATGAGTTTCATCTCTTCTTTTCAAATGTGTAACTCTTCCTCTCCCTGACATGGAGGCTATAAAAAATGATCAAAAACCTGATGATAGATGCAATTGTTTCTCTATTGGTATCAGCAAGGAAGCAAACTATATCTTTTAGGTTGGGCTACACAGACAAAATGAACAATAATAATTATCTTTGCATGGAACATGGCAGGGTGAAAGAAAAGAAAATGAGAGAGGAATTCAGAGCCACGAAATTCACAGATTTCTAACAAAATGGAAGAGAATGCATTGAAGAGGAGAAAAGCTGAACTGGAAGGAGGAAATGAGATGATGAATGGACATGGGACATTTAGACTGATAAAAGACAAGAAGCAATCATTGTTACTGTGTTTCAGTATCACTTGACTTCAAGTGCCACCAGGAATGTAAACAAAGGGAAGTGTTAACTCAATTTCCATCCCTTTCTTCCAAACTCTTAAAAAAGTGTTTGCATCAAATTTCAAGCAAAGAACTGGAAGGACTTTTTTCTTTACCCAAGTGAGATCTTCGTCGCACAATTTTAAATTCATGAAGGTAGCTATGTTATTCATTAATACATTCCTTCTCTCTTTGAGTTTAATTATCATCTGATCAGCAACTTGGAACTTGACATAAATCTCAAGGTAGAAACTGCTTAAGAAGAAGTTCAATCCAGTGATTATTTTTCCTTTCAAAAAAAGAAAAAAGAGAGAGAGGGAAAGAAGAGAAAACCATGGAAGTCTTTGAAACAGCTGGGGTCAAAGGAACTGCGCTTTCTTCTAATTGCCCCAATAAATTTTAAAGATGTTATTACTCTGTAGTGATTAAGAAATGGTAAAAAGAGATGCAATGCTATAACATCAAGGCCATTAAGCTTAATAGTCCTTAACTGATTGTCACCCCGCCCCAACAAAAATAGACACGCTGTTCCCTGCTCTCCCGTCCCTCCTCCATTACCCTTCCCCCTCACTTGAAGGCTTCTAAAATCACCTCCAGCCAAACCTAGGGGAATTTATACTTCCTGCAATAAAATCCAAAGAACAGAACAGCTGGCAGCTGAACTTAAGATTGCTAAAGCAAACATTGTGACATTGATGTGGGGAGGGATTTGGTTATTATTACAACACGGCGTGGCTGGTTCTGCAGGGAAAAGATGCAAGCAGAGCTTTTTTTTCCAACATGCAAATAAAAGGCTTTTAAAAAAGCCAGTGAAACAACAAAAGCAGCACTATTTGCTCTAAAAATACCAAGAGGGAGGAAAAGAAAAAAGCATTGGACTAAATTCACAATGTTGGCTGCCTAAAATTTAGATTCAAATGACTGAAATTACATTAATAATGTTCCACAGAGACACTGTAGTAAATAGGCCTGGCAGGATCATAGTGAATTGATCTATTCTGACAAGTACAAAATATGCAAATGAATACATTATATCATTACAATCCAATATATATAATCCTCAACTTCTCTGGTGTGTTGAGTCCTGCTTCCTGTGCTAACTGTTAGCAATCTTCCAGAAACCACCCAACTTTAACATGAAGGTTTCATCAGACAGCCCATGACCATAAAATCTAGGCAAGTAATGGAGTATTAATAAGTAACTAAAGGTTGGATTGATGACAAGAGGTGGTAGATTTATAACAATAGCAAGTGGATTGAAACTCCACTGTTGCATGCTTTTTTGGTTATTATTTCACAGCAGAATATCTTACATTGCAGATTCCAATGAGAATATCCCTTTTTCCATAAGGTTCAAGGACAACCCCTAAGCTTATTTGACCATCCCCTAAAATTTGATACTCCCAATACAGAGAGTTAAGAGAGATAATTTTTTTAAGCTCTCCCATTGAGGTTAGGCACCTAAATTAAAGGTCTTTTTACTAGATAGACTATTAGATAACTACAGTCACACCTTCCAAGCAACTCTGCACTGAGAGCACTGATTGACTGCTCTTGACTTTTTCCTAAATCTAATACCTTCCATTGATTTCTTCAATATCCAGTGATGTTTTTGTCTGCAGGATCCCATTATAAGGAGCATTGTAGCCTTAAATACTGTGAGGGCTAAATAAATAATCTAAGTTCCTGTTGTTTGCACTTGCTATTCTTTTATCCTGTGTGAAAAGAGACATTATCTGGCATAATTTAAACTGAGTTGAAGCTTTTTTTCTGGATGGAATGAAAAGCTTGAGGTGATATTGCAAGATTGCACATGCTGAGAAATGTTACAGTAATGACAGAAAATTACCAGTCATCCTAAAAGGTATGGGAAAATGAAGTGTTTCCTTGTTCCGCACTTGAGAAAATGGGTTCAGGTTTGGGTCAATCAAAGATTTAATCAAAAGTGTCAACATGTCAATTGAAGAGAGATTAAAAAACATATGAAATACAGGTTTGCATTGTTCAAAATACATTAAATAAATAAAAAATAAATAAAGCAGTAATAAAATGTTAATATATGTTTTTCCTAAGGTGAATCTGTTTATTTACACTTGTCCCAAAGTTAAGAAGCTCTGGCTTCAAGGGGAAGGAAACATTTGTCTTCAGACTCCAGCTATAACAATCTGCCTGTTTGCCATCATCTTCAAATAACACAATTGCAACCAGGTCACTGCACATCACAGAGGCTTCTTCCCTGTAGATATTGTAGAGGGCAGAGGGAGACTCATCTCTCACCTATGCAAGAAAAGGGTGGTGGAACACACATCAGTACTCTAGGGAAAAAATAACACCTCTGCTTCCTAGCTGGGTGGTGGCTGTCCCCACAACTCCAGATGCTGCTTCTGACACCAGATGGTTCCTTGGTGGTTTTTACCTTTTCCGAACAGGTGTGAAAAATCTGTTTGATGATGAATTGCTCTGGGTTTCATGGTTGATTTTTCAGTTAAAGAAGAGAAACCCGCTGATGCTTTGTCACCTGGGAAATTTAGCCTGGGACATTGATATAACTCAGCTATTTACCACATTATCTTCCAGGTTCATTGTTCAAAACAGCTTTTGAAGTTTCAAGAGAAATGTGCAGGGCTGAAGCAAGGTCTTTAAAAGAAAAATTCACAATCATACTTTAATTTTTATGTAGTTGTATCAACAGAGTCTTGGAAGCGTCCACACACAGAATGTGGATAGTTCCCATCACAGACTCTTCCTCCTGCGTCTTTGAGCCTGCAGCTTGTGTTCCAGATTAGCTTAAGTGTGGGCCTTAAGCTTGGAATTAGCTTCCTTGGAACTAAATGTATGTGGGAAGCTGCCTTAGAGGCTTGACTTGCTTTCTGAAGCAGGAGACAAATTCTGAAAGGTTCAGTTTTACAATTGTACAAGCTCGGCACCTTTTCCTTTAGGTCTAAAGTAATCCTGTGATGTAAGTACAAAAGAGCAACTACACTATCTCACATCAAAGGTCAGTTTAGCTCCATTGTAGATCCCCATGGAAGAGCTAGGGAAAGCATTCAGGGATACTTTCCCAGAAAAGAATCCCAGCTGCCAGTAATTGGTAATTTTGTGATGTTCTAAACCAGACAGATTTTTTCTGTATTTATTAGCCCTCTATGGATTTTTCCTTCATGAAGGGGTCCAGTTCCTTCCTAAACCTAGATCCTTCACATCCTGTAGGGAGCAGTCCTACAGCTTACCAGTGTGTTGTATGAAGAGCTGTCTCTGGACTTGCTTCCTAATACTTTTACATTACATCCTGTTCTGTAAGAGGCACTTTCCCTGCATTGTTTATGATTTTACAGACTTCTATCATTACTGTCTATTCTCTGGGTTGGAGAGTCATAATCACTTAGTATTTACCCAACAGGAGCTGTCCATGCATTCTGTCACCCATTCTCCAACCTGGTGCTCTTGTGTGGCTGAGGATGTGATCCTGCAGATTATGTTTAAACTGTATGGCCAGATCAACTTTGACAGGAAGAGTTCCAGGAGACCAAATCTTCCCACAGAATTCTCTCTAGTTTTGATTGTTTCATGGAAATAATAAAACTGATACTAAATTTTTCTCTGCAGGTCTTCATGGTCTGGCTTCTGCTGGGACTAGAAGTAGAAAGACACAGGTCTTCCAAATCAATACTGGGAGAAGAAGGGAGAAAAGGGACCTTGCTACCTTGCATCAAAGTAATCATAGAAATCATCAAAATAATCATATAAATACTTTTTTAAGAATCTGACCCTGAAATGGCACAAAGTCACCTACTCTGTCTAGTTCTGTAACTTTCACTGCCTCTGTCTTTCACTCTATCTGTATTCATGTGCTGTTTTTTAGCTTATCCTGTGATGACAAGCTGTTGGGTATGTGTACAGTTCTTAGCTGCAAGAGCCCAGCATAAGGTTCAACTTAAATTAAAAAAAATTAGTAACAAATCTTCAACCACTCAATTGTTTATTTGCTTTTAATGGAACTTCTTTAGCCCAGGAGCTTGAGCTACTCCTGAGAGTGTGAGCACGCCATTTCCCTTCCAGTGAAAGTCTAGTATTTTACATTATCATTTTCCCACATTCTGAATCAGCCTAGATAAATAATTACCTGCTGACTTATAGTTTGGAAAGGAAATCTAAATAGTATAAATTTTATCAAAATGATACCAGGAAAGTGTTTATGATTTTACCGAAATTATATTCCATAAAAATATTGTCAGGTCTGATCAATACCATGTCTTTCCATTAGCAGATTGTGATCTTAAACTGACACAGCTTTGACTTACTTAATAGGAATATGTACCTAAGTCTTGAAGGCTGAGGTATTATGGATGCACCATGCTGTGCAGAAGGATAAACCTTTTAGGGGCTGACTTTTTGGTGGCAAGGAAGCAACATCAAGTGGAGATTGTCATATCTCTACGTTGTCTCACCCCAGCCCATGTACAAAAATTATTTTGTCCCTGTGGATGTTGATCAAGAATTATATAATGAAGGCTTACATGAAAATACATTTATAATCTTTTACATTTATGTCATTACTAGTATTTTGTCATAGGCATTTGGAGGGGGTGGATGAAGTTAGAAGTACAGTTAGAAGTTAGGCAACTTCTAACTGTGTTTCAAAGGGTGTCTTTCATAATACTTTTTAACAGCCTGATTTTTCACTGGCAGCCATGAGAAATTTGAGAATCTCCTATTCTCTTCTAGGATGTCTCAGGAACATGGGCAATTTCTCTGCTGTTTTTAGTTAAATACTCCTATGTGCTTAAGCATCCTGGACTTGGTCATGACTGTGCTGTGGAAGGAAATAAATAGATGGCCCAGATCCCAAAGAGGTAACAAAATAAATCAGAAGGCTGAAGGCACAGAGATGTAGGCATGGAAACACATGAACTACACCAGAACTACAAATTTGCTTTTGTCATTTAAGATTTTATTAGGCAAAAATGCCTTGAAGAAATTGGTATTGCTGGCATGATGGTTTTTGAAGCTGTGTCATGGGCTGTACTGGCCACCATTAAAATATCCACAGGGTTTTTTTTGTCACCTAGTGGTGCCATGGTGTAGTTGGAAGATGAATAAACTCATGAAAACAGATTTATAAATGCTCCATGGCAGAACACAGCTGCATAGTTAAGATGAATGTGATGAGCAGGGCTGAACTCTCTTCCCTGTTGCAGTCCTGGGATGGGTTATTCTGGGAAAAGACTAAATGAAGTTTCTTGTAGTCGCTAAGAAAGGTCAAGAAAAGAACTGTTGAATTAATGAATAAAATATTTCTACAGAGCTTTGTAAATTAAAACACTAAACTCTACTGAAATATATATCTAAGAATTTAATATTTTCCATTAAAATTTAGCAACATTCAATTGTGTGTTCTGGTCCATGTAAGCAAAAGACAACAAAAAGTGAGAAATTTCACTTAAATTGTTTAGTATATACTTGTGATGGGGAATTCAGCCAGGGTTGTATACTGTTTGACAGAAAGATGCAGAAGGAGCATATCTTCTTCCTAAGACAATTTTTAGACAGACACAAGCAACATGAAGAGGGAAAGAGTAGTGACAGGAAGGCAGAAAGGCCCTGCAAAGAGACCCTGACAAATTGAGGGGCTGGGCAATCATCATCTTCATAAGAAGTTTAACTAAAGCAAATGCCTGTCTAGATGATCCTCATGGGTTCCTTCCAACTCAGAATATCCTATGATTCTATGAACATTGGCTAGAGGGATTCTGAAGAGCCTTCTTCATGAAGACAGAAATAAGGAACACAGAAACGGCTCCACAGTTTTTTAAGTTACAGAATTTCAGCAAGGTTTTCTTACTAGACCCCTCTAGTGGTTTTCTTATATTACACTGCATCTGAACTTAGTCTAAAAGTTTTTTAAGTCAAGGGCAGTCTCTAATGAAATACTACACCTTCTGGGCCTGGACCACTGAATGCAAATTTTAAGACAATTCATAAAATTAAAAATGAAAAGGATGCTGATTTTGGATAAACTGATTTGTAGTCATTTCATATGGGCTATGTACATGAATGTGTTAGTAGGAAAGTTAACATTTTATCCTTTGAAATGTCTTCCTTTTTCAAACACAGGAGCTCATTAATGGAAGTTGTTCTCCTCCAGGGGAGGCCCACACCACCATTAATGTAAAACCTCCAGGGAGCAGCCAGAGGCACCACCCAGGTATCTGGTGTAACAGGAGTAATGTGAAGCTAAACCCTTATGCAGAGTCTAGTCACATGGATTTGTTTCTGCTCTTCCCACTCCATCAGGGACCTCACAAGACAGTTAATTAGGGTCTTAGAGGATGACTGATCATGGTGAGAAAGGAAGGAAAACCCCTTTGGGAACAGCAATCCTCCACAGCCTGGAATCTTTGTACTTCCATCAAGCTGGGAACTCTTCTCTCTGCGTCTGTTCACACTGACGTGGTTTTATTGCTCTTTACCTTTGAGGAGAACTCAGCGGAGGCTTTTGTTTTTCCCCAAACAATGTTTTATTTTTTAATCACTTTTTAATCAACACCTATGGAAGGCAATTAACATTGATTTCAGTGAATTTGGAGCTGAGGTCAACTGTCTATCCCAAGAAGAGAACAAGGGGCACATACTCTTTGCTGCTCTGACATGGAAATCTTGTTGGTCTTATGTACATGTGGGCAGAACAAAGCATAGTGGGAGGAGAGGACACCCTGAGGTTGGAAATGGTTTACAACTACTTAAGTTTCATCCATTGTAGACTAAGTATTCAAGCCCATCCTCTGTTTTAAATATGATCCATGTGACCACAGTTGTTAAATTTTTCATTGTACTTAAGATGAGCAATGATTTAACCTGGAACATCCGACTGCCCACCACAGGAACTAAATCCTAGTTAAATTACTCTCTTTGGGAGGCCAAATTAGAGATGTGGTCCAGAGCCCATCTCACACTCAGGGTCCTTGTGTGCTCCCCTGTCCCCAGCTGTGGTGTCTGGGCTTATGTGTCTGCCAAGGGCTGGCACTGGACTAGCTGCAGTTATGTCAGCATAGTCACTGTCAAAACAGAAATCCCTGTCTCCTCTGTGGGAAATTGGTCCACAGACCACATCCCAGCTGACCTTCCAGATTAAGACCTTTAAAAAACCTACAGGTAAATAAATGATTGGTATATAGTTAAAGTGCTGACCTACAGTTGCTTACTGGTTTTTGACACAAAGACCAGGAAAATGTGTGAGGACTTTTAATGAATGAGAAGATATAAAATGGTCCCTTCTGATCAGAAAGCAAAATTGAACCAGTGGGAAACAAGTTTTTTTACCTTAAGACCTCCACTTTCCAACCTGCTGGGAAGGAGGAAATGTTCTAAATTCCTCCCTGGATAAAGTACTGCAGCAGAAGGGGAAGATCTTGACCAAAGGGACACGGAGGGTCCTGCATTTGACATTTATGAGTGGGAGGCAACATTACCAGATGTTCATAAAAGTGAAGCTTCCAAACTGAAGTCTGTGAAGCCAAATATCTAATTTCATTTGGTTTTCTGTTTCCCCTGTTGACTGAGCTATCCAAGAGGATAATCCCATACTGCAGGGGGCTGGGGTTCAGCAGCTAAGGGAGCTTTTCCATCTCTGACTACAGTTAATCCTCAAGCTTTTATGTGACAAAATACAGGAGACTGCAAGCTGTGGCTGTGTGTATCTTCACACATGGCCTGTGTACAACCCCATGCCAGCCCAGTGCAGACTATGGTGAGACCTCACTTGGAGATAATCAATTCAGGTACCAGGTCAGGTCAGTACACTATTTTTCTTGCTTTTTCCCTGTTATCTGGAGTGAGGTATTTGGAGGGATTGGACTCTACCCATACTACTGTCATCAGTGTTTCCCCTGTATCTGTAACTGCATATTCTTCTTGTCTGGGCAGCAACTTGGAGACACCAGTGCTCCTCAGGCATCAGGTGAGGAGCAATTCAACTTCTGGATCCTATTCCAGAGACCTGGATCCTGAATGTCAAACATTACAGCACTTTAATTCTAGACTCCTAAATTTTTCATATCTGACCTTAAGCCACTCTGACATCTAAACAGTGATCCCAATGAGCAGCAAGACAGATGTCCTCAGCCTTTTTTGCTCCCTGATATACACAGAACCTGTCAAAACACTTGGCATAGCTTTGCATCACATTGCAGCAATGCAATTATTTAACTAGTGCAACTCCTCACCCTTGGAATCTAGAGCAGCCCCACTCACACCCTGCCATTCCCCAGAGTTTTTATCTCCCTCACATGGAGGCATGATCCCATGGGGTTCTTCTGGTGGGAGTTAAACAACACAGCCTTGTTGAACAAAGCAGCCCTGCCATGACTAGCTGCACTGAGGCTGCAATGATCCCACTGTACTTTATTGCAGCCTACTGCAATTAAGCATGTCTGCATACACACACATCCATGAGTATGACACTGGGTGGTTGAAAGGATCTTTTTTTGTGTATTGCTAGTCCCTGGGTCATAGGATTTAAACTATCTCTTCTGCCTCTTTAAACAGACACTGTTCCTCTTTGTTTTTTCCCAACAGCTGTGGGCTGCATCCTGCCAGCTGTTTGGTAGATGTCTGGATCAGCTGTTGGGGCTGCATGTCAGCTGGATCTGGAACAGGCCCTCTTGGCTCAGCTACAAATGTCCTCACATATCTTGGTTAGACCTAGTCCTAAACAAGCCTTGCATTAGCCCTCAAGATGAAGGAATGAGTTTTGAAGTGAATTAATCACATCCATGAGAAAACAAGGGAAGGAAAATAATCACTAAGATGATGGATTGCTCTGCAAATGAGTTTGGGTTGTGTGTATACGTGTCACCACAGATGTATTTCTGACATCTGTGCAACAAATGTTATGTATTTCAGGTAGGAACTCTAAGGGTTTGTCACAGCCCAGCAAAAAAAGCCTTGGTGGTGGAGATTTAGTACTGAATTTTCAAATCCAGTGAAGTAGACTGGTAACAAAATCTCCAACCACTTCAAATCATCCTCTTTTATTACACTCAGTCTTTGCAAAACAGGTTTGCAGGCTAGTCAGAGAAGAATGACCATGTGTGATCAGGGAAGAAAGCCAGCTGAGGCAGAAGACAAAGTGAGACCCTTCCAACTTTCACCTGCTAAAAAGTATAAAATCCAGGCCAGAGTTATAATTACTGGGAGCACAGGTGAAGCGTGTCAGCTACATGGTAACCATGATAATGTGGGACTCCACCACTGTGGAAATCACCAGGCCCCAAGAAACAGTGTGTCCCTACACAGGTGGCCCAGAAAACAAGAATGGACTGCGAGCCAGGGTGGTGGAGGGTTTATAATGACAGTTTAAATCCCACCATTCTAATAACTTTGTTACTTTGCCAATACATTCACTTACTGGGCTTATCCTAGAGCTTCAAACTGACTCCCAAGGCCTTTCTAGGTGTCTAAGGCATCAGCTGTCCACTCTCCAGCTGTCCAAACATGTGGCTTCACTTCTGACAGTTCCTTTGATGCAGCTTAAAATCTGTCAGTCCAAACTCTGTGGCACATTGGGAAATGGCAGTGCAAGGACAGCAAAACCCATGTTGAATGTAATATGAACATCAGCAACCAGGGACTGACTTCCTCAAATCCAAATTATTCCTGTCTCTGTCATCATATTATCCACATCCATTGCATGGAGGAAGTGAAAGCAGTCACTGTCCCTAAGAGCTGGGAGCTGCTCTTCAGATTGCAGGCCCTCCCATATACACAGAACAGCTTCTGGACAGATGTGCCAGCACTCATTCAGCCCTAATGTGTGGGTTTCATGACAGTGGGATGAAAGCTGGGAGGTCCCAGATTTGCCTTTCTGAGAACTACTACAGGGAAGAATGTTGGGGATGAGCAAGCCTGGAGACAGTAGGCTGGGGGTTCCTCTTCCATTTTCTTTTTCCCCTTTCAAGAAGGTTATGCATTTACTGTGCTTGTGCCAACATAAACCACTGCTGAGCAGAGCTGGGAGCAGCAGCAGAGCAGCCACATCTGTGTGCAAATACACATCTGAGCCATGCTGCCTGCTGAGTTCTGTGTGCTGGTGTGACCCACACCAATGGCATGGTCAGTCAGCAGCATTCCAGCTTGTTCCTTTCCCTCTGCCTTCCCTGCACAATGCAGATGTGGCATGAGGCCCCTCTGTGCCAGGGGCAGCATTCTGCATGGACAAAGCAGGGTGGAGCACGTGTCTTCGCTGCTGGACAGAGATGAGAGGGGTGGTTAGCAAAAGGCAAGAGAAGAAGGGAAAAAAAATCTCTGCTCTCTCAGTTTCTGATTGTTTTGTTGTTGTTGTTGTGGTGATGACGGTTGCTGATGTCTGTCTTCAAATTCTTCTAAGCAGGGCCTTTTTAATGCTCTGTGCTTGTGGAACTGCAGCCATGCTTAGCAATCACAATAGTAATAAGAGCAGGATGAAATGCAAATCTTTAATATGTTACATATCAAGCAAATCTGTGTCCATGCAGAAAACACCAGTGAATGCATGTGCAGAAAGGCAAGTATGGACTTGGTAAGTTTTATCCAAGCAAGAAGGGACCAACAGAGAACTGACTTGGTGAAAATCAGGACAGCAGCAAAGCCCACGCATGTGGTCAGCAGTAAAACAAAGAGACTCTGGGAGTTGAATAAAGCCCATTGTTTTCCTTCTACCAAATTTTTTAATTTTATGTTTGTTTCTAGTGGCAGACACACAAATGTGTGAGGCCCTTTGCAACCTCAGCTATGCTGCAGACAAAGCAATTGGATAGAGATGAAGGCAGGGGTGATGCTTCACAAGCAAGTCCAGTGGCAATTCTTCACTTCCCAGTAGGACAAGTTTTAAATCTGGAGGTTATGTACCCATACGTGTGTGGGTGCACATTTGAAAAAGAGCTCAGGTGTTTTCCTTTATTGTAACCATGGGCTCTACCCAAGCATACACTGGATCACAGCCAGTTGAGTGAAAGAGCATAATGAGGAAACTTGCAGAGGATGATGCTTTTAATCCTGGCAAACTTTTCATTGTTCTGATTTTCTCAGCCCTGAACACTCCCGGCTAGCATTTATTCACTTACCGTCTGCTCACAAAATGAGCTTTCCCCTAGTTCTTCAAAAGACAAACCTCTCTTCCCCCACCAGAGCCTAACTTTGATCTTGTGGCTCTGCAGGGCACTTACCCAGACAAAAGTGCATTCAGAGATGTCTACACCTGTTCATGCCTTAAAATTCCACATCTGGTTATTTCATACTGAATCAGCTGAATTCCTCCTCCATGTCTCACTCCCTCCTCCTCTCAGAGCTGGCAGTCCCAGCTCCTTGGTGTGCAGCTGAAATAGTGACATGGTGACTTTCTGCTTTTAATGCCCAGACACTGCTGCTGTTTCTCCCCCTGTATATTAGCATTGCTTTTCTGCTCTCTCAGAAGAGATGGCTGCAGCATGCTCCCTCCCCTCCCTTGCTCACCATGTAGGTCCATATCATCACTCAGGCATTTGAAATTTGGATGTTAGATTGGTGCATGTCAGGGGCAGACCTCCATAAGTTATCAAACATAGACCAGTGTTCCCACTTCTCTGGTTTTCAGAGATTTTCCTTTGAGACTAGTCAACAGCCAACATAGAACTTCATCTTCACGTGCTTTTTAATGTCTGTTCTTGCTTTCAGAAACTGTAAAAAGAAGGATTTCTTTCTTTCTTTCTTTCCTTCTTTCTGATTAGTACATAACACTCACTCACTATTCTTTTTTAATTTTATGTCTGTTAGAGGCTGGCAATTGTACACTTCTGGTAAGAGATAGTTTACATGACTTCCCATATAAACCAGTGGACTTTAATAATTGCATAATGAATCTGTGTCATGTCTCTGAAGTCATTCTTCTTGCCATTGATGGTTCTTCCTTGAATTGTCATTTTCTAGTACCTCCCTTAGTAAGGCAGTCATAGCCTGGTGAAATTTTCCATATTAAAAGAAGCACAAAACCCAGACTGTTTCAAGAAATAATCCCATTTATAGGTCTTTGTTGCTTTGATGTGGCTGTGCCTTCACATCCAAGTTTTTGCCCACCCTTGTATCTGCACTCCTGTTGGCACGCTGACTTCTGGTGGGAAGATCAGTCCTGAGCTTGTTTCTTTGCCAGTTCTGAGACAGTTTTCCACTATATTCTCCAAGACTTCAAGTGGTACAGTCATCTCAACAGCTGGTCCTCTGAATGCACTTTCATTTAGACATGTGTTTTTCCAACTGTTTTGAATCAAAAAATGCCGCCTTTTGCAGAAAGTCTTAGGACACTTTTCTGCAATGCTGCCCCAGTGGCACGTCATTACAAGCAAATAAGGACCAGGCTGAACACTGAAAGCACTATTGCTTCTCCCATTTTGTTTGCAGCTGTGGGAATGAGGTGTTTGTTTCATTTCTGTATTTTTACAGCCATTTAATGAATGTTGATGAGAATTATGTGCCACCTCTGGTTGATAAGCTACCAACCAAGTAAAACTATTTAAATCAGATTTCTATAAATTCTTCTTTTCAGATGATTTATTTTTCTAGAGAGAGCCATTCTTAAAGAGTCCACAGACTCAACTCTCTAATTTTTTTATAGCTTCCAAAAAATGGACATTTTAAAATTACTGTTATCATGAAGGCAGCTAATATTTATTAAATAAAATCTTTGTGACTTAGATGCATTAGAAAATATAATATGGCTCTGACATCAGGTCAGCAGTGTGATGACACTAAAAAAAGAAATCTTTACTAACTCCAGCACTTTTAGCCCTCTGAGAAAAACACCAGAATACAATTGAGCTGAAGGATTTCCACAGGTGGTGGCCGACAAAATGCGTACTTTGGAAATTACAAAAATACACTTATTTGAGTCTCACACTTGAAAAGTGCTGACAGAAAATACATGAGCTGAGCTTGTGCTCATCTGTCTTACCCAAGCAGGTCTTCAGCCTCTGTTCAGAGCACTTTTCTTTCCCAGTGGAGCTCAGGACACCTAAGGTCTCTATGCAGAGGGAATGCAGTCCCGGCCCCAGACAGAGCAGAGCAGCAGACTCCTCCTAACCTACCCTGACAGAAGGGTTGGGTGTTGGGGTCACAGGTTCCCGGGGCAGGTTGGATGTATCACTGGGCTGTGCAAGAACTGGCAAAGCTCTCCCTGGACAGAGCAGATGGGTGGTGGGGAGCAGCTCTGGGAGAGAAAGTCTGAGCCAGAGTTTGTTATGCCTTTGCTAAAGCAGCTTAACTGCGAGAGGAGTGACAGTAAGCTGACACAGATGAGTGGTTTGTCCTCTGGAATGAGGGAGGGTTTGTTTTTATCCCCTTTGCAAATGCACACAAAGGACAAAGGTGCTGTGGATGAGCCAGCTGAGGGACAGAACTACTTCCAGGAGATCCCACTGCATATGTTCCAATGACTGACCAACAAGAAGCTGCCTGCCCAGCTGCCACTGGTCCTTTAGCACTCCAGAAAATCTTTCTTGTTTATATTTACCTTAACTGAATCCTTATCAGTGTGAAAACAACTCCAGAGGCATCAGCCAGTCTCCTGTTAAAGGTTGTACATTGTCCTGTGGCTGCTCATGCACTCTGCAAGGTTGTCAAAAATGCCAGGCTGGAGTAGCTGGGGATTAAAGAGCCTGGGATTCTCTGGGGGCACCCTACCCTACACTGCACACAGAGAGCAGCCTGAAATAGGGGGAAGGCCTCAGCAGGAGAGGGGTGAAGATTTGCCTTTCCCTTTAAAAACTATTCTTATACTCCAGGCATCTTTGATCTCACAAGGGATGGAAGGGAGGGAAGTACTGGGAGGACTCCATGTTCCTCCTAATGCTATCTCAGTTCTTTATCTGAGATGAAGAAAGTTTAATTCAATGACAAATTTTGCAGACTCCATGTGTGTTCTTAGCCCCAGAATCAAGGATATTCTCAGAAGAGAATAAATTACAAAGCACCATGGAAAGAGGGAGTGAAGTTACCCTGCTGTTAGCAAAGTTAGAATGTGATACTCTTAATAGCCTCATATTGTAATTCCTCAGTAAAATAGATGTCTTTGGTGCAGACAGAGGACAGACAGGTTCACCTTTTTATCTAGCCAGTTTGCCCTGATGTGATGGGAGTGGCAATGATGTCAGTGTAACGCTCTGAAGAATAATAACAAAAGTTTAGAATAGTACAGTAACACTAAGAAATGCAGTGCTGGGGCAGGGGTGGGGAGGGGAGGTCATGAGGGTCATGAGACCAAAAAGTTACTCTTTTAGTGTGTGTAGGTAAGGCTGAACAGCAAAGTTCCTTTTTCTGTTCCCGTTTGTTTCTGTGTGAGCCTCATAACACAAGCCAAGACAACCAGATACTGAACCCATCAGCTGCACAAAGCAGCTGCATTTGTGTCTGAGTCTTCACACACTTCTGCAGCTTCAGCAGAATTTAATGGGTATTCTGGGGCCTTCTTCACGTTCCAGGTCCACAGTGCCAGGCATTCAGTGTGACCCAACCTTCAAAAAAAGCTGGAGGTACTATGGAATTGGAGGACAAAAATGGTGAAGAGTCTGAAGGGGAAGCCACATGACGAGCAGCTGAGGTCACTCGGTCTCTTCAGCTTTGAGAAAAGCCTGAAAGGAGACTTCACTGCAGCCTGCTTGTGAGGGAAGAGGAGGGGCAGGCACTGCTCTCTTTTCTGTGGTGACCAGTGATAGACTCAAAGGAATGGCCTGAAGCTGTGTCCAGGGAGTTCAGGTTGGATATTAGGAAAAGATTCTTCACCCAGAGGGTGGCTGGGCACTGAACAGGCTCCCCAGGGAAGTGGTCACAGCACCAAGCCTGACAGAGCTCAAGAAGCATTTAGACTCTCAAGCACATGATGTGATTCTTGTGGTGGTCCTGTGCAGGACCAGGAGTTAGACTTGATGATCCTTGGGAGTCAAGTTGGACTTGATGATCCTTGTTGGTCCCCTCCAACACAGCATATTTTATTATTCTATTCTATGATTCCATGAGGGTGATAGCTGCTGATCAAGAGACACATAGCAGCATCTCATGGTCCAAAAATCACATTGTAAACCAGTGCTGTGGCATCTGACCTTTCATTGCTATTTCCCATATGAGAAAAGATACCTGAATACAAAGGGAGTGTGTGCATGTTGTAAACAAACCTGGAAAGCAAGTTTTTGTTTTGACAACCCTGGCTCACTTCAGAGGAGAAGTACTGTAGAAAGGCAGCCTGGGAAGTCACAGCTGTTTGCAGCAATTGGCAGGGAACGGTGGTTTAGTGGACTCCTGGTTTTGCAAGGTCCAGAAAATCCCACCTGAGCTTCTCAGATTCTTTTACTTCTACTGAGTGGTGAGAACACAGAGAGCTCAAAACAGGGCAAAATGGGCTTGGTATGATTCAGGTCAGCCACTGATTTTCCATGACATTTATAAAGGGTTGAATTCCTGCCCAAAATGATAAAATAACTCAGGTCAAGCCTTATTCCACTTCTTTTGTGGATAAGAGAAATTACTTTCTTGTTTAAATAAGTCAGTGATTTATTTTGGAGCTGTGATTTCAGACCTTTGCCTTTGACAGATAAAGGAGGAGTATTCATATTGTCAGACTTCAGACAGAAAGATCCTCAGAGGAACTTTCAAACTTTCATTGAGCAGAGCAGTAGCCTCAGCTCCTGAATTATAATTAGCAATTGTAAATCCCATTAGGCATTAATAGACTTGAATTGAAGGAAATTTGCAGCCCACAAGGAGCCTAAGTGAACAGGTCCCAAGTTACAGATAGAATTATGCAGTCCCAATTTACAGATAGAATTATACAGTGTAAGTCTAAGTAAAAATTGATGTTTGGATCTTCATTACAGGCCACTGAGGTTATAATTACAGCTACCAATGTCCAAAGTATAGGAGACCATGCTTGTTATTTTAGAGTCATAGAATGGCTTGTGTTGGAGGGGATCTTAAATATCATCTATTTCCAATCCCCCTGCCATGGGCAGGGACACCTTCCACTAGACCAGGTTGCTCCAAGCCCCATCCAACCTGGCCCTGAACACTGCCAGGGATGGATTGTCCACGGTTTCTCTTGGGGATCTACATCAAGGTCTCACCTCTCCCACAGTAAAAAAAAAAACAAACTTCTTCCTAAAATCTACTCTAAACTGACTCTCAATTTGAAGCCATTCTCCCTTGTCCTATCACCATGTGCCCCTGTGTGCAGTGATACAAGGGCAAGAGAAAATAACTTATATTGTCAATCCTACTTGAGGATGGAGGAGCAAAGTGTGGGCAGCAGTAAGGAGCACCTCTGTTCTCCTTGAAGACAAAATAAGAAGCCAGCTATCTCCCAATGATATTCATAAGGAGTGACTTTGTCAGGGTCTCGTGTGATCCCTTCCCCTGATCCCAAGCCACACAGCAGGTGCTGTAACCTGTAGTTGGAATCACTGGGAGACCTATGGCCAACAGTTGGCACATATAGAACCTATTATTCCACTTTCTACTTCTTCTGAACTAGAGGTTTCTGGAACAGTATGAATTCATTCCAAACAGTTGTGAATTCTGCATAATTCATTTATTTGTGTGCCTGTAAAAGGCATTAAAATTTAAGAGTCTGAAATAAAAATGAATGTAATTGCAACTGGTTTTAGATTCCTTCCTATTCCGCTCAACCATTTCATTTTTACTGCCATTTACTGCCACAATGTTTAATTGAAAGCTCTGTATTGCTGATTGCTGTTACAATGCAACTTCTCAGTGGGGAAAAATACACTCTTTGTAAATTATTTGGAAATGAAGTGGTATCTTTGTTAAGCACAATCTCAGATACAGATGTGGAAAGTCAGAATTAGACCTGTGATAATGCCTATAATTTCTGGTTTAATGAAGATTCATAGGGCTGGTTTTAATCAACACATTCTGAGAGCTGTGAGAGCCCTGGCCTGTGTGGGGACACACAGCACACATTTCAGCAAGACTCTTACCATGGGTCAGTCTGCAATAGTGGCTTTAGACATTTATTATTTTGTTTGATCATAACTTCAGAAATTGCACATAGCATATTTCTGTAAAAAACCAAACAAAACCAAACAAAAAACCCTAATTAAATATAAATCAGACATAACTTGGGAAAGCTGCACCCCATAGAACTTAGAAATCCAGCCAAAGGGCTGCTGGAGGGGTGCTCTGCATGTGCAGGGGTGCTCTGCATGTGCAGCAGAACATTATAAAGCACTAATAGGCAAAGTGCTGTACCCAGTGGCAATAAAGCAGCTCTTCCCTAGCAGGAGTAGGAAAAAGAAGTGAGACCAATCAAGGGGGCTCATGCTGTAGGGAAACAAACCTATGATCAGGGAGCTAAATGGTGAGTCTATACAGTGATCTCAGTGATTCCCTGAACAGTCCTGCTATTAATTTATGATGGCATAGAGATGTTTGGATTGATTTTTTATTCCATTCCCAATCCAAAACTTTGGCCAACATTTGAAAAAAATATAGATATATAAGATGGGTTCAAAGCTGTCTCTGATTATTCTGTGGTTTTGGTCACTTCTTCATCCTTGTTAAATTTTTGCCTGGAAAAAAGCACTAAATTGAATGCATACTATTGTTAAACATTTGCTTTTTAAATTTAGAAATATTGAGTTCATCTAAATACCAGCCTGATGGAGGGCACAGGAGGTGATATTTCTTGATCATCTCTGGGAAGTAAAACCGCTGATACTTTTGCAGAGCTCTAGTTTCCAGCCACTGTTACGTTTTAATGATATGATCAATAACCATATAGATAGAAGGGACATTTCCTACCACACAAAATACAATAGCTTGAAACATGAGAAGTGGTTTCTGCATCCCTTAGCTGGTGGTTAACCTCACTGAATTACTGCACCTGCCAAGGCTGTGAGAACTAAATACAGCTGGTGGCAGCGTCTGGCCAACTGAAGCCAGCCCTGTGTTAATTTGAGCAGATGAAAGCAACCACATGGCAGACTCAGCATGACGTGATGACAATCACAAGCTGGAGTGATTGCTCCCGAGGTGCAGAAACCAGGGCAAGTACAGCTAATTGCTCTTCTCTCCTCACTGAATCCACCCCTGACAAAACAGGGAGTAGTTCAGGCTGGAAAGGACCATGTTCAGGAAGCTTCAGGAGGACAAGGAAGTTATTTTCACCTCAAGGCAGCCCAGAGAAGTTGAGTTGTCAGGTGGAGACAAGAAGAAAGAGCCTTAGGGGATACCTTGTCTAGGCACCTGTGAAACAGAAACTTTATTTCCTTCCATGCCTTGCCCCAAAATGACGTGTACTGATTCCTTCAGGAAACACCATGCAGAGAACTGAGCCAGAGAATTTTTCTCTCTTTGTATAGAATTTTTCCTGAACTTTTTGCAAGGTCCCAAGAATATCTTGTTTGTCCTACACCGAGCACAAGATGGACAGGAAAGGGATGCTAAGCTAGACAGACCTTTATTTTGACCCCTTATGCAGTTCAACTCTCATTGACTCCTCTGAGATCTCATCATATTTACATTTTTGAAATCTGGAACAGAAGCCTCTTAATGAGTATAAGGAATGCAGCCAAACTCTCCCTCTTCCTCCAGTGATGCATAATTTCCTATATTATTTTCTTGGACTTTATTCAGTTTTAAATGTCATGAATGTAAGATTACTAGGTCTCTGAAGTACCCTCAGTTCTACAGCAGATGAAGGAATGAAATAATAGACATTTTCACAGCAACTTGTGCTTACAAAACATTTGAGCACATATGTGAACATCTAATGTCTTCTAGTAGATATTTAGAATTACATGCTGACTCTGTCTGTTAGATATATCCTGTCATATATGAAGATTATGCAAAGATATTGGGCGTAAATTATTATATAGACACAATAGAAGGCATCAGTGAGAAAATTCAGATAAAGGCAAACAGAGTTAGTCATGTGTTTACAGTTCATAGGCCTGGTTTTTTAATGTTTCTGAGTCAGAGCAGTCATCCATGCACAGCTTTCTTCCTCTGGCCTTGTATACATTAGGGAAAGTGCACAACATTTACCTTATTGCCTTTCTCTGCTCTTCTCACACTGAATCCCCTTGACCACATTGCTTACAGTTAAAAGATTACTCAATATTATTTCAATGTCTAACTTTTTATGAATACTGAGGCTGTATTTGTTTTGTCAGAGCAGGAAAATCCTTGGGATTACATCTCAGATTGGAGAGATGCAAATCACAGTAACATATTTACAACAAGACACCTTATAACAAGGTTGTTATTTGACAGATTGACACACTCAGGTCAGGAGAATGTCTGAATGAAAAATAAGACAGGGACCAGATGACCTCTGGAGGTCCCTTCCAACCTCAATTATACTACGACTTATGATCTTATTATTTTAGGGGACAAACAGCTAAATTCAGTGACTGCAGAATGAAACCAAAGAGTGAAGCTTTTCCTTGCATATCTTTTTTCCTTTATGTGGCTCCCATTATTTTCTTCACTTTCTTCTTCTACTTTCCTGGAGAGTAATCATGCAGGTTTGCTTGACTGGGATTTCTCAGGTAGAGGAGAAGTTCTATGGTAAATGGAACTGTCAGGTAACATTGTTTCCCTCAGCTGCTCTGAAACTCTCAGGGTGACTGAAAGATTTTCCATCTTCAGCAGTCAAGAATCAAGAAGAGATCCAGGTTCTGTGATGCTCATTTCTGCTGCCCACGCCCATCTTGGGGCAGCACTGGCACCCCCAGGTCAGGGAGCAGCACGGGTTCTCTGCACTGAGGATGGCTCTGTGCCCATCTCTCCGAGGTGACACCCCAGCTGGCACACCTGTGCTTAGCTCAGAATGCAAATCTCAGCCACGTAGCACAGCTAGACCACAGTAGAAGAGGAAGTTTCTCAAAGGATAGTCATGGGACAAAGTCACATACATCCTGGAGTGTTTCCAGAGAGTCAATAAACAAGGACAGCGTTACAGTCCTTTCCATCCAAGGTGTTAAACCACCAACATAAAAAACAACCTGCTTCTAAAGCAGATTGATTTAAGTTTTCAGGCTGATCTCAGGCCATTAAATGGAAAAATCATTTTAATATTGCTAAAATGATGACATCGCTAAAATGAAAACATTTTAGTATCGCTAAAATTTCAACCCTGCCACTCAGTTTCTGCCTACCCTGAAAGCACAGAAGTGGGTTTTTTTTCAGGGAACCCCTTGAGCAATGACATTTCTTTTTCTTGAAATATGTGAAGTGACCTAGTGATCTGCAGAGCCTGTTCCACACTCACCATTTGTGTGCTACTCTCTGTCCCCACACCCAAGGTGGTGAGCAGTCTGACAGCAGGGCTGGTGCCAGTGCTGCCCTTCTTTACCGAGTTATTTCAGCCTGTATCTGCACCAGAAGAAACATGGCTTTTCACTCTCCAGACCAAAACAAGAACCTGATACCATGAGTCATCTCTAGGAGAGTCCTTGAGTCACCAGACTGTTGTATTTTCTTCCTATAGCCTGTATAATATAAGAGAAATCCATCCTAACCATCATGGTCTTTAATTGAATTAATGGAGTCAAGATGCTGCCATGGTGAAGAGTGGTCCTAGATAAAGTGTACCTCTTCCAGAAGAAGACTGTAATTTTGACTCCTTTTGAGAAGAAAAATGACACTCAAGCTCTGCTCCAAACCAAGCAAAGGCTGAATTTGAAGCTCCCCATCCACAAAGAGGTAGGTTGAACAACACAAAAAAACAAAACAAAACAAAACAAAACAAAAAACCAGTTTACATTTCTCTTATGCTATTTTGCAAAGCTATTTTGCAGAGCCAAGGTTTAAGCCTAAGCTTCCTTTTACTGCCTTTACCCTCAGCCCAGCAGGGAGCTGAGCACTCAGCATAGAGCCCTGTCTATTCCTGTTCACAAGGAGCAAGTCTGTGAACTGGCCTTCCACTCTCACATGAAAAACAAAAATACCAGCAATTTTCTGGCTCATGGATGTTGAGAAGGAAGAAAGTGATGTGAGCCTACACTACATTAAGGAAGACCACATAAGTATCTAGAAGATAAGGAAATTTCTTGGTTTTCACTTTATAAGGCCTAGGTGATGTTCCCTGGTTAGATCCTCAGCTAGTACACATCTAGACCACTTTAAAGCAACAGAAACCTTAATTTATTATACATTAGGATATCTGTGTTATCCTGAAAGCAAATACTGATCTGTAAAAAAAAAGGAAAGTGGAAAAAAGTACTTTTCCAACAACACCTTTTAAATGTGGCCACAGCATTAGGCAAACATGCATCAATCTAAACAGTGAAATTTCAGTTCAAATTAACAAATGTGAATTTTCTATTTAGTTGGTCCAATCAGTACCTAAAGTGTTGCAAGATTCCTTTTGATAGAACTGGATTTTCTGTAGCACTATTTTTGCCACAAAAAAATTCCAGGCCAGTCTGATATAAACTAAGAAAACTCTAATCAAACTCAGTAGTGATGGCTCAGATAGCTTAATAAAAGTCTCAACAATATTACCCTCTTTCCAGGTATGTTTCTGGCATTAATATGAGAAGACTCTTGTCATTTTGGAAGAAATGAGCTGCAACAGAAATTCCATTCACAAATTAACTTGACTGTTGCAAAACTTTCTTTTGCTGTGTGAGTCACACTAGGAAAATCACAATAATTACAATAACAACAATAATAACAATAATAACAATAATAACAATAAAAATAACCTAAAGACTGGTAGAAGTTGCATTTTACTACTTACAGCAGCTGTTGTAGGAAGCAAGATAGTCAAGAAGAGAAACATATCATCAAAAATAACATTAACAGCTTTTGCTGGACTGTTTTTTTCCAGATGCCACAGAGCTGAATGATACTTGCTAAATATTAGACAAGGAAAAAATTGAAGTTGTTGAGTTTTCTAGGCAGTCAGCACACCATTTGTTTTACAGCAATTTTGTCATAGTAACTATCTAAACACAGGTAAAAAACTCCATTATCCTACTTTAATCAGAGCTTAGACTGCATTAGGTTTATGGCACTAGAAAAATATCTTACCAGGATTTTGTTCAGAACATAGAGAAGTTCTGTCAGAACAGATGGTCAGAGATAGTAAAAGATACACAAGGAGATTATAAAACAACAATACTACTGACTTTTAATGGACTTTAAACTCCTGGCTTCTGCAGATGCCACCTTTCTTCTATGGTGCAAAATCTATAAATTTACAGTCCATCCTGTATAATGTAAGCAATTCCACAATGTCCACTAACACTGCTCAAAATGGCAAAGCCTTTGAAAGAAACTTATCAAGTGTGACTGCCCTGTGTAGTTGGCTTTTAGTTTTGCTAAAGTGGCACTTACAGCTGTGTCTGCAATTCAAAATGTCTACACATAATGTGATTACAGCCTCTGCAGAAAATGAAGAAGAATGCCAAAAAAAATCAGGTATGAGAAAGAAAATATCCCATTCTGACCTGCTACTGGAGGTGCCAAACTATGAGCTGAGACTCATTCTCTCTCAACTGATTAAGGTGCAGAGGTCTGGCAGCTCTGAACAAGAGACAGCCACAGCAGATAATTATTGAACACTGATGTCAAACAAGCAGGAGTGGCATTGTTGTGCTCTTATTGTAGAAATTCTACATGTAACCCATATAGCCCAGAGCTCAATTACGAATCATTCTCCTACAGATTTTGAAAGCAATATTAAAAACACTACAAGTTCTGAACCTTAACGAGACAAAATTACTGGCAGAATTGAAGACTGGATGAATTCTGTTTTCATGCAATGCCTTCTTCCATGATCACCTTTCCTCTTCAAAGTTGGTTATTAATAATTTAGTGATGAAAATATGTTAATACAACAAAGATATGTTATCAGCAAAACTTGTAAACAGGAGGTATGTATGTAAGAAATTTTTTACAGACTTTGCTCCAGAAAGATTACACTAGCCATCCAATGAGAAAATATCCATCCATTACTCATTGCATTAATATGTAGCACATCATTTGTATGTATTACAGCATATATTTTGGAAAGATGCCCAGTCTTCATGTCAAGTATTCAGGAGCCTACCACAGAGCACCACAGAGGTCTCGGTGATTGATAACACCTCAGTTCCACACAAATGTTTCTACTGTAAGTTTTTTGGTTATAAATCTTAAAAGTACCAGAGAGCCACTTTGTCTTATCACCTGTAAGTAAATGTTTTGAAATGGATAGGTCAAGCTGTTTTTCTTTGTAAAGACTTTGTCCACACTCCATACACTATTTAGATGTTTTCAGATTGTAGCCAGGCTGAACAGGGCTCCTTTCACCTAACATGTAGTTATTTAAAAAGTAGCATCTAACACACCTCACGTCTGTGTTCAGCATCAGAAATTCACCTCACCAGCAGACAAGGGGTGTGAATCCCCCCACTGAGACACGGCTCCATCCAGTGACTGCAGAAGGAGCCTGGGCAACAGATTTTGAGCAGACATCAAATGTTTTGATCAAGACAGAGCCTGTCCTTTAAGTGGTAACAGTAATCCAGTGGCAGCTAAAATACAGGCTGGTAGCTCATCTCCCAGCCCTGCCCAGAGGAGCAGACATTATTTCCCACCGAGATCATGGCTGGCCCTCGGTTCCTAATGGCTTGTTCTGGCAGGAACACTTGTACCCAGCCTTAGATAAAAGACTGAGGCTGACAGAGAAAAAAAATCTGCAAAAGCCAGACTGCTCACATAGCATTTGTGAGGCAGCAAAGTTAATTGCTGTGTAATTACCACCCAAGTAAATTGTTTAATGTGGTAAAATGTGACCAGGGTTGTTACTTCTGCTGCAAGCAGTGGCTCATGATGCCATCTGCAACCCATCAACAGATCACATAGTGAATATGCTGCAGATGTAAAGCAAACCCTCGACATCTCCAAGCATGTTGTTAAAAACCCCC
Organism: Fringilla coelebs; assembly: GCF_963513975.1. NCBI lineage: Eukaryota > Metazoa > Chordata > Aves > Passeriformes > Fringillidae > Fringilla > Fringilla coelebs. Next base: position 10,642,353 of record NC_140028.1, on the reverse strand, counting down.
ATCAAGCCAATATGAACATTTCTGTTGTTTCAGATGTCACTGTGGCTATTTACACAGGGCTCGACGGTGCCGCACTTGCTCACGTTGATGAGGGAAGAATATGGTTAGTTAAGAGGAGAGCAGGTTGGCAATGGCTTCTGAGGTTAGAAAAAAAAAATAAAAGGGGCATAAAAGACACATCAGTGTTCAACCATAATTGGAAATCCAGCTATGTCATGTGGAGAGGGGAGCGATGAGGGGGAAAGGAATGTGGTCTGTCATGAAAGCGGCTCTCTGGCAATTCACTGTGGGATCCTGAGCCGCTCCTATAAACAGCAGGCGACTGCTGGGTCAGCTACTGACTCCTCCTGGGGGCAATGTGCTCAGTGCTCGATGCTGGGGGGAGAGTGCCAGCTCACTCCTAACCACACCAGGCACCAGCACTCTGTAAATCTGTAAAGCTGAGCTAATGCACTGAGAACTGAGTGAAATCCAAGTCCGTGGAAAACTGATGCAAACCGCTCATGGAGGGGCAGGGCATTGTCAGGAGAGCCAGGGCTCCCTGGGAATGAAAAGGTTTGGGCACAGGCTGCTGCTATCAGCATCATGGCACTTGCACTACCCATAGGGAGAACCTTTATATCTTATTTCACCAGTATTATTTCATTACTTGCTATCTCCAGTTCAAAAGGTCATTGTAAAAAAATAAATAAATATTGTGACACTTTGAATCTGTGCTTTAAAACACTGACCTATTTCCTGTTGCTGCACTTCTTGTCCCCACACCACATATCACTTGTCCTTCCTAAGTGCTTTGATTTGTTTTAAAGTTTTTCTATTTTATTTTCCTCAATGAGAAAATTTTAGAAATAGACAAAGGATCCAGGTGCCACCAAATATCTTTGTATTTGAGCTCCTTAGTGCCTGAGGTGGCTTTGAAAGTGTCTCCCATGATCCACAGTGACCCAGACACGCAGCAAATTTCATTCAAAGCAGAAAATTGAGCCCTATAAAAGGCTGATCTTCCTACTGAAGGGTATCCAGGATTATCAGGACACATTACTTCGCGAGAGAGAAATTCTTCCCGGCTTCACTGATTGTGACACTTTGAGTCATCTCTTATGTCAGTGGCTGGAGCCTGGTTTTGCTTCTTTGGTTACTTTGGACAGAATTGTAGAGAGATGAAGGAAAAAGAAAACAACCTGCAAAGCAATTTTATTTTGTTTTGATTAAAAACCAGGTAACAACACTGCCCTAATACCACTTCTATGTATCTGATGTGTCTGCTGTGCTGTTTAGAGAATATCTATTTGTGCAAAATCTGCATTAAAAAGAGGCAGGTATGTGTAGAGACATCATTATTGACCCACACAAGTTTTGAAAAAGTAACATGTACATTTACTCCTAGAAAATTACCCACAGAAGCCTCTTGGTCTTATAAAAAAATTAGACCCATTTTAACTGAAGCTAAGTTCTTCCTTCAGGTGAATATACACATTGGTATGAATTGAAGAACTTGCTTATATTTTGGGGAAGAAAAACAGCTTCAGAATTTGATTTCAAAGCTGTTTCCTTCCTGTCATGGAACAGTAGGTTTGGAGCAAGAACTTGTGTGCATAAAGCTGCACCATTTTGGAACATGAAAGAATTTATCTGAGAGACTCATCCACAGCTACCTTCAACCCAGGGGAATTCAAAATTTGAATTGGAACAGGAATCTTGCAATGAAGTAAATTGCCATAGTTAAGCTGATTTCAGCAGCTGCAGAACTATCATCACAGATTTGAAGGATGTCTGCAGACTGAGCAATGTTGCACAGACCCTCAGTCCTCAGGTCTCTACACTTAATTTTCATGTACAAGATAGAGTGGCAATGTTTAACATATGCTAATAACAACTAAGCCATGAACCTTCTTAATTTTTTTTCCTGGTATTTCCAATTGCAAATATATTTTTATTGGAAAAGTAACATACAACAATGCACAGCAGATTTTGCTGGTATTATCATGGGAGCAAAGCAGTGCTTTAATAATATTTACTATTACTAAAGAAACTGTAGTAGAGATGAAGTCATTGCTACTCAGAGGCATCTTCCTTTGCAGAGGATTTCAGGAACCAGCTCTTTAGAATTTCATGCACCAGGTAAAGGCTTACCCTGGCCACCTCTGAATCATGAGAGATCCACTGCAAGGGCCCAAAACATTTGCTTCTTTGTAACTGGCTTTATCAGTAGCAGGATGTGGTATTTTGTCATCACTTTTATACTGTCAACTCATCAAACTCTCTTTTTTTGTTTTTATGGTTCTTTCCTAATAGGTTGAAGAAGATGGTGCAGGAATCCAGCACACAAAACCCCTTCTCTGGCCCTGCACAGCTGTCCCCCTCCTAGGGAGCAAACACAGTGATCACACAGCTGTAGGAAATCAGCTTGGAAAATCCCCAAGTTTTACTATTCTTAACATTTAACTAGATTCTTAATAATCACCATTTGGCAATTATGCATTTTGATGGAAGCTGGTTTAATAAAATTATTTTCAGTGGGAAAGCGTGCTACACAGCAAATCTTCCTCCACTTGAAAGTTGCACAAGAAAAGGCAGACATTGCAAGGAGGTGGGCAGATGGTAATTTCACAGCAGAAAACTCTGTTGAACTTTAATGTGAAAATAAATAATGCTTTGTTATTATTTCTAAATCTAACTATTCTGCAGCTTTATATTCTGCCAGTCTTTTTATAGTGGTGAAGACCAAAATAAAATACAGACATCCTACACTTCTGTGTAGATGGTAAATTCTATTTTCTGACTAGGTCTAAATACAACTACTGAAATAAACAAATTCAAATGTGGATTTTTATTTTTTTAAAAATATTGAAAATATATTGGCTTTGCTTAGAGTGTAAATCAATAAATGGTATAAATAAAGCTTGCAATAATTATTTCAAGGAAAAACAGAGGACCACAAGAATAAATAAAGACAGATTGTTTATGGCATACTCTTTTTTTTAAAAAAAAAAAAAAAAAGAGGAAAAATAAATCCTTCACAGCTGAAGGCCAGTTTTGCATTTTCCTTACAAATACTTTTTCAGCATTTTTAGAGTTCACAAATCAAGGCAAGGACATGTTCTCTTGTTATCATACTCTCTGTAGGCAAAGCATATAGTTTTACTGCAAGGGGAAAAGGGCAACAAAGTTGATCTGCAAATCTCTTACTTGAGCCTTAGTAATTTTAGACAGGTGCCCTTTGCTTAGCAATACTTTTTTCTTGAAAAACTGTATCTTAGCACAAAGAAGAAAAAAATAATTCTAGACATGTGGCCTTTAAAAAGCCAATAGCTTGCAAATTAATTTTACTGGAGGCTGTAGCAATTACAAAACTTGATAGTGCCATCTGGAAATTCACCTGAACCTACCCAGAGTCCACATCTCTGTCCAGGTTTCTGTAGCAATTTGTTGAGGAAATACTGTAGATCTTAACATGTCCTAAAAATGAAATCTTGTGGTGCTCTCACTGTTCAGGATAATCAAGGTTTGTGTCTTTGTGTTGCTGTTCAAAGCCTTCCAGAGTCAGGTTCTCTGTACTTGGAAATTCACCTTTTGCTCTGCAGCTGCCATTTCTTCCTGTTAGCAAAAGTCTCTGCTGAGGTTAAGGATGCTGCCAGCTCGGAGTGAGCACTCCTGCTCTCCAAGGGGCTTGAAATGTCTTTAATTAAACTTCTTTTTCTTTTTTCTTCTTTCAGATTGAGTAGTGCAAGAATGTTGTCCAAATGACAGCTGCACCTGTAAATGAAATCTTTTTTACAGAGAGATAAAAATCTCTCAGGGGAAGTTCTATCAGCAAAGATCAGGACAAGGCTTCTAATTCTACCCAAAGAGTGGAAGACTGAAAGTAATAATCAATAACCTGGAAAAAGCCAGTTCAGATTTTTCATCTGCCAAGGAATCACAAGAGCACCAAACTCTTGCATTTTTAGTGCCTTTATCCACATGGAACTCAGAAGCTACCTCCCACTTTTTGCACAAAGAACACTAAGGGATTAAGGGTCATTTTCCATATTAAATGGGGATTTGTTTTCAAAGTCATGAAGCATTTGGTGTGGTTGGAAGCATTTCCAGCACAATTCCAATGCGAGTAAAAACTAAAGAAAACAAACAAAATAAGAGATAATATAATGAAATAATATAAGACAGAACAAGACAAGACACATGTTTTCTGGGAAAGAAGAGAAATCCAGTGATCAATACTGCAATCAAAAGCCTCCAGTGACATTAGCACACTAATTTTCATACTTATACCGACAATAATTCAGTGTCTCCTAAGTTTACAGTCCACCTGTTCTGTAGTCCAGTGTTTGGATCCAGGACCCATGGACAGCACTAAATCCCACACCAGAAACTCCTCTGTGTCCAGCAGGGTGTGGCACTGCAGAGCTCATCAAGCTCCTGGCAGAGCAGGTATGAGCCTGTGGTACCTTGGGAGGCAGCTGCACGGAGCTCTCTGAGCTGGGCTCTTCAAACCCAGCCTGGGTTTCGCAGGACTCACATTTCCTGGGAACCTCACGCATGATTCCTAAAACTGCCTATATGAAACATGTTAAACCCAAAGTATGTGTTTTAAGAGGTATTAACATGTCATGATTTCCTCTCATTAAAACCCCTTCACAGTGTTTTTCCCAGTTATGTCACTCTTAACTTTCTGTGCTTTTTAAATGTTCGGGTTTTTGTCGTTTCTGCTCTGCTTTAGCTTCTTAAACTATCTGCTTTTGTAGAGCCTTTTCTCTGAGTAAATCAACCCAAAATTTAAATAAGGATTAAACAATAATTCACTGAAGAAGATAGTAGTGGCATTTTGACTCAAATGTGAGTTTATTTTCCATAACAAAATATGTCAATATTTATCCTTACTTAAAGCATAACTTTCTCATATAACGGAGCCAATATTAAGGGAACTATCTATCTTAGAAATATATAAGATGCCATTTTTCATTGTCTGGAGACTGCAAAGCTAAGAAATATTGTATCTGCAGCTATATGAGCACAGCTCTTGAGACAGCTTTGATAGGGAGACATGAGGTTTTTCCATTAATCATTCTTTTACTGCTACTCAGTTTCAGTCATTAACTTGTAGTGCCCAAAAGGCTTAAAGCACAGAGAATTCGACTGCTGCCAGTGTAAAATCACCAGTAATAGCTCAGGCTTTTTAAAAGATATGTAGCAGTTTGTAGGTTTTTAAAAGCAGGATGCAGAAGGTAAATAATTCTAAAAGGTTTTGAAACTTGTGAAACTAGTTATAAATTGTCAGTGTGAATATTGACAAAATTATTACAGTACCTTTTAAAAAGATGCTCACATTCAAAGCCTGGCTGCTTTTCAACAGAAATGAGAGCAGCAGTGGCCTTGAATCAAAACCTTACATCTCTGAGGCTTGAAATAATGAAAGATTAAAGATGCAGCTCTCGGTCTCCATCCTTACTCTGTTCTAAACTTTGGATTAACTTTGCCTGACAAATTGAAGCTTTACATTTACAGCTTGGCTATCCAGGGAAGGAAAGGGTCAAAGCCCCGAAAATGTCATTGCTTCATAGTTCTCAGAACATTGGGGCAGACACATAATTTTATACAACTCTCTTTCTGAATACTGAGTTAACCTTTTTTTCAAAGGAAAAGGAAATCCTTGAATTCAAAAACTGTATTTTTCCTCATATATTTAATCTTATTAATTTTTTTGTGCATACCTACCAATGAGTTGGTACTAATCTAAACACCTAGATAACTATTATCACCTGCATCAGAGAAATTAATCATCTTTTTCATTTGCTGCCTGGCTAACATACAGCTGATAATGGCAGTGCCATTATCTAAGGTGAAATCCAGCTCTTAGGAGTGGAGGGAAATATTTAGGTGATATAAAACAAGAATTAAATATGTTGATAGCACTTTTATCTTTGAAGACTTTTACAGGAAAGGGTAGTGGTTGAAAATTATTCCCTTGCATGGGACTGGTCCTCATTCTCTGTGAGGATCAAAGTAGCTTACATGGACCACATACATAAACCTGAATTTCAGTGGCTGTGAACTCTGAAACACAACCTCAATAAAAGCACAAATAGTTCCAGATGTCTTGAAATAAATCTAGATTGTCCTGCTCCTGGCTACCGTTTCAAACAGGCCAGCTTGCTGGCAGGGCCAACAGTGTATGGTGAATTTGATTTTAAGGTGAATGTTCTCCCTTTTTAACCTCAGTATTTGGTCTGGGGACCTTCCTGCTGATGGCTGTCTAGTGTAGAGATTACATTTCAATCTGGTTTGGAGACCTCAAATGGCTGCCTCATAGAATATGGAGCAGAAAACTTTCACAGACAGGGAGATGACAACTCCCTTAACTTTTACTACACCAGACATCTGTCTGGTTTTCCAGGGTGCATTGTAGTTTTAGGGTGCTTAGTGAAGACATTTGTTCCAATTATATTTGATCATTTTGGAATTCCAAAACTTTTTCCAGGCAGAAGCAGTGTGACTCTGTGGAAATGGGCACCTGTCCCATAACAAATGGAGACACCATTTTCCAACAGGTTCAGATTTGTCTCTCCTTCAACAGGTCACTGTCAACACTGTCAACTACACCATTTTTTAACCCTCAGCTTCATCTTTTCATGGGGACAAACATCCCTATTTGCCACCTAGTTTTCCTGAAGATGCAACTATTAAACCTTATTGCTTATCTTCCTTGGAGTCGGGACTCCATGCTCAGCAAAAATGATACTTCCAAAACTGCACAAGAGTGCAATCTTTGAAGGTGGATGAATTCAGATTAGTCCTACAGGTGATCCCAGAGATGGAAACAATGTCTCTGTTACATTGCTGCAAAAGCAGCACACAGGGTTCACTTTCCCTCATTGTGACAGAAAGCTTCTCAGCCCTCTTCACAGCTACACTGGTGCATTTAAGATTTACACAAGAAGACACAACCAGACACACATTTGTGAGCATCCCATAGGTCAGCCTGACTGCCAGATGTGGCACATCTGCAGTACCTGGGGATCTCTGACCACAGCACAAGCTTTACATTCTCCCTTGCAGACTCCAAACTGGCTGCACACAGCTCCTAAAGAGCAGATTTGCTGAGGCTTTATCAAGAGAAATCGTTCATCCCCATGTGGCAAGGTGTATGCCAGGTGTCCCATGCAGGAAGGGAAGCTGTGGTGGCTGTTCGGCACTGCCCTTCAGAGCCAGACAAAGGGGACCCCGAATGACAGCTCTGCTTCTCCCAGCACCTGATGTCAACGTGGGGAGCAGCACAGCAGAGCAGCACACATCAGCTGATGCCACTCAAATCAGAGTGGCCCTCACGTTTTTGTGGTCTTGCTCTATTACTGACAGTGAGAGGACATGGGGGATCAGAGGAGGTTGCACAGATTTCATCCTAAGCCCCAGATGTGGAGTGTGGGAAGTTAAGACTGTACACACATGTCCATGCAGGTCTCACTGAAAACAGCAACCTGTCCTTTTCCTTGCTCTGTGGTTCCTTCCATGCAAATCTATCAACACTTTCTTTCCTAATTCTTCACCAATGTTGCACATGGACTGCCCTCAATTAACGAATCTTACTTCTGAAGCTCCAAATTTTAACCTTTTTTACCATCCTGGCAGAAAACACAGGCAGTGCCATAATAATAATGGATAAATTATTATTATTATTATTATTATTATTATTATTATTATTATTATTATTATTATTATTATTATTATTATTATTGTTATTATTGTTATTATTGTTATTATTGTTATTATTGTTATTATTATTATTTTTATTCACAATACATTATTAGCAGCGTATACAGTATATAAGCAGCACAGAATTCTTACTTAAACACATAAAGTTGCACCAGACCAAAGAATGGTGGGATCGATCCAGGGTCACGGGAGGAGGAGGGTGACATCCCTGGGAGGAAGGCAGATTTTCACAAGTGGGAAATGAGATCCAGGACAGACATGCAGTTCTTATTCTGACAGCACTGCCTGGACAACCTGAGAGCAGTCAGAACAGCACTGCCTCTGTAGACTGCATTATCTTCCCTTCAATATAAAACATAAAGCAGTGACCTCAGGTCCACTTAGACCTTACCTTTGGGTAGAAGAAGAGTCATCTTGCCTGGGAATATCAGTCAGAAAATTTCCTGGGCAGTTGTTTCACTCAAAAAGTTTCCTTCTAAGACAAAAACCAAGTGAGATCCTTTGAGAGAACATAGCCAGTACAAAGATTAAATGAGGTGAAGAAAGCAAAGGTTTAAGAAAGGTGTTAAAGCACAAACCCCTGACCCATTTTATTTCCCCCACACAGTTGGTGATGTTTTGCTTTAGTTGTTCTGCTATTATGAGCGAGATGCTTCAGCAAAAATGAAGAGTTGTCAGATCTGGCTTGGAAATCAGGCATATGGCTAAAAAAGGCATTGTCATAATTCTGGAGAACTGTCTCAGGGAAGCATTACCTCAGTGACCAAGCTGTAGAGAGCATTAGATAAGGGAACTGGTCGGTATAAAGGAATACAGGCGTTAAAGAAAATCAATCCTCAGCCTTTTCCATTTTAAAATGACATATTAATTTAATTCCAGGAGAGATGTGGCTTAATGAGCTGGTAAGGGAAACTTCACCTCTGAAAGCAGGTAATTTTGGCATTGGGTAGTGAAGACAGTGTTTCTTTTTTCTCATCTTTCCAGCTTAAAACGTTAAAAAGGTAAAAGATCTCAGATCAGGTTAGTGTCCTGTGTGGATTCTGCCATTGGAAATGGGCCTAAAACCTAACACTGTTGGGGACAACCTGAGTTCATAATACAGAGGTGTTGTCACTTACCCCTTTTATTGGGTAAAGACCTCTGAGAGTTGAGCTGAACATTTCTGATATTCATTGTTTCTATTCCCTTCAACTGCAGATCACCAGACCCTCTGATAAATAAGGCAAACACTCCCTGGCCATGGGTTAGCCCTGGGCACACTTCCTTGGTTAGGAGTGAGGAAGTTCCCACAGTGTGGGGATGGCTCTGTGCAGAGGCTCAGCCCTTTGGTTTGTGGGTGGTGTTGAGGTACCAGGGTGCACAGATCTTCCAGTGGGGTACCATGGCTTTAAAGGATGTGTGGGGACCTCCACCATGACTGACTTCTCCTCCCAGCAGTGTTTAAAGAGGTATCCACAATAACAGAAAGAAACAGTTGCATACAGAACTTGGTAATGCTTGATGAGCTGCAGAATAACTCATATTTGTTAAGCCTGAGGGATCTGGTTGTCTCTGAGGCCAGGGCAGCAGGGGCCAGCTGTATGTCCCAGTTTGCTACCGGCCAGATCATAACTGGCGCAGGAAGGGGAGCCCCCACCTTAGAAAGAAACAACCCAGCACTGAGTAGGTGGGATCTTGCCCCAAAATGAGGCAAGGGTTTCCTGATCCCACCTCTTAAACAGTCAGGGGAACAGGGGCTGTGTTTGCTCACAGGAACAAGACACCCACTTGTGTTGGGCTCTGACATCTCTGAACGAGGCAGAGAGGAGAGCACTCTGCTCTGAGCGCTCCCAGCCGCCCACTCAGGACAGCTCCCTCACAGCCCTGCACAGTGCTGGCCCTCTGGCCTCCCACCATCAATCCAAGTAAAACCTTTGTAAGTATCTTTTGGCACACAGCTTTGCAGACAAGCAAATCTGAGCACATTTGTAAAGTAATTAACTTCCTTACAAATTGCTTAGATTTGCTTCTCTAATCATAAAAAGCCACACAATACAAATAGCACTGGCTTTCTCATTACAGAAATGACCCTGTTGCTATCCACAGTTGTCATTCTGCTAGGCTAGGATATAACAGTTAGAATTTAGAGTCATAATCATCATTCTTCATCCAACCCTCTCAAAAGTAAATTTCTTGGGACAGATCCCAGGGTGCAGGGGAACTGCTGTAAAACTGAAGCAATGTCATTGTGTTCAAAGAGTGAGAGAGATCAGAAATCTCTCTGCTGACTTCACAAACAGTTGACATTTCTTTATTAATAGATCTCACAGACCAATAGCTTGTCATCAGACTTGACTGTCAGTTACTGCAGGAATCTAGCAAAGGGAATCTCCAGCTTGAAAGAATCAATAAAAAACTACCCAGGTAAAGCAATGGCTTACCAAAGGCCAAATACAGTGTGTATGGCTTGATTGAACTGAAATGCAAATAACTATCTGGTTAAAAGGAAATTATGAAAACTTGAAACTAGATTTTCAACCTTTCTTCTGATTGCCTCTCATAAGGGTTTTACTATAACACTGCATTTAAGAGTCTTATCTTTCTAGTAAATGGTTGAAGTAAAGACTCAAAGTTTTGCATTCATGTGCCAGTTGCCTAGTAAAAAGCAGAATTAATAAAATGTGATCTCCATGTGATTGCTGGTGGGTCAATTTTTGCCATGCTTATTTCAGAGGAATACAGCTTATCGGCTTTCACTGAGCCTTGAGTTACGTTAAGCTAATAAAACCTTTGGTTCCTCTTCACACAGACTTAAAAGAAAGGATCCTGTTTGTGTTGTGCTCCTTGTACCTTTCTTCAGCTTCAAACTCATGCTCTGTCTGTCAAAAAAATTATCTTTGGTATAAAATGGCAGTGCAACATGTATGATTTAAATTGCATGACCATGACAGAATAGTATTCTTAAACTGAATTTTACACTCCGAGCTGTTCTCAGCATGGGGTCATTTCCAGTTTGCAACATATCAGAAATACGCTCTTCAAACTGTTGCGTTACTAACCACACACATATTTTCAAAACCTTGCTTCTCTTGACTCTTGAGTTTGGGGAATAATGCCACGGAGTCCAGGCTTCCTGAATCCTACAGCTGGAGCCAGGCTTCTCTCCTCTCTGCATTTCCATCAAGCTTTATTTAAATTCCACCTAAGAAACCAAGATCTGAAAAGCAATGGCTTCAGGAGAATTTCATGGTGACCAGGGGGATAGAGGAGTGTTATTGGACAGATAAATAGAAAACTGAATAGTCAACACATTAATTATCCTATACTCTGCAGAATAGTGCCACTGAGTCTTGGCCAGTACAGGCAGAGTTCAAGATAATAACATTTCACAGAGTGGGAACCAGTTGTAAAAGGAGAAATTCTACTAAATGTTACTACTGGATATGGGATACCCACAAATTCATAGATTAAATCAATAAAAACCTTTAAAAATCAAGTAGAACATTGTCACTAGTTATAGCAGACCAGATGTTCAGGCAAACAGGCATAAAAACAGCATCACAAAGATTTTCAGAATTATAGCAAGGGTGTATTGTATCAAACTTGTTATGTGCAAAACTACAGTAAGTGAAACAGTAAGTGAAAGCTGAGTCACCATGTATATACCAAGATTTAAGCAAACACCTCCTGCATTTACTGATACAGTCTAGAGCAAATGGTTCTGGTGAAGAAGCAATGTTTCAGGTCTATATTCAGCCTTGAGTCTAACCTCTATCCCACCTCAAAGGCAGAGTGAGATAAAAATGTTAGGTAGGAAATGGATTTTGTTTGTGTACAGTGTCACCCTATTTCATGTGACTTAGTTCTGATCTGGTAATGAATGGTACCAAAGGATCTGAAGAAAAATTGGTGGCCAAAGCTCCTCTCACACCTCTGAAGATGTTCAGACGGCAGTGTTAACTGGATTTCATCTGAACTTTGAAAAAAAAAATCATAAATAATGAGGAGAATGGAATTGCTATCCCTTACAATCATTCCTGCCAGATTTACCATTAGTGCATGCACATACTTAACTATGATAAGAGTCCTTTAGAAATGTACTGTATGTAGCCTCTGAGAGCTAAATCTCAGTGCCCAGCTCTGTAATTAACTCAAGATTTATTCATTTATCAAGACTCCTGAAACAAGCATGTCTAATTGCCTTTCTTTATTAATACATTCAAGAATGTTTAACATTTTACTGCCACTTAAACAAGAGTTCTAATAAGATACTGTATCAATTAATGGTCCTGTTAAAAGTCAACTGGTATTTTTACAATAGCAGCAGAACTCCTTGTTACACATTAAACACCATGAAGCAATCATAAGGTCTGTGGGTTTGTTTGGAAAGGTACATTGTAATGATACACTGCCAAGATTTTAACAAGCGTCTCCCACAAGACATTCCTTCCTTAAGAGGATAGTAAAAGGCTCTTAGTTTTGGACTTGCCCAGAAAAGGAGAATGAAGGAACAGGAATTCCACTAGTGTGTTTGTCCTTAAAAGCAATATGCTTTTCCAAAGCCCTAAGGATGTGAAGAACTACACTGCACTGCCTTGTTTGGTTCTTGAAATGTGTTGGCCTTACAGTCTGCATTTAGTTCTTTGTTTGGGTTTGTTTTCAGGGCTTTTTTTGGAGGAGATCATCAGTTGGAGCCAACCTGACATTGACTAGTAAATGTCCCCACCCCTATGTTCTGTGCTCAGGGAATTCCTCACCTCTGGGAGTGTGATGCAATCCACATCTGGGTGAAGGCTGGTGCTGAAAACTCCTGGCAACCCCTTCCCTGCTAGACAGAGCAGGACTTGAGAGCTCTCCTGCACTAAAGTGGTCCTGTTTGGGAGCTGCAGCCCAAAGGCACAAACAGAGCCTCTCAGAATGGCTTTTTAGCAAGGCATACAGCTAGTTTAAAACAAAATTTTTCTAGAGGTGGACTGGTCTTCATTCAGCTTCTACTAGGATGTTTTTTTTCAAAGCCTAAGGCCTGGTGATGATATGGGTATAATTAAATAGTTGACTACAGTGTCAGTTAAAACAATGGCCTGTGATGTGAGCAACACACCACAAATGCTCTGCATTGTTTTACAGTGGCAATTTTCAGGACATCTTCAAAGAAACCAAATTGAATGATGCATAATGATTTAGCAATCAAACTCAGTTACTTACTTCAATATTGGCCAATAAAATCATGCTTTTACTTACTGAAAGAATCACTATAAACTTTATATGTTAGATGCATAAGCCAATTGAAGTATTTTTATTTCCTTTGTGAATCATAGAATCATAAATTTCCATAAGCCACTGAACAGGGAAGAGCTGAAAACAATTAACTGGGAAAACACTTGCTCACTCAGGCAGAGTGGGTAGAGCATTCAAACACCACCAGACACCAGGAGCTACCATTTTGGAGGCCACAAGTCTCTACAGAGTTATTTACTGAAAAAGAAATCTATAACCCTGGAAGATCCAGACCCTCTCTTTTCCTTTTTCTTTCTGGTTTCCAAGCAGCCTCATTTCACAGGGCAATAGCAGAGACAAGATAGCAGATAGCAAAAGAGGGAAGTCCTAAGAGGTTTTTCATAAATTTTTACTCCTGGTATTGTGGAACACAAGGCACAGCCCAGCCTTCAGAGAGAAGGTTCAAATACTGTGCTTTGGCTGGGCAAAGAAGAGGGCAGCATTCACAGTCAAGTATCCACCAGGGAAAATGACCCTTGGAAGTGTGCAGTAACCAAAGTGTGTGTATCCATACACTTACCTGTCCCTACCTGCAGCACTGAATAAGAAGACCTAGAGTGGCTCCAAGAGCAAAATTTTCCATGAAAATGACTTGATGAAGATGCAGTTTGATCCTGTAGAGATGTTTAGGGTTCACAGTTTGAATCCTGTAGAGCTCTTTAGGGTTCACTCCCCTACAATGTAGTTGGGCTTTGCATGTCTGTTGCATTCCTTTGTCCCTCTAGTGATAATGCCAGCCCAAGAAGAGAAATAGTCTTCTTCTCAGGAAGATTGGATGTGGCCTGCTTGGGCATCCTCCAGGAATCTGACATGAGGTCCTCAGAGGGCATGTTCATCCTAAAGGACCAGAGCAGAGCAGGAAGGAGACAGTTAAACCAGTGCTGGATCAGAAACAGTGCAGTCACACTCAGGCTTATGTGCCTTCCTTGATAAATTAATCTGCTCCAGTGGATATTATGCTAAGCAGATGATTCCAGCACAAGAACCAGATCATTTACTGAACTGGGCCTTGCAAATACTCGAGAGAAACAGGATACTTTCATTTGTTTTGTGGTCCAAGAATGTAAAACCAAAGAGTTTCAGTCTTCATAGCAATGATCCTGTGGAACCCACAAGTGCTCCTTGCCACAGTGACAGGTTTTGTATTCAGGGAGCCACTTGCAGTGGGATTCTGTTGCCCTTTCAAAACAAAGACTGCATAATTGCTGGAAACAAACTGCTTGGCTGGGAGGGAATGACTTGTGATATTTTAAAAGCCATTAAAGAATACTTAGCAACCCCATTATCATCTAATTATGACATGGTAACCAGTGGAGGGAATTGACTGCCTAAAATACTGCCTGCTTCTTCTATCTATTTTAGCTGGTCTAAGAAATTATCTTACCCCTCACTATTAAATGTGCTGCTTACATCCCTCATACCCATCCATAACAGTCAACTCCTCAGTGCCATAAATGAGGCAACAGCAGTTCCCTGGGGTATTTTCTGAAGAAGGAACCAAAGTGCTCAATGCAATATCATCGTGCTTCCCTAATTGGCTCTATCGCTGGTTTTGGACACCTGTACAATGTGGTTTTTTTGGATCTTTGTTTGTTTGCTTCAGACTATTAAGGCAAAAGAAATAATGTTAGCCAATAGCACCGAACAGGGTTTTAGATTATTTGGGTTTAGTTCCATCAAGGTCATACCTGGGTCTCTGGAACCAAGGTTTAATCTCTCAAATCTCCATTGATAAGTACGGGATAATCATTTCTCTGTCTGTCTGGTCTGCTTGGATTAACACCCTGCAGGATGTTAATTCCGAATTCTTCCCTGGCAAAGGCAGCTTCTGCATGAAGGCTGAAGGTACAATTATAATACACGTAATTATTAACACAAGCAACTTTTGCCCCCAGAGAAGGCCCTTTAAAGTCATCATAGCAATTTCACCTTTTTTAAACGTCTTTTATTGACAACTAAAACAATTGAAAAGTAAACTTCATGACAACTAGTTTTGGCAGGAACATGTAGATGCAGCCATCAGTGAACAGGGGAATGAGTGCAAGGGGGGTTTGAACATCCTGTCTGCTACATTTTTTACTGTCCTTTGGCTTCAGTACCTTTAGAATTGAGGTCATAACATCTCCCTTCCCCATTTGGACCACAGACTATTCAGTGTTCTGTTCTGACATCTCCCTGCCAGCTAATGAAGGTCCCAGGTGAGCACACAGGTTGTCAACACGGTGAAAAGGAAAAGAGTGGTGTAAGAAATCAGCACTGAGTGACAAGCTGCTGAGTCAGCCAGCAGCAGAAGGAAGAGGTTTACATTCTGTCTACATGGCATTATCAACCTACTTCAAAGTTATTACAATTCTAAATCCTGTAAAAAATTAAAGGGTATTTTAAAGGTTTGGGCTTTAGGGTAGGGATTTATCGGCTTTCAGCTTGTTAATACTCAAATTTTCCTTGCAAACTCAGACCAGAATTTTTAATGTAGGTATAAATACAACTTCTTTTTGTCAGAGAAATTTGAAATTTCTAAAAAACATTTTAACATTTTGAGATTATAATATTTAAAAATGCTGAATCAAAAAATGTTTTCCACTCTTCAGTGAATCCCAAAGCATTCTTACTGCCTGTGTCTCAGCTGCAGACTCAAATCCACAAGACATTAGCAAGCACGGTACTTTGGTTTCAATGAACTGCACCCTTGCCACTTAACAAAATAAGAGAGAGCTACTTGATGTCTCTCAGGCAGGAGCATTTACCATGATCCCAAGGAAGGAAGTAGGTTTTAGTTCTCCTTCCCAGAGTCCCTGTGATATGAAATCACTTCCTCTGGTGATACCACAAACTGAATGTCCCCAGATAGGGGCAAACCTCAGAATTACAGGGAGCATCTCCAACCTTGCCCACTTGTTCTTTACACAGCCATTTCTGAACCAGCAATATTGGAGCAGCTGATTCAGAATACCAAGATCAGGACAAATTGTACTCATTTTATGGCTGCCCAGCACAAACACAGAATTTTGTGGTCAGGAGAGCACCTGCTTTTGGTTCACAGAGAACTTAATCCTGTGTGTGATGGCTCCTTCTCTGGGAGGAAAGCAGAGGAAGACGCCAATGGCACAATTACTGTCTCATAGGGGTTGGGATTGTCCTTAATCCAAAACAAAGGAAAACATCCCACAATCTTCCTAGTATCAATGTTCTGAGCATCAGCCATTCCACCCATTGCAAGAGTATTCTGGTAACTGGGAAGCAGCTCACACCAGTGCTGAGGCATGGCTTACTAGCTGTATGAGTAATACATCGCTATCAAAAGAAAGCCCATGATGAGCAAACTTTGGGAGTCACTGGAACCAATTGGAAGCATCATCAAGTCAGTAAACACTTTGGAATTAGTTCAATGTCATAAAAAAATGGCTAAGTGTCTCTAAGTTCCCCGTGTTATTGCTTTGTAAGATTTATCTGAGTATCACAGAATGGTGATACTTGGGTTGGAAGGGACCTTAAAGATTAACTGTTTCCAAACTCCCTGTCACAGACAGGGATACCTTGCACACCAGGTTGCTCAGAGCCCCATCCAACCTGTCCTTGAACACTACCAAGGATCAAACATCAAACTTCATTCAACCAAATTTATGCCTCAGAAGTGTTTAGAAACACAAATAAGTGAACTGATGACTGTTAATGGATCCACCACAGCAAACCAGGTGGGAGTCGGAGAACTTTGAGGAGCCCAGAGGCATCCAGGATGTCCACAGGGGGCTGACAGGTCTGATGCAGGACCTCCAGCAGACCATGGTCTGCAGCATACCCAGTGATGTGTGAAATGGTGCTAACTCTCCAACTGAGAGACAACTAAGTGATGATATCTTGTGTGATGCATTCTACATAATGAGAAAGGCTCTCTTCCTAGAAAGGTTTATCATCAAAACAGCCACACGAGGGTTAAGAAGAAAGAAAGTTTCATCCTGTTTTTACATAAATAGCAGAAAGAGACAGTGATTTGCTTAGAATCACTGAGGAAGTCTATGGTTCATAGGCCAGTCTCATTCTGGTGCATCAGTCAAAGACCACACTCCCATAGGCCCCATTTGCGTGCACAGATGCACCATAGTAGGGTGCACTGTCTGAAAATGGGGTACAGGGTTCCCCAAATATTCCCCCAGTGCTGTATTCGGACTACAGATTTACAAGGGTGTGCACAAGACAGAGCCCCGTCTGGGTCATCCAAATTTTGCCAGAAAGAAGCTATGTCAGGAAAGTAACTGAGATGAAGGAAACAAAAATATTGCTTTAAGTACTCCTGGATTTCCTCCAGGATCTGTGTAAAGCACTGCTGGCTAAACATGAGAATTTTATTCTTCTCCTCCCTATTCTTCTCAAAAAGTGATGCTCCCATGCTGCTTTTAGGACAGTGCACATAACTGTGTTGTGCCAGGAGTCAGAACGTTCTGACTCTGCCTGTAACACAGCCTCCCATCAGACAGCATCATTTCTGTGTGGTTTACACGGACGCAGAATGCTCTGCTTCCAGAGCCAAAGAGACACAACCAGATCATTAATTATTTCCATACTTCAAAAGCTTCAGAGAGAAGTAAATTGTCATGGAAGTTCATGCCAGGACTTGGACCTCACACAGCAGAAAACTCTTGGTTTCTTGGGAGCCCATCCCCTCAGGTCTCTCAAGCTCCTTTCATGGACATGATAATTAGTGCCCTGCAGACAGAATGGACATTGATGGATCCCGTGTCCTCAGTGAGTGATTGTAAGATCTTCCCTTCCCCCATACTCTTATGATTTAAGATCTTCCCTCTAAATTTTACATTTCCTCTCCTGCTAGATATATTCTTTCAGCTTCACTTACATGGGTAAGGGTTTGTCCCAAAGCAGCCTCTCCTCCCCCAGTTTCCTCCTCCCCCTCCTTACTTGCTGTGAATAAGACCTCTCTGTCTAAAGCAGCAATTGCTGAAGAGCCTCAAGAGTACCCATTTCTCGTCCTCTCCCTGTTTTGATGCACTGATTACCCTCTTGTTGGATCAATAGCCCATCTGCTTTTAGAAGTTTTCTAGCATTCTGATGCTAAATTAAAACAGAGAGAATCAATCCTCAGTTAATTTACCCAACCAGACAATTTATACTTCTCTTCTGATCTGCCATCATGTGAATTCATACAATTCTGACATACTGTGAGGCCTTCGCAGACAAAGTAAGCACTTTTATAATGCTAAATTATCCTCCTTAGTAGTAACTCTCAAATGTGACAAACCAGGAGATTTATTGTATAATGTTGCATAGTCCTTGGTTGAACTTGTTAAAACTCACAGCTATTGTAATGGAGCAATTTGCTAATTAACAGTGGATTTTGCTTGGTTTTTAATGGACTTTAGGGATACATTTTAGACTTAGATTAAGATTAGTGAAAAAAAAAGTTCTTGTTAATTATTTCAAATTGAGTGTTATGCTAATAGTAAACAATTAGTTCTTTCCTGACTGAAAATTAATGTTCTATAAATAATTACAAAACCAAGCTGCTGAGTGAGTCCCAAAAGGAGATGCCAGACTTAGAAAAGATTCATGACTCCTTCTTGTGGGTTAACCACCATGGCCTCACACTTTGTGAAAATTAGGCATGAGCCTTGATGGCTTCCTAGGGTTTTTCTACCCTGTCTGAAAAAATTAAAATAGATAAATAGAGAGAGAGAGAGGGAGAGAAAGATGGAGCTAACCTGCACAGGGAATTTTTGACAGCAAAGGTATATGGTGTTACAGTTTGCCAATTCTCAGATCACTTCTCAAGTCAAAGTTCAATTAAAATATTAGCATCCATCTCACCAGAGTTTTCTGCCGCTGTAAGAATGCAGAAATTACAGATTTCTGTAAGAAATAAATATACTTTATATTTGCTTTTGCATAAGGAAAATTGGGAACACTAAACTGGGAACCGAGAAAGTTGAATTATAGCCATTGATCCCAGTTTAGTTTAGTTGATAAGGTAGGAGACTGATAAACATCTTCTTACAGACCACCTAATTCTCTCATTGAACTCCTACAAGTTAAGATATTCCTTTCTATGACTGCAAATGTTTGATTATTCATTTTGATTGATATTAGCTTTTTCTCAGGATTCTAAGCTCTTCAGCGTCTTTCCACGCCCTTGTAGATGTCTCTCCAGTCAATGGAAACAGACAGACACGCCTTGTGCCTAAATCAGTGAAAGGTGGGAGCTCTAAACTCAAACTCTCAGAGTAAAGGATTTCTCATCAGCAAAGGCAAAGTCCATGTTGGCACAGGAAGCAGAAAACTCCTCTGGGCATCAGCATCACTTAAATAACTCAGGAGGACAAAATTCTTGCAGCAGTCTGCCGTGGCCCTGCATGCCCTGTCCCCAGCCCGTTCCTCGGGCAGAGCTGACGGTGTGCCCGCCGTGCCATGGGGTGCGAGAGCAATGAATGCAGCCAGGAGCCAGGGCTCCCAGACTCTGCCTTCTCAGCAGATGCAACTCCACAACATTCAGAGACTTTTGGTCAGCAGTGGAAGAGGAAGAGCTGCAGGAGGGTGGCAGCCCTGGGGGAAAAGTACATCAGGACTTGACGGCAGTGCTGGGGGTTTCCCTCCATTCTGCTGCACTGAGCTGTACCTGCCTCTCGCAGAGACACTAAGGCTTCTCCAAGACCAAGGCCATCTGTCCCCAAACTGCAGTTTTGCCATTTCCACCTCTGTAATTTGGATAGCTACCTTGACCTCCATCTGAAGCCTGCTCAACCATGGGCTGTGTCTTACACAGCACAGAAGAGCCACAGAAATCAATAAAATTTGCAATGGACTGTTGCCTAACTTTCCTTCTCTTTCCTGAGCATTGGCTTGAAGTCTGCCAAAGCCTGGGATAACCCTCTCCTTCCTCTGGGCTACTGTCTTATTCTGCATGAGGGAAAAAAAATCAAAGATTCCTTACTAAAGATGGGACATTTTCTCCTTGTCATATCCTCTCTCTGTGCATCTTCCATGCCTTGCTCATACAGGGTGCTGTTCTCATCTCTTACCTTTGTGTTAGCCAGCTAAAAAATCTCCCTTCAGCTTCTACAAACCAGCACTTTGAAGAGTCCAGAGACCTTTGCTAAGAGGTAATGATTCTTAATGTCTAAGAAGTATCCAAACCATAACAACATCATGGGAGAGAAAACATAACAGCATGAGCCTAAAGTTTGATGAGTGTGTGTTTTCCCAATGTACCTCCCAGACTTGTGTCAGTCCTGAGGTCTTCCTCTAAACCTGAGTCCTCAGGTGAGAGGGAGATGAATTCTGTCTGCTCTGTAGGTAAAGTAAGATTCCAGTTTGCTGTCAGAGCTTTAATTAAAGCACTCATAGATCAACTTTACTGTGTCAAATTGTCTATGCCACTATTACTATAGGAAGATAAATGTTAACTGTGAAAACAGGCAAATACACTCCCCTAGACTAATGAGTAATTTCATAGCCATTGATTTTTGACTTTGAAAATTCTCCCACATGCTTCTGGGAATTGGAGCTTGTTACAGGTGATCTCAAAGCAGCTTTGCCAATTTTTTAAAACTTTTGTTAGTGTAGAAAAATAGTAATTTTGCCCATTCTGTGTTTTTCTGTGGTGGGCATTACATGTAAGCACTTCCATCCCAGGTTCTGAAACCCAGAGTATTTGCTGAATTACTGTATTTAATATATAATATCTAAACTACAGCTTTAATTCTATGAGATACTGATAAACAACCAGCATCTCCTTCTGTAAGAGTAAGGACATAATTCTGAAGTTGTTCTGAGTATCAGCTTTCTTTTCAGTAATTAAGTAATCTGAAAAGTCAGATTGTGTACCAGGATAAATTTAGTCATTGGGATGAATCTGCCAATTGGTTTCACTGAGAGAGCAGAAAATGGAAGTAACTGTTACTGACTTGAAAGCAAGTGTGTGAATTAGTATATAACAGGCTATTTGAAATTATTGCACAACTAAATGGGCAATTTTACTATTAAAATTAATAATTTAATCCACATAAACACTGTGAAGCTTTTAGTAAATTCTTAGTGTTTAAAACCAGTCAGTGTAGTACCTGAGCACCTCAGAGTCCCTAAGGCATCATCTTCAGATTACTTCCCCAGAGCAGCTGCTTTAATCATGGCTGTCACTTCTCTGCTCTTTGCTCAGCCCAAGGGCAACAGGATCTCAGCTCTCTCAACCCTCCTCGAGTGTGGAGGCACCAGCAGGAGTGAGGAGTAGGCTGTGCACAGGGTATCTGAGACATGGACAGACACCCAACTTACTTGTGATTTAGGGGTGTCTAAGGGGACTGTCCAATGCCACAGAAGAATTGATGGCACAGCACCAGATCTAACTGAAACCCTGTACCACTCTTTGCCCAGCAGCTGAGCTCTGGGTTTCTGTAAGGACATGTCATACATGTTCCATCCCAGAAGCCACCCCTGGGGTTACTCAGGATGGAAAGTTACAAGGAATGAAGAAAACATGTCCATTGCTTTAGATTTGCTCCACACATCAGCACTGTAATGATGGGACCACTTGAAATCGTGGCAATCAGGATGCACCTCCTGGCAATCCCTGGGATGGTCCATGGTGACATCTCAAGCAGAACAGTTGGTAGTGTCAATATGTTTACAAAGGCAGTGGTGGCAGAGGATGAGAGACACCAATCAGAGCAGATGACACACAAATGAGGCCCAGGACAATGGTCAGGGTGAGGGCCACAGCTTCTTAGGGCAGCTGGACCTTGGTACAAAGCCTGCAAAGGCAGCTGCCCAATGCTCCAGCCACTCATACCACAACACCTCATGCCACAATTGTGCCCTGACCTCATCTATTCAAGGACCTGCTCCAGTAAATCCGGGCCTTATTGTAGCTGCAGTAATCTATGATCTGAGTTAAACCCATTAAGACGGAAAGACTATACCAGCATAGCTGTGATCAAGAGTCTGGCCCAGCTGGCTACAGGAAGGTGGGAAGGCAGCCTGGTGGTTATGCAGCTGTCAAGCAATAATGCAGCATTATCTGGGTCCCACATTCAATTAAAGAAACCATGCATATGCACTAGACATGCAAATGTATTTATCTCATCCATTGGCTTTATTTACATACTTAATATTAGTAGCAACTTTTTCTTCCCCCATGGTGCTTTCAAAGACATCCTGTCCATCACTTCAAATGTGAGGACTTAATTCCAGCTACTGCATGCATGGCCTCAGGGCACTGAGGAGCAGAACAGCAGTGTGGTTTGATTAACCCAGTTCCTGTCTCCTCAGCAGCTGAGTCCCCCTGAACAAACACAGTCCAGCTGCTTCTTGTGCCTTATGCATTCAGATTTGCCTTTATTATACAATAAATGAGAAATCAAGAGTAAACAAGAAGGTGAGGGGTTTATTGAGCTCCTTTACTGTGACTACTGCTTCCACTGGCATTTCCTTTGACTTTTGACCTTGCTTGATGCAAAGGCTCTGGTCTCCTTGCAGCTCATCTGCGGCTTTCTCTGAAGTACATGGGCTGTAATGTGATACCTGTGGATATGGTACCAAGGGTAATTAAGATGTTTGTTGACTTTGGTTCTGCCCCACCAGTGTGTAACTATGTCTGTAGGAAACCAGTGTTTGCTTGCTGTCAAGTGCCAAACATCGGTGCATAAAATCACCAAAGTTCCTGGTCTTCAGTATTCCATGCTTCTTCATTACTAATTGAATAAAATTCAAGTCAGTGTGTTTGGCAAAGAACACATGAAGGTTCCATTTACAATGCAGGAAATAAACATTTATAAATTGGTTATACAGTGAGAACAGTATTTGGCTTGTTCTGTAATGGTAAATGCCCAAGGCATCATGGAATTATGCAGTCCTGAAAGTGAGGCCAGATGAAATGCACTTGGCCAATATCAGAGTCTCCTTGAAAATACTGTAGTGCACCCTAAACTCTGCTAATGCTAGTAATCATTTCTCCACTGACTACAAGGGAGCTGGCCATGCCTGATGGCTGACTTTTCACTTACAGTTTAGTGAGATGAATCCTCTTTTTTATATCCTGAGCAATTTTCACTACCATGCTTTCTTTTCATTGCTGTGAAAGTGATTTCATACCTTCACATATCTAGTGATCTTTCATGAAGCAGAGAACTTAAGCAATTTCTGGTTCACCATCTTGTGGTCCAAATATCCTCAGCCTCTCCCTTTTTCAGTTCTGCGGCCACAGAACATAATTGATGTTGTTGATTTCTTCTGCACATTTTCTTGTTCTCCTCTCTATCTCACTTTCTACATCATGCTGGTTTTGATGGCTGTTGGGCTTCTTTCCTAGAGGGCATCGATAGACAAAATCATTGGGAAGTTGTCATTGATGGGGACAGTCAGGAATGGGGAAAACTGGCTGTTCCATGCAACTTCCTTGCATCTGATTCCAAGGTCTGAACTGAATCATCAACATAATCCTTCCAGTCTGATATATCTAGCATTTATTGGCACTCATGAATTCCTACCCACTTTGAAGAGGACACTGTATAATGACAGGTATCAGACATAATAGAAGCAGTGAACTTTTATAACTCTGACAGCATGATGCAAGAAATTCAGGTTCTTCCTTCGAGGGACAGAAGTAGAAAAAATGATTGTCATTTTTCTAATTGTACCTGGAAGCAAGTCTTACTGCGGGGAAGTTAGACTGAACTCTTCCTCAGTATTGGATGTGGCAGCTCCAAAGGTACTGGAAACTGACAGTACACTTCAAAAGAAGCGTGAGAATTACTGAAAGCTGCTAAAACACTCCTGAGAATGAATTATTTAGGAAATGGATTAGTTAGCAGATTATTTGTAGTGTAACTGATAACAAGGTCAGATCAATGTTATTGCAGCACTGGGCTTGACTTTGCAGAAAGGGTTGATACTTGCAGGTCAAGTCAAAATTCTGCTTTCCAAATGAAAAGTTCACTAAGACCAAAATAAATCCAATTAAAAATGAAGACTGAAGTGTAAATATGGGCTGCAAAGGTCAGCAAATGGCCCAGATGAAATTTACTTGGCATAAAATGTGTCATTACTCACAATCACAACAAAATGGAAAGGGGTCCATTGCCAGAAGAATGTGGCTGTGCAGAGAACACACACAGCTTGAAGCCATCAGATTCATGCTTTCTGCATATTCTGTCAGACAGCACTCCAGTTAGTTCCTTGTAGTTGTTTACTTCTGAGCTAACCACCTTGATTTCCTTTATCACCAGTGGAGAGAAACAGGCTCTTCTGGGGCACCATTTATCTCACAGTCTCTTGACATCTAAAATCCATCACAGGAATAAAGTTTGGAAAAGTACTATTTCCCTCCATCAACTAGGAAAAAGCCATGGGTGATTGGCTGGTATGTATGGGCTTCTACACCATGGACATCAAAGCCAAAGCAAGATTAATCCAGCTTTTGTCATAAGCCAGGGACATGTTTACCCCTGAAATGCACCAATTATGGAGTGAAAAGTTGCATAATCACCACTGCACTTGAGCACTGCAGAGCTTCTGAACTTGGCTGGCAGTGTAGGCATTACAGTAATGTCACCACACTGCTTCAGGGACCTGTTTATTCCACACACACACACCCCAATTAACATAGCTCTTGGAGTCATCTTTAGAGCAAAATCCCACACTTTTGGATTGGCAGTCTCAATCTACTAATTAATTACTTCATTTTTATGCACATTGAGAGTGTTCTTAGATCCATATTTTCTCCATCTTTCTGCATGACTCTTTTTCACATGGTGAGGTGGCTACACTTCTGTAAAGCAATTCCAATAGCCTTAGTAATCTGCTGGAGCCTGCTAGCCAAGTAGCTGTCAACCAAATAATTCTGGACTGAATTTTCATGTACCAGTGAAAACTATTTGGGCAATCATGAAATTAACAGTTTAGTAAAAGAAGAGAAATTATTGCTTTTCTAGTTAAATAGCAAATCTGCTTTTTTTCTTCAAAATTTTGCATTTAGAGTTTCAAAGGCTTGGCTTAATACTAGACTGCAGTCAAGGGATTTAAATGTGTGCTTGGGAAAATGAATTTATCGGGGTGAAGAAAGAATGATGTGATACACACAGATGCATGAATATAAAATACACTAATACACATTGTTACTGACCTTGCTAACAGAAAATATTGCCAATAGGTTCAACACAGTTAATGAGGGGGTGGGGGGAGAGCTGAAGCCAGACTTGATCCTTATTTTTGTGGAAAACACTGCTCAAGAGGAACGGTTTGTGGTCATTTGGGCCAAGCCTCCCTCAAAAGACAAGTAACTTCAACCTCCACCACTTCACAGGTACATGAGCCTGCTCCTGTCACAGGTGTATTTAAAGCATGTGGGGACCAGGACGCTTTCACTGAGTAATGTGTTCTGTGAGAAAGGTTGGCAGAAAATGAAGTAAAAATGGTCAGATCTAATCCAGAGAAAACTATGGGACTAAGCTTGCAAAGAGGGAGCAAATGCTGATGCAGAAATAAGTTGTCAGAGGAGATACAGTATGTGACAGAGACTACTCAAGCCATTGATTTTAGGAATCTATTTTAGGAAATCTAACTTCTCCAATGGAAACTTAACCATTCCCTGTACAGAGGTATCTAGGCTCCATCCAGATGTGCCTGCAGCTGGCAGCTGCCCAGAAGCTTCAAACACAGGTGCCTGAAATGTTTTGAGCATCCTCAGTATCTATTATTGATCCCACCAATAAGGACCTCATCTCCCCTTGGTATAAGCCGATTAGAACAATGAGAAACATCACACATCCTTGGTTTTTCCTTTTAAGTGAACTGAGCAGTAAGGCCCTGAACTTTGAGTGAATCCAACAGCTAAAGACGGGCTCCTACACCATTAAAAGCAGCAACACCCTGGCAAAAAGGACAATGCCCTGCAAAAAGGATCTTGCTAGAAAAAGGAGAGGAAATGTAGAAGAAAGAATAAAATCAGAAGAAGGGAATAATTTTTCTTAACTAAGTTGGAGGATGTGGTTTAAATTTTGATGGTTCTAATTTTAAATAATGCAACTGAAACAAAGTCACCCCACAGGACCATGCTTAAAGAATACACATTTATCTCTTTGTCTTTTTCTGATCAGTCTTTGAGACCTGAGTAATTCAACCCACCCAGAACTGAATATGTGAGCAGACACCTTTCACAACCACTGTATGATGAGCCCAGAGATGAATCAGTCACTCAGTATTATGGCAGGGGTATATCCTCTACAGCAGGATGTGGGCATGGAGGATGGACACAAACTCAAACACAAACAATTTACCTGTCCAAAAGAACCCAAATACCAGGGCATCTCCCCCAGTCTGAATGATTCTTTAACCTTTTGATATTACATAAGTCTCAAGCAGATTTGGTTTACCTGAACCCAAGTATCTGATGCCATTTGAGATGCCCTTCTGTATCTGAAGCAGACAGATGCGGTCAGTCTTCTAGATGTGACACAAAAACTACATGAAATCTGTGCCCTTCTCCAGCAGCTGAAGGTTAGGTTGGGCAAGACAGGGCATCTGAAATGTCACCAGACCATGTATTTAGGCTAATGATTGATGTGGCATACAGGTAACTCAAAACCCATCCTAAGCAAGATTCTTCCTCACTAGCAAAGTTGCCTTTCCTCATCCTTCAGGAATCCTCTTTCATTTGGAAGCATGCCTATGAAGATTTCCTGAGATTTCTAGTCTGCCCTTTCTTTGGCCATTCCCACCCATTTTGGCCCATGATTATTCTCTTTAAACTGAAGAGTCATGAGTGGAAAGGTACAGGCACCTCTCTTAGCTTGATTTTTAGTGAGCTAAAGCACACCCTGGAGAAGGCCATCCCTCTCTCTCTCTGTCTCTCAGCTATAACAGCTCTGCTGGTAAAATCTTTTTGTTTGGCCTCTGAATGAGGTAAATGTGTGGATGAGTCTAAATGTTGAAGTTTATTAGTCAAAATTGAGGCTGTTGTGTGCATGAGAAATTACCTCCTTCTTAGTCCAGAATTAAGCCCAGAGTACTTGTATGGTACATGTATAGAAAAAATACCATGTGAGATTTAATTTCTGCTTTTCTTCACAGGGACTCCAATGAGTACCTCCACCTATTAGGAATCAACAGCTGCCAGCTGGTTAATAGCACTGAGTGAATGTTGCACAGTCAGTGTTGATGGGCATGATTAATTGTGGAGGGTCAGCTCAAGCATATCCTGCAACTGGGTAAAGGTGGCACTAATGCAAATTGGTCAGCTGGGAATAAACATCATTAATTCCATAGCTCATGTCAGATAAACAGCCTATGGAGAGATATGCATTTACATATCACTGAAAGACCAACTTGTGTAGGGTTTATCCTGAGACAGCAATAAAGGTAATCAATTTGGATTTAGAGATGTTTGCAGAGATATGATGGACCAATTGAGATGAATGGTTAAGCCATGGACCTGCTAGCCTGCACTGCAAGACAGTCAGTCAACAGTAACTGGCACTGTAAAGAGCAAGGTTTGCACTTACACTTGGCTACCTGTGAAATTTCTGCTCCACAGAAAACAACAGGGTTTCAGAAAAACAATATTGTCAGGTGGGATTAACAGTTAACTCCTCCACCACACCAAGTAATTAACAGGTCTAATTCCTTTATCCACCCATTCCCAGAGGTGATTGTATGTGGAGGTACTGGGCCTTACAATATCTAGGAAAGCTGATTTATCTGGAACCGTCCTGTTCACCCCTTCTGCTACCCTGAGCCTCCAGTTCAGATGTAAGACAGGCTGCTTCCTGGGCAAGTACTAGCAAGAGCAATTGGACATGTAACTGGATTCCCAGATCAGTAGGTACCCACCACATTTTCAATTCCCAAAAAAAAAATCAACATTTTCTTGCAAAACTTATGTTTTCTCTAATGCAAATTTTAGTTCTGCAAAACTAGCAATCCTAGTGGGATAATTCTTAACCATCTGTAAATACAAAGGCAAATTTGGGAAAAGGCAGCCTTAGGCTCTCTCCCTCTGACTAATGTCTTTTTCTTCTGCACCCATACAATCTCTGGGACACAGGCATTGAGTCATGGCTGAAATTATTAAGTACATATCAATTAATAAAAAATAATAGTTTCCCATGAGTAATAAGAGCTCTACAGCAGTGTACTCATAATAATGTAATTACTGGTGGGTGTCTCTGTTTAAATTGAGATCAACCATTGGCACTTTTCATGCAGCTTCATTTCTTTCATTAATATATTTTTCTTTACATACAAAATAAGCCAGATTTTTGGCGTCCTAACAAATATTTAAAGTACAAATCTTCTGTGACTTGAAAACTAGATAACTAAACATCATCTGCAACTAAAAACTCACACACAGCTGAGCAAGACCTTCATAAAATCAAAGCTCAGATGCCATGAGCTGATGTGACTTTGCATGCATTTTGCAAAGCAGCTGCTCACTGCCTTTTGTAACACCTCAACAGGAGCACTCTAAGGCATCATTGTGAGCTCCAGACCTTGCCATTCCTTGGCCCTTTCCAGCACAGCTCTGCATTAAATCTCCATAGGTCTGAATGTAGCTTCTTTGTAGCCTGAATATACTGAGAAGGTAGCACTTGTTAGCACAAACAGTTTTAATTTTGATTATTTTAATTTTATGTTTTATTAACAGATTACATGATGCATAAGAAATCAGTCTCTTGTAATAAAAGACCATTGACTCAGCTGCTTGAAAATGGAGACACTTCCACTAACTGTGTCATGAACAGAGAAGTCATTGTGTGTGCAGCTCTGAAATTCCTGTTATCCTGAGAACATGTTCCCATCCAGGAACATGCCTAGCACCTTCCTTTGGTACCAACATAGCAACATAAAGGAAACTGGTAAATATTTCACTGGGGAGGGGAGTAATTTATCAAGCTGACTCTATACAGTCTGGAAATTACTTGTTCTTTCTCTATCCTGAGAACAGATGATTAAGAAAAGACAAATGGTGTTTCACTCACTGTAGGAAAATGTTGCAGTGCTAGATAAGACAGAAAACACACATATTCAGCTGGGTCTCCTCATGCCCCTCATCATACCAAAAATGAAAGAAGAAGGAGTTCCTTTCTGAAACCTCATATTTCTGCCTAGGTTTTTAATCAAGAGGATACATAAGACATTATGTTCACCCAATTCTGATTTGGAAAATACTACATTACCTTCTTTCCTTATTTTCCAGAGGGCTTTTCTCACTTTCTTTTATTTTTTAAATTTAAAAATTCCACTAGAGGGGTTGAGAATTGATTTCTAAGAGCTTTTCAGGAGAAAGGAAGGAGGAAGTCTTACTAGTCATGCCAAAGGCTGCTCTGTTTCCTGCACAAAGAGGAAGTCTGAAATATTCTGAATTCCAATAAATAGATAAAATAAAACTGTCACCTCAGCTGACTCGAGGCACAAAAATATGAGATTTGTCTTCCCTAACTCTGCCTGTGGTATGAGTTTCCATCTAAGAGAGTGTCCAGGCTCTCTTTATGGGCAGTTTAGGGAGTGCCACACTTTTAACTAGTGTGGGTCTCCACTTTAGGAAGTAACCTAGATTCCCTGAACTCTGCTGGCAACTCTCCACTGATTGCAACTGCAGCCCAGGTGGCTAGCTCAGATAATGAGCTATGTAGACAATCACTTTAGGCAGATAAATCCCTCCCTGGAAGCCCATACTCTCCCCCAAGGCCCTGTGCCTCTGGGAAAGGGTGGATGGTTAAGAACTGACCCAACAAACTTCCTTCATTTTGTAGAACTTCAAATATTTGCACCTTGTGGAGCAGATGATATTGAGAGGCAGCTGAGAGATGGTTATTTGTGACTTTGCCAAAGTGCTCTGCAAAAGTGGTGACCACGTTTTGGATCTGAATGTTTAGGGAAAATGGGAATTGGGCAGAGAGGGGAGGTGGGGTTTGGAAATGGGGTGCATAGCTGGAGGGGTTAAAAAACATGCAGTCAGAGTATCCTGAGCTGGAAAAGATCCACAAGGTTCAAAGCCCAGCTCCTGAAATGTCAGGGCTAGATTGTGGTTGAAAAAAGGGAATAGAAAACATTTGGCAGGAGATGGCAGCTGAAAAGGAGCGATAGACTTTGAAACAACATGATAGGTAAACCCATGGGGATGGGCTGTCAAGCAAAGAACAGGAGAACTTGCTATCTACTGAGAAAATGGCATTCATGACTCCTTGCTTGAGGCTCCTCTCACTGGAAAAATGAATGAATGAATAAATAAATAAATAAAAGTTCAGGTTTATTCTTGCTTCAGTCATAACTGAAGAACCTAAGCAGAACTATGTAGTACTCCTGGAGAAGAAATTCCTGGAGATCCACAGCACCCAGCTGCAGGGGCCAGACTGCACTTCCCAAAGTATGTGGTGTACCAATGTTAATTCCCATTTTCGCTCACCAGGAATCTGTGAAACTCAGTATGTCCTCACTGATCCCCCCTTTCCCTCCTCTTCCATTGCCATTCCTGGGTCATTCTATCTTCTTGGGTCTGGTTGGTTTGAAACTAGAAACTTAATTTGTGCTGCAAATTCATGATTGCAAAAGCCAACAGCAATCACTGTAGCTGTTCCCCTTCCAAAATTAAGGAGAGTTTGCCATCTAGAGGGGAAACAAGACAAAATTGTGATCTGTGATGGGAGCAGCTTTCAATGTGAGTACAGTGTTACAAACTGGGCAGCAGGACAACGACAGGCTCACACCACATAAAGAAGAGAGTGAGTTGCTTCTTTCTGAGTCTGGGACTTATAGTCATTTTCTTATGTAAATTGTGCAAGCTGAAACAGACAGACAGTTTAATTAAGCTCAGCAGATCGATGGCATTCATATTGAGCAGAGGAAAAACCTTGCCAGAGACTATTTTCTTGAGCTAGTTTTCTCCACCAGGCATGTAGGCCTAGCTGGGTTGATAACCAGCAGTGGGTAAATTTCTTTTTCCAGTGCAACTGGATGTTGGCTGCAAATTTCTGATGAACCCCAGGGTTTCATCCCATGAGAGTGGAAATCTTCCATTTTTATACCTAGACTGCACTGAAAGTTACTTCTCTCCAGTTCAAAGATTTCCCCTGTATATTTTCTCCATGATAGATGTCGAAATGTGTTCTCATGATTCCTTTTTTTCTCCTGGGAAAACCATGAGGGTTTTCCCCTTTTCCTTTATTTTCTTTTCCCAGTTGGTGTTTCTTGACTGCATTAAGATGTTCTGTTCTTACAAGCTGTGCTTCCATCCATACAGTGGCTCTGCATTTCATTCCACTTGAAAATATTCCTGTTTCCTCCGGGAGGAAGGACTAGTTGTCCCTCAAGACTCCCTTCCACCAGCCACTTCTACAATCCTCTGGAGCACAGACAGAGCTAGGAGCAGTCCCTGCTCCATACAACACACCATGAAACATCATGGGCCCCTGCTGAATGGGGCTCATGAGGCTGTAACTTGGGGAGGGTGGTTCAGTCAGGCTGCAAAGCACTGACAGACACTGAGCTCTTGAATAAATATCTTTTGTAAACTACCTGCAAATGATTAGGAATGAAAGCAAAGGCAGAGACCTCCAAACATTTCATGATTTTGAACGTTTGTTGGAGTCCATGTCAGGCACTTGGTCACCGGCGTGTTGGAGAGGCAGGTGTGCACACCAGCAGAAAACCTGGTCTGCCTGTAGGTTTCATATGCTTTCCTACTTATTCTGCTTTTCTTCTGGTGATTTTGTCAGCTTGTCTTTGCTTTCCCAGTGTCCTGGCACTCAGTTCTCAATATGCTCATGGGCTACTGCAGGCATTGCTGTCATGACCTGTGCAGTACTAATGAAACCATCTGTTGGGTCAGCGTGTCACTTTACATGCCATTCCAGGCTCTGATTCCATGAGATCACACAGGCAAAGCAGTCACAACCCTCAGAGCAGTGCCCCCATGTGATTTTAGGAGGTGGCTAAGCTACAGAAAAAGTCCTTTTTCTGGATGAGACGCCAAGCTGCTGTTGCAAACACTTGTGACCTTTGAAGTTCACAGGCTGCTTTCTCTAACAAGAAAAGCTGAAGTTAGAGGTCCTGTTTCTGGGTGGAGAAATGTAAATTTTGCCTCTGTTTGCCCTTCACTTTTAAATAGTGCAGAAAACTGACTTCTGAAGTGCATTCAAGTCCTCCTCTAGCTTATAAATATGTCCAGGGACAACTAAATGAGATAAAATATCGATATTAGGTCTTTTCCACACACTCCTTTTGAGCTGAGGTGCATGAGTGAATGCACACAGTTGATCAAGCCACTGATTGTCAGCTAAGGCTCAGTAATGGCTGGTGCCTGACCATGCATGTGTCCTTAGCATAATGCAGCTGCAGAGTAAATTTTGCCAGCTTAGCTCCTAATGAAAATGAAATCCACTGTAGAGGCAGTTTAAACTAACACACTTCTCAGTGGGACAGGCTTAAGGCATGCACATGGTTAGTTAGCAGGTTTCATAGAATGGGCATTATCAGTAACTCAATTATTCTTTTTCATGTGCTTAGACCTGGGAAATTATCCATTTGGAATAGTGATGCAAGAGAGGATTGAACTGGCTGAAACTGCTCTGCATAAAGGGCTCACGCAACTTGAGTTGTATCTATGCAAAACCTTAACAAGAGATATGGAAAATTCATTGGAAGACTCATAAATTGAGAGTGATTTTGTCTTTCTAAAAACACAAACATTCAAATAGAAATTTCAAACATGGTGTAAAAAGTTTGAGGTGAGATTCTTTCACCCATGTGACACAAAGAGTCAACCTAGATAGCCAAAGGGAACTAAGTGAACTCTTTTTGACATCAAAACCTATAAAACTACAAATCCTTGTGGTTCAGTAAGGTGTAATTCACTGCCCATACCAACAACTCCTTCCCATCCCCCCAGCATCTTTCCCACTGAGGCTACACATCTGTAGTAAAGCTGTGTGCCATGGGTCTAGGACAAATGAATGAGAAAAGCTAACTGCTTAACAGAACAAAGCTAAAACACATCAGCTTCCACTCCCTGATGCACTGGTATGTGGAGTATTAAAGGCATTTGAACCACAATCCCTGTTCAAATCAGCTCATGCATCCATTCTGGACAACAGAGCAGCATTTCAATTTCTTGCTGCTCTGGTGATTTGCTTGAAAGCAACAAGTTGAAACTCCCTAAATCCAAATTCAGGTGTTATTATGTCTATCCCATCCAACCTGGCTTTGAAGAATTCCCCATGTTCGGTCCAAGGTTTCTGTAGTGGAACTGCTTATATACGAGGCAGCTATTATTCGTCATGGAAATACATCACAGAAAAGAGCATTTTCAAAAATTTGCACTAGAAGATTGAATGAAAAAGTATTCCTCTGTCTTGGATTTAAAACATTTTTTTATTGCTGTTAACATTAAACTTTACTAAGACTATGAATTGAACTCAACTTCTGAGCCTCAGCTGGTATTTTGCAATTTTACCCTTCAGCCTAGTTTTTTTTAAAATTGAAACTTCTAGAATATACACTTTCTGTTCAGCTTTTGCAACTTCCTGCATGAATGAAATATCCCCTAACCCTGACCAGAAAACCCTTCCACATCTCTTTCAGAAATTCACTTCAGCAAATGTAACATCCTCACCAGAAGGAAACACAAGCTATAAAACATGCTGCAGCCTTCCTTTCTGTCTGGCTTGCTTCAGAGTTCATTCATAAAAAAAGAGAGAGAGAGAGTGAGAAAAAGTGACAGTTGATTCAGAAAGTTGTACAATGTAAACACTCGTCCACAGATGATGCATTGAGGGTTGGTGTTGCATATCTTTGGGGACAACATATGCCTGTCTTTCACACTTGTCAAATCCTAACGGCCATTGTTATCAGCCCACAAAAGCTTCCAAATTCCTACCTGTCACTGAAATTCTTAGAAAATGAGAAACCATAACAGACTGAGAAAAAATAACTGTGATCCTTCCTATTCTGCCACCGCCTGGGTCCTTAGCCTTTTCCCCTAAGCACAATCCTTACTCAGCAGAGCCACCTTACTGATACTTTCAAGACTTCTCAGTCTTTTCAAAGGATGCAGACACCTACATTACTTTATTATTTATAAGTAAATTTAGAACATTCCCTATGTGACAGGATTATTTTATTATTATTATAATTGTTGTTGCTATTGTTGTTGTTTCACTTTGAAAATAGAGAAATAAGAGAAGGTCAGCCTTCTTTTTCAGCCTTGATCTGGACCAGGGTTTATGTGAAGGTTTGCCAAACACGCAAGCAGGACAAGGATGAAAATTTTCCATCCATCTGGAACGGCAGATATGTCACTTTCTCCTGAGTTTTAAGGCTTTATGAGACCTTGCCTACAGCACCCTCTAGACAGAAGCGGTATCCTTCCCACCTTGCTAGGCCTCGCTAGGGGGATGGAGGTACAGACAGTCACCACAGCTTGTCCTCTCCTCTGGACCTCTCTTTCCATCCCAGCTCAACCTCCGTGCTGCTGTGATCGGAGATCCAGCTCCCCAAAAACTCCTTCTTGGCCCCTGCCTCAGTTTCTCTCTAGCAAGCAGCGGGCTTTACCCTGATCCGGTCTCGGGAAGCCAGCCGCCGTGCAGCCGCGGGCGCGGCCCGGCCGGCCCGCACAGAGGCCTCGCCCGGCACCGGGACACGAGCGGGAGCTGCCGCCGCCCCCGGAGCCGGTGCAAAGGTTTCCCACAGCCTTGGAGCTGGCTTTGAATGGGCTGCGTGTCAGCAGGCGGCAGGAATGCGGGGAATGTTCAACTGCAGGGCAGTCCACTCTGGGGGATTAAGGCACATGACTCCCAGACAAGAGCGATAGCCATAGCCGCCCTGAAGGCCAAACCCCCCAGAGAGCGCTTTCTTCCCCCCAGAAGTGGTCTGAAAGCGCCTGCTACTGTGTCCCGCAGGAGGAAGCAAGGTCTGTGTGTCTGGTGATCAGAGGTTCCTACTTTTCTTTGAGAAAAACAAGAGCGTGGCCAGTATCTGGTAAATTATCTTTCCTGGGGCAGAAGATGGGTTTAGGAGATGGGCAGGGATGGGGAGGTATTTCTTCAATGAATTCCCTTTCCCACTGCGTGTAAAGGTTACTTCCCTCCAGGTTACTTCCCTCCATCATCTCTGGATCCTGTCACACACTTCCCACTCTCAATGAAAAGCAGAAACTGCCTTTCTGAATGAAACCACTTCTTTCTTTGCTGTGTTTGGGCGGCCAGGATCCCCTCCCTGCTGCATGTCCTGCTGCAGCTCAGCTCAGCCCTGAAATTCCTGCATCTCTGTTGGCAGCTATTGTGGCAGCAGACTTTGGAGCTCTTTGTGCATTTCGCTACTAAAAATAGGCTTTGTGCAGTTCACTGCGCTAGGAAACAGGTTCACTTGGCAATGCCATGCTGGGTTTCCAAATCACACAGTGAAAGTATACAACCATCTCTCTTTTTCTTGATAAATCCCACATGCCCTCAAATGTGCCTGAGGTCACATATCTGAAGCACACCCTGAGAGGTTTCCTTCTTGCCTCCAGGAACTCAAGGAACCCCAGAGCCAACTGCAAGAGCTCCCTCACACACCACCTGGCATTTTTACCACAGGCAGTGAGGAATCTCTCTTTCACCTGATATAGCTCCACAGTCACTAAGGGTGACAGTGTTTCTTAGTTCATTGGGCCAGCAATAACTAATGGCACAGGTTTAAAAAGTTCTTACATGCTCCACAGATGACCTGCAAGGGATGATGGACCACTTGTCTTTCCCTCTTATTTAATGAGATAGGTTTAAAGAGCATTTACAAAAAAAAACAAAAAACAAAAACAAAACCAAAAAAAATACACTAGTTCAATGTTCCCAACTGCCATTTGCCATTTGAGAGCTACACCTGCACTGCCAGTGGGATAAGAAGAGGACAGGAATGAGGAGCTCTCCCTGACTCTGCGTATCTGACTCAGGGAGAGAAGGCACCATGACATACTAAAGGCCTGATTCTGCTCATTGTCACACTGTTCCACACCAAACAGCTGCAAAGGAATCCTTCTCTGTTTATCCTCCTGCAAATAAAAGCAAGTCTCCAAATAGTTTGCGGAGATTTTCAGTTACAAACGTTTGCTTGTGGGATAAATAAATGATTATCATTAAAGCTATATACCAAAGAGAGCAGGTTTCACATTCCTCCTTTCTCCCCAAGAACTCAGTGTCCACAGCAGAATACCATCTGGAGGAAGAACATGGAAGTTTGACATAGTTGGTCTTATCTTTGCTGTGCAGGACTGGAAAGCTTCATGTTTGTAAGCTAACACCCAGATCTTATTCTTTCTTAAGAATAAACAACTGTGCAGTTTGCCAGATAAGCTACTGCTTTTGCAGGTGATAATTTGTGCACTAGGTGTGACAATGCGCATTCAGATCTTCAGTTCCATTCACAGATTATTAAAATATTGGGAAGTGTAGGAATGGCTGTTCTGGATCAAACCAGAAGTTGAACAGTCCAGTTTTCTGTCCTGAATCTTAGCCCCTGTCACATTGAGGAGGAGACAGAGGGGGTACATTAGGCTTAAGGAACAGAGCAGAGCAGGTAATGTGCAGAATGATCCTTTCTAATGAATTCACTAACAATAGCATTCCTAAGATCATCATATGTAATCATTGTCAGTATAGGCCTCCTTCATAAGGTTACAAGGTTTAAAAAATTCTTTATGCTTTTGCCATCTATATCCCTTGGCAGTGGTTTCCCCTGGTTGATTCTGAACCCAGTGAAACAATTTGCTTTGCTTTGCTTGAAATTTAGGACCGTCACTTGACAGACTAAGGCAGGAAAAGAAGAAGCAACAAAGAGAACTCACTAGAGGAGATACTGGCACT
Organism: Fringilla coelebs; assembly: GCF_963513975.1. Taxonomy (NCBI): domain Eukaryota; kingdom Metazoa; phylum Chordata; class Aves; order Passeriformes; family Fringillidae; genus Fringilla; species Fringilla coelebs. The sequence goes on along the minus strand of NC_140028.1, from coordinate 10,605,553 downwards.
GATTGAACCAAAAACTGCCCAAGACAGAGAGGAGATACAAAGCTGGGCAAGGGTATAGCCAGGGGGCTGACAGAGCAGACCTCCATTTGGAGCCCTTTAACTTAGGGAATGAATGGCTCAGCACTGTGGAGCTGAGGCAGGTAGGAGCTTTTGGCTGCAATAGGTATCTTAACCTGGAGCTTAATGCTCTCTTTAAACCACCATAAACCAGCACTCCAACCAGAAGGAGTAGTCCTCTTGCTGCACCACGCAATTTATTTCTGCAATTTATTCACCATGACTTGGGGCCAGTGTCTGTGGCTTTACAATAAATCAGACCAGTCAAAATGATTTTTGGTTGGTGTTTCCTGGGTGGTTTTAAACCAGGTCACTTCCAAGACTCTGTTACCTGCAGAACTGAGAAAAACCTATGCTTGGTGATAGCTACAGGAGGGGCAGGGAAAGGCAGAGCTGCTTCTTTGAGTGCAGTGGTGGCTGCTGCTGGCTTAAAGAGCCCAGAAACAGCACTTGACTCCTGGGCACCTGCTTGGCAGTGTGCACTTGGGCCCAAGAACAGCTCAGCCCAGCACTTGGGCCACCTCACGGGGGCAAAGAGGCTGGGTGGGTCAGCAGTGTGCAGGACGTCCTGACGGACACACAGACACATGCTGCAAGCCTGATGGACACACAGCCTGAGCAGAGCCACTTGTGCTAACTCACACTTGCTTTGTGTTGACAGAGCACTTTTTCAGATCTTCACAATAACGTTTTGAGCAGTTAATATACATATTAGGAAATAACTGCTCTTTACTGGCACTGAATAAACCTCTTTGCCTGGCTGAGACTCGGGAATGTAACATGTCATTTGCAAAGCTGTCCCAAGAGAGCAGAGACAGATTACAAAAATATGCCTTGTATTCAGTTAATTTAAGTGAATAAGATGACAGCACAAGGATTATGCATTGAATTTACATGCTGAATGGTCACACTTAGAAACTTGACAAATTGCTTTGGAAAATTAAATAGTTTTACCTTAGAGTAGAGACAGTGCCAAGTGCTCTCCCCAGGAAAAACAGAAGAGTAGAAGGGAAATTGCAAACACCAAGATAACCTTATCTGCTTCAAATGAGTAGCACAGTTTTAAGAATGGTGGTTTACAGGTATACAAGGCACAGTCCCACTGCAGCAAGGGAGACAGCTCCCAGCTTTGAGATATTTGGAGTAAACAGCCACATAAATTCCTATTTAAATTTTATCTACCAATCTGAATTTGGCTTAATAAGCATGGGGATCTGGTTACACAATTGTTCCTGTCCATTATAAAACAAACCTCATGTGATAGCAGGCATTTTTGATTTAGCCCATGCACATTTAAAACAATACCCCGCGTGTTGCTTCATGCAGCTGAAATACTCTCTTACACACTCACTGCACGACCCATGCTGGGCCTGCAGTAATTCAATCTACACCCTCTCTGAGTATGAAATACACAATGTGATGTTATCAGCCTGGAATAACACCAGTGACATCGTGTATCTAATCTCCACACATTTCTCGTCAGAAAACAAAACCTAAGAATGTGCCCATCCCCAGCAGGAAAACAAGGAAGGAATGCATGGAGACAGAGTACTCAGAGCCACCACTCTGATGATTGTTTCCAAGAAAAATCATTACAAGTTAAAAGCAAAGGTTTGCCACTGAGTCAGATGCTTGACTTGCTAAGTTTTAGTCACAGGCCTTTGTTATTTTTTACAAAAAGACCAACTCTGATCTCATTCACACTGGTTTGTATTCATGTAACTTCCTGGCTTGGTTTAAATTACTCCAGTCGTGATGGAAATGAGAGCAGGGTCAGGATGAGGGAAAAGACTGATAGTTGAAACAAAGGACTACTAAAATCACAGAAAACGATGTCAAGGATCTCCCCTGCTTTTGTTAACTCAGGTTGACAGAAGGGCTAAAAGGCTTCCCCATCTTGCCCACCCAGCATTGCAAGATCCCAGCATCTCCACGGTTCAGGTCAGATGTCTCTCTTCTGTTGTGTACAGAAAACCAAATAAATGAAAGTGAAGGTCTTTATTTGCGAGGCATCCTCAAGAGCCGACATGATTGACAGTGCTTACAGAAAGGTGCCAACTCACTATTCAAGGGAATTTCCTCAGCACAGCAGCTCGGGACAGGTCTGATGAGGAATGCAGAGGGAGGTTGGAGCTTGCTGTGGCAACAGCTCCCTCTAATGATAACTGGAACTCAGTCTCAGGGAAGGAGTGCTCCTTGCTTAGTGCTAGAAATCTGCCAGGAAGATCCAAAGGAAGAAACTCTCCTCCTAGTAATCTGGCTCCCAGATGGAGCTGGCATCTCCATTTACTGGTCAGTCTTTACTGACAAGCAGCAATAAACAGTATTTTGACAGGAGGAACAGATTAGGGGTTGATCTGCTGTGGTGCACACATGCACTGTCTTTATTTACTGTGGCCCTGGCAGCTCCAGCTGACTTTTTTCATTTGTTGTTGGAAGCAACCCCTTTACCAACACAGAGCAAACTAACCATTTGTAGATAGATACCTGTGCATCTGTACAAGGCTGCCGGTGAAATGGAAGGGAAGTCAAGTGCTCCTGTGGTTGCACAGGATGGTCAGAACTTAAGTCAGAGAGGGTAATTTCTGACCAGTTTGCTTGACCCAGTTGCCTAACACCATTCCAGATTTTTATTTCTCCCATTGATCTCCACCTGTTCAGGGCAGAGACTTGCAGGTCTGATCTGATATCAGAGAAATTAGCAAGAGTTTTCCTGGTAGTCTCAGGAAGAGTGGGGCTGACAATAGTTCTTGATTCACATAACCATAGAGAAAGCCCCACAGAACTCTGTCTCATGCACAGAAATTTCAGTGATTTCTGAGCTTTGTCTCTCTTGTACATTTGGGTTGATTACAAGACTCCTTTTTCTAGAAGAATTTTGAATGTTTTACCACTGGAGCTATAAACTTTCCCAACAGTACTAGTTACTTTTATCTGTGTTAGTAAGGGCTGCATGGTGGGCAGCAATCACTTAGAAAATCTGGGATCAGCCCACATACCTGTGGAGTTCTGTTAAGATTATGAAGTCAAGAAACTTTTCCCCTTAAATTGTGTCCTCAGTCAGGAAAGAGAGCAACCCACTTAAGAGCACCCCACAGCAACACTCTTTAGTGTGGCACTAGAAGTAACCTGAGCTTAATTTGGATTACACAGAGTGGTGTGCACTGCTGCAGGGTGTGTGAGGTCCTTCACACCAGACCAAAGAGAAACACAAATGCTGCAGCTCTGACCTGGCAGAACACCGCAGCCACTCCTACCCTTTGGGTGCTGGCAGTCCACACCCCATGTGTAGTGGAGACCATCCTCTCCTCCCAGCTACATTTATGCTGCGAACTGTCCAAAACAACACAGTCTCCCACCTGCTCTGCTTCCTGAATAACTGCTGCCTGATTTAAAGATTTAAGAAATCAAAAGTTGTTTTAAAATAGTCACATGAAGCCTCCATGGCTGCTACCTTGGACCAAATCTAATAGATTTGGTCTAGGGAAGGGCATGGAGCTGTGTCATGGAGGTTTAGGTTGGAATTTTGGAAAAGATTCTTCATCCAGAGAGTGGTTGGGCAGCAGAACAGGCTCACTGGGGAAGTGATCACAGCATCAAACCTGACAAAGTTCAAGAAACGTGTGAATGACTCTATCAGGCACATCATGTACTTTTATGAAGGGCCAAGAGTGGGACTTTGATCATCCTTATGGGTCCTTGCCAATTCAGGATATTTTATGATTCTAACAGGATTTTTGAGAAAGCAGGCATTTAATTAAAATTATTAATTTGACTAGGGAGACATTAATTGAGGAGGGGGGAATGTTTGCTTGCAAAAAGTGTAGAAACTTCTGATTGTTATTTAAGGACCCCTTTTTAATTTGCTGTGTGTGAAAGGTTATTTTCTATCTTTGCAAAAATACACTTAACAATAGAGCATACAGGTAATCTTTTTAATACACTTATTGGTCTGAAACTGAAAATCTAAAGGAAGACATTGGCCTGATTTTTTAAAATTTAGTGCTAGGATACTGCAGTGCATGATGTCCTGTCCATGCCCAAACAGATGTCCATGTACTCCAACTAGTTGCTGAAATTGGCATTTAAGTGCTATAGCAGCTAAATACCAGTTTGATTCACCAGGTTTCCAACTTCACATCTCCTCCTGGGGCTTGCCCCTGGAAACTGGGATGTGGGCATCAGCCTTACAGATAGTACTGCCTATTCCCACAGACCACAAAGGTGGGAAAGGGCTTTTAATAAAATGTGCAACAAAACCTTGAAAATGCAAGGTCAGGCTACGTGATAAGAGTCCTTTCTGCTTTTACCATCGATGGATCCCCGCAATGTGATCCCATCACTTGTGCAGTGCACCTAATTGATTGCACGTTTGCTTTGCACACCATTCAGGAAATTAGACACAGCTGCTGTGAGCACCACTGCAGAGAAGACTCCTGCAGGGAAGGCAGTAGAGTCAACATCTTCTGGCTGTCCCTAACAAATGGCACAACTCTCAGCAGGCACTTGCACGGAGGCAAGAGGAAAGTGAGAACAAACAATGAGCAGAGAATGTAAATACCGGGCAGTCAAAGTGTAAAAGGGAACTGCTTTCCACAAGCCATGTTTTGACTGGAGTCCTGGGAGGAAAGGCACAGAGTGTACCTTGAAGCTATCACATTATCACAAACTGAAACTGAGAAAACAATCCACAACTATTGCAGCTATTTTGTATCATTCATCTCAGCAATTCACCTCTCCTCTTTAAAGGAAAAAGTTTATGTGGAGGTGACATCCCTGTGAGGTTTCTCTTTGCTATTACTGATAGGATTTGCTGTATTCCATCAAACATACATTATATTGAACAGGTTTTTCATCCTAAAAAAAGACATGAAACTTCAGTGCACTTTGCATTCATCAGTATCACCCTGGCCAGGTTGAGAGCACTGAGCTCTGCACAGTGCACAAGTCCCTCTCCCTCTCAAGTGAAGAGACACCAGTTGAGTCTCTGAATGCATATGTGACCACTGAACCAAAATAGCAAGATCCTGAACACAGCTAGCACCAATATTCATTTTTCAGTTCAGGAGCTGAACTGAAAGTATGACATACTAAACTATGTCATTATCTGCATATTTCAGAAACAATAGTTTGAGTTTTTTCTTTGCTTTGTGTTGGGTGAAAAACACAAAACTCTGTGTTTTCCACCCAACCCCACCTTTCCAAACTGTCCTGTGGACCAGCTCTAGATTTAATTCACCCAAGAGATGGCCTGGGACCCAGTCAGAAATAGTTCATGAACATCAGCATCCTTACGGTGCTTTTGTCTGTGAGCAGACATATACACTGTGCCACCTGTGGTGTACCCAGAGCCATGAGCCACTGCCCAGAAGGAAAAGCCACATCACCAGGGGCACAGCATCAGAGCATCCCAATGAAGGGGAGGAGAGCAGGTCAGCACAGCACTGGGGATGCCAAATACTCACAAATGGGTGAGCCATGGGATTTGGAAACTTAAGGTCTCAGGTCAGACATATCCAAAATAAATCATACTCAGACAAGAGGCAGGGAAGATTAACCATCTTCTGGGCTCAGAAACCAGAGGGGTCAGCACTGTTGGCTGCCTGTCTTCACTGAAGTGAGACTGCTGCCTTCAGTGGGGGGGAGGAGCTGAGTCCTCTGCAGCGATGAAACTTCTCACATTTATGAATGCTTTCTACAGCCTAGTCCATCAATGCCAAATCTCTTGTCCAGCTTTCCTGCAGACAAAATAAAATAGCTGTAGCAAGATAAGCGTATCCTGGGAGGCTGGGATTTTCCAGCAGGGAGGGCCAAGTCTCTGTTGGTGGCTATAGTCTATGTTAAGCTCAGCTCCACAAACAGGTGCCAAATGACCATAGCAGAGATTTTGGCAGTGGAACAGCAGTAGTAATAAATGACTCTGTGAGGCCTTGCATGCACTTCACCTAAAGTGCTACAGCTTGCCCTGCCCCACCAAAGCACTCCAGAAGTGTGGGATTCTGCTTATCAGCACAATGAGCCAGCAAAAGCCCATCAGGAAACTTCACCACCACTCTCAGTGCTGTGAAAGCAGCAGCCACCTCACCTGCAGCAAGGAGAAATAGCAACTGTCTTTCCAGAAGTCTCCCATTGCTTCATCTCCCAAGCCACCAGCCCCAGGGGAAAGAAGAGCAGCATTTGGATGAGGCTCTGAGGGAGGAAGGTTGGCACCAAAACTGCAGCCACAACTGAGCACAATAGAACTATGGGTGGCTTTTTTTTCTTCCAGTGGCAAATTCAAGGGCTCCCAGACAGCCATCTCATCCTTTTCCACCCTCCTGGGAAATCAGTGTTCTCAGAGAGACAACAGTCCTGGTGATTCACCACCAGGCTCAGGCTCACCAAGGGACCTCAGAGAAGCTGCAGCACTTATGGTTGTATCTGGCCTGCGCTGGGCTGACATGTTGAGGAAAAAGTCACGCTGCTTTGCCTGCTCATTGCTGCATTGGTCTCTTGATCTGGCATCATTCAGATGTTTCCCATGCCAGCACATTGACCAAGCCAATTTTTTTTTACATTAAAACCTTCTGTATCTGGACTTCGTAAGTCTTCAGATTCCAACAGATGTTTGGCTTGGGAGTCCTGAACTGCCCTGTCCCAAAGCCAAAAAAAGATGTGCAGGTCCAAACAGAATTTTCCCCCAGACTTATTGAAATGGCCAGTTGCTGCTGAATGCATGGAAAACGATTATCACTGGGGAACGATTATCACTGTGACCATTTCTTGCTCACTATACTAGGTTCAACCTAGACTGCATCATGCTGAAGAGTACAAAAATAAGGTAGAGCTATGCCCTTGTGTGGATGAAGCTTGGTGCCCCTTCACCAGTTTGTCCCTGGTGTTTTATGCCTGATAACTCATATTCAACATCCCAAGCACACAACATCTGAGTATTTCTGAGAGCCTCTGGGTGCCTGGTGACACCTTTGTGTGCCTGGTGACATCTTCAGCTGTCTACCTGCCCTCAGCCAGCACCCTGTGGAGGCTGAGCCCCCACAAAAGAACTCCCAACGTGATTTTATTGTATTTTCTTTAATTAATCTCTGCAGGAAGCCAAAGGCCATTCCTGTCCCTGGAAGCAGTTCATTAGCTGGCAACCCAAATTTCACAGAAAGAAGCAACATGACAGTGGTAATGAAAACAAGACAAAAACAAAAAAACTGTGAACATTTTTATTGCCACTGGAGCCATCACCATCCACAGAGTATATTCAGAGCTGTCAGCAATGCCTCTCCTCATTTGGGACCCAGTCAAAACAAAGCTCCAAGTCAAATTTCTTGCCTGACCATAGCATCAAATTTTAGTTTCATTCTCAGTCACGGCCTTACACTGATTACATGAAATTCATTAGGGAAGAGAAATTGCAGTTATTTCCTTGATGGAGCTGAGTGGTGCTATTGCAGAATAGCCAGGAGCAACCAGGGAAAACATGCCCATTAGAGGCTGGTGTAATCCCACCAGGATCACAGCCAGGCAGTCGCAGGACAAAAGCAGGGACAGAAGAGATGCACTGACAGAGCACAGGGTAGCTTTTTACAAAGGAACATGTTTTCCAAGGCCTGATCTTTTGGATCATATTGAGAAACAAATGTACGTAAAAGTTCAAGGAAATGAAAAGGGAGAGACTAACTATATTCCAAAGGTTTTCCTGCTGCAGCTATGTGTTATAATAAAAAGAACCTGGTGGCATATTTTATGGTCATTAGTGGTTTAATTAGGAAACATGTCATTTCACATCGCCCAGCTCCCATCTCACTGCCATTGAATGGCTCATTTCCTATCGTTCTCACAGCAAAGGCAATGATACAAATGAACACAGGCTGCTCAGAAAGTGTTAGAAGGAAGAAAGCACCAAGATCTTTTGCCACAAACAATCTCACACTTTAGCAGACACATAAATGAAAAATAAATCAAAAAATCTCTAGGGAAGCATTGTTTCATTTCCACAGAGTAGTTGTGATTGAGCACAGGTAGTTTTCCCAAGGCATTTCCATTCTTTGTGGGACTAATTTGAACAATTTCCCACAGAATGGAGCCGCCGTGCTGGAAAGTTCGAAGCTGAGAGCTGAGGACCCCAAACCAGCAGCACAAAGGGGTGCAAGGCCTGCCCTGGTCCTGACTGCTTTGGATAAGAGCAGAGTGTAATTCTCACAAACCACAAGTGACAAGGTGCACTGGGAGATTGGAGGGAACTTGTTTCTTCTGTTAGTAACCACAGGAGTTTCTTGTGGTCGGTAGTTCTGAGAATGGGAAGCTGGACAAGCTGTAGGTGCAGGAGATTCTTGCTGCCTCTGGGGTTACCCACCCAGCCCGAGCTCAACTGATTAGGAGGGTATCAGAGTTACATAATGACATTTCTGGGGTGTTTTACGGTAAATACATGGGGGGCCTCTTTGAAGGGAGGGATGGGGGGTGTGGATAGCAAAACCACAAGAAATTTAATTTAAATGGGATAACAATTTAACAAATTGTTATAATGTACAACATGCAACAAACCCATATAATTTTTAAATTAAATACAGCAAGTCAATATTTAAAAGCTATTGAATCTATTAGCATGTTTAGGCTTGGAGTTCTGCTTTCAAAATGCCTATAAATTGCTTGTGATCCACAGTGATCCATCCCTCCTAACATGACACATCTGAAACATTGACATCAAGGCCATTAAAAGAAATAGGCACTTTAAGGATGTTTTTAGAATGCCATTTTAGATGTTTTCTTCAGAATGTATCAAACTTTTCTCTGGTCTGCAGTGACTACTGAGAGTGCATTGTTACTAGCCCACAGGTAGGTAGATGTATAGTACATTCTTGTTTTACCACTGAAATCACAACCCAAATGTCCTAAAATATGTTTAATAACCCAGCATAACGATGGCAACTTTCACCACTATTGTAATGGGAACTAGTTCAGCTTCCTACAGAAAGTCTTTTCCAGGTTTTTGTCATTGCAGGAGGCATCACCCACTTCCAAATTACTCGTGAAATGAATGCCTTGTGCAGGATGCATTCATCAAAGGCCAACAAGTTCAGGTTTTATGAGGCCAACATGTGTTAGAAGGCATTGCTACCCCTCACAACAGCTCAGGTGGCTTTGCAGACACAGTGGTTTTCCAGAAGCAACTTGCCACAAAAATTACATGAGGGATCATACTACCTGAAAACAGATCAGAGGAAAGTCAGCCTTCATACCCATTCCTGCCTCCTGACATCAATGGAACAATGGTTTCAACAATATACTTTTGACTGTTTAGTAAAGAATTATTTCAAATATACCCTTATTTCAGAGTGAGAACCCAGTCTGTAAAGCAGGGCAATAATTCCTCTAGTGTGTTTTTTTCCTCTTATTTCTTTAGCCATAAGGAAATCCAAGTCTGCTTCTATAAATCTCCTACAGCATGTAAAATTGTATATGGATTTTAGATGGGAATATTCATTAAACATTATCAACTCACAGCAGCATGGGGAAAAACCTTCCTTCATCATCTCACTGGATGTGGGAAAAATAACAGAAAAGCTGCTATTGTTTGGATGCTTTTTGTGATAATACTTTGAGAGACAAAACATTTCTCCTCCCAGCTCTAAAGCTATTGAAGGGATTTTCCTGACACACTCTAAAATGATTTATTGTAGGTCAGAGGGCAATTGGAAGAGAAAAAGATCAATCACACAGGAAGAGATAAGTTTTCCCCTTGATCTTTTGTTCTTTTTTTTTTAAAGTGAACAGCTTGTAGGATTTTTGAACTGTTTCAGAGCTCTAATTTCTTCAGAGATTATATAGTCTCCAGTTTGCTCATGGTTAAGACTTTTTTTAATCAGAAAAGCTAAGTTCATGATTCTGACCTCACAAAAGCAAAAATCTTCAGTTGTACTGTGACAAATACTCAGGTGAGATATTGTGAATAAGATACTTTTAGTGACTGGAAAAACTTCTCTGTGAATGAAGAGAAAAATATAAACTAGTCTGCAGCAGTCTGAATTACAGCCCAGAGGCATTAAGGTTCCATAGATGCCCCACCAATTCATCTTGAATAATGTTATCACAGTCTGGATAGTCCCAAGGGTTGCAGTAATGATTGGACACTTTTCATGAGGAGCTGTGAAATGTTTTTTTTTTTTGCTCTGCATGCAAGGCAGAGAAATCATTTAAGGGCAATAGACTGAGCAAAGCTGATTACATTCAGTAACAAAATCATTGCATTCATAATGCAAATGTTTTCCTTCTGTCTAATATTAACAAAGGACATTGTCCTTTCATTTCTCAGGGAATTAGTCATGCATATCCTATTGCCTGACAGGAGAATAGCATGGCTGATTCCTCAATAACAGTACTCAAAACAAATCCTTACCTGGTAATTCATGTTTATCATTCTAGCATACTGCAAATATGAAGAAAGAAGGGGTACAACAGTGTTGTGTTCATTGCAATAACCACAACATTTGGGATTGCTTGTATTGGCCAGATGTTATCTGCATAGCTGTAGTGTCTACATGTCCCAGCAGGAGCAGAACTGCAGATGAGTTCGGCAAGAGACAGAACCTCCTCCAAACTGTTTGAAGCCAAGTCCACAGAAGATCTGTGGTGCAAGATGTTACAGGAGCTGGGACAGCTGACCAACCAGCCAGTGACAAACAGAACCAGCCACATCAGGTGGTGTGGCTGGTCCTAGCAGTCAGCCAGGTCTGGTCCAGTGGGGTTGCATTCCAATTCCACTCTCTCTCCATGTCAGACAGCTAGTGCCACGCTCTTCCTGACAAAGCCCAGGTGTCAGGAAACAAAGATGAAAGTGTGCAAAGCAAACTCTGAGTATTCTGATGTAGTTCTCTAGAGAGTAGGCAGTTCTCTAGAGATGGCTGAGAGTAGGCAGTTCTCTAGAGATGGGTGCCTGGCCAGCTTTATCACACATCCAAATGAAGAGGGATGAGCTTCAGCACAAGCCTGGACCTGACCTCAAACTCATCCTCTGCATCCATAGAGAAGCCTCCTCACTTTTGGTCCGTACAATCTTAGGCTACACAAGCCAGAAAAAGAATCATCACTTTCATTCAGGTGATCTGATAGTAAATGCATAAGGCTGGGTTATTTGGAGTATTTTATGCACCAAATTCCCAGGTTTAGGTACAATGCCATGAAAGTCTCCTCTATTTTTCCCCTAGGTAATGTCCAGCAGATAGTTGTCAGCTTGAGCAGCATAAGCCATGGAATGAAATCACACCCTCACTAAAAGTACAAGCAAATAATAGAGAATTGTAAATGAAAGCTGGAATTTTACCCAGAGGTTTCACTGACATTCATCCAGGAAGGGTATCCATGTCCACTCTGGCAGACTGGCAGCCTCCCAAGAGCCCAGAGTCCCAAGGTGGCACTTGGAATGCAAGTCCTAAGAGCTGTGGTGCCAAACCTAACAGCCTGTAACATAGGTTTATAATCTGAACACATCTGCAAAGTCCATCGAGAGCTGATCAATAGCATTTATGCCCTTTAGGGAGCAAGACAGACAGACCCCAGCACAGACAGACAGGGGACTCAGGAGGTCAGATCTCACCCTGAACTCCACTGGCTGCATTGGGACTCACAGACTGTCACAGATCTACTGCCAGCCAGCTCACATCCAGACACCTACACTGTGAATGCCTGAAGTTAAAAGACTTGAAACCCAACCTTAAAAGCTTCTCTCATTTGAGCTTTGATAAAACAATTTAGAGAACGGCAGAATGAGAAAGCAAGATCACATGAATACTGGTTCCAAAAAATACTCCTTCTCTTCTCTCCTACTCTACAAAAATAAAGAATTTTATATTACTAAAGGTTAGGAAAGATTGAGCCATCAATTATTACTGTTCTTCATGTTTCTGTAGCAAAAATGGAGAGACATTAGTTTGCACTGCATTGTATATCTACAACTCAGCTTATAAAAACTGCTTAGTGTCTAATTTTTTCACGATAAGTCATAATAGCCTTCAATTAATGTTTCTTAGTATGAGATTTGGGGTTCTCTATGCGAGTAAGTAGCTGAAAAAATAATTTATACTCTTAGATTTTCAGTAATGACATAAACTAGGTAAAGACTCACCTTTTCCATCATCTTCTGTTCTCTTCTGAAAGCTGGTTCTGTCCTAAGCCTCACCTCAGTTAATAAGTGGTTTTCCAGCTGTCCAGTCTGTTTGTTTATCAGTAACACAGGTTTGGGACTATTTGACCAGTCTTGTTGGTGGAATGGAGCTAGTTCTTTCTGTTCCTGTTTTTTGCAGCATGTGAAGGAAAGCACCTGAGTCATTTGGTCACCCTGAGGATGCAGGTCATGCTCTCATGAGCCACCTTGGCCACCACAGTCAGCTGCATCTGCCTGTCATCTGGTCAAACTCCTCAGCTCCCAGGGGACCTGAAACCCAAATGCTGAGTGATACAAATATCCTTGAGCTAGAGGAAGCTAAACTAAACATACTGCAGACAAACAAGAGCATTATATTCTAGGTAGGCTTACATTCATCTGTGACAATGTAATAGCATCAGAGAAGATATCTGTGTGGAGTTTTTTCCTCTATTATCCAGATGTGTAATTCATAATTCATTAATTGCAGGTGTAGAAAAACTATATCAAAGTTTGCCCACATCATCAGTGATCACTATCTCCTGAATGTGGTGGTGATTCTGCTTTTTCATTGCCTGGCTTTTAGAGTGCAATCAGTCTCCTTTGAAAACACATCTATAGTGATCCACCCATTTACACTTTGTGGATGTTCTGTGAGAGGAAAAATGAGAGAATTCATTAATTTATTTGCATATGAGAGAAAATGAGAGAATTCATTAACATATTTGCACTATTGTGTTTCCCCAGTATTACAGAATCTGCACCAGGTAGCCAGTGAGGAAACCCCCTGGGCGGGTCCATGGCAAGGGTGGAGAGCAGAGAGCCTGGTTAGCCACAGTCCAAGAGGAGCCCCTGCTGATGCCTGGAGGGACTGCAGTGAGCTCTGGGAAAATGGTCACTATTTGACACCCTTCAGGAAGAAATTTTGTTAATGTGAATTGAAATGTAGCAGGAAAAAAGAAAAGAAGGCTCTAAAGCAGTTGGAGAATGAAAAACTAAATTGATCCAGACAAATGTCCTTTAATTTCTCAGCTGGTTTTGCAATGGGTATTTTTGAAATTGGGAATCTCTGAAAAAGGTTTTGGCCAAGGAAATTTTTTTATTAGACATAATCGTAAAAACACGTGTGTTCTTGTGGTTTATCTTTATTCACATCCATTAGTCACCCAAAATAAATATTGCTCATCAGACAGACACAGCCAGCTAAAAGATTGGCATGGATTTTGATGAGTTCATAGCAAATTGGTAAGACTGACAAAACACCACTTGCATATAATTACAGAATCATGATTCTGTGATAACATCAGTTGTATATAATTATTTTATTTCCTTGTTGGTTTATATCATGTTGGTTGAATATTGCATAATTTCCTTTCCCCATGCCCCTTCCAAAAAGGAGGTCCAACTATGCATTTCTAATGCCTAAGATCAAAAGTTGCCCAAGCTCAAGAAGGAACAGGACAGAATCAAGCCTGGATTCCATAGCACCAGGCCCAGCTCCCCCAGAGGACCAAAGACTCTGTGATTCTTGTACCAGTTCTGTCCACAGGTCCTGCAGTGCCTCAGTTGTTTCCAAAGCAGCGGAACCAATAGTGTTCTACAGTCTCCCCCGCTTCCACCATGGGATTCTGCCATACACAGGTTTACAACCCAAATGCTAAGGATCTCATCTTCTTACATATGTACTTGCTATAGCCAGGTCCATCTAAACTTGGTGCTTCAAACAAATCAAATACATTGGGATGTAAATTGAACCACTATCTGATGGTTAAAAGACTACATGGTGCCTTCCAGAAGTGGAGTATAGCATTTAGGAAAAGACAGCAGGAGTCTGAATGATCAATGAACCCAGGGATGGCACCAACAGGCGTCTCACACATATTCACTATCAGCATCTCTGCCATTCAGTGCAGTTCATCTAAATCAGGATGATGATGGACAGCAAAAAGCACCAAAACCATACAAATCTGATTGAAAACCAACCATTTGATTGAAATTCAATCAGATATTTGTTTAGGGGCCCAAGAAGAATTAAGACTTACTAATTATCTGGACAGGATTGTCAGTAGCATTATGTACCCTGCCCAGAGCCTGGTACAAAAGTAGAGAAGATAATCCCATAATCACAGGTCCATGGTGTGATTCTTGGGGCTGTCCTGTGTAGGGCCAAGAATTGGACTGTAATGATCTTTGTGGGTCCCTTCCAATTCAGACTATTTTGGGATTCTGTGATTCTGTAATTTTACCTCTCTCATGCTTTCATTAATGTAAATCTATAGCATTCATCTCTCCTGCCACAAACAGTCATGGCAACTAAATTCCAGGATTGAATTCATGCTTGCCATGTGCTCACAGCTCCACTGTCAGAACAGAGGACCTTTGCAGCTCTCCCAGTGCACACTCCCACTGAGATAAAGTAAAAAGTGAAGTTGGAGATGGGAAGCACAACACCCTTTTCCTCTTGCTAGAAGAAGGGTGTCTGTGGGAGGAGAATACAACTCACAATCAGCCAGGATGTAGATTTGAAGTGCAGCCTCCTGGTTTGTTTTTTTGTTTGGTTGGTTTTTTGCAAAATACCAGGAGATCTTTCATAAACACAAATATTTGGGGCTCTTTTTTATCTCTGGTATGTTAGCTGGGATCAGCTCTATGCTTTCTGTTCCAGTCAGTGCAGAAAAAATGCACTTGCTAAATCACCCACCCCTTTCCAGAAGCTCCTGTGGTATTCCCTAGAGACCAGATCTTATCTCACTCACTCGATTTAACTTAGATTAAAATCTCCTGGAGATAGTGTGAGCACAAACACATAAAGCCAGTAGCTTTTTATAACACACAACATTTTTTTCCAAAATCTGTGTGGTTTAAGTCCTGCTATCTAATTGACTGCACACTACTCCAAACAACTGCATTAAGAATTTTATCTGAGTGTGCAAGGACTAAGGCTCTCTGCTTCAGCAGTGGTATTATCTTCACCCAATATCAAAATTTTGCAATATCACTGGTCATTTTTATAAGAATGGAATATAATATACTGGAAAAATTTCAGCAAAACAATCTGGGAGCTTTACTTCCGGGAAGGAAAAATATCAAAATCAAATATATTTCCTTGCAAAATTTTGCAAAAATGAATTCATTTTCCTGCAGAAAAAAAAAAAGTTATAAACATTTTATTGTGGGAAAACTTTGAGGAAAAAAATTATATACTGCACTACCACTGTTCACCTGTCACAATACAGCAGAAAAGCTGAAAGCTATTATCACTTTTTGGTCTGTCTTTTTAAGCCACTAAGACTAGGCAGCTTATCTTCTTTGACTCAGTGGCACATATTCATGTATCAATTTTTTTTCTACTTTGTAATCACATTTGAAATCAAAACCAATTTCAACCTTTCCTGGGAAATGGAAGTTCCAAGTGTCACCCCATACAGATGCCAGTCAAGTATGCCTGCCCAAACTTGTGTCCACCAGCTTTCTGGACTGTCACTGGAGAGGAAGACCAGCCTTGTTCCCACTCACCACCAGCCAGTCATGACCTCTTTCAGGAATACCTTAGAATAATTTACATTAAAAGAGATCTCTAAGATCATTGAGTCCAGCTGTAAACCCAGCCCTGCCAACTCCACTACTGAACCGTGTCCCTAAGCACCACATCTACACATCTTTTAAACACCTCCAAGGATGGTGACTCAACCACTTCCCTGGGCAGCCCATTCCAAAGCTTGATAATGTTTTTGATGAAGAAATTATTTCTAATTTTCAAACTTAACCATTTTGGTGCATCTTGAGATCATTTCTTCTTGTCTCTTTACTTGTTCCTTGAGAGAATAGACCAACCCAACCTGGCTACAGCCTCCTTTCAGGCAGTTGCAGAGAGCAGTGTAGTCTCCCCTGAGCCTCCTTTTGTCCAGACTAAACACCCCCATTCCCTCAGCTGCTCCTCGTATCACCTCTGCTCCAGACCCTCTCCCAGCTCTGTTGTTTTTCTCTGGAAACACTGCGGCCCCTCCACGTCTTTCTTGAAGTGAGGAGCCAAAACCTGAGCACAGGATTCAAGGTGCAGCTTTACAGTACCAAGTACAGGGGGACAATCTCAACTCAGGTCCTGGTGACACTACTGCTGACACAGACCAGGTGCCACTGGCCTTCTTGGCCACCTGGGCACACACTGCCTCACGTTCAGCCACTGTTGACCAACACCTCCAGGTCCTTTTCTGCTGGGCAGCTTTCCAGCCACTCTGCCCTCAGCTTGGAGCACTCCAGGGGGTTTTTGTGACCTGAGAGCAGGACCTGGCACTTGAACATGTTGACCCTCATACAAATGGCCTTTGGCCCTTTGATCCAGCCTGTCCAGATCCCTCTGTAGATCCTTCCTGGCCTCCAGAAAATCCCACTAGCTTGGTGTCATCCGTGAACTGAGAGTGATCTCATTCCTCCCTTCCATTTGGGAGCTATTACCCTGGGTAATAATTGCAAAACTTGTGTCCTCCAGTCCCTTGGGCCACCACTGGAGAGGATGAGCAACCTGGTTCCCCCTCTATCAGCCAACCATAACCTCCTCTGGGACAAGTAAGGTGGTAAATCCCTTGTGTCAGAGTTATAGTTAGAGACATCTGCTAGAAAGGTCTGTGATGGCAAGCAGAGGTTAAGGGCAAGATTATCAGGGAAAAGGTAAGAAAGAGAGGACAGAAATAAATTTGATCTTCAGTGAATTTCGGAGGGCATCTGCCTCAGACAAGATCATACTTCAAAAAGCCACTGTCAGAACACAGAGCAAAGTGCTGAGGACCAGGGGATGAGATGCACAACATCAGGGCTCACTTCATTTGTCTGGAGGCTAGTGAGAAGTAAAAGTGACATTTTTATCTAGAAACTGCTTTTCTTTACACCGTGCCTTGCTGATACTGAATTACAATAACTCAACACTGACCAGAACAGGAATAGTCTTGCCTCACAGATGTGTCAAAAAAAAGTTTAATGCTTCTAGTGGTCCTAGAAAGATAGATATATATTAAAAAACCCCAACAAACAACACACACACAAACATATATAAAGTTTTAAAAGTTTGGGTACAGAAAACAGAGCAAACTGTCTCACAAAGTCAGATCTGAGATGAGCACATAAGCCTGGGAGGGGGTAATCTCTAGAGATGTGTGCGTACTCACATTACAACTAAAAAGAGTACAGCTGCTCTTTGTTCTTATTGAAGGATGAAGAAAGTGTATTTATGGATAGATGTAATTAATGTAACTCCAGCTGTTTAAAAGGAAACTTGGAGTTCTCTTGCACATCCTGAGTATGTTATTCCTTATGAAGCAGCTGAACCTGGATGTCCTTATGCACAAGAGAGCCAATGGTTAGTGCACTTAAAGTCAGCCAGACAAATGTGAATTAAGGTCACCTAAACTCTGAATAGGAGCTTCTGTCCTGGCTTCTAGTCACAGTTAAGAAATTCAATTCCATTTCATACCTTTCTACACTTTGATTTGTCTCCTAATCTCCTCGTATCCTGTGGTCAGTGTGGGGACAGGAAGAGGTCATTATCCTCAGCAAGTGAAATGCCATTGAATCACAGTCACCTTTATGCTATCAGGAGAAATTTAGAAATGCCCAATGATCCACATGGAACCAGCTCTGGATTTATCCTCACACATGCAAATGGTGACTCTTGCTCACTTCACTTGTTTACAAACAGCTTTTGTGTCCAGCCAGCTCTAAACACTGGAGTTTTTCTCATCACCTGCTACCTGTTTATAGTAGTATAAATGCATTATGCATGCATTAGATCTCGAAATGAATCTGAACTCTCACAATCTTTCACACAGCAAATGTGTCTCCCCTTAACCCTGCTGCACAGATATTTTCTTGAGTTCATTTCCTTCTCTCCCTGTTCTGCCTGCATTGAGCAAAATAAAGTAAAACAGCTCTATGAACAACAAAATTATAGCAGAGAAAAATGAATTTGTAACAGCCTTCAGATGGTTTTGCCCAAGAAAAGATATCTATTTCCTTAGCATTAGAGGACTGCAGCCAGACCAGTAAAGGGGTGGCATTACTTTTATTCCCAATTCAGCTCAGCATGAGGTAGGGGAATAAGGTGCCTATTCCTACATTTGACTAATGGCAGATAAAGCCCAGCACAGCTTTGATTACAGACATGTAGTACAGATACTGTGAGACAATTGGAGCATCTAACAGTCAAAGACAGGGATATAGGATCAGAGTCCAAACGTAAAAAGCTGGAAAGATGATGAAGTGTGGCAGGTGAATATGTTCATTATTGACATTTCAACAAGCACACCTTGCCCAAGGCCCTTTTTCTGTGAGAGAGGTGTGCTTTATGGTGGGCTGGAAGCACACATTAGCTGCTTTATATTTCCCACTCCAAAGTCTATTTCAGGTGATCATACACTTTGCAAAACCTTAACCTCGTGAACACAGGTTACATTCTGCTTTGGCTTATTTTTTTTACATAACCAATAAAAATCTGGAAAAGCTGATCAACGCATTGAAATTACCAAGTAAGAAAATATACTAAAAAAATTATTTAAAAAAAAATTTAAAACCAAATGAAACAAACAAAAACCCCAAGAGAATTTTTCTTTTGGACATAGCAGATTTTTGCCATTTCATTTAGAAAATTCTGGGACCAAAACGGCAGTTTTGCTGAAATTGCAGTGTTACCTGGCAGCAGAGGTGGAGGCTGCTGCAAATGAGTGTATCTAGAAACAGAAGGGAAAATAAGAGAAAAGAATGTGGCACACAGAAGGCCAGAACAGCTTTGACCTTGTTAATTCACAGCAAGCAATTGGATCAAGCCTTCATGAAGGCAAAGGTACTGAAACAGGTGACTAAAAGCAGCCTTTCCATTGGAGAATCACAAGCCTTGTTTGATAATATGCATAATAAGGGAATAATCACAAGCTTTGTTTGATAATATGCATAATATGATAATAAGTGAAGATTAAACTAGTGATGAGATTATAATCAAGACTGAAAAAAACCCTTTCAAGATAGAATGAGACTTTTGAGAGTAATATGCGACAAGATATATGAGAACTCAAAAAAAGGGGGAAAGGCACTTTTGAGGTTTTGAAAACATAATTGTGACTATTGCATCAATTGTGTTGTTTGGAGAGTTTAGGGACTCTTTAATTGGAGGCAAAAGTTGCAATGGAGAGACAAAATCAAGAATAAGATTGCAGAAAATATTCTGACTTCAGTTTGGAAAAGGCAAGTACACCATAAGTGGAGAATATAATTTGCAGATTGAAATCTCTGAAGGAAAACAGGTTGGTTGGGTTCATCAAGGGAGCAACTGGAAGAAAATTAAAAGCTCAGAAGGGAATAGGACAACTGCAAAAAAATTTGAAAGAAGAATCATGACAAACTGCACAAAAACTGGAAGAAAACACAAATCAAATTTACACCTTGCCTTCTTAAAGAGCTGCTATATTTTGTAACAAGCACAGTAATTTGCAAAGTCCTGCCATAAAAACAGAATTTACACAAGTGGGTGTAAACTATACTACCTCTACAAGCAAGCCTAATTCTTTATTGGGAAGATTTAAACAATACCTACATGGAGTGGATTTTACCTCACACACCAGCTGATCCTTTATTAATTTGAATGGGGCACGCAGGTCAGGGTGATACCTGATTTGCAATGCAGAGTGTGAAGACAGAATCAGTAACAGCAATGCTCAGATCATACAGGAGACACATCACTCCTGAAGAGGTGGCACCTTAGGACAGTCACCTGCCTGGAGAGGTGGCACTGCCCAGAGACTTCTGGGAAGTGTACTACCCAAAAAGAAATCTTTGATTTTGAATGAAACCTTCACTTTTTAAATTAAGAAAGCCCAGCTTGGTAAGGAAGGTGGAAGAAGCAATATTTATACACAAGCAGCTCCTGTCCATGGCCTCTGCTCCTCCTGGAGGTTCTTGTTTCCAGCCTGCATGAGCAAACACTGTCCAGTGCCCTCTGCTCTCTAGGGAGTTTTCCCATGCATTTCTGAGGCCTAACCAAACTCATCACAGTCCCAGCTCATGTTGCAAACTCACCAAGTCCAGCTGCATCCTCAGTAATGCCACAGCCTCTCTATCCATTAATTCCCTGGGTTGCACCCAATGGAAAGGAGAGGAAAGTGTCCAGGGAGTGGGAAAAATATTCAGGCAATCTAAGTGGATCATAAACATGCATGTGAAAACCAAGAGAACAAACCCTTCTGTCATGAGAACATAAAGTTGGGATAGAACAAAATCTTTAGAAGATGAGGTTTGCAATTCCTTTGTCAGAAGGTCCCTCTGAGGCACAGCAAACTGGGAGAGCACAGATCAGAAGAGGACTGCAGGGAAATAGGAAAAGAGAAAGGAAAAAAATAAAAGAGAGGTAAGGGCGAGGGAGAAATTACTAAATATGGAAATTACAAAAGTATACTCAAAATACCCTGGATGTAGAGAAATGTCATACACAGAACAATACTGACTAATACGGTCTGAGTAATGTTGTAAAGAAAAGGCCATTTAAAAAGCCTGAATAGACAAATAGAAGCAGCACAGAATGGCAGCTCAAAAAACTTTAGATATATTATCCAAAACTGATATCAATTCATTTGGCTGTGCTGAGGAAAAGAAAAAAACAAACTAGATCATCATATCTTTTTACTAAAGATATATTAAAGAATTTAATTAAAGAATTAAAGAACATTATTATAGAATATAAACCCAAACATGACATCTCACATGTAAAATATTTTTTTGTGAGCCACAGCATACCATCTGCAGCAGTAATGGCTCACAGGCCACAAATGCCATGGCTCTGTTTTGAAAAAAATGTTTTATTTAAAAATAGCATTATTTCAGCTCTAGGATAGTTATATTTTATTGCTGCTATAAAAATAAACTCTTAAAAGGACACTTAAAAGAGATGAAGAACCAGACCTGGAACAGAGCATTACCCTCTGAACAGGACTGCCACCTGCAGAGAACACTTATGCCCAGACCATCATGTTATTTTAGGTGCTGGTGCTAAAAGGTGGAGCCTTTTCACCAAAAAATGTGAAGCAGAAAATGTATCATGATCTTGGATATCATGAATGTAATGGGTCTGCAGGATGCTGGACTAATGTATTACATCAGAGGACAATAGCCTCTTGTGAAGTTTCCTCCCTCCCACAAGGTAATTACTAATGGAAGACAGATCCACAGTTTCCACAACAAAAGGAAGATGAAAAAAAGTCTGGACTCTTGATATCAAAACCAAAACCAATAGAAGTGAGAGATAAAGCAAGAGAAAGCTCAAGGCTGAGCAAAGCAGAGCCAAAACTCATGAAGAGCTTCAGACATCCACAGGACAGAGATGGTCAGCTCAGAGACTGGTTGAAGCCTGGTGATGCCTCATTAGAAATCTCTAATTTGCCTCTGAGTAGGAATGAGGTGTTGGGGTAATTGGTCCTTTAGGAAGGTTGAGATAAAATACAATGTATTCCTCCCATGTGTGTGAGTTGAAAGCAGTGGTCAAGGGAGCCAGCACTGATAGCAGTGACTTCAACAGCACACAAAGATCCCCTGTTCTTCTTTCCTAAAAAGCCAGTTTTTCTGATGTGATTGCATCAAAGAATCATTACAGTTCTATGCCCCAGCCCCAAACTCTTCTTAGTTCTGTCTTAAACCCACTTCCCCTCCATGGTTTGAGCCTCTGGTTTTTCAAATCTCCTCATTCCTCTGTTTTCCACAAACATCTGGGACACTTTTAGGCCACATGTTCCATTTTCTTCAAGACTGTAGGGGAGATGGGGACACACTAATTCTGTGGATTAACTTGGCAGGGCTTATACACTGAATTTAAAGTGTTTGGTTGATGCAATGGCCAGTTCAGATCCTAATGATGTTATATGTTGTGTTTTCAAGTTTTTGGGTCTGTTGAAAATATATCTAAAAATCCACTGTGTTCTAACTTAGAAATAGAAAGGAATATTTAGATTATAAAGTTAGTAAATACATGATGAAACAAAGGCCACATACCCAGCCTCTTTCTGCAATTTTTCTAGGTGTTTCAAATCCATAATGCCATACTGAGCCTGCTTTTCCCATGTTCATTCAGAGCAAAGGGTAAAACTGTTTTAATCCTCAGCTGTGACAGGAGGTGCACGGAGCCATACCCTGAGCATGCACAATGCACCAAGGGCCCTGAGAAATAATGACCTATATTAAAAGCTATTGAATCTCTCTGCCACCAAAAATGAGAGTGATAGCTGAAGTCTTTGGGCATTAGTGAGCAAATATTTCCTTTAGAGTTGGCATAACATTTGACTCCTACCATGATAGTAAAACACTCAGAAAATGGGTGGTGCTGCACTCAGGAGTTTTGTGGGTCTGGCAGAAGGAGCCTCACACTGAGCATTCTGAACTGAAGGGCCCAGGGTTAAGTGACCTCTGTGCATGGGAACCCCAGGAAGTGCAGGGGTCTGCAATCACATCATTAAAGATGACATGTTGATATGAAGAGATCAAGCTGGAGCGACACAATTTTATCTTATCTCGTAATTTGGGAGTACTGAAATTTGCCACCATTGCAGGCTTCTTTCAATACTTATGAAAGGGACTTTCACAGAGGTTTTGACAAATGTCACAAGGAACACTTCTGAATTTCTGTTTCTGAGGTGGCAGGTCTCATTTGTCAAAGCTGATGGCAAATATCTGCCTCTTTGTCCTAAGAGTGTCCCGGGAGCAGGGACATGGCAGCAGCAGAGAAGCTGCAAGAGCTCTCTGAGGTGCTAAGAAACTGTCCTGGGAGCTTTGCAGTAACAGCTCCAGGGGCTGTGTGGGGACATCAGGTGTGTTGAAAAGAAGAATATTGCTCCTGCAAATGGAAGGGGAAGGAGGAACAGATGTCATGTCCTCAGCCTGTTCAGCTACTGCCAGGAAAGAAAATCAAGAGTTAAGTCTAACTTCCACTTAAACTTATCACAGAGGGGAAGATTTGGCATTTTATGTGGTTTTCTAAGGTTATAATAGAGCCATTTAATTGATATTTTTAATTTACTGATATATAATTGAAAATGGATTAAGAAATATTATTCACCTGTAACCTGACCACATCAGTTAAGTGATTTCAGCTTTGGCTAGATTTTGGATTGCCTTAAAAACATAAGAGCCCCAAGAATTAGCCACACAGTCACAAGGGATCACTAAATATCAGTTTAGTGAGCTGAGAAACAATTTTTGTCTCAATGGAGATTAATCTGAGTAAGAAATCTTTATGGACAAATGAGAGCGAGCAGACCTCTGATACACAGGCTCAAGTATCAGCTGAGAAAGGGTTAAGAGTATAAAACAGGAGGTTACAATGGAGTAAAGCAAAATAAAGGTGCCTGATAAGTCAAAGCAGCAGCTTTTCTGTGCATGTGCATACCAAAGATTGGAATCTCCATGGCTTTGAAATTTGTTTCTGCCTGTGATAAGGTAGGTGCAACATACAGAGCTGGCAGTAGTTTACAACCCCTCTGGAAGGGTGTGAGAGATGAGTGTAAATGATTACCAGGAACCAGGGTGTGGTGAGAGATGCATCAATGTGCTTCCAACACTAGAAATAGCTCTTTTTTCTTGGTATTTACTATCTTCCCAGAGGGACACAACTCACTCATTTCTAGTCCTAGGGAAAAAAAAACCCACACATTTTAAAGTTATGATATTATTATGTATCAAAAAGCTATTTTGCATCATTTATTATTTATCTGCTGAGGTTTTGAGAGCACTTGAGTTTCATCTATGCATGCAAAAAAGATAAAACCCAGCCTCAAGGAATTTATTAGCTAAAATATTTGCTATAACTAAACTCAAGTCAGATTTACTTAACAGATTTCAAAATAGATTTAAATAGTGCAAACCTTTCTGCAGACAATGTAAACTTAGCTTAGATGTTACTTACAGAAATTTAATATCCATAATTAGTGAATGGAATCAAGTAAACTGAAGTGAGCCTCTCAAGTTTAAGATGTTTATTTTGTGGGTTGTGTGTCTGGAATGCATAAGTGAATTGCAAACAAAACTTTTCAAACGCATTATTTATCTAAAAAATTCACTTTTAAAAAAGTGATCTTTTATGTCTAGAAAACTTCTCGTAAAACATAAACCAGCTTTTACCAATCGTTCTGCTGCCTGACTTTATACTTAGCAGCAGCTGCCTAGGTTTTTATAAGGTGTTAATAAATCTGCCCATACTATTTTTAAATAATTTGTCAGAGAAATGCTTTCTCGTTCCTGCCATGAAGACTGAATCTGTCTGGGAAGTACTTGGCTGCTATACAGATGGGTCCTGTAGAAAACCCCTTGATAAAGATAGCTGATTGTGTTGTAACCAAAAATAGTTTCTGCCTGTATTAAGGACACACACTGCATGGAAAATCTGACAGTGAAGAGGTGCTTAACACCTGTGCTTGGTGCTAATCAGAGCCAAGCCAAAAGCAGCTTGGAGCCTGACAGCCTCTCTGCCCCTTCTTCCCCTTCCTCATGTACAAATTTAGGTATAGCTGAATTTCTGTGGGCAAGGGGAGGGGCTAGACAGCTCCCACAAAATCCCTTCAGGCCCTGATTTCTATTGCTCTGCACTGAGAAGCTGAACTTTCTTAAATAGGAGCAGAGATGGGGAGAGACTGGGAGAGTAGCCAAGAAAGCAGAGCACCAAGGATGGGCAATTGCAGAAGCAACAAGGAGGTGCAACTCAGTGCAGTGACAACCTCTGCTGCCATGGGGACAAACTCTGGCCAATACAGCTGAAAATCAGCTCTGCTCCTTGAAATGGGCCCATGAGATTCAGGAATCTTTCTCCAAAGTCACTGCTGCTCTCTGTGGTAGCCCAAAAAAATTTAAAGTAGTGGTGCTTTGCTTTGGTAGATCTTAGTAGATCTTCTGCATGCATTTTTTGCTGAGGAATTTGAGTCAAAGGACTACATCACATCAAAGTGGGAGAGTCTGGCAGTGGGGGAAAATACATTAGAACATAGACCTGTGAACAAGCATACCTGCATTTAGTCTAACCTCAGTCTGCCTCTTGAGGCAGAGGTTTGCAGTCCTAGGTAAGAGACTGTAAAAGCAGTTTAATACAGGTCACTCCATTAGACAACCAACAAAGGGCTTAGTTGAAAATTATACCATTAAAAACCCACCATTATCAAATAGAGTATCTGCAAGTTAGAATTAAAAATGCAAAAAGGGATGATAAATGTATAATTTATCAATGCAGGGTTCGGAAAGGCCTTACAGAGACATATTCTTCACCTTCTTTCTTTCAGTGTTTCTGTGAGTGCTCCTGTCCATCCGCAATAGCAGGCAGCCACTGCCGTGGGACCGGGGCCTCCCCTGCCCAGAGCCAGCCCAGCCACGGGGCTGCACAGTCTCACTCACACTTCCTGCTCTTCTCAGAACCTTCCACCTCGAGTGAAGAATCCAAATTCAACTTGCACTGCTCGTGCTGCAAATATCCCCTGGGCACGCTTGGCAGGATGCTCTTCTCAGAGGTGAGGGAAGTGGGTTCAGGTGGCCCAGGGTGGCTGTGAGCCACAGCCCATTGATCTCGTGTGAATTACGTGGGAGAGAGGCAGCTCAATAGCCAAGCCCTGTGCAAACCACAGTGACACAGTCCTGTGTGTGTTCATAGCATGTTTTATCTATTTATCTCAAAAACTTTGTTTACAGCAGTGCAAGTGGATATCACTCTCACTCCCAGCTTCACCAAGGAGCCAGTGAAGGCTTCAGTGCATTTATGGACTGAACTGCAATTTACACAGGTGCAAAAAATGTCATCCTTGGCATCAATGGCTTCCTACTGAAAAAGGAATATTGCAGCTAGCATGAGCATCCAACAGACATACAGCAATGGCCAAACAAATGAGCATCTTCCCTGGGCTCGCACTATCTGCCTCTGCATTTTTCATACTCCGGGCCTGATCTTGCTTCTATTAAGAAAGATGGAAACACTCCAAATTCTTTTGGTGGGAGCAAATGCCTGCCTCTATACACTCCAGACTCCTGGGGTGTATATATTGTAGAATGTACTCAAGCTACGTGTCTGTATGTCTTTCTTAGGCAGTTTCAGTTTTTATAAACCTCTGGAGTTTGCAGCTTTTTCCGCTGTGACAATGACAAGTCTCACTCCAACTGGTACGTTCCCAGGGAAAGTTCTTATTCCAAAGAAATGTTATTTCCCAATGAAAATCTGTTCTGCTGAAAAAAAAATTTCACTAGTTATGTCTTTTGGGATAATTGAAAGGCTCATCTTGCTTTCAGATGCCCTACACACTCAGGAAACACTGGATCAAGACGTCTGATACTGTGGTGATTACAGGCTTCTTCAGCCCATCTTCTGCAAGAGTTAAAATGCACCATTGTGGTCCCCATTCCAGATGGAGAGGGATGACAAACTGTGCCTGGTCATTTGTTCCCGCTCATCCTGCACAGACAGTAGAAGTTGAGGCTTCCAGATCCTTTTTGGTTTGATTTTTGGGATGGAAGGAACTTTTAGAAGGTCTTCTAACACATAGTACTCAGCCCTGCAAATGTTGTCAGGATAAAAAGCAAGCACCTGGAAAGAGCCTTCAAAGTTAAATAAGAAATTCAACCGTCTTCTTCTAGATTTGCGCATATTCTTGATTTTGGCTTCTTCTGCTCATGCTACACACTCCTCCATGCATTTCCCACTTTTGGATAATAATATAGAGCATATGTTCCCCATTTAATTCTTCCTTGATTCCTGTTGGCATCACGTCTGTAATGCAAAGTAGAAGGAAAGCAGATGATTTGAGAGAAAATACTTGTTTGCAAAACAAACTTTTATTTATGTTTGTATGTGAAAACAGTCAAAACCCTTATATTCTATTTCGAGATAGACATGTCTGCAGGAAGAATATCCTTCCTGACCATTGGAGTTATGAAGCAAGGGTCATGTTTCCATGAAGTTTATATAATAAAAATGAAGTAGAAGAGCATGTTTTAAAGTGTGTTTCCATTCTTTAAACTACCTGTGTGTTTCATGTGTATAGAACAAATTGGTATCTGCAATGATGCTGGAATCTTAAAAATAGAATAAAAACATTCTTTCAAATAAATTACCTTGTCCATAACTGCAAAGTGTTAGTGAGCTAATAGTTCCATTTCAGTTACTGATGTGCAAAATTCTGATTGGCATCTGAAGTCTCCAGGGAATACGCCTGCCTGGGGACCTTCAAAGTGGGAGGACCAAGAACCCAGGGAGAGAGCAATGTGTACTAAGTAACCACTTGTAAATCTCACTCAGTAGAAAGACATTTTGGGGGCACACCTATGCCAAAATTGAGTGAAGTAGATATTAAAAGACCACACATCTGGGAACCAGCAAAACAAAAAAAAGACCCACAACCACCCTCACCAAGCACAAAGAATTTAGAGTAGCTTTGCTATTCTTTTTCTCAGTGGCTACAAGAATACATCATTGAAGTCAACACTGATGATTAGAAGGTTTTGCTGTATCCTTTATTGGAAGCTGATACTGACAAGATCTGGGATATTTTTAGAAGGAAATCCCGTCCCTGGAGTTGCAGGTGTTCTTTTACTTCCTACAATTTCACCAAAAATTACAACACCCTTTTGCATCAGGGTCAGAGAAGGGTTATCCTGGTAGAAATACAAACAAAGCACCAAACACACAGGCACCTTCCTTCCTTTGACTGAAAAACTCTGGAATTGCCACGGCTTTAGCTCCTGCAGAAAGCCAACGGGACTGATATCAGAGCTCTTTGTACAAGGCACGGGCAAGGGGGACATCTATGAATTAGTATCACTTCAACCTTCTCTGTTCTTTTGTCTTTACCAATATTTCCTGATGCCAAGCCAAGGGGGTGGTGGTGGTGGTGAAGAGGTGGGAAGTGGGGTCTTTTCAGGGGACTGAAGGGGACAGCAAGATCTTAATTCAGTTAACGATTGCAGGAAGTGGTTTGTCAGTTTGGAGGTAGCCCCTACTCGAAGCCAGGGCCCTTCTCAGAAATTAACGTGCAGTTCTCTAAAGATAGATTGCGCAAAACACCAGGGGGCCCTCGGGAACCTGCAGCCACAATTCCCCAGACAGGGAGCTCCAGAGAAGCGGTGAAATGCCCCCCTTCCTGCAGCTGCTCTGTGGACTAAACCAACACTCACTGGAGCGGCTCTCTTATGCAAGTTCTCAGGTTTCATATCCGCAGTGACCAAGTTTTGTTAAAAATACGACAGCTGCTCCTGTCATTTTCTTTCCACGTAATTTTAACCGTTGCCTCAAACTGCACATGCATTTTCTGCCTTTCAGCAATGGCAAAGAAGGTTTGCATTGAGCAAAGGACTTACCAGAAGCTGCCAGCTTTGGCACTGAAGGAAAGGGTCCCCTTGGCACACCTCATGGGTTGCATAAAAGACTTCAAAACTACAGAGAGTAAGGGATATCCAAGGTGATGTTCAGAGCGTTCTATTCAAGCCATGTGACAAAGTAGGAGATGGTTGAGTGTAATTGCAACAAAACAGGAAATTTATGGACTTCAAGGAGTAACTCCTTGAAGGAATTGCCTTGAGCAATAGTGAGGATCTGATCAATGTAACTATATATATATAGAGCATCAGGATGTCTCATCCACATTCCCAGGAGCCATACAATAATTCCTTTCACCAGAGGCTCTAACATGCCCTTGAGAACATTCTATTCACCCATAAAGAGTCACTTCAGATAATCCATCTGAATGACCACATTTTGCACTGCTGTAAATCTAGATTATCTGCACTGATGTCAACAGATTGATTCAGAATTTTGCATCCTTGCATCTGGAGAGCAGAACTTTTGCATTACTTTCAACACAAAGCTTCCTCAGTTAATTTATACTCCCTTTGATAACCAGAACTGGCACAACAGTGAAAGGACTGCTCCATAGAACCCAGTCTCCCACCCATGACAGAAGTAACTACTTCATGAGAAGACATCTTGGAGCAGGTTGATCCTGGTCCATAATTGCAGGCCACACATCATGCAACCCAACACTGTTATTGGGAGCATTACAATCCAGTTTCCATCCCAATTCTCATCTCAGCAAGAATATATCTGTCCTACACCCAGAGAGCAGGAGGCTGGCTGTCCCTTCCTCAGTAGTATCCTTTCTTGTTTGGTTTTTAAGTCTTTGGGATTTTTGTTTTCACCAATAATGCTTTAAATGGTAAACAGCAGAGAGAGATGGGCTTATTTTCAGGTGTTTTAGACAGAAGGTCACAAAGCATGGCAGTAGCCCTTCCTCACAGACCTCAAACCAGGGCTTGTTTGTGAGTAGTTGCTTAGTCTTACCTCCCATGGCAGCAGCCCTGTGAGCATTCCCCTCTTCCTTACACCTGCTGAGAATGGTGGAGAAACAGAGGCAGTTACCTACATGCTGCATACAGCAAAGAAATAGAGAATGTGCAGAAAAAGATATCAAAAAAGAGTACGACAAAACTCAATTCACTTTGGAGTGCATGCTCCAGAAAAAGTGATGATAATTAAGCCAGGGTTCAACTGCTTTACTAAAACAGCTTTTCTCCGTGGGAAACAGATATCACCATGCCCTCTCCTGGTCTCTGACACCTCTACAGCTCATCTGCAAAGGTTGCTCATTTCATATCTCTCTTCCTGAAATATTTACCCTTAGCTTTAAGTTCCCCCCTCATTTGAGGCTGCTTTGCCTCTGCTTATTTCCTTGTCAGCCAGTCACACTGGCAAAGAAACCTTTAGGGATCTGCAGAAGACAACTGCTCTGGTGCAAAAAGCTGGAAGAGGAGATTAACCTCTCAGTTGCTTCCCAACACCAGGTACCTCTTGTGTCAGAACTGGTCTCCCCTGCTGCATCTCCTGGCACAGGAGCTTGTTCCAGCCTGGGGAAAGAAGGTGGCTGGAAATGGTGCTGGCATACACAGGACCCCAAGCACAAAGGCTGTTTGTTTGTTTGTTTGTTTGTTTGTTTGTTTGTTTGTTTGTTGTAGCAGCACATCACACTGGCACTGTGATCCCTTCCTTGAATGTTGCTCAGACTCTACACACGTGAGTAAGCACCCCACAGACTCACCCAACACAGCACATGATGCAGCTGGCAGATGAGACCTTGAATCATTTGTTACCAAAGCCTCCCCATGTACCTCCTGCATACTTTTAATTGAAAACATTAACTTTCAGGAGAACTCATGAGATGGTCATGTGCTGTCCCACAGGGAGCAGGAGTCTGCTCCCCAGAGAATGAATGAGGCTCACAAATGAGTAGGCTCTGTCTTCCAGCTTGCAGTTTCTCAGTCATGGCTCATTCTTGTGCTCCTCGTTTACGCTGAATTCCCACACTGGGCCCTCTTGTGTAATTTAGACTGAGATTTTCTCCCTTTTCCCTCCCTCCCATCCGCCCCCCTCATCCTCTGTACAACAGAACTGGCCACACAGCAACAGAGGAAATTAACAACATCTGGTGAGATTGATTCCTCGTTCTTGTAAGCAGTGTAAGCTAACAGCTGTGTCAGGCATTTCATCCAGCTCTGGAGTAGAAGAGAAATCAATCACACATTCCCCTTTACCACACCTCCTCATTCTGGCGCCCGCGCTGCTCCTGCAAGATAATTGCCTGGTTCACTTTCCTGAAAATATACTGGAATCCCACCCTTTGTACAGAGGACATTCCTCAATGCAAATGTAATCGTTCTTTTAAAATACAGGAGATTTAAAGGAAAAAGGAAAAATAGACCAGAGCACTTGAGAACATGCGCACCTTAAAAAAAGGAGCTTTTTGGATTTCATAAAACCATGTGTCAGCTTACATGTGAGTTTTAAAAAACAGCCTTATACTGTGCCTTTAGATGCCTAAACATTATTGTATCCCATGGCTCTTGGTAGTACCTAGGCACTTAGGAAAGCTGCTTTTAGGCACAGACATGAGTTGTGCTGGTATGCCCAATGATACCATAGCGGCGTCATATCTTGTTGGATTGAAACCTTGCTGCAGACCATTCTGGAAATCAGAGCATGGGGACAGAAGAGATCCAAAGCAGTAGCAGCCATGAGAAGTAGACATAGCAAGAGAAAGCAATTTTCTTGTAACTTATGGGCCCTGAGCCAGCTTTAGAGTTAAGGCTTAATCTCTTCTTTTGAGTGTTTCAGCTGACACTACCAAGAAGCCACCAACTATTTCCAATTGCCTGGGCAGCTTCTTGATGGGGACATTGGACCACTAAGAATTCATCAAAGATCCCCCCAAAAGCCTTCAGTAATAATTACTGCCCAACTAGCTCATTCATGACCACAAAAAGCACAGCACAGCTCAGGAAGAAGGATTCAAAGGTAGTGTTCAAGAGAATCTGGAACAGCTGAGCATTGGGCAGCTCGCCAAGTTTGTCTCACAGCTGCACATGCTGATGGTCTCACAGATAAGGCAGCTGCAAGGAGCACAAGAAGGGAGCATCTTCATCTGTCCCTTGGGGTGCTGTTCACAGCCATGCTGGCTTTTACTGCATTTCACTGGGATTCTGGCAAAAAGTATGGCCACAGAACTCTAGAAAAGGCAGTTAATTTATCATCAGTCTGGACAGGTGTTTGGTCCTTAATCATAGCCAAAACTTGCACCACTCTGGCAGATTGTGCAGGCTGCACACTGGGCTTTTCTGCAGAGGTTTATCAGCCTGTGTTCTTGCTATCAAACTGCTTTCCTAGGAGCTCTTCAGTTTAGTGATACTCACCTCCAGGTTTCCAAAGACATTTCCTGAAAGCCTTGTAGGACTACTCATGACCGTGAATAAAGCATGATGCTGAGAAGGATGGCAATGGATGATATTGCATGTGGCACATTATCCTGCACAGTTTTACTTAAACTGGAAATGGCTAGCAAGACAGTAAAAACATTTCTGAGTTTTTTTAACCACAAGTACCTTCACAGGTGTCTCATGTCCTTAGGGAATTTTCCAGCACTGCTGCACTGGCAGTCACCCTGAAAATCTGGGCAGTATTGAGTACAAAATCCCTATGAAGTAAAAGGAAGGACAAGATGTATCTTCCTTGCTGTCAGCTATACACTCTTGTAAAAAAAGTTTTCTTCTCAAACCAGTGGGATTCACTACTATCAAGTGAAATGAAGAGTTTGGAAGCAGAGCGAAAAAACAACCTAAGAGAAAGTGGGAAGCAGCCAAAAAAACCCCATATGTAATCAAGGGAGGCAAGCTATAGTGCTAGGGGCTTGCTTGGGGTGGAAGATTTTCCAATAAGCAATGCAACAGAGCAGATTTATGATTTCACCATAAAGCTGCATGATACCATTTAATGAATTAAACATTCGCATACAGGTTCAGAGAAAATATTACTGACTGGGAGAGCATAAAAGCATTGGGACATTCTTCACATTTATTACTCATGAAAAGCTAAAGAAATAAAGCAATCACAATAGCAATGAAACATACTTTTCCACCCACATAGCATCTGATCAAATATTCACAGATGGAATTTATATGGTGGTTATGGCAGTTTTTTTTTTTTAAGCTGCAGTTGTAAGTCAGGTTCTGCTAAAATCCAAATATACATATATAGCTTAGGTATTTATAGGAGACCTATTACCATAATAATTGAGCACTTCATCCCTTTTAATGTATTTATCCTCACACCATCCT
Organism: Fringilla coelebs; assembly: GCF_963513975.1. Taxonomy (NCBI): domain Eukaryota; kingdom Metazoa; phylum Chordata; class Aves; order Passeriformes; family Fringillidae; genus Fringilla; species Fringilla coelebs. The sequence continues at coordinate 10,572,714 of NC_140028.1, read as the reverse complement.
TAGAAGGGAGAATGGGCTACCCCAGTGCTGAGATGGGAACTAAGGTATAAGGGAGGCTGTGAACAATAAAATGCCTTAGCTGCCTTCAGTTTGGATATTGTGATGCCTAGAAATTGGGCATTTGGCCACATCAGAGTGCTTTAAAAAGCCAGACCTGGATAGCTTCCTAACCTGTCAATAGGAAAGACTGCATGCCCCCTTGGATAGAACAAGGAGAATAATCTAAATAAAATTCTCTGGAACATTCGCATTTTGGAACACTGACAAAATGAAAGAGTCCTTCCACCCAGCAGAATTCAAGTAAAATGCAGTTGGTAAATATAGAGATTTAGAAAACAGGTGATTTTTTTTTAAACTACGTGGTCTTTGCAGGTCTTTGGGTCCTAAATTCTGCATAGGCAGTCTCTGTAAAAGCTGTCTACCAGGAGCAGCAAATGGAAGTCCCATCAAGTGGAAGGGGAAAAGTTCTGAGATTACAGTTTTGCTCTGTTGGCTTCAGTCCCACACCCTCACACCAGTGCCCTCATCACACCAGCACTCAGCTGCACAGGGAATGGCTTCCCTCAGTTATACCCAAGTGTTTTCCACTCTGATGTCCAACCTGAACAGGTCCCTAATGAAATACATTTATAGAAGTAGCAAGATTGATATTTCTGAGGTTATTGAGCAGGATCAAATAACTCCCTTTTGAAGCTTCCAAAACTCTGTTCTTGTTTGGACACAAGTCACTGGCATGAAAACATCTCTTGTAAGCATGTGTGATTATGAGAGTGGGTCAGGGAAGCCTTGCATACTGTGAGCTGCTTTCAAGAAGTATAATTGATCAAATAAATGAGGTTGTATATATTGTCTGAGACCCAGTATTTTTCCAATTCTTCTCAAATCCCCAACTCTTAAAGATGAGCTCAGAAATGCTCAGTCTCCAACATTTAAGAAAATATTCTTGCTTTGACTGTGGTAGAGTAATTTTTTTTTTTCACAGTAAATGGAATGGGGCTGTGCTTTGGAGGTGTTCTGGACACAGTGTTGATAGCACAGGGATCTTTTGTTACTGCTGAGCTGTGTTTATATAGACAAGGTCTTTTTTGCTCCTCACCCCACCCAACCAGCAAGGATGCTGAGGGTGCACAAGCAGTTGGGAGGGGTCTCAGACAGGACAGCTGACCCCAGCTGACCTAAGGGACATTCCACACCATATAGCATCCTATAGAGCATATAAACCTGGGGAAGAAGAAGGCAGGAACATTTGGAGTGATTTTGTCTTCCCTAGTCCCCATTGCAACTGATGGAGCCCTGCTTCCCTGGAGGTGCTGAACACCTGCCTGCCCATGGAAAGTAGTGAATCAACTCCTTGTTTTGCTTTCCTGGCAAGCACAGATATTTTTTTTGCCTTCAAAGTGCCATTATTTCAACCTGTGAGTTTTCCCCTTTTTCTCCTCTGATTTTTTCACCCATCCTACCAGGGGAGTGTGAGTGAGTGGCTCGGTGATGCTGAGTTGCTGGTTGGGATGAAACTGTGTCAGAAAGATATGCATGTTACCTAAATCCACTTTTACAAAAAAATTAAAGTAAATTTCCATGAACAACTAAGCTCCATCTAGTACCCAGTTACCAAATGGAAAGGAAGTTACAGAGCAAACTCCTCAGAGCACACAGGCATCTGAGCACAGGATTGAGTGCTGCATTCACTCCTCCCAAAACACACACAGGCATCTTCTTTGATACCTGATGGCCATGGAACACAGAGGAGGAAGCACATCACTACGTGCCACCAGCCGTGGCTGAACTCAGCAATAGGTGACAGCGGCCACCTCATCCCCCAGCTCGTCGCTTCTGCAGGACACTGAGACAGACACTGCCTGGCCTTCTCCAGCACCATGAGCCCAGCAGCAGCCTGGGCCTGGGGCTGCTTGCTCGTGGCAACCAGCAGGTTAAATAGGGATCTCCCTCAATGACCTGTCCTGCTTCCTAGAGACGGTGGCACTGCAGAGGGACAGTTGCACTGTGTGCGTTCCGCTTCCCAAACCACCCCCAACCATCTCCACTCTGGGTGATTTCAACAGAGCAGATGCAAATGGCCAGAGTCCAAAAGTGACTTCACATGGAACTCAGCTTCCAGGAAAAGGAAAGGAGCAACCTTTGGGAGAAGAAGGGAAGGAAGTACTGGGGAAGGCAATTAACTCCGCCATCTACGTTTCATCTTCCTGTTCTTATGAATCAATATCCTTAGGAAAAAATCCCTTTGGAACTTTGAACTATCCTACTAAAAACCTCCCACGTGTTATTTTTTCAGCAATGTGTCTCAGTACACAATTGGTGTCATCTTAGTTGTTATTTTAATCTTTATAAACATTTCATTTGAAATGGGCGAAGAAGAAAAACCTCAGGCTCTTTTTTTGGGGAGTGTTTCATTGTTTCTAGACTGAAGTTGCACTGTATAAAAATCACTTCAGCTGGGTTTTGTCATTACTAGAAATAAAATAATGACTTAATGATTTACTATCACATGGCATTCAGCACAAAAGCAGCATTATATTAAAACCAATACAGCACATATTAAATGGATTAAAATTGAACTAGATTTCTAATAGTAACTGTATGATGTGGTTACTTGAAATAGCTGAGGATTAGACTCAATGACCCAGGAGGTCTCTTCCAGAGTTACACTCCTAAAAACAATTGTTAATAGGAAATCATCATCAAAGGGGGCATTTTCTGTGCATCCTACAGAGATCTCTTTTTGTCAAAACTTTGGTTCAACATCTTTAGCCAGAATGGTGAAGTTTTCAGAGGACACAAACGCTTGGAAAACATTCAACAATAATGGGAATGGGCCAATAGCCCTCAAAGTGTAGTGGATACCATTATCCCCAACATTGTCCTCAAGTAAAAGACATTATTTCTACATCTAGGAGAGACACTCTAAGAGCATATTCAGAAGTAGATACTCAGATTCCTGTATACTATCCTTTAAAACAGAAGATACAATGCTTGGATATACAAAGAGCATGTTGAGCCAAATGGAATGTTGCTATTACTTCAGCACACAGTGCTGGTGAGTCCATTATTCAAATAACATGCAGAGTCCAAGGAGGAAGCTGAATTACTGGAAAGTGATCAGAAAAAGGCTACAGCAATGATTCTATGTCTGGAAATTCTGCCTTAAAACAAAAGATGTAAGAAGCTCAGCCTCTTTAACTTCTCTTAGAAAAAATTGTGAAGCAATGGAATCACAGTCTGTATTTGGGACTGGAAAATATTTCTGACAATAAAAAGTTTCTCAGTTTAGCAGACAAAAGACATGCAATGTCTGACCAGCTAGATTTTGAAATCACACAGGTGAGATAAAATATACATTTTTATAAATACCAATGATGAGTTCAGATAATCACTGAAATAACTTACCCAGGAAAGCAGTAGGTTTGCAAATCTCATGACATCTGAAAGGCCAGTTTGTCTTCCATAATGCCATGACCTGGCTGAAGGAAGCATTCACCTTGCTATGGGAATGATCTTCTTGCTGAGAAGAAAGCAGCGTAGGAGATCAAAGCCTCTTTACTGGTTTTAAAATCTGTGAAGAAAGATAATCTGCTCACTTTTATGAACCATCCCATACAGCTCTTGGTCATCATGTAGAATGTCTCAGGAATCTCTACATCCAAAAAAACCTTTTAGTTTGACTTCAGTGAATCACCTTTTAGGCCTTTATTCTTTCTAAACCTTTCTATTCTTTGAGTTCTGTTTTCATATCTCCTTTTAATCCAATGATTCTTACTTGCCTTCCCATAAAGTTGTCATTTCCTTCAGATGCTCAGACTGATGAAAGGGCCATACTGAAATAAAAACTAAATGAGGTGAAAATATATCCCATAAAAACCCCCATTAAGGACTTTACGGAGAGATTTCCTACTCCTCTGGCTCAGAGAGTCATATTTTATTCCTTCTAGGAAACAGAAAACCCTTAATCCCAGAAGAATGCAGCCAGAATCAAAGAGCAAGAAGAGGCATTAAGTTGCAAGAAGAGGAGGGGGGAAAGAAAGAAGAATTTTATAGTCAGCCCTTCAACACAATGTGAATGAATGGGCTATCACCAGAACTACTGCATGGATCACAGGCACCAAGCAGAGAAAAATATGATAAACTGGAAATCTACACAAAGTCCACGGTCAGATAGCACCGGGTTAACATCGTGCCATAGGCTGTTGAGTGCTTAATGAGCCAGACCCCGTTAGGAAAAATGTCTGTTGGGGGAAAGAACAGAGAGAGAAGAAAGGCGTGAAATGCTTGGGTATGGTTGTGATTAATTAAGAAATTGAGGGAAACGGTAAATTTGATAGCTTCTCATCCCTTACACAAGAAACTGATTCTTCTCCAGAGCCAAATATATTCTGTCCCCAGCCACCCCTCAGGTTATTGCTTCCTCTGCCTGGGTTGTTTCTTTGTTTGCTCCCAGTGTGTGCATGAGTGGGTGTTAATTCTTTTGTATTGCCATTTGGTCAGTGATCACACGAGATCAGAATCAGTGCAATATAACATCCTAGGTTATGGAAAGTAGTATTTTGTGAAAGGTAGCTGGTATAATTGTCTCATCCTTTTTTCAGTCTGCTTAAGCAGTTACACAGTTTCTAATTTCCAATTTTTTAATTTCCAATTTTTTAATCAGGGTATCCTATGTGTTTTGGTTTTTGTTGTTACATATTCATTAACATGGTATAAATAAACTTCTTTCACCTACACGCTTCTGATCGTTTCAATTTGGCAACAAAGGTTAAACCTGCTTCTGCATTTTAGTGAATCAACAGGGTATTAAATGATAGATACAGATTTTCTGGACATTTTCATATGTTTCTGGAACAAACTCTGCCAGAACTTCTAGCACCTTCTACTCAAACCATGTCATGGACTGAGAAATTCAATCACTGCTGGGGCTTCTATCATTTCAATTATTTTTCCCTGAAAAGGAGTTGTCACTATTTTTGCAATTTTTCTTGTCTTAATTGTTGTCAAATTGCTTCTAAGAGATGAACACATGGAATTCATCGAGCATACAACAAAACCCACATTCAATTAGATATTGACGATCTTGAGGGATAACAGCAATAAAATGTGGCCAAGAGGAAAAACAGCTCACGAGTTCTGGTCACCCAAGCGCTGTGGGCAGAGGGGAATGTTGCATAAGCAAAACAACAATGAGGCCAGGATAGGGAACCACATTGTCTTCTCCACACCCCACCACCACAGCACTGTTCCTGGAACCAGCCCTGCTGCTTGTGAGAAAGCCTCTTTGAAAATCAACCCCCCAATTTTTCAAATCACTTTTCGCCATGTGGGACAAAGATTCATCTTTGAGCCTGGCTAGTTCTTGACCATCAGTACGGTGTGTTTTCCCACTCACACCCACCACAGCAGTCAGAGGCCAGCAAAGTGAGATGTCATCTGCTGAGCAGTTCTTTAGGAAACCATGCATTTTGCCCATGATATGGACTGGTCCTGAGCAGATCACCAAATCATAACTTCTAGTGTACCCTTTCAGGGGTCCACCTTCAGCTGTTTGTCTAGTCTGAGTTGTTTGTCTGGACTCCATCCAGTCAAAGAAGAAGGATTCATCGTAGCATTCGCCCCAGCAGAGGTGTCCCAGGTTGACGCCCCTCTTGCTCTGTTGATGATATGTGCACCAAATGTGAGAAGGACATGATAGGTGGACTGAACCCCATCCATATTTCTGACTTCAGAAGGCACTTTTCAATGGAGGTGACAGCAATCCTGTTGGAATCAACTTTAATGACTTGGCTTGAACCCACGTAGCACAAGCTAAGGCCATGGAGAAAGATGCATATTGTCTGTGGGACCCATATCCTTCCCTGCCTTCAGTGGTTATTGAAGGGGTCTAAAGCTGCTAGGCTCCTAAATGGGACACTTCACTTGAATGGCTGCAATGTGGTGGCCTAAATCTCTGCTTTCCTGATGTTCTCTGCAGTTATTTCTTTGCAGCACTGGGACCTGTCATCTGTACAAATTCTACAGAACTCTTCCCCATCACAGCCCCAGCCCTTTTCCGGCTTTTGCAGAGATACATTCTCCCACCAAAAGCTGAAATAGCACAGGCAGCCATCAGGAGCATCACTCAAACTCACACCTTAAAGCTCCAAGTGTATTTTCTTCTTTATTCTCCTCCTTCTACTCACATTCAATCCCTTCCTCTCCTCTGGCCTTTTCTAAGTCTATACATAATGAACTTTCCATGCCACACTCGTTCCCACTCTCTCCTTTTCAATGCCTGTAGGAGTTTATATCAAAGATTTCAGCCCTGTTGTACTGTGCTCTGAGCCATAAGAGAGTCATAAGTCATAATCTGTGTAAAATACTCCCTTTTCCTAGAATTCACTCCTGCTTTCTGCATTTGTTTGCAGAGAATCTTCTTTGGAACAATATAAATAATTCCCCTTTTGACCATTCTGACCATTCTCTACCATGGTTGATAAAACCTACTAATTTCCTTTCTTCCCTTTCATGAGACACCACGCCTGGACCAAAGCAAGTTGCACTAAGAGGAAAGGTCTCTTTGAAACAGCTGACAACAACCCACACAGTACGTCTGCCATTATTAATTACTTGCCTTATCAACTCAGGAAGAGGATGACTTCATCCTCAGTGAGTTTTGGGTTACTAGTTTTGGTCTGGTTTGGGGAGGAAAGCATGGTCTAATTACAAGCAATGATAAGTTCCACCCAAAAATGTCTTTTTTCAGAAGTTTGTGACCAGACCTGGTCTTTGGGAGTTTTGCATGTGTCTATCATGGCTCCAGCGTTCATCTCCAAAATAAATTACTCATCTGAAGCTGTCATCTACCAGAAAACATTTTTTCATTTCCATATACTTTAGCACTGGTTGTACAGGATGAGGATATACTGTTCACTGACATTCTGATTTCACACATCCCTCCATTGTGCAGCCTGCATGGATCCAAGTCATAAAGCTGAAAGACTTTGGGGATATTTCCCTGAATGATGTGTGTGAGTGAAATCCATCTCCCTGCTGCAGACACATCTTTGGAACCAGCAATGCCTTCCCATCCTGTTCCCCAGAGGCAAACTATGGTCTCTCCACCATCCCACTCCACAAACCTGGGACATTGCCAAGGATATCTGCAGCCAAAGGAGGGGAATGCAGTTTCCTACCACAAGAAACAGAGCTGCCAGTGCAGATGTTTAATGTGTACTCTTCTCAGCAGATCTGTGCTAAATAGGGAAGCACTACCCAGTTCACATGGAAGAACTGATGTGAGCCTTCATCCACAAGTCAAACTACAACTGGTCTGAAAAGCAGGGGGGAATGTGGGCCAGGAGCAAATACGCTGGCACTGGACACAGCTTTGTGTTCCTCCAGTGCTAACATTGCTTACTGCTTACACCATACTGCATAACCCACTTCAAGGAGTGCCTTAAAACTAATGCTAAAGCATTGCAGAACAAGAATGATGTGGGGGATATAACTGAACCATGCACTGGAGCTGCTTCTCTCCCCAACCAGAGATACAAGACACCACCAGTGGTTTGCTCACACATTCAAGTTACCAGCAGCACCTTCTGCAGCAAGGTTAGGACACAAATTCCTGGGGTGTGCTCTACAATTCAGCATCTCCCTCTTTTTTAAAAGCAATCCCAGAGGTAAACATTGCTCACACTGTTTGCAGCACATATCCCTGTATTTAAATTCACTCACTGAGATGCATGACTGCTTTTTTTGGTCATACACTGTGTGTGTGAGTTCACGTGACACCTGTAACTTATAAAGGAACCTTTTCTAAGCTGCAGTGACATTCACCTGCTTGATGGGCTCAGACAACCTCTGTTCATTTATTCATACAAATCTCAGTTTGGGGCTCCAAATTTCTGGTCGCAGAATACAATTACTCACAAAAAAGCACATCAAGAAATCAGGAAGAGCCCAGCCTTATTTATAGCTTAGCAAATCACTTAGAAATTGAACCTTTTTCTTTTCAGGTGTCCGAATCATATGCTTTCATCTTTTCTACATATCCAGTCTCATGCCATGAGACAACTTTTCAGAGAGTATCAGCTAACATGTTAGGTTCATAAGGGTGTAGCTGAGATCAACATTGTTGGCCTCTGTACAGAGTTTGGACATTAAAAACAAGGAACAAATGTCATAAAGCACCCCAGCTAAATCCATTGAAGGTTCATTAATTAGATACTTTATAAACATTGAAGCAAGTTTTCTGAAGCATACAAAAATCTACGTATTAAGATCTGCTGTGAACAAAGGTTTTTTAGACATCCTTACAAATTGGGCTTGTGCAATCACCCTTTCTTGCAGAGCAGATACTTAATTCATATTCCAGTGCCTGCTCATGCTGAGGGACCAGCATTTCTTCTCATTATTTTTGTGTTGTTTTTCACCATGCATCAAGTTTTAGAGATTGATCTTTCACTATCACACCCCTCTAACCACCATTATATGCATAGAGAGTAGATCTAAAAGCATAGAAATTGTCCTTCTGCATAGAAATTTTCCTTCTGCCATCATTCCTCATCCTCTTCCCACCAGCACTGGATGCAAACCACGATGCAAATAATTAATATGCTTGCTTCCCTTTGGGTTGACTGATAAAATGGAATCAGACAAATGAATATTTGGTCCCCACTGATCTTTGAGTACTCTGTGTTATGACAGGGTGTGAGATGACATGTCATATAATGTATAGTGTCACACTCTCCCACTATTTGATGCCATTTAATGTAATGCATCCTGGCATGCCACGATGGGATGACACAAAATGAGAAAGAAGCCAAACTGGAAATACCAATTACCCACTCTTAACCCTGAGGCAATAGGGGGAAAATATGCCTATGTCTGGGTGACCCTTGCTCTGCTTATTGCCTAAGCCTCATCATCCAGGGAGTTTGTTTTGGGTACTCCTCGGTCCGAGGTCATTGCCAACCATTCCGATGGTCAAAGTGTCCGTAACCCTCCACTTCATCGGGAATCCAGGAGAAGAGCAGAGAAATCAACTGAAAAAAATTGTAAATTGCTGTTCCCACAGTGTCAAGTTGAGCTGATATTTTTTGTCTAATGAGCTGCAAAGCCACAGGGTATAAGGAATAAAGAAAAGGCAGGAGAGAGCGGGGAGAAGGGAAAGTGTGCTGGCAGGCAGGCTGAGTCAAAGCATGCTAGGACTGCACAGACAGACAGGGTTGAGGCTTGTGAGCTGCCTAGCAGAGTGGAAACAAGCAGGACGGAGGAATACCCCACCCTGTTCTGCTGCAGGCCAGTCCTGGAGAGGCTGCTCTCCCAGCCTACCCTGAGAAGCTCACTGTCATCTTTCTCTCCTTTGGAAATCACCTCTGACCTTCCAGTAACCTGCTCAGGATTTGCTGCCTAAACTGGTCGCCTCAAAAGTTCTAAATCAAATCATTGCTTCCTCTTTGACCCCTCAAGTTCTGAATGAGGGCACACTCTCACACCTGGGAATGCTGGCAGAGTGGAGGGAAACCAAACCACCCAGCAGAGAGGCAGGCATGACCCCATGGGATCCCGTGTTTCTCTGCTGCCCCAGAACGCCTGTGGGCATGAATTAAAGGGCCAAAATACTCCTGACTAGTGGCACAAACAGGTGACAGAGTGATGGTTTCATGATAGCTGAGTTTAATACCACAGACAAGGCAGTAGTCAACAAGGTTTCAGCAGTTTCCTTCTCACCTTCCAGCTTCACATCTTCTTTCACCCTCACTACACAGCTCTCAAAGCAACAATTTCCACCCACTTGCTCAGACCTCAAATTTCAAATTCATCATACCAGCAATGATTTCAAATCAAGGACACAGCTTCCACTGGATCTAAATCTGCTGCACCTTGTTTCATAAGTGTGTATGAGGCAGTGCTTTCCAAATACTCCTTTGCCAATCTCAGTGGCCAACCACTTCTCATTGCAAAAGTCTTTTTGCCCCCATAACTTTTTCCTGTAACCCTCCCAATAGAAGTGCAGCCCCACTGCCTGCTTCTTCAAGCATCAGTGTGAATACCTACATATCCCTCACCAACATTTGCTCATCATTTTCCCAAAAGCCATTATGATGGGTTGGCTAAAGACACTTGGTTCTTCAGATTTTTAAATGGGATTATAGGAAGGCAAGCATTTTGACAGGATACAAAACACTTCTCATACAAATCCTGTCCTCAACATGTTCTTTGTTGAAACTACTAAAATAAAATTTGTAGTTCTGAGCTTATTCATAATAGTCTTTAAAAAAAAACCCATACATCACAAAGCAAACAAATAAACAAAAAACTCCACAGCACAATTCAAACCAAAATTACACCTCCATGAATAATGTGATAAATATACATGCATTCTAAATATCTGCCAGAGGCTGCCTTGGTCTGTTCCCACTCAGGCTGGCAACCCTTTGCAAAAAAATTGATAGTGTATTTTCATGTATTTCTTCCATGATTTAAAAAAACATTATCGTAGCTATTGAAAAATATTTCAGCAATATTGTGAGAAAGATGGGGAAATGCTCCAGAGTACAATGGACACATCTTCTCATATCAATTAACAGTTATCAACTATGAATATGAAATGATGGATTATAGCTACACTGGACTTACATAAGGAAAAATTACATATTTTTCATAAAATTTGGAGATACCTCCAGTCTAAGCTGAAGGAAGTCTAGATTTATCAAAATAAGAAGTAGTTTTGTTGAGCTGTATAGTGTTGTTTATTTTTTCTAATTTATTTGAAGTTCTATTTAAACATAAGTTCCCTTTTTGAAAGAGAAAAAGCCCAGCCAGTCTCCAACAGAGCAGCAAAACTGAACAAATTGCAAAATCATACAGTGCAATTGTGAGAAGAAAAGTGCTAAAAGGATGCAATGAAATTCCAACCGATGGAATACTGAAAAAAACCAAACAAAATTAACTATCCAGACATCTGAAACTGTTGCACCAAATCAATATGGCAACTGCAGAGTTTAAGTGAGGTCTCTGTGTGAGGTCCTGAACAAATGACTGCGAGCAGGAATTTGGTCATGAAACACTCTAAGTTCAGAGACACAGAATAACCCCCATGAATGACGTGGCTCAAAGCTACAGGATTCTTCAGACCTGATGATGACAGAGGAGGGTTTTTTCAAACACCATGTATTCAACACCTGCTCAGCCCTTCAGACAGTCTTACACAGAATCAAAGTGCCTTTAGGACCTCAGTGGAGGCTAATAGAGAAATCAGGAAGAAGATCAGGCAGCCTTGAGATAATCAGCAAGATTCTCCTTCACCTCAGACAGAGTATGGAGTTGAGCTGGTTCTGCTGACCTCCAGTAAGCTGCATGCCTGCAGCAAGTGATAAATAACATTATTCAACACTGTCCCACTTCTGACTCCTCAGCCTGTAGCCCACCTGTGGAAAACACCAGCACAGCCCAGCAATCAGTGCTTTTCTGTCAAAGTTTGGGTGCATCTGTAGAAATGTGTCTATACTGACATATACACACATGAACAGCTCTCTATAAATAGAATATATTGGTGAAACAAGCCTCATCTACTTCCCAATGCATGTTTAATATATTTATGAGTATTTCTAGTTAGTTTTTCCTTTTGATTCCAGACCTGCCTGTGCTGTGATCCTCCTACAGTTAAAATAACACGCTGGTGTTCAAGACTTAGATTTCTCACTTTATAGACTATAAAAATACAGTTAAACCTTGAAGGACATGCACTACAAGAACAAGAATATAAAGTCAAAAATTATTGAGGAGCCTCTCAATTGCTTTAATTCCTTATTTTATTGCAGAAAAACTTTAGATGTTTGAGTCGTTCCAGTCTCAACAAATTGGTAACTGCAGGTAAGGAAAATGCTTAAACCATTTGGATAGTGACCAAAATCTCAGTCCTGTCAATGACTACACTTCTGTTGGTAGAGAACTGTTGGTGCTCTGTGAATCTAAAACTCTGCTATCCAAAGGTCAAGCATAAAAGCAAAGAAAAGGCACTGGCTGCTTAGTTGATAAACCTATGAGCATTATAATATCCTGGAAATTACTCTTACCAGCCTATTTTCCCCTGGAAAACCCTTTCCTCTGATTTCAGCACTTGATCAGAAAAGACTCATCAATATCCAGCACAAAAAGCTACAGTGGGCTCTGCAGAAGCACTTCCCACAGGGGTTACACTGAGCTTTGCTCACAGTGTGCTCTCAGTGGGAAGGAGATGCCAAATGTGGCCTCAGTGTCTGTGGCCAGAACAGCTCTTACCAGAGCACAGCACCTGTGCTTGTGCCAGCCCTGATGGGGGACTTCAGCAGAAGGGAATACACAAGCCAGAGTAGGAGACCCACAGTCCTGTCTAAAGATTTTTAACCAGTCTGAAGTTCTGTCTCATTAACCCACTATGTGCTTCCAGGTATTCTGTTGGTAGAACATTCCAGAAAGCCTTGGATTTATTTTCAATCAACTAATAATCCTCGTGGTTTAAATCGGGAATACCTGTAGAAGCTATTATGTCACCCATACACCAGATATTACAGCAGAAATGGTCTAAGGCCCTTGATCAGGAAAATCTTATCCCAAAGTTTTTGTTTCTTTCTAACTCAGTTCCTTAAATAAATCAGGCTTAGGATACTGATGGCTTCTGTCTGACAATCCTTCACCAACAGCTTGAAGACATGAATCCACATCAACTGAATGTGGCAAAGGAATAGCAGCCTCAGAGAGGCTGCATTCCTACAGGATACTGGTAACTGATGGGACAAGACTTGTTATTGACAGCAAGGCTGATGTGCAGAAATTTGTTTTAGATACCAAGAATCCATAGAAATGGTACCTCTCATGCTTGCCAATAGACAAACACATAAGAAACAAGATTTCTGAGGTTCTACTTCCCTCCCTCCATCAGGCAGTAGACTATACTTAGAAAGACCAAGAGTCAAACTCCTTGTGTTAACCCAAAGCAGAGCATCTCCCTTTACAACTAAATTTTATAAAAAGAGGAAAAGCAAGATCAAGATGCTAAGGCCCTCGTTCACAATGACAAGCAGCTGTTAAGACATGACTTTATGTGACACTTCAGCTCAGTCACAGCTGACTGAATTGTGCATCCTCTGGAAAAAGGTATTACTTGATATTCAATCAGTATTGGGTGCTAACCCATAAACTGAGCCATCACCTTCATGAGGTTTATATGGGTATAAATTTACTGTAGTTCCAAATGAACTCTTGAGCATTGTAGCTATCAGATTTAAAAATTCTACATGGAGCCCTAATACTTACTGTCAGACGGATTATTATTTCAGAACAGTAAACAACCAATCCTTATCTAGGTAATTATCACTGAAAGAACAAATGATGCAGTGCATGTTAAGAAATAGTAGACATAAAATATTATTATTCAAGGCAAGATTTCTGTAGGTAATCCCACCTGAATAATTAGCAGCACCATCTCTGTCCATTGAGTTTAACAGACAGGGGTATACATGGGTACATGTACCCCTCTCTGATCTTATTTTGCAAAACTGATGACTTGGTCAAGAAATGCAACTGATGAAAATTGAGGGACTCTGGAAAAAGTGATGGCACCAAGCCAAAAAGAACATTCAGTACTCTGTTAAGATTGCCTAATTACGATCTCCTAAGAGGATGATCTTCCTTACACTCAGAGAGTTTGGGGAACTCACTTACTTCAATATTCATTATGCAGACAAACCTGATTAAAGGTTTTGTGGCTTGATTGTTGTTTTTACTTTCACTGAAATCTTGGGAACCAGTCTGAGAAATGATGTTGTAATATACCAGGAAGAAATAAAAGAAGTAGGGAGTGCTTCTCTTTTCATCCCCTGCAAAGCAACTCACAAATTATATCACAGAGGATTGAACCCTGAAGTCCTGGGGACCTGTGGTCAGCCTTGGCAGGCATTTTCCCACCTTTCTGTACAGAGATTTTGACAGCATTTTGAGAAGTCAGAAAAAGTAATCTGCTTTTCAGCTGACATAAAATGTAATCAGAGTACTCCGGGAAAACCCCAGGAAAAGCAGCTGAAAGAAACCAAAGATCCAGCGGAGCAAAATCCAAACAGATCATCTGTGAGGTTTTCCTCACTTCAGTAGAGCACCCCCAGAAGAAAGATTTGTGAGAGAGTGAATGACTGGAAGCTTTCCTATGCAATGGACCTCCTGAAACAGGAAAAAGATAATTAGATAGGAGTAGAGGGATCCTCTAAAGCACACAGTGTTCAGGGGACAAAGGAGAAAAAATTCAGCAAAAAACATCTTTGTTTTAAAACAATTCTTTCAGCATGAGCTAAGCATCAGCATGGCTTTTTGTTCTGTTTCTCATTTGTACATCAGTAGGACAGGGATCTCCAAGATCAAGGTTGGTTGTGTTAGATTCCTCACACTGTCTTTCTGGATAGACATGACAAATATGGGGACAAAATAAGCAGCATGAGGAACTAAAAAGAAATTTAAAAACATGCCTGAGGACATTGCAGAAATCACTATCAAGGCATTCATGATCCCAGCTCCTTGGCCACAGTTGCTAGCAAATGACTGCTGACACAGGAATCACTTGACCTAGCACATTAACCACATGTTAACCCTCCCTGACTACAACACCCTCTTATTCAGTCCTCAAGCGTTTGTAGAAAATGGAAATTAAAGTACTTTACAGAGCACTTTAAAAAATCAGATTTTTTTATTATGAACATTAAAAATAAAAAATAAAAAAAAAGAAAAGGTGGCACTTAGTTCTAGCAAAACCCACTTAAGCGTGATCTCAGGCACCTTCTTAATTCCTGACCCTGAGATCCTTGATCCCTATTCACTGTGGTCTCTTTAGGTGTTCACCAATTATTCCTGCTTATCCCAAACACTTCCACCTCATACCTCAAGTCTGAGGGATCTGCCTACCATTTTCAGATGACTGGTGCAGTGTCTGGACTGGCTGGTCTGAAGAAAACAAGCAGAATCACACCCTTGCTATACACTTTTCAAAAGGCAATAATCACCATGAGGACAGCCAAGCATTGGAACACAGAAGCCATGGTCTCTCCATCCTTGAAGGATTTGAAAGCGCCATGGGATGAAGCTCCAGTCTCACAGCTGACCCTTCTTTGAGTATGAGGCTGGGCAAAAAAAATTTCTGTGGTCTTTTCCATCCTGCATTTATCCCATGGGCTTATGATCTTATTGTGCCAAACACATTCTCAGGAGAATTGGAAGTGGATTCTTAATCTAAAGATGTCCCAAGTTCTGCAATATGATTCAGTTAAAAGAAGAAACAGAAATAATAGCATCTCTTTTTTCCACATGTATTTGATACTAAACAAAAACTTCATTTGTGTCATTGATACCAGCATTGGTGCTTCCAACAGCAGTCAGAGAGGCTCAGGTGATCTCCTGGAATTATCCAGGAAATCTGATAGCAGTGTGATAGCTGAGTTATTGAAACCTGATCTCCTGGCCCATCCTGGATCTTGTGCTCCCTTCTCTGCCTACCTGAGTGACAACTCACACACCCAGCAGGACCACTTGAAGCATCACAAAGCTCAGCCTGTGCATGGTCTCAGATGAAATATGTTGAATTTGCTGAACAGACAAACTGCAAAACATGGACAGTAGGGGCTGGATCTTTTCAATGAGCAGTAAGGGCTGGGCAAGGCAATAGGATACAAATCCTTAACAGAAGTGAGTGTTGGTGTCTTACCTTGTATAAATTCACTCAAGGCAGACAGACTTTGTTCTCTATTTTTTTTTCCAAAAATACCTATTATAAAGGGTCCCATGTTTTAACTAGGCTTATTCATTAATATTCAACACATACCAGGACCATTTCAAAGTTCCTAATCTACAAAATTATTTTTCTTTCTTCTTACTGGAAATTTACATGCTATAATGTTTCAGATGCAGGACATTATTTCACTCTGAAAACTGATTCTGTTGGGACCATCTTCCCAAAATTATGTGTCCCTGTTGCATGACACATTTGATTGATGCAGTGTTTGCTGGATAACGTGCTATGAGCACATTGTGACACAAGAGTTAATAGGATACACTCTGGTTGGGTTCATTACTTACACTGTTGGTTGGTGACTCCCAAACTGACTCAAATCCATCCACACAACTTTGGTCTCAGTTTGCTGAAATGTGCAACTGCCAGCACAGTTTTAGTCTGATGCTGCTGTAGAATCATTCTACAGAATATTAAAAGAGAGAACATGAGCCACCACTGTGATGACCTTGAGGTTTGCCACTTCACAGAAGCCAGTAGCTCTATCAGTACTAATATCACCAAGAGCTTGGTGCACACAGTTGAGAAACAGTGGTTTCATTAGTTATCACTGATCAGCTGAATTCTGGAGACTGTCCAGAGGATGGCTTATCTCCAGATATGTGGAAATATAATGCAACTTTAATGCTCCTTATCAAAGTTTGAGATAAAAGACTTGACCTCGTTGTCAGGACAAGAGCAAGTGCTCTGAGGGTTGCAGAGAGCTACATCAGCCCAGCCCTACACTTCAGTGGGTTTAATTGCCACATCTCTGTTGCATGTTTGAGCCCTGTGTATGCTTGATTTAAGTTGTCTGACCCCATTGCCTGAGATCCCTGTGTGCTGCAGGGATCTAGATCTCCACAGCTTCCATCCTAATGGTGCAAAACCACAAATACCACCTTCGAGTTTATAGGAACGGCAAAGAAACATAAAGATACTGGAAGAAAAACCTGTGACATTCCAACAAAATCATATTGAGCAACTGTTCAAGGATAATGATGGTGTACAGTCCAGGATCTGCAGAGGCACCAGGCTTTCTGTTCCCCTGGCATCAGAAAACACAGCAGATATGCAGCAACAGTTATGTAATAGGAAGCAATAATTTCCTGCAATTTCCACATCAGCATATTATATAATGAACACATTGGTGTGGAGCAGACCAACGACCACGCCACAGGAGGATGGAACACCGGCAAGCAGATTTATCACTCTTGAAATAAAACATATAAAAAGAGGAAGAAAAGAAGAAAAGGTGTCAGCTCCAATACCATGCTTTTTCAACCAGAAATCTTCCAGGAACCCTACAAACATTGTGCAATATGGTTCCTCAGAGCCCCAAGAAGGATACTGAATGGGTGCAAGTGCCTCTATTTCGTATCAGTGTAAAGCAAGGGGAGGCTGAGAAGTTGTAAGGAAATAGAATGAGACTGCAGGAATTTGGATTCCTGTGTCAGACCCTACAGAAATACACAAGGTGAAATTAGGAAAGCTACTTTGGGCTAAAATTCAAAAGTATCTTAAGAAATTAATTTACCCAGACAAAACTTAAAATACTCTGTAGCTGGAGAGTATTGGTTTTATGGGAAGTTAGTATGAAATTCTTTGGAGAAAAAAACCCAACTGGCACCTCTTGAACCTGGCACTGGTGATTAACCCTGAAGACTTTACTAGACTATGTGCTTCATGCTATACATCTGCCAATGTATAAACTTGAGCTAAAATCTCTCTCTGAACACTAGAGTTGTTAATATTGTCTTATCGTGCTTTCTCATGTTTAGGAGCTTTATGGAGCAAAGACAGTCAGTAACCTACATTTTATTGGCTGACAGGGGAGGAACTTCTGAAATGGCAAAGGAATCCAGGATGGCTGGACATTGTTCAAGAAGGAAATTTTAAAGGAGCAGATGTAGGCTATCTCCCTGAACCAAAAGATGAGCTAGTAGGGAAGACTGGCCTGACTGAACAAAGAGTTTTGTCAGGGGCTTAGGAAAAAAGGAGAGTTTATGGCATTTGGAAGAAGGGGCAGGCAGCTCAGGAGAACTACCAGGATGTCATGAAGTTATACAAGGAGAAAATTAGGAGGGCGAAAGGGCAATTAGAACTTATTCTGGCTGTTGTTGTACAAGACAATAAAAAATGTTTATATAAATACAATAACAAAAGAGGGTTGAAGGCAAACTTCCATCCTTTATTGGATGAGGGAGAAAACATAGTGACAAAGGAAAAGGCTGAGGTACTTAACACCATCTTTCCCTGAGTCTTCAGGAGGCCAGTTGTTCTCAGCCCCTTGCTCTGGAAGACGGGGACAGGGAGGAGAATGAAGCCCCCACAATCCAAGGGAAATGGTCAGTGAGCTGTTCCACCCTGGCACCCACAGGTCCATGGGGCTGGCTGGGATCCACCCAAGGGTACTGGGGGAGCTGCTGGAAGAGCTGACCGAGCCACCCCCATCATTTATCAGCAGTCCTGGCTCAATGGGGAGGTCCCAACTGACTGGAGGTCAGCAAATAGAAATGCCCATCTATAAGAATGGCTGGAAGGGGGATCTGGGGAGCCACAGTCCTGTCAGCCTGAGCTCAGTGCCCAGGAGGGCTATGGAGCTGATGGCCTTGAGTGCCACCAACAGCACATGCAGGATCACCAGGGGATCAGCCAGAAGGGGCTCATTAAGGGCAGGTCCAGCTCGATCAATGTGTTCTCCTCCTGTGACAAGGACACCAGCTTGCAGGATCAGAGAAAGGCTGGATGTGTCTACCTGGACTTTAGAAAATCTTTTGACACCATTTCCCACAGCATTCTCCTGGAGAAACTGCCTTGCCATGGCTTGGACAGGTGCACTCTTCACTGGGTAAAAACCTGGCTGGATGCTCAGGACCAGAGGGGGGTGGTGAGTGGAGTTAAATCCAGCTGTAATCAGCCACCAGTGATGCTCCCCAGGGCTCAGTTTTGGGGATAATTCTATTTCATATTTTTATCAGGGATCTGGATGAGGGAGTGAAAGGTACTCTCAGTCAGTTTGCAGATGAAAACAGGTTAGACGGGAGTGTTGATCTGCTGGAGGGTAGGAAGGATCTTCAGAGGGATCTGGATAGGTTACATTGATAGTTTGTTATAACAAACCTATAAATAATTACTAATTATATAATTATAAGAGGCAATAGTAAAAAGCAATCTTTAGAGGGACCAACTCAGCTATGATTATGCTCCAGCTCAGGCCATCACAACTTTCCTAAGGTGAAAGAGGGCCTGATTGAATGCAGGACTAAGGTTCATCTATGTCCACTTAACTCCCTGGGATAGGAACCCTTCCCAGGACATACCATAGAAAGCCACAATCTTTGTAACCTCAGTCTTGCATCAAGTACAGTTTACTGTGGCTGATAAACACACAAAAGGGTCATGGGACTTCTTCTAGGAAATAAATGGAAACTTTGCACAAACATCAAGGAAACCACCTGTGGCCCGATTAAAAAGTTATCATTATCCCTGTGGGGCTTTTTTCCTAGCAGTGAAGTCTACAGTCAGGGCATGATGAACAAAAATATCAGCATATTAGTACCTGTTCAGAAATGGCAGCACTGGGTTTTACAAGTGACAGACTGAATGCAGCAAGTCTTTAATTCCAGCAGGCAATTCCCTTCCAGAGTCCTGAAGGTTACGTGGACTAGGAGACAATTGTTTTTATGTTCAGTCTGCAGACTCATGACTATGGGGAGATTTTTTTTGTTTCACCTTAAGGTCTTTGGAACACTAAATTTTATAGACAAAAAATCACATCTGCTTCCAGACTTCTAAGAGAGGTGATCTGACCTCTTCTCAGCCTCATTAGGCTCTCTAAATAATTGCAAGCAAACAATTAGACCCCCCTGAATGAGAAAAGCAGGCAGACTGAGAAAGTAGGATGCACTCTTAATTGGCACATCCATGCACCACTGAGGATTGCTTGGCTCATTGCTGCTGTGTGATTTAAAAGAGTGGTCTGTGCTTCCCCCTGGGTCTGATAGTAATGTGACAAGGGATTTTAAAATGCATACATCTGGGAAAAATAATAAAGTAAAAATCCTGGGGAGAAACCAAGGGAGCAGCTGTATATTTATAGTAGGTTTATGTAAACAGTGCCAAAACACAACTCTACCAAAGTTTGAAGTTGGGGGAAAAGTGTAAAGGTGCATTTGGATAAAAATTCATGGCTTAAAAGTGACAGAACCTGTGGATGTTCGGAATTCACTGAAAATCATGCAACCATAGAATGATTTGGGTTGGAAGTGACATTTAAAGATCATTTAGTCCTACCTTCCTGCCATGGACAAGGACGTCTTCCACTAGATTGGGTTGCTCAAAGCCCTGTCCAGCCAGACCTTAAATACTTCCAGGAAAACAAACCCTAAGTGTCTCAAACAGGGAACCTAAAATGGAGGAATAAAAATCCTGAGACTCCTTTAATAGAAACACAGATAGTTCATTGCTTGGAATCTGACATAGCCACAAGGATTTGCACAATTAACTGAAACCCAGGATTCTGTAAATGTTCTCAATTGAGGCCAGAAATGTTTCTATAGTCATGCTTCACTCCCATGTCATATGTAGCTCAGGAGGTGATAACAAAGGCAGCACTGTGCCAGTTCTTGATTTCTTCTGGTTTTCATTTCTTCTGATCTCCAAAACATTCATCACATACTTGGAAGGAAAACAAATAGCATAAAGGAGTGACACCTGAGTGGTCAAGAAGAACTGTGTGAAAGGGAGTCTTGGCAGTGCCTCCCCTCTCACTGTGACACATGGCCACGTTGACCAAGGAAAGAATTTGCTCCAGTTATTTCAATTCTCCAAATTTTGTCCTTCTCCTGAGGAGAATTTTTCTTCAGTTGATTAAGCAGGCTTTGGTGGCAGTGCTTGAGCAAAATATTTAATGTGCCAGAGTACTAAATTATCTTTATGCAGGCATAAATATTGATTTGCAATGTTCTTTACAGTAGGCTCACACTTTAGAAGTGGTCCAAAGGGAAAAGACTAGAATGTGCTTTGTGGGAAATTCTAGTTACACACATGTGCAACTTTAAACCTAAATGTTTTGAGATCTCTCTAAAATATGAAGCAAGCTCAGCTATTAAGGGATGAAACGTGGCTCTAACTTTTCCCTGAAGTAACTAATAATGAATGTTGATTATCCAAAAATCCAACAAAACCACATCAGTCCTGCCCCCAGGAACACTGCAGTGGTTGAAGGAAGAGTTCATTTTCCACAGTCAAGACACATCAAGGTCTCTGCTGAAAGCACAAGCAAGGCTGTTAATGTAGCTCCACAAGATTGCTGTACCCTAGGGTGAAAACAGGTGTGATCACTGAAACATGAGCAAACCCTACCAACTCATTCCACTTTCCATTCCCACTTTCCAAGGGAAAATTTGACCACTGCCTGGAAGGGGCTGCTGCAGGCTCCATACAATTTCAATCCTGTCTGTCAGCTTCTTCTGGAGTCACCTGTGAGATGGTAGAGACACCTCTACACTTATGGAGATCAGCCCCAACCACATATCTCAAAGCTTTTTCAGCTCTCATAGGCACAAAGAAAGTTAATAGTAAAATTCTGGGCAGCCCACACCCAGCACTGAGGTTCAACAACTTCTGGCCTGAAGCAATGATGATAGGAAGAGCTTTCTCTGTTTCACATGGATAGGGAGATGTGGGACATTTAGTCTGAGGCATGATCCTGTGTCCCACCTTAGACAGCAGCCAGGAGCTGTTGTCTGAGAAGGTGGTGGGAAAACCAAGCTGGTCCATGGATGTGGACTAGCAATGCTGCCTAAGGAATGTGTGGCTCATCCTCCACTTTTTCACAGCAACTGCATCACAAATCATCTTTGAGTCAACCCCACCATTTTTACTGATATTCTTTCCAATTACTCTGGGGATTTGGAGCACAATTAATGCACTTTTTTTCTCTTTTTCAAAGAAAATGATCCAAATATCTCTGAAGTCAAAAGGAGTTTTTAGCCCTTGATGAAATCTGGACAGAGAGCAACAGAGAAAAGCTTTATTTCAGGGGACACCCAGCAGATATTCACTGACAGTGATCAATAGGTCCCAAAGCAGAAGAGGGAGGACTGGGAACACTGATCTCATTTGGCATGCAGACAGCATCTCCAGTTCCCTGCATGTCCAGCTCGGTGGCAGAGTGATGAGTAAAGGTCACCCTGGTGACCCCAGCCTGGGTAATGTCCCCGTACAGTGCCCTGACACACCGACCTGGACAAGGAGCTGTCAGAGCAGAAAAGACTGGACACTTCTTCCCAATCAAATTGCACTGCCAAAAGACAGAAATATGCATTTTCAGTCTTAAATCACACTACTCAGCACAGACTGGAAAAAACTAAGGAACTCTGCACCAAAACTAAGGAACTCTGCACCAATTCCCCCATTTCAAAAAACCATAGCTGATACAGAAAGATCTATTGGATGAGATTACACGGAAGCAAAACATCATTTATGAAGATTACTCTCAATAACTATGAAGTTACCTCAAGAATGAGATCCTTAAGAGGGGTTGCTGAATTCATTCTGGAGAAGTCAATAACAATACAAATATTGACTTTTCAGTCACGTAGCACAGCCACCAGGACACTGCAGACATTAAAAGTGCTCCCTTGGCTGCTGGAAAAGGCTCCAATGATTCCCTCAGTGGAAGTATTTTGTGCTTTTTCAATCTGGTGGGCCAGGTCTGAAACAGAGCCTGGAGAGGTTTCAGATTGTGTGCAGCCAATCTGAGCACCAGAGAGAAAGGCTTTGTGCTCCAGACTTTGAACCCCCACACAGTACCTTACACCACAGACCAAACAACTCCCACAGAGCTTTGACAGACATTAGTGAGGTCCCCTTTCAGTCATCTCTTCTCAAGGCTGAACAGACCCTTTCCTCACAAGAGAGATGCTCCTGTCCTTTAATCATCTTTGCTGCCCTCAACTGGACCCACTCCAGGTGCTCCCTGTCTCTCTTGTGCTGAGGAGCTCAGAACTGGACACAGCACTCCTGATACACCTCCCTGGGGCTGAGCAGAGGGGCAGGACCACCTGCCCCAACCTGCTGGCAGCCTTCTTCTTAATGTGCCCCAGGAAACCACTAATCTTGGATACAGGGATGCTGCTGGCTCATGGACAGCTTGTTGTGCACCAGGACCCAGGCCCTTCTCCACAGAGCTGCTTTCCAGCAGGTCAGCCCTCCCCCTGTCCTGATGCCTGGGGTTGTTCCTCCCCAGGTGCAGGACCCTGCATTTGCCTTTGCTGAATTTCAGTTGGTTCTTCTCTGCCCACTACACTCTTCCTCCTGCCCCAATATCATTTCCACCAGCAGATACCACATCATCTGAGTGTCTGATACCTGTAAAACAATTCTGCAAAGGAAAAATTGGGCAAATGCATGTGTGCCCTCTGGCCTGGCTCCCTTTTACTGCTACTAGTCACTGTCACTGAGAGCAGTGGCTGAGATCAGGTGCTGGGAGAAGTGTTGGCCTGAGAGCCATGCAGATGCTTGACACAGCACATCTCCTTGGCTAAACAGAGGGAGGAGTGTGTGACCATCTGATGGCACTGACCCTTTTTCTGATACTTCAGGCTTGGAGACAGTCCTTGCTGCATCACCTCACAACAGGCTCTGTGGTGACTCACACTCCTGTTCATAGAATCCCCTGTCCTAGAAGGTACACACAGGGTGGAGGGAGCTTTGGGATTTCACAGTGGGACAGTACTGACAGGGACAGGAGCAATGACAGATTCAGGGAACTTGGAAAGCCCAGACTCGTCCCTCTGGATGTATTAAATGGATCAAGAAAAGCCTTTGGGTCAGCAGGACCTGAAGATATACCTAATGACCATTTCTTCTGAGAAGCCTTGAAGTCCTGCCTGGCAGGAGCAGTGTCTCTGCCCCCCACGGGCTGGAGCAGAGCTGCACTCCTGGTGGCACCAGCCAGGACGTTTCTGCTGGAAAAGGGACTCACAGAACATTGCATCCAGGAGGGGCTGAGCATGAGCTACCAGCCTTCAAAATGCAGTTACCTAAAACATCCTCTAAAATGTGACTGACCTGCACCAAATCCATCTGCTGGCACACGAGGGAGAACTTGGTACCTTTTGTGCCATTCTAAACCACAGGTAAAGTCCCTCTGTGAACTGGACCACAGCATCCTCCTTGGAAGACCAGGCTGGAGCTGCTTGCCCTACATGCTCACTCTTCATCATGATTAACTCCTCTGTCACAGAGAGGGACACAAGCATCCATCTCTGCTCGGCCAACTGGAATCACTGGCCAGCACAGCCCGTGCCATTTATCACCAGAACTTACGTGGGAGAGGGTGACAGCAGGTGCCATTTGTGTCAGCATCACCACGTGAGTCGGCTGATTAATTAAAGCCACACGACCCCCAGGCTGCTGGGGGGGCAAGAAGGAGCAGGAGGGATCATTTGTTAGCTGTCCCTTAGCTCTCACTGTCTCCTTCACAGGCCCTTTGAACAGGTGAACAAAAATCCCACAGCACCTTTGGGCACGGAGGTGGGAAAGGTGATGTTCCCTGGGAATGGCTCTTGGAGGTCACTGTTGGTGGAGATCCATACTCCAGGAGTGGGCATGAGGGCTCCACAGATTCACTCCGTCTCTTGTGACCTTGTTTTTAAACATGCTGCCTTAAAATGTGACAAAAAGGAAGAAAAATACCAGCAAACACTGAGATAATTAAACAATTGTCCCACATCCTGTAAACAAGGAATCTCTATTATTCATGGACCAGAGCTGATGGGTGCAATGCCATTTATTTTTTGTTCTCACACTACAATGCATCCATCCAGTTTCACCAGCCCTCACATGACCCTCAGTTCAAGCAATTCCAGTAAGTCTGGACAGTTACTGATGTGAGACCAACACCCACCCCTGTCATGCAAGTCCCCAGGCTGCTACAGGAGGGCTCAATGACAGACCCAGCGTGCTCCTTGCCCATTTTCAGCTAGGATGAGTTTTGTAACTGCATGAGTCTCAGGGATGTGATCTGCCATTTAAGAGTTGCTCAAGGGAAATTCGGGTATGAGGCAGGTCTGACTCACAGGGATGAGGCTACACACTGCTCTGGAGCAGCCATTTGGGATTGCCACCCATTCCTGGTACGGAGATGCCAACCTACTTCCCACAGCACTGCCATTTCTCATTCACCCACAGTCAGACAGTTTTCCTCACTGCTCTGGGATGAAAAACTCTTCCTGGTCCTGATCAGGGGCCAAAAGCATTTGCAATACTTTGAGATTAGGAAGAAGAAACCACATTCCACTGTGGAGGGACATCAGTCAGAACCCTGCTACTTTTCAAAGCTTGCTCAAATCTTGCTGGAGCAAACGGTATTGGTTTCTCTATAATGTATTGCAATCAAAATAAAGAAAATTCATGAACTTTTAGCACCCTAGAGGTATTGCCTATGTCCCAGACTCAAAATAGCCAGTTGGCACAGCTTAAAGGTGGCTTGCACTCAGCCTGCCAAGTAATGCTACTTCAGTGAGAGCAGTGCAGCTCTCACTTGCCAGCACTTGTGCACACCCTCTGCCCTAGTCCTACATCAGCTAGAGCTAGAATGAGACTAAAGAGAAAAAGAATTAAGGTGATTTTGCTAGAGACTGGATGTGGATCTTTCATTGGATTGTCCAAGAGGAAAATACAGCTTTTCATATTATCAAATACACATGCTGGGCCCTGATCAGTTTTCCAGGGCAGTGCAACTGAGCGCTCAGGGAAGAGTTTGTACAGTAGCAGACAAGTGGGTAAACTCCCTCTGCTCCCCAGCAGCAGTTCCAGGGACACCAGGGTCAGCATCAGGCCAACATCTGAGTTCACTGAGGAGCATTTATCTGGATGTATTCCCCTGCATCTCTCAATGGTCTGAAATTAAATGATACCATGGCTCCCAGCTGGGTTACCCTGCAGGGAAGGTACAGCACGGGGTTAATGCACTGAAGCTGACCCATCAGTCAGGACAGCCAGCAGAGTTCACCCCTAAAGCAGGATGGCAAGAGTGATGCTCCCTAAAGTCTTGTGCAGCCTCATGTGCCAGATGTGCCATGCTGATCATCAGTCCCAGCTCAGCTAGGAACCCTGTCCTTTGTAGGAGTAAATACCAGGGAGTTCACTGTAGAACACCCTGTCCCACCTGTTGGCTCTTTGACTGAGAAGACAAGGGAAAAGCAGCCCCAGAAGCTGAGACACTACAGGTGCAGGACAGGGGAGACCCCATAACCTGCACTCACAACCAGCATTTTATCATCTGTATATCCAGTTGAGCACTATAATTAAAACTGGACAAAAAAAGTCATTTAGCAACTATCAAAGCAGAGCAGCATGACTGATGATTTGCTGCACCTCCTCCACTGTCCCCTCCTGTCCCTGAGCAGGGCACAGGTCCCTTTGCCCCTGGGGGAAGCAAAGCCCCCAAGGCATTGCACACAGCACCAGCCTTGGACATGGGCCAAGAGAGGGACTGATAAGAGCAAAGCACAGGTGGGATTTGGACAGTCCAGACAGGGCAGTCAAGCACACACCAATGCAGAGAGCTCTCTTCTCCTCTCCCCTTCTCTGTCACACTCCTCTTGTCTGCAGGATGGATCCTCTCTGATGCCTTTTCTCAGCCCCAGCCTGGGGTGAGCCCCCTTTCTCTCCCCATGGCCTTGCCAAGCTGGAGCCATGGTGCCCCCACCCACCCCGTCCCTGGGAGCCCCTGAAACCAGCTCTGCCCGTGCTCTGCCATCCCGCAGCCTCTGCTGCCATCTACAGCCCCACGACTCCCCACGGGGCAGCACGGGCTGCCCATCCCAGGAGCACCCAACCCACCTGCCTGGGATGCTGGCCCCTCTCTGTTCTCCTGCAGAACCCCCACAGGGGGCTGAATAATGCATGGGCAGTAATTTCATTCAGGCAATTCACCCTTTTTTTTTTTTTTTCTGCAGGTTTAATCATTAAGAGATAAATTGCCCTCGTCCCTGGCTTCCCGGGTGAGGAATCGTTAGGGGCCAGACCTGCAATTTATTATGTTTTGGCAGAGGGAAGTTTTAAATGCTCTGGGGTGGGGTGAGGAAGGAATGAGCTCTCACAAAGACCATGAATTAATGCTGCTAAATACTCACCTCTAATCACATGTGTTCTTAGGAAGAGTGATTGCTTTTATTTGAGGAACAAAAAGGAAGTGAGGCAGTGGAAACTTGCATGAGACTCTGCACGGTCAAGAGCAGGCATTCCCTATCCCACTCCAGGTTGCTTCAGGCTGCCAGTGGGTATATTCCCACATCATCCTCCCTTCTCCTGGCACCCAGAAGCATCTTTCCAGAGCACCACCCCAATATAAAAATAACAAACATTCTTTCCTATAGGAAGGGCTTTCTCTGTAAATTTCCATGTATTTTTGGACTATTTGTATATGTTCTCTCTTCTTGGAAGAAGTCAAGAAATAGTTTAGTCATGACATCTGGGACTTGTCCTTGATTATTAGTGCAGAAGCATTCACTGTCTCCTAATCTGGCTTAATTAGAGTGCAGGTAGCACCTGGTCTTGATGCCACTGCCCACCTGCATGCTCTCCCTCTCTTCCAAGGAATACTTTACAAAGACATTGCCAATATCCAATGGGAAGAGCACAAGTCCTGGTGTGGGGTTTTTTTAAACACAACAGGAGAGAATTGTGAACAGTTTACAGTAGCAACACCTCACAGCACACACCCATCCAACTGAAAAAATGAAAAATTGCTCAGTATATATTTTAGGAATGCTATTTCTGGGACTCAGGACTTCCTGAGCAGGTTCACAATGACCACACAGGCTCTTCAAAGTCTCATTTAAACTACAGGTGATTAGTCAGATGTCAGACCATACGAGTTACCTCTGATTTTCACTTGTTACAGTGAAATGAAGACTTCAGGGTGAGTAAAGAAGAGCAGGATTCACTGGCCCATTTGGCCCTATGTGTATTGGCATTTGACCCTTGATTACTCTGTATAGCAGAGGCAAAGATAAAAGAAAGTTTTAGGGCTATCAGAATACCTTTTTATTGCAGACAATGAAAACCTTCTGCATAAATCGGCCAGATTTCTTAGATCACTAATTAGCCCGATCATAATTTTTGCTCAAGTAATCATTTCTCTTTACTGGAGGAACAAAATAAGCATTTTTTAACTAAATATGGAAAAATATCTCTCTCATTCTTATTCACTACCAGCTTAACTACAAAGTGA
The DNA here is from genome assembly GCF_963513975.1 of Fringilla coelebs. Taxonomy (NCBI): domain Eukaryota; kingdom Metazoa; phylum Chordata; class Aves; order Passeriformes; family Fringillidae; genus Fringilla; species Fringilla coelebs. The sequence continues at coordinate 10,544,683 of NC_140028.1, read as the reverse complement.
CAGAATTAAGACTTCAAGTCTTGGATTAGCAACAATGGTTGGTATTTATGGAAGCATAAATACCTTTAATTCAGTAGTAAGGCTCTGTGATAAATCCTTTGCTGATGTAAATGTTCATCAGTTCATTAATTCCATGTTAAAAAGGATTGTCTGATTTTCACTTAGAAGAATGACTGGCCATAGCTGCTGGAAAGCTGGTAAGTCAATTGTCAGAAATTTGTCATGCCACATAATAAGACTGGAGAAGTTAGGAAGGCAGAGAAAGCCTTTCTGCACCTGTATTAACTCTCTGGTCTGCTCTGTAATTTAATTAATTTATAATAGCAGAGGATCTAGTTTTTTATGGCCTCTGTGAATCAGAAAAAAAAGTTATTTCAAGTATCAGATCTGAGACTTGAAGAAATAAACCCCCAATATTTTAAAGTCTGTGTAGGGGGAAATGAATCAGTCAGGTAAGGAAAATGTTTATGTAACATTATGTAATTCTACTTATATTTTCCAACTCATATAATGGCAAATCAAAGCATACAGTGCTTTGGCTCTGTAGAAACATTCTCTCCCAAATATAAGAGCAAAGGTTTCTATTGGGAAAGCTATTTAAGACATAGCCACATCCCCTTCAGCGTTTTGGAGTTATTCTGCACAGAAGCCTCACAGCTGCAGGTGACAGGGCCAAATATCTCAGACATATAACTCCACTTGGGTTTTAACAGGCTTTGAACTTGTCTTGCTGAGGATATCAATCCAGACCTTCAGTTTGCATGCAACACAAAACACAGTAAAGGCAGGGAAATTCCATTATTGTTGCAGCATCTAGAAATCTTCAAAATAAAATAAAACACTAGGAAAGTTTCCACTACAAGGAAAGACTGGGAAAAAAAATAAAAATAAAAATAAAAGAAATCTACTCCCTTTGGAAGGATCTACACATAGTAAATTTTTGATTTTCACAGGGAAAAACGCTTTGTCATTCCAAATCAGAAAGTTTTTCTGTAGACGTTGTTTCACCTGCCCAGTGGGAAGACCACAGGAACAGACCAATGTTTTCAAGGAGTCACACATTGTCAGGAAAAGGAAGGGACTGCTCAGTGTGCCCTGGAAAATAATTGCTCCTACAGAATATTCTTCAACATTAGAAATGTCTTTGCATGTGCAATGCAGGTGCATTTTCCACTACTAGTGTTCTGTAAGGTAATGCAAGTCCACAAGAGCTGCTGCTCTCACACACAGTCCTGCCCTAAAACACACACCTACAACAGAACCAAGGAGCAGGGGGGGTGTTACTATCACAGACTAGTTGAGAGCATGCTATTTCTTCCCCAGCTATTTCTTCAACAGTTCTTACAGATGTTGATGGCAAACGTTCAGCTCTTGCTGGGAAGTTGTTGACTGCAGCTGGAGAAGTTTAAGGACCAGCCCCTGCCAGTCTCGGCTACACGAGATGCTACACGCCCCACACTCTCCCAGCCTTCAGTCAGAGATTTTCAGACCCACAGCTCTTGGTTCAGAGCTCAGCAGCCCACGGACCAAGTGACCTCCCCAGTCACCTTTGCAGGGAGCCCTTCATTTCTGGGTTTGCACAGACACAAGTGGAGGAAGGCTGGGTGGGCAGCATCTGCCCCTGCACGCGCTCCGCCGCCAAACGGGAATGACACGAGTTTGCGTCACTGGAGGAGGAAAGAAGTCGTGGCTTGGACCACAACAAACACTTGCACTCTGGCATCCCACTTGAGATCTTGTGACTCTGGGTGTCCCCCCAAGGCAAGAACGCCCTTCTTGCATGCATCTGCCCCACACTGCAGCAGGGGCCTTGTTCAAAGGCTTGACATCAGTGACACAAGTGCAAAATCAAAGCCAGAGCTGGCTGCACTCCAAGGATTCATCCTGCTGATGTCTCAGCTGTGCCAGTTGGAGCTAGTTATCAGGAGGAGCTGCAGAAACTCCACCACAAGTGCTGAAGGGACTGGGAACGTCATGTATGGCGTAAACAGGAACTGCAGAGCTGTGGCAGGACCAGCCTGACCTTTGCAGTGTGGGAGAAGACATGATGGGGTTTACTGCAGCACAGCCTCACTCTCCCTCAGCCCAGAAGGCAATGCTCAGAGACTGCTAATGCAGATAGCCCAAGGATAAAACCAGAAGCCTGTCTAAAATACCAGATGGAATTGCTGTCTTCTGGAAAAATGGACAGGTTTCTTTCCATCCATATTCTCTCTGACCTAGACCAGCTCTTCATACCTTAGCCTGGTTTCAAGGGGAAGTCCAGCACTCAGGTTTGGGGCTCTCCTCAACATCCACAGCTACAATGAGTAATATGAAATCACACAAGGGAAGAGGAGATTCTGCCAACTACAGGCTCAGTCCCAAAGCTATTTTTTGGTCTCAGATCCCATCTCCAGGAGTTGCCTGCCCCAGGGAGCTTCTTCACAGGGTACAGATTTCACTGCAATGGGAGAGCTCCCTGTCTGATGTCTAGAGCTACTGCAAATTCAGTCAGAGTCTTTATTAAAGGGGCAAATGATACAAGCAGAACAATACATTCTACATCCTCCCTACAAGATATTCCCGTGTCTTTGCTGGAAATGCTTCCAGCAAAGACAGGCAGTTTTTGAACTTCCTCACATCCCACTCACTGCAGCATTAACACACTCCAAGTTTCAACCCACCCAGAGGGACATGCAAGACACAGTTCTCAGACAGCTTTTGCAGCCTGTTTTTTTGTTTCCCCAAACGAGTACTCTACAGATCCTGAAAGGGTTTGTGTGCCCACAGCATCACCAGGAATCACAAGATGACACGAAATGGGAACACACTGACCTTCTGGATGCTTAAAGCTCTGGCCAGCGCCACAGAGAAAACATGCAAGTCAAAAATATGATCTTCTTGGGAGACTTAAGATGAAAAAGAATAAAATGCACCATTTAAGTCTGACAGTTGTTCCCAAACCCACACATCTCTCCTTACCTCCCCGCCACTGATTTATGAATCAGATGCCTCATCCTCTGGACAGGCACACACATGTTTCACATTGACACAGGTTTTCTTTCCCACACATCTCTGCTGTGTAAGGTGACCATTTGAACTCATTAATTCACCATACAAAGCAAGTATGTTCCCTTAGCTGGTGTCCTACAGAGCTCAGGTTAAGGGCAGGAGAGTAAAAAGGGCTCCCAGTTTGGGGAAAGGACAGGAGGATGGAAGGGAGCACGTGAAAAGGCTGCACTTTAAACCCAGCACAACTTGCCTTCTCTTCTCCCACAGCATATGGGGTGCACACAACTTGAATGCAAAAAAATAACTCATTCCTTCACAAGCGTTGACTTGGTGGGTCCCCAAGTCAACTTGAGCTTGAGGAGGAAACACTGCAGCTTTTTTTCAACAGAGATACCTGGAGAGATTTAGGTTCTCATACAATGTTTCAGTGTGTCTCAGTCTCTCAGCTGAAATAGTAATGAGGCTCAGATCAACCAGGTAAGAGAGGCTGAAATAAAGCAGATTTTTCTCAGCCTCACCCTCTGCCTGACCCCATCCGTGCTCTCCCCATTGTCAGCCCAGCGTTGGGAGGTCCCATATTTGACACCAGCAGCTTGAGGGAAACAAGCTCTTCTTTGCTCTTCCCTTTAACTGGCACACAGTTTGGGATGAAAGAGGGGAGAATTGTCACTAAGGTGCAGAGCCACAGCAGCCTTTAGGTGAAGTGCAGATCCTGGCACCTCTGCTGCTCCCTGCTTCATACCGAGGTGTCCGTCTGTGCTCCATCCCTGTGGTACCTGGACCCACAAAAAAAGCACTTTTACTCACACAAAAGGCTAAAGAGCACTCACAGCTCATGAGTTATGTTCTCCATTCCCTCTGTCAGAGAAATCAGTAGTAATCTGGCAAATTTGCACCAAATTCATACTTACACTTGGATATCATTAATGTTAGAGGCTGGGAATTACTCTGTGGCAAGCAAAAAAACTGATGGGAGGAAGCAGCAAAAAAATTAAAAGGTAGACAAAGGATTTGAAGGAAATAAGTATGTGGTTAAAATAATTTCATGGTCAAGAAACAAGCTTCTACACGAAATTTAATGGACATGATATGTAAATGATAAACCAGAAAAACAGGTGAAAAAAATATATATTACCCACACCCATATATATATACTCACTTCTTTGTTAAAACCCCTAATGCAAAAATGATAATCCCATCTCCTACTGAACTTTGGGGTTCTTTATCATATTTCAGAAAACAACATCTGTCACCCCAAATTGTAATGGAGATGAATGGAGTTCTCCTTACTCCCACAGACACTCCCTGTGCAACTGCCTGAAAAGCCCACAATTAGTAGCCATACACCACTGATGGAAAAAAATCCATGCCAAATATTACTAGAATGCAGTAACATTATTTCCAAGGGATTTTGAGATGCACTCAGAGTGATGGAGACCCGGCTAATTTCTTTTATTTTGCTTTTGGCAGAAGGAAATGAAGGGAAGGGGTTAGACTGAAACTGCCAAGCAGCACAAGAAAATGATAAATCTGCCATGCAGAAGTTGGATACAGCAGGTCACTCAGTATAGGCCATGTGGGGAAACAATTTGAGTCCCCTCTTCACCACTTCACAATGTCAGAAAACTCAGTTGATGTAAATTATTGTTTCCCCTTTGACTTCACTGGCATCGTGCCAGTTTGTAGCAGCTGAGGATGTGACACAACAGTTTTTACTCTCAGAAAACATTGACAAAGTTATGCAAAAATACAAGTGTAAGAATTTGAGGTCTAACATCCTACTGGGATAATGCCTCTGATGGCCTTGGTATTTACATGAGACTATAAAACAGGCTTTTTAATCTTTTTTTGTCCTGACCTTGGGTTTAAGGTATTACAAGGGTGGGTGATAAATAAGCAAATAAATTCTTACAGCCAATGAGCAAAGGATCATCACAGCCACACTGCTTCTGAGCTTGAGTATTGTCTCAGGCAACTGAAAGTTTAAAGGGAAAAAAGTCAGCTGCAGCAAAACCACCGGCTGTGAGAGCAGCATGTGTCCTTGTGTCCATATGGCTGCAGCATTCCAGGAAGGGAAATGCCTGGAGCCACTGACACCAGCCCACCAGGGGCCAATTCTCCTGGCACAGCATTGAATTAACAGGAAAGAAACGTGCCCAGCAGAGTTCAGCACTCTTACCTTCACAGATGGAAAATCCTTGCCTGGAGAGAGAGGACAATCCTGTAGGACTTGTGTGGAAGAACTCCCTAAACACAGGCTGGAGGATTTACCATCCCCATCTGTCCCAGGCCCCACAGTCATTGCTCCAAAGCTGAGGTGCTCTGGCAGGGATGAGCCAGGAGATGCTCTTTCTTTGCTGAGGCAGACACCCAAACAGGTTGTTGAACCCAGCAAACCTAGCTGAACCTTGCCATAAAGCCACTTCAGGAACTGAGGGACAGTGACCTTACACCTAAGAGCCTGCAAGTCAACACGGTTCCAAACACCCACAATTCTGAATTTCCACTGCAAGCAAAGGCAATGGTAAGCATAGCAAATGTCCTGAACAGTGATTGCTGAGCACACAGGCACAGGCCAGACAGCTCCACAGTCCTTCCCCTACTGTCCCACCAGTCTGACCTGCTTCCAGCAGCCTCACAGCACCAGGGGAATATTCCTGCTGTAGCAATAAAGTTAACTGCATCTTGGAGAAGTTTAGTGCAATAGGCAAGACAACATTTCAAATTCCAAGGGAAATAAAAGCTGGGAGTCCTGCCTTTACACTGTCAGTGTGAAGGGCATTGCAGTTGTAAAGATTCAGCATTTTATTTCTGCTGCATCCTCATAAGGCAGCAAAGCAATCCTAAGAAAACAATAAAACCCAATACAAAAAAATTCAGCATCGATTGTGTTTTCACATATTAGCAACATCAAAGGTCTTGCCCTGAACTGGAAGAGGGCAGTAAGCTTTGACTTTCTGTCTGTGCACTTCATCTGAAGCGAACACTACACACACACACACACACACACATATATATTATATATATATACACACACAGACTACTTATGCAGGATGAAAGCTCTAATAGCTTGTCTTACCAAACATCCCCAGTGGCTTTTATTACAGCACTGCAAGTTTCCTAATGTTTTATGTCCTCAGATGCTAAAGGGAGCTATGGAAGGGCCGACGTGTGATTCAGCATCCATTTGTGGATGAAGAATGCGAGCGGCCGGCGCTGCCGCGGCAGGGGGCAGCAGGTCCTGAGCGATCTCCAGACAATCGGGAGGCAGTTCAAACACTGCTGCAGGGATGTTAATCCCATCTCAGCCTGCAGGAAAAGCTCCCTGTGCCATTTTGCAATGCGGCAAATGCTCTCCCCTCCTTAGAGCAGCGATTTCTTCTCCTGTCGGTTATGTCTTACTGCATTTAAAGCCACTGCCAAGGTTCCTTCCTTCTCCAAAATCTCTCAGACACAGCCAAAATACTTGCCAGATGTCTAGGGGAGCCACTGAAATAACAGAGTGAATACGCATTTTAAAAATTGCCATTTTAAAAGAATATTTAATTTCCTTAGAACTTCTCTCTTCCCCACGGCTGCCTCTCAATAAACAACTGTCAGCTGTGGGATATCAACCATAAAGATGATACTGAACTGCTAGGCACAGGAGTTTTCTGTGCAGAACTACAACACCAAGGGGCACCAAGATGAAGGATCCACAGGGGCAGCTCAATCCATGGATTTTCACTTAGGAGTTACAAATGATTGCCTCCAATCCGGAGTTGGAATCCTCAGCCAGCAGATGCTTATTTAAAACTATGCAAGATCTTGGCAGGAAGTCTGACATTTCAGAAGATAACTGCAGTTAATAGCACAGATCTACTTAATCACTGCAGTCAGGACAGAATGACCCAGTGTTGTCTTTTGATCTAATTTATGAAATGATGGCATCAACTGGAATAAAGCAACTGGCTGCTCTAGTGTTGATGACATGTTCTGCAGTGTTCAAACACATGGTTTTGGGGAAAGGAAGAAGGAGAACTAAAGAAGCTGCTGTGACAGGGGGTCACATCTTCCTCAAGGACCCCAGCTTAGCATGTTAGCATCCAAAGAAAGAAAAACTGGGACACATTTTTTCCCACAATGCAAAATTTAGGCTTTGAAACCTGCATAATCCCCCTAAAAGAGAGTCTAAAGACATAAAAAATAACTTAAATGGGAGATACAGTTGGTGTTTCAAGTCCTTCCTTCCATAATTCTCCTTAGCAAGTGTCCCCCCTCTCCAGACAGGCACCACCCCCACAGGGCTGAACACATGAACACCACACTGGCCATCAATAAACAGAGCTGGCTCCTTACTGCAACCCTCCATGGTCACCTTCAGGCCAGCTCCTTCAGAGGAGTCACCTCATCAGTTCCCCCACAGCCTCTGAGATCTCCCCCCCACATGATGCACTATTCCAATCCCCAGGGGTCTGCAGCCTGCAAGGACCAACCAGTATGGGCTGGAACTGGCCTGTGGAATGGGAAATGGGTCTGTGAAATGATTCAAGGAAAAACAATCCAAAAAAAGGACTTCTCACTTATCAGCAGGACTTTGACAATGCCTATGGAGAACACTGGTAACCAGTCAATTGTCAGGCAAAGACCATTATTATTATAATTGTTTCTCATTTAAGAAGTTCCTTATTACAGCTTTGGACAGGGTTACAGTTCTGGCGATTTCAGTGGTGCAAAACAAACTAGCCTGCAGGTTTTCCTTAATAAAGCTCTATGGTCCAATCATGTAACACCACAGGTACACAGACATCAGGCTATCCAGTCCTTGCTGCTTCCACTGAAGAAAAAAAGAAAATGGAAAATGTCAGGATATATTTGGACGAGTTTTGTGACCTCCTTGTCTTGCAGACACTTTACTACCCAAGGGTCTGTGCCATGAGTTTGTAACTGCACCTGTGCTGCCTCAAGTGTTGCCCTTCAGAAAGCAGCAGCAATAAACCCATCCTCATAGAATCATCCCAGAATGGTCTGGGTTGGAAGGGATCCTAAAGATCATATAGCTCCCACCTCCCTGTCATGGACAGGGACGCTTTCTACCAGATCATGTTGCTCAGAGCCCATCACAGCTGTCCTTGAACACTTCCAGAGATGCGGCATCCCCAGCTTCTCTGGGCAACTTGTTCCAACGTCTTACCACCCCCACACTAAAGAATTCCTTCTGAATATTTAATCAAAACCTATTCTCTATCAGTTTAAAGCCATTCCCCCTTTTTTTATCACCACGTGTCTGTGCAGATTGATCTGACATACCTGACCACAGCCACCACAGTCACAAGCAGAGAGGGACACCTGAAGGTAGCAGGGAATGCTCCAGCCTTGGCCAGGCTGCCTCCTCCCATCCCACCTCCCTGCTGTCCACGGATGCCAGGGGAAAATTCCCATCAGTTTCAAGATATTGGATCAGCCCTTTGGTCTGTAACAGCCAAGCAGTGAAACACAAGGACGAGGAATGCATCCCCTCCTTTCAGCACACCATTTTGCAGAGCATTCCCTCACACATGGCTTTCAAACAAAACCCCAAACAACCAAACAACAACAAAAAAATTCTTACTAGATTTTCTTGAAAGACTCAATTTACTATTTCTAAGTGTTTGGATGACTTTGAAAACTAGACTCACCCAGAAATTTTCTAAATGAAGTTCTGAAAAATGAGGGTCTTATTACGTCATTCACCATCATTTAATGAAATGAAAGACAGAGGAGGAAAAGTAGTTTTTACCACAGTCAAAATAACACCCTAAAATGAGAATGACCTTTATGTGTTCTTGCTGCTGAATCTTCAGTTCTTGTATCATGAAAAACCACGTGACAAGATCCCTGCACAAGATGCCAGGCATTTCCGGCAAACCCTACCGACCGCAGCATCGTTAATTTAATCTTCCATACGCGACTCTTCTCCTGACTGAAAAATCAATGCTAATAAGGAGCTTTGGGAAAAGACTCTGTTGGTGCCTCATCTTGTATGGACTAATTTTAACCTGCTATCTAATGACTAAGTGGCTTTAAAGAACCTATAAACCCAACAAAGAGATTTTTAAATGTCTCCTTCCCAAACGGTTCTCTCTGCTGATGAAGACATCTAAATGCATGAGGATGGGTTTATGTGCTACCTCAGCCACTCTGCCAGGAGCGCTGGGGGTGGAGGGCAAAGCCTTGCACTTCACTGCATCAGCCCCCGTGCAGGGAAGCACCAGCCATGAATCTGACAAAGAGCAATTCCACAGCACAGGAGACGGCAGCAGGATCTGAATCAGCGGCAGGAAAAGAGCCCGGTGCTCTTTGCTCATCCAGATAAATTGCTGCTGGAGCAATAACCCAATCCTGAAGATAAGTGTGATCTTAAGCAATGGTTAGGGTGGTTTGACATTGCTTTGGGTCCCTGCTCCCCTACAGCTTTTCTTTGGTACCACACCTTAACCCTTTTGCCCACCAAATGGAAACTGTTATTCTTGGATGTATACACTGTTTAGTTTTAACATCCCCAGCAAGCAAACAAATTATATTCTGCCCCCTATATGTGGGCAGGCCTACTGTAAATCATGATGCCTGGGGACCACTAAGTTGTGAATTAGGATACAGTAATTTTTAAAATACTTCCTTTTATGACCAGTCAGCTCTTCCAGCTCATTTGTCTCTTCTATTCCATGTTGTATTCCAATCTGTAATCAATAATTACATTGGTCTGATCACCAGAACAGCTGGTCTCATTTTTTACCCCTTTCTACAGCTTCTAGCACTGTGAATGCTCAATCTTTACATCGAAAGTTCTGAGGTACCTTCATTTGCACTCAAATACAAATATTTGTAGAGTGTTATGAAGATGCTTTGTTTTTTGAAGATCCACCTATCAACATTGGAAAGTAGCTATGATTTTTTCTTCCAGATGCAAAGCTTCCTCCATACTAAATAGAATATTTACTGAGTGGTCACTGAACTTCCAAAAAAAGTACAAATTTGTTTTCCCTGCTATTCAGCAGCTTTGACCATGGAGGGAGATACAGGAAAGGATGGATCCAAGATTAAATATTGACTCAGCCTGAGCAAAAGCTGCCTCCCTTTAACAAAAGAGACTGAGAAATTCTCGACTGCCAGTTTCACAATTCCCTCCTGAACACAGTAATGCATTTATAATAATGCCTGCTATTAAAGCAAATGAGGGGGGGAAAAGAAAGCCCTGGCTGCAGAATCCAGGAGAGTATTTATCCCAGCTAAACATCACTGTCTTATCACTGACAGGAGTAGGAAGGAAACTAAACTCCACCACATCAAAAATCAGCTTTTAACGCTGAGATCCATCCTGATAATATCACAGTAGACAGTTTATCAGCAGGATCTCATCCATCACTAACTCCAAAGAGGGAGTCTGTGTCGAGGGATCATCCCACCAGAGCTCTGCTTCATTCCCCAGTGCCTTGCTTTCATCCCAGTATCAGCAAGCCTGGGCAGACACCATCCCAGCCCCGTGGGGCTCATCCCAGAGGGACCAAGGTGTCTCAGAGAGCTCTGTGCTCCAGAGAGCTGCCAGCTGCAGAGAACCACTGTCACTCCAAACCTTGAGGCTGGAATGAGCCTGCTCTCACCTGTTACACAAAACCCCAGCCTGTGGCTCACAGGAAAATCAGACATTGCTGGGGGCTGTTCTGTGCCCCATTTCAGCACAAGGATGATATTTGGTAATTGACTGGAGACACATCCCCAAGCACACCAGGTGTGTCCAGCCCACTGGGCATCTCCACGAAGCTGAATTCTGTGTCTGACTCTGCTTCTCCTCTGTGCCAAAGGTGGCTGTGTCACCCACAAGGGACACTTCTGCCTTCATACTGGCACAACTTACCTGCCTCATCTGGCACAGGTTCCCCAGCACGCTGTGCCCAGGCCCTACAAAATCCCTGCGCCCAAAAGCTCTGTGCCTGGGTCACCAGCAGTCCCCTGGGTCACCAGCAGTCCCCTTGCCTGCTCTCTGCAGGGCCACAGCTGCAGCTCTGCCCCCAGGAAGCACCCTCAGCACATGAGAAGGGTGAGGAGGGGGCTGGTCCAGCCAAGGTCTTGAATCCAGCACCTGAGGTGGCTCTGAGCCAGCAGCACATTGCAGCTCCCATCAGAAAGGGCCACCTCTAGGCAACATGCTTAAGTACTGCCCCCAACACAGAGTTATCAGGATGGAAAACAACTCCAAAATGTGGCGGTGTTGTGCTTTTGTGCTCCTGCAACAGAATGTTACATGAAATGGAAAAACTATATAGAGAAAAAAATTGTTGTTTTCCAGTAATTTCCACAAACTCACCATTCTTTATTTGGTCATTCTACAGCTCTCACCCATCCTTAGATTATCATGCAGAGGAAAATGGGATGAAGCTGAAAGATAACAAAGCCCTGGCAAGACTCCAACCACGATCAGACATTTTGATGAGCAACGAGCATGACCAGAGTTACGGCAGTAAATATTTAATGTTATTTTTGAAATGAAGTCTCAGGAAAGATGTAAACTCTCATGATTTGAGAGGCATTAGCTAACCTCTAATTACAGAGGGAAGGGGAGGAATGGAAACTTTTCTGAGATAAGGGATAACCTAACTGCTTGTTGCAGGGTTTCTTGGAACACCCTTGGTCTGCCCTGTTCTGGTCATTGTCAAAATCCTGGGCTAGAAGGCTTGCAGGTCTGAGGGAGCTTAGCAGCTCCTAAATTCCTAGAAAAGCAATTGTAACTTATACTTTGCTTGCTACAAACATTTGATTTTCTACAGTAATTATAGAAATATATTATTATCTAAACCCAGATGTTTTGTTACAGGAAAAACATTACCATAGCTACCTTTTTTTTTTTCCTCCCAGGAAGTGTAATTAATAGCTTGTCCATTACAAAATCTGGATTTCATAACTGCACATATATATATATATATATACACACACACACAGACAAATACACAAATTAGGTGCTGAAAACTGTATTACAGTGTTTTTCTAGCATATAAGAAAGGTAGAATGAGAAAAGAGCTTCCCACGGCAGGGGACCCACGCTTAAACACTTTTTCAGGTCGACTGTCTAAAGCAATACAGGAAGACCACAGGACTCATTGATATACAATATGACCTCTTCCACTCTCTGGAAATTTAATTATTAATGAGCAGTCTGCTTTGCTTCTCTTTCCTCCATACAGTGTTGGATCCATTTATTGTTTTGGGGGTTTTTCCCCCAACGAATTTTCCCCACCCATTTTGTAAGAGCCGAAGCAAGAGCTCTCCAGCCTTGCCTGGGTCCCTCAATACCAATGAGTCATGGGTACATCACTCTGTGTGCCCAGCTCACAGCCCCTTCTGCTTTCAGCCTGCCCAGGCAGGAATGTGGGGAGTGCTTTACTGTGGAAGAAGCTGGTTTAGGTTTTATACAGAGGAGGGCCAAAAGATGCTCCTTACAGCTGTGAAGGTTGATCATGGTCCTCAGATCCACAACCTTAACACAGGATGGTTTCACCTCCTGCCCAAACGTGTGTTCTTTTGCTGTACCAGGTCACCAAAGGAATTTGATGGTAAACCACAAACTTCTGCCTATACCACCTAGTGATTTCTTGGGTATTATAGAGTCAAGCCCAGCAATCTTTCCCCTCACACCTCTGGAGAAGGTGCAAGCTGAGGAATGCCACAGGCAGGCAGAGGTGACCAGAGGAGTTTGTGAACTCCCCGCCCCTGGAGGTGTTCAAGACCAGGCTGAACAGGGCTCTGAGCAAACCTGGTCTGGTAGAAAGAGCAGGGGTGTTGAACTGGGCCCCTTCCAACCCAAACAATTCTATGAGTCTGTGATAAAGCAGAACACAGGGCAGGTGCCAGAACAGCTGTGCTGGAGGAGCCAGTGCTGGTCCAGCAACACACGGCAGCATTTTGGACCAGTGAGAGCCCCCCACATGCTGCAGGCTGTGCCAGATTTACAGCCACTGTCTCTCCAAGGGTGAGAGGGTTCTTTCTGCAAGAAGGAGGTACAGAAATGCCCAAACTGGGCAGATCAGGGCCAATACAGAGAGCAGGGAGCCTCAGCAGAGATGCCCAGTCAAATGTGCCTGTTGGGACTCCTGCTGGGGTTCCTTTTGGGACCCTGCTGAGCCACAGCTGAACTGGAGAAGACAGGTTTCTCTAGGATCCACCAAGCCCATGGAGCTGGTCAAAGCGTGGCAAGTAAAGCACTCCAGGCAGGGTCAGGAGCAGCAGACAGGGGTACAGTGGCAGCACTGACATGCAGGGACAATGCCACCATGATGTGCCACTATCTCCCAAGCAGTGGTGCCAGCCAGCTGGGGCTGGGCACACTCCTCAGCAGCTGGGATGCTGGGAGCAATGCTCTGACTGTGGTACAGACCATGCAGCACGACACACTCCCATTGCAGCACTTGCACTCAGGCTGAGCCAGCCTAATGAGCTTCTCTGGTAGCTGCATTCAGAGAGCAAAATAAAAAAGGGAGAGGAAGGTGATTCGTGTGGGACTCGGCAAACCTAGCAACACCAATCCTGGGCAGCCCGTTTGGTTTGCTGTTCACTGTGTGAGACTCCCTATGAAAAATTCAGATTATTTTTCTGCATTTTCCTGAAAAACTCCTCCTCTGTGAGATAGCACATAATGGTCAGCAGCACTAATAGACACCAATGGGGTGGGAAGCACCATTTGCTCTGAATCCTGATTGGTTTTGATCTTCCAGTGATGCTACTAAAGAGTTACAAGCCCTTCCTCCTGGCCCAAATTCAAATCTCAAGCTTGAAACCTGATGTTCAGCAAGCACTGACGTTGTTTGCCTGCTGATAAATGGGCATTTCAGGCAGGAGGCTGTTGATTAGAGGAGGTGACAGAACTGCTGAGTGGCCAAATCACTCCTGAAGAAGAAATACAGGTCGATTAGCACCCTCAGAAACTCACGCAATGTAGATTTGTCTGCTTTCCCTGCTTACAGCCTACACTGTGCCTATCAGCATATCTGTTATCCTTGCCCAAAAATCTCCTTAAAAAGGGAATCTCAAATCTCATCAATGACTTGGCCACACACTGTTTTAGGTCCAGGGCCCTGCTCCCTGATGCTCAGGCACTGTGTGGTTTACCAAAGCTTCAGGCTGTGTCTGAAGAGGGGCTCAGGCTGTCTGCTGCCCCTGCCCCTCCTTGGTGTGTCCCCAAAACCCAGCCCAGTGCTTGGCTCCAGCAGCCCTCCTTCATCTCCAAGGCCTTGCTGAGGAGGAAGCGGCGCAGACTGAGCAAATTCCGATCCCCTTACACAGCCCCTCGCAGTCACTCTCTGGATGTCTCAGCACAGCCTTGGCCGCTTGCTCAGACCCAAAACACAGTGAAGATTCAGAGAGCAGGACTCTTCCTTTACAGGAGAAAGTGAGTGTGGGTATTCCCAGCCTCAGGCTAATCAGACCCCAGAAATTTCCCTCATTGTGTGCAGTCTCAAGCTGTGGCTGTTGTTAGTGACATTATTTAAAACACAAACCAAAACAAAAACACCGAACAGTTTTGGGGAATAAGAATCCAGCAAAAGCCCCAGCCAAGGGGTGGGAGGGAGGTGTAGCAAGCTAAAGAAATCCCTGCAGTGCCCAGTATCAGCTCCTCCCTTACCTGCAGCACAGGTTTACCTGTAACCTTACAGGGCTGGCAAGAGCAGCACAGGAGGAGACGAGAGAGATGTACACACAGAGATGCACAGAGCACTTTATAGTAGTAACTGCAAATGCTGATCTAGGTTCTGTAGACAACAGAAATTTCCCATGGTTTGTTCTCCAGCTTCCCTAGGCTGCAGAATAAATCTATCCCCTGAGCAGATGGGTTGGGCTTGTTCCCTCTTCGGATCTTTTAAGGATTTCCAGATCCAAGTCCCAGATGAGCCATCCCTTTGCTGGGGAGCTATTTGGGGCTGCAGAGACCAGGACTCAGACCTGAAGGGTAAATATGAGTCCAAAACACGGGAGGGGCTGTGAGCCGGCCAAGTATGGAGCAAACATTCAGCTGGAGGGAAGCAGCTGATGAACTGTGAACAGCATCATTCCCAAAGTCTCCTTGACAAGACACAGCTCTCCCTGCTGTAGGTGAAGAGGGACAGACACTGAAGATGATGGTGCCTGTGAGGCTGAGTGTCCTTCAGCTAAGCAACCGACTGAAACCTTCCTGCTCTGCTTCCTGAGCAAGAGCTACCCACGACAGGAACCTAGAGAGAGCCTTCTATAACAAAACCCACACTGTAAAAACTAATTAAAATGTTTAATTAGCTTTTGATTAACAGCATATTTCAAAATCCTTTAGAGACTTGCAGATCAGCAGAGGCACAACTTTGGAGTCCAGGGCCGCTCTGTTTGGAAACGCGTTCCCTCCTTGAGAGCAGACACGCAATTACGGCCCCGCTTCAACTGCTCCTCATCTGCAAAGCCAGAGCATGAAGCGAGTTGTGTTAATGTGTCAAAATGGGGAGAGAAATAAAGAGAGCAATGGATCACTGAGTCTTTGAAGGGAAAAGCAATATTGCAGTAATTTATAGGAGGGAGAGTTTGCGGGTGGGACAGTCGCTCTCAAAGAACAGCAGTGCTCCGCCAGTAAATAGAGCTTGTTTGAGAAGAGCATCACTGCCATCTTCAGGATGGCTGCTTTCTCTTTCCCAACATGCAGCAGCTTTTCTGGGAGCAGTTTTTTGGTTTATACAATACAAAAGAAAGCTTTCTGCCACTCCAGTCAAAGTTATATTTTCAGTTATTATTGATGCTTTGTGGAGGATGTTTTGGTTCAATGCTTCCCAGCTTCTGGATCTTGACGCCTCAAATTGCCTATGCAGTAACACCTCATAAACATAATTTCCAGTGCAAACTTCAATTTAAGATGAAAAAGATCTGTCAGTCAGTCTGGGCCACTTTAATGCAGTAACATTTCCTAATGGACACCTCTTGTCCTTTATTCAATCCTGACTAAATGTCTCTGAGGAGCCACCCTCTTACAGTTCTCTCGCAAGATGTTAGCGTAAGAAAAGTGTTAGGAAACTCCTCATGACATCAGCCAAATTTCCTTCCAGTGGCATTAAATCATCACTCTTCCAGCCAGAACAGTCAATCAGCTGACAAAAAAAGAAAGCATCTCTAGCTTGGGCCTCCAAGTGGCATTTCACATTTAAGCACTACAAGTAATTTCAAAGGGGTACAGTACTGAAGGTAGAATCTATCACCTTAAAAACAACAGTAAGGGTACTAAAGAGGATAAAGGCAACTGCTTTAAAACCAGAAAGAGCAGAAAGAGCACAGCTAGGATGGCCACATTACTTAAGCTCACTTGTTACAGTAAAGCACTCCCAAACACTGTTTAATTACACCAATACTGATCAGGGGTCACATAGCTGGTTATGGGGACATCAGTTTTATACTGCAACAGCTCATCTCTCTCTACCCTGCACTTGGACAAATCTCATGTGCCCCTTCACACAGTGGGTGTGTTTCCAGCCCACTGGATGAGCTGGATGTGTGCACATACTCCTTTCCCAAGCCTGGACGCTGGCCCATCATTCAGCCACTTTGACACAATAGGCACATGTGAAATCACACAATGCAGGAACATAGGGAGCAAGGACAAAATAAACAGATCAGCTGTTTCCTTGCCTGCATCCAAGGAAGAGATGGGTCAGCCCACAGATCAGGCCAGACAGAAGTTCTTGCCAGCCCAGCTCTTACACTACCATGACCACTGAGGTCACCTCAGTCACCGGCAGCAGGAGCTCTCCCTGCTTCTGAGGTGGGGACATCAGTGATATAGCCTGAATAGCAAGGAAGGGGAGAATGCAGAGAACTACTCCTCTGGAGACCTTGGGATTTTCCAAACAGGAATTTGCCACCTCTGAGGCAACCCCACAGCAGGAGCCAGGACAGGGCACCACACTCCTACCTCTCACTTCACCATCACGGTCACCAGGTGCTTGTAACTCCTCCCCTCAACTACTGTCCACTACCTCTGATCCCTGCTGGAATGTGCTGACTCCAGACAGGGCTCAAGCTTGAGCAGGGAGTGCAGGGCCCTGGGGCAGGAATCTGCAGGGGGTAGCAGACTGCTGCAGTTCACAGCCCACTGCTGGGGGGAGAAGACAGATACACCTCCTGAATTTGTCCAACTCCTCTTGCACAAACTGAGGTCTCATGAGCCATCCTAAGAACTGTCCTCAATGATTCCTTAGAAGCACATGGAAGATAACTGACAGCACCAACACACTTGCATATATAAGACAGGTAAGATGAATGCTTTCAAAAGAAAGACAAAGGGTCTTGGGTGAAGCTGCAGCTGTAAAACACATGACTGAGCAGGACAACTGAGGAAAACCTAGAAGTGTGGCCCTGGGAGCTCTGGGACCACTGACATCCAACAGCAGCCTCAGGAAGCATCTTCACAACACACCAAGTCTGTGTAACTTGTTACCAGCCTACCATGCACTTGAGCACTTGCTGGTGGAATAGAGCAGTGAATCCACATAACAAAACATCCAAGGGCTGAAGTGATTCAGCAGTGTCAGCTGTATCTGACATCTTTCTGCAGCACATGGTATCCCTGTATATGTCCAGGAGATCAGGAAGACCAGTGCTTAATCTGGCAGATCCCCTTGAGAAAACTCAATTCTACCACTTGGCCAAATCTTGTAATTTGTAACACACATGTGGTAACTTGGTAACTTCACCAGTGGCCCACAGAACCCCACAAAGGCCCAATTCTCACTGCTACAGCTGTGACAGAGTCCACAGCATCACACAGATGTGAGAGACAGGGTCAGCTTATACCTTACAGCCCTTTGTTGTACCCTTGACAGAAGAGGTAACCCTGTCCAGCCAGCTTTACCACAGTAATCAAACTGAGGGATGAAACCAGCCTGAAAGGGTCATTAGCACAGGGGGAACCAGACCACTGGCCAGATCACACCAAGTTGGCTGCAATCACCCAGTTTTTAAATATCCTGTGTGATAGCAATTCATTACAAAATTCATATGCAAATCGATACCATGAACTTTATACTGGGATTGCTTTAGTCCTTGCTCCACTGCCCCTGAACTGCTACTATTGATCTGCCAGCAGGCATTACAATGGGCTTGGGAGAAGGGCTCAGAAAACTTAGGCTGGTAAGAAGTCCAAAATGGCAAGAAAGAGCAAGCAGCTTGGTAATTTAGAGCTAGTTTTCTGTTCTGACAAAAGAAGCTGCTTCACAGAGTTATTTCACAAGATTTTGAAAAATAAGCAACCCCAACACCACAGCCAAAAAATACACCCTCAGGGATGCCTCCTGTATCCAACAGGACTTGTGACTACTCGTGTTTGCAGCACCCAGGGAACCATCACAGTGAACTTCCTACTGACACACTCCTCAAATCCACAACTAGCTTTAAACTCGCAGCAACTGCCCTAACTATTCCTTGCTAGTTATTTCACCAGTCTAACTCTTTGAAGAGACAGAAAGACAACATCAAGCTTAGCAAACCCAAAGAAAAGGAAGATAAGCAACCTTCAAGTGAAGCAGCAGTCTGAAGAGCAATCACATCCCTGCTGCGAAAGACATGCTGGCATTGGCTGTGCAAGCCAGGAGAAAGAGCCAGAGGACAGTTCATCCAGAATGATGAACTGGAATGCTCCAAGCCCAGATGAAACAAGGCCATTTCAGGGTCCTCTGCTCCAGATCTGTTCCAATTGTGGGACACACTGTCAGCCATGCAGTCTCTACTGTCTGGGACACACACCACTGTAGATGTTTCCCCCAAGACCCATCTGTGCCTGGAATCTGAGGCTCACAGGAAAGGAGCAGTAGTGTTTACACTCAGAGACACAGCACCATGAGGAGAAGGCCTTTCACCCACAACAGCTACAGGCTGGTTACACTAGCTCACAGCACAGGGAGGATGGCTAATTTGAGCACAGCATTTATTTTAACCATGGAGTGCTAGCCAGCCCAGCCCCCCCAAATTACAGGCTATCACACACAACAGGGTGGTGCTGTCCAAACAGCGCAAATTTCCCCCCAGAACTTACATAGGGTCTGTTTAGTGACCTATGCTTAGTCCCAGGCCTGCCAGCTGCTCTCCTGTCCGCTGGCACAGATCAAACAGAGGGCAAGATCAAAGCATGGTTTTGCAAGGAACAAGCACCAAAGCTTGAGCAGGAACACACAGCAGTTTCAGCTCAAAACTTCAAACAGCTGATGCCTGGTGCATGGCATGAATGTTTTCTTGGAAACCTCATGAGTGGGGAAAGTCGTGGAGCAGTGGGCCAGACAACTCCAAGGCAAGCCAGCTCTAATCTCAGATCCCAGCGGCGTACACAGAGAAACTGCAAAACACAAATGCCAGAGGGAAAAAAGAAAAGCTCCAATTATTCTCAGACCACAAGAACAACGATGTTTAAAAGCAAAGATGCCATCAGGGCAGCAGAAAGGAAGATCTGTCCAAAACAGCCGACTGAAGAAATTGTGTTGTTTTAGGCAGCAGCCACTGAGGCAAGACAAAGAAGAAATCTGCTGTATGGCTGGTTCTGCCACAACATCACTCAGGCCTGGTTTACTCTTTCAAGTGTTTTTCAATAAAATCAGAAGTAAAAATTGTCAAATACAAAAGTTGTGTTTAAAACCCATTCTCTGTAAATTAGCTTTCCTTTAGAAAGCTTTACTTACAAAAAATAATACTGGAAGGAGCATGATTTGCTCCTCCTGGGATTATTATTCCTTAACTGCATTCACAGCAACAAGGCTGACACTAAATTATAATTTTTTCTTCAGGGTGATGACCTGATGAGGACAGTTTCCCTTTCATATCCCTGTAGAAGGGTCAGCTGTATACAGTTTGTAGCATTCACATGATTCTAGGAAAGATTTGTTTTTCTTTTTAAAAACCCCAAACAAATCCAGTTTTGTCTTTCCTCAGCTTGATTCAACTGTGATATTGCCCAAAGGACTAGAGTAGTATCATGGCAAAGCAAGAGTATTTTCTTCCTGTGGCCAGCAAAGCACATAGGTTGGTTTCTCTGTGACAGAGACCTTGGTTAAGCATCTTTGGCTGGAAAGAAAAATCGTATTGACCCAAGAGAGATGGACCAAGATACCCACAGTACACACCTGAACCTCCCCCAAAGTCTTCAAGTGTCATGAATTACAATTTTGCAGATTTCTTCTTTTCAAAACAAAGAAAAGATAAAAAGGAAAACATTTCTTGATGGTATAGAAGGAATATCCATAGGAAATCAAGCATGGTCACACTGATACATTCTACCTGGAGCCAGCATGCTATGCAAAGTTACAAAACATTACTTGTCCCCCAAATAAAGCTGAGGGCTGTCACACTTGCCTGCAGGTTTCTAGTCTTCTTTCCAGAACCTGACAACTCATGTCACAATGGTGCCACACACGAGGAGTGCTCATGTTTGCTCATCAGTGCAAAACAGGCCATTTCCCAGAGTTTTCTTGTCATTCTCAATTCTTGTTCTCAAAGAATCCCAGAATGGGTGAGGTTGGAAGGGACCACAGTGGGTCATCTGGACCAATCTCTCTGCTCAAGCAGGGTCATCTCAGAGCACATGGCACAGGATCATGTCCAGACAGTTCATGGATACTCCACTGAGGAGACTCCACACCCTCCCTGGGCAATCTGTGCCAGTGCTTGGTCAGCGCACGGTAAGGAAGTTCTTCCTTATTTTCAGTGGAAATTCCTGGGCACCAGTTTCTGCCCATTGCCTCTTGTCCTTTGCTGGGCACCACCAAGCAGAGCCTGGTTTGTTCTCTGACACCTCCCTACAGACAGACAGACATTGATGAGGTCCCCTCTCAGTTTTCTCTTTCCAAGACCGAACAGACCCAGCTCCCACAGCCTTTCCTTGAGAGAGAGATGTTCCAGTCCCTGTGCTGGACCCACTCCAGGAGCTCCCTGTCTGCCTTGTGCTGAGGAGGTCAGAACTGCAGACATCACTCAGGTGGGCCAGAGGGGCAGGATCACTTCCCTGACCTGCTGGCAGTGCTCCTCCTAATGCACTGCAGGACACCCCTGGCCTTGGCCCCCAGGGCACTGCTGGCTCAGGGACAGCTGCTCTCCCCCAGGTCCTTCTCCACAGAGCTGCTTTCCAGCAGGTCAGTCCTCAGCCTGGGCTGGTGCCCAGGGCTGTTCCTTCCCAGGTGCAGGACCCTGCATTTGCCTTTGCAGAATTTCAGACAGTTCCTCTCTGCCCATCTCTCCAACCTGCCAACGTCCTTTGGAAAGGCTGTAACTTTTCCCCTTCAATCCTGTCCCTCCCAAAAGAGCTTTAATTTTTTCACCAACCTATGCAAGACTTGTTGCTATAAATTGTTTCCCTAAGAAGGAACATTATTTAGCATGCAGTGATTATTCAGATTTTACACAGAACAAATACCTAGATGCATAGCAGTACACACCAGTACAGAGCAAGGGGAGTTCATCTCCCCACCAGCGGTGTGGAGGGAGCCCAATGTGCAGAGTCATTTCTGATGGCTGTGTGAGGAGGCAGCATGGGCAGCCCAGATGCAGGTTCTTCAGCAATGTCCACTGGGATCTATATGGATTGCACCAAGTTCCTCACCACAAACCCTACCTGAGTAATAATTTTCAAGGAGAGGGAAGCAGCACAGAGTGGAGAGCAAGAACCCTAAAACACACCAGGCTTAAATCAGTGGCTTAGGCAACTGGTTACTGGTAATGAAACAGCAGAGTTTTCACTATATAAAATTTATAAATTTATTTTTTTGTAAAAATCCAAAGAGCACGAAGACATCTCACTCAAAATACTGGTAAATCAAACCACACTTAGAAAAATGAAAGCTGATTTTATTATCTTATCCACAGCCAATCATTTGACATGAACATGCATACGTAATTTTGCTACGCACACACCACAGTTTAACGTTAGTTATTAAAGGTTAAACATACAACATACATCCTTACAAAAATGAGTCAAAATGCAAACGTAACTTTTAAACAAAACAGTTTTTACTCATTTAAAAAAACTTTTGTGTTGGGTACCATTTGTACAAACACAGTTAATTTAAACAAATCTGCCTTTAGTTTTCCTCATGGTTGCACATGAAAATAAGCTGCAATAGAAAATGAAGTCATCAAGGGATTTTTAAATAGCAGAAGTAGGCAGTCTTGCCATGCAGAAGAAGCAATATTAAATATTAGTTTTTCAAAAAAAGAAAAAAACCACAAGTTTAAAAATATTTAGTTCAAGTCACAAATCTTTCCCCAGTACAGAGAAATCCAAATGCAACGCATAATTAGCTGCCACTTAGGATGGCTATTCTGAAAAGTAGAAATACTTTCCAGAATTGATAATTTTCATTGATTTGGCACAGAAAAGAAGTCTGAGCTTACTTAGGTACAAGGAAGTGATTAAAAAAAAGAGTAAACAGGAAGAGAGAAAATAAAAAGCAAGAATGAACGAGATAGTAGTTGCAATCACTAAAAAAAAAATCTGTGCATCTCAGTCATTGCAGAATACTGTCTACAGCAGGTGCGAATTCCAGGTAATTGTTATTGCAACATGGATTTAATTTGCTTGGAGGTAGTCTCATCATTCAAATGCTTTGTTGTGTACCTAAACACAGAAATAAAGTCAAGGTGAGCATAAATGCTATTGCACTTTAGCTTACAAATGTGTCATTTCTTTGTTTATGGCTCAACCTAACTGTACCAGAGCAAAACCCTCAGCCATGGACCATCACCCACTCCATGGTCACCGAGAACACAAGTCAGACATTCTGAGCAGAAAATGATATTGCCAATCAGAACTAGAATCTAGCAGCCTTGCACCAAGGGGAGCTCAAAATAAGCCTCAGCTGGACATTGCCTTTTACAGTAAGCTCACAGTAGCACTGGTGACTGGTAATTTTCCATCAGACTAACTTTGAGGGCTCTGCCCACAGGAAACATCTTCAAATAAGAAGCTTGAGAAACTCTACATGAAAACTTCCAGTGACCAAACCTTCCCAGGATGCTTCAATGACAATGGATTTAATCACTTTTCAGCCTAATTTCCTGCTTAGTTAAGTGACTGTGCTGCTAAAACTGAAGAGCATACACATATACTTATTTCAGCTCCTTACCCTTTCAAAATTCTCTAGGATAACAGAATACTTTTAAATCACTATAAAAAACTTAGTTATATCTATTTTTAGAAGATATCCTCATTGCAGACTTTTTGTGTGATTAATTTTCCTGATCTTCCTTCCTAACTATTCTAAAAGCAAATAAAACTTACTTTGTAATTTAAATTTAACCTGTTAAATTAGCACTTTCATTGCTATCCACAACTGCAGTACTATTTTACTTCCTCACCAGATAAATATATAATGACTTTTTAACTTGGAAGTTAATAATACTGTAGATTTTGGCACTTTTGGTAATTTATACTTTCAACAAACAAGCAGCCTAAGATTTTCCAAAATCCTGAAAAGTTATTGCACTTGGTATTGTGCCCATGTGAAAAAGATGAACACGATTACAATACTCAGATGAATTTGAAATTACAAAGAGCTAATCTCCCTCCAAAATCCTGTACCACCTTCCATTTGTTTTTGAAACACATTATCGGTCTCTTGGAAAAACACAAGGACTTCTCACTCCTCCAGAATCTAAGACTTCGATTTAATTTGTCACAATGACATCTTGAACCTTTTTCCATCACATGAGCACACAGCAGCTCACCCCTGCATCTCTTCCTAACAATTCCAAAGGTGGTTTAGAAAAGATTTAAATATCCTACCCAGAGAGTAATCAAATGTACAAAACCAGGACTGTATAGCATCCATGCAGGGAAAGGGTTGGAGCAGGGAAAGCACAGCTTGAGAGCATGGACTGGATTGACACTGCTAAGCACAAAGTTAACTGTGCAATTAACCAAAAGTGAATGTCACTGCTCGGTGCAGCGAGCACCTGAAGTGCACCTTCCATGTACGTTCATAGTGTCAGCAGTGACAGGAAAGATGGGCTACTAACAAGATAGATCATGGCAGCTAATAGATCTATCTACTAACAGATCATGGCAATCACAATAAACTAGTCAGAATGCAGCCAATGCAGCCTTTTCCTTCTGGAAGCCGGTGTTTTTACTGCTCACCATCTCAAAGACTGATCATGTTATGAAGCTTAGAGACAAACGTGATTTTAGCATGGAAATAATCACATGATGTTTCAAATTAGGCATGGATTTTTTAAATTTTAACTAATAATCTGAACCAACTTTGCAAAAGAACCCACCTACAATACCACATTATTTGACTCCTTACCACATCATGACACAAAAAAATAAAGAGAGGGCAAGTGAAATTAAAGCAGCTTCACTACAGATAAGGAAAACAAATCACAACTGCACAATTTCAGACAAGAGAAATTAAAGCTTCCACATTCCAAGCAAGCACATGAGTAATGACACCCAGTTCCAGTTATTTGTTACCAAAGTAATGATACTTTTCCAAGCATGGACAAGAACAAAGACTTCATCTGCCTATCACATTTTTGCACTTTTTGCCACTTCTCCCATGTGTGGACACCCACGCAACAAACACGTGACTGACTATATATACAGCTTTACACCCCAAAATTAGCATGTTTTAGCTTTAATATACTGAATTTTTAACTTTTCTTTACTTCTCCAATTAATATGGCAAATTCTTGTCTCATCAATTCTACAGCAGAGACTCATGCCTTTAGTTCTTTCTGAAAAGGAGCAATTTCTAGTTACTTACTATGCCATACTAACTCATTCTTAACCTGAATGCATGGAAGAGGTTATCTTAGAATGAACAACTGCAAATTCACAACCCTGTTAAAACACAGAGGTTTCTTCACACATCCTTGTCTCAAGACACTTCTTTTTTAGAAGAAAAGCCTGCAATAATTACATTCACCTTTCCCTGTAACAGTCACTGAATACTTTGCTGCAAAGAAAATGACCTGGATAGTTCATGAAAACTCACATCAAAACATTAAAATACCCAAGAAACAAAAAGGAGTACCTGAGAGCATTTAGAAGGCCTTCTACACTGTTAGGAGGCTGGTCTTTAAGAACTTTGATGCATCCTTTCATCTAGGAGTTAAAAAAATTACAGTTTTTTCCATGCTAATATCTTTTGAGTTTACAGGAATATTTTATATTCAGTATGTACAAGATGAAAAATAAGTATTTAAAAATAGCAGCACTGTAAAGACATTTTCTGGATATTAGAAAGGAATTAAGCTTTCAGTATTACATCTTCCTATCACAGACTGGCTTAGCTACTTAAAAAGCTGCATCAAGTGTATCCTCAGTGACTTTGCTGATGACACCAAGCTGAGTGGTGTGGCTGACAGTCTGGAGGGGAGGGAAGGCATCCAGAGGGACATGGACAGGCTGGAGAGTGGGATCTGGGAACCTTGTGAAGCTCAACAACTCCAAGTGCAGGGTCCTGCAACTGGATGAGGGCATCCCAAGCACAAACACGGGCTGGGCAGGGAATGGAGTGGGAGCAGCCCAGAGGAGAAGGGCTTAGGGGAGTTGTTGGATGGGAAGTTCAACATGAGCCAGCAAAGTGGTCTGGCAGCCCAGAAAGCCAACACTGTCCTGGGCTGCAAAAGAAATGTGGCCAGCACAGCAAGGGAGGTGATTCTCCACCTCTGCTCTTCTAAGACCCCACCCGGACCCAGCTCTGTGTCGCCAGCAGAAAAATGACATGGCTGTGCCAGAGTGAGTGCAGAGAAGAGTCATGACGATGATCAGAGAGCTCGAGTACCTCTCCAGGGAGGAAAGGCTGAGAGAATTTGGGCTGCTCAGCATGGAGAATGCTCTGGGGAGACCTCACAGCACCTTCCAGTACATAAAGGGGGCTACAAGAGAGCTGGAAAGAAACATTTTACAAGAGCTTGTAGTGATAAGATGAGGGAGAATGTCTTTGAAAGCTGTGGCTGCCCCATCCCTGCAAGTGTTCAAGGCCAGGTTGGACAGAGCCCTGAGCAACCTGGTCTAGTGGAAGGTGTCCCTGCCCATGGCAGGGGGGGCTGAAACTGGATGATCTTTAAGGTCCCTTCCAACCCAAACCATTCTACGATAACTTTAGTGAATGCAACTTTCAAGCTCTGCTTTATCAGCCTTAAAAACAAATATGGAACTGTGAGCAAAAATACATGTTTATCATAAATCCATTAAGAATTATTACATTCAGCCAGTGAAATAATGACCAACTGCAGTTAATGCAGTGGGATAATACTCCCTTTGAAATAACCACAAAACCACAGAGTAACATTAGCATGTATTCCACAGGCTTACTATCAAACAAGAGTAGAATGTTAGAAACTCAAAGTGTGGAGGATGGTGAACTGAGCTGTTCATCAGTCAGTGAGGAACAAGCCAGGGGCCATTGTTACTTTGTGATCTGGATCTTTCATCACAACCACTGCCTACAAGTATTTCTAGACACTACCTGAATTACATAAAAACAGATTTTTCATGACCCACTTACATGTCCGAAGGCCTAGTTTGTATTTCTCACTACTTAAATATACATTTTTGCTCACAGCTATGTGTTTAGCACCAACACAGTGTATACATCTGCTACTAGAATCTGCAAGACAGAAAAGGAGCCTACACACAATTTAAATACTCGAGACTATTTAGCAACAGTAAACTTACATCAATTTTTGAAGTTTTGGCAAAAGCGCCCACTGGATGCACGTGGTCATAGAGTATGATGACACCCACCATTACCCTCAGACAGAATGATACTGTTTCCTCATTTGTAAACCTGCTTCTATATTCACTGGAATGGAAAAACACAGCTTATTGTCTATGAAACACCAGATAACAGTACATATTAGTAACACCCAAATTAAGATTTAAGAGAAAAATTCTACAATAAATCCTCAGAGAAAAAAAAAAAAAAAACAAAAACAAACCAACCCAACCAAATCTAAAACCCCAAACTTTTGAGAGCTTTCTTTATTCCTTTCAATAACCTGCCAAAGTCAGATGATTGTTTACAAAGTTACCTGAAGATTAATAAAAATTCTCAAACCTAAAACAATAGGTTTTAAAAATTTTTACATTTAAAAGAAATTTATTTTGAAAAACATTAAAACAATACATACTAACTTAGACTCCAGTGCTTCCTACACTTTTCCCTGCCATCTTCTAATATACACCCAAATTTCTGACTTAGAAAAAAAAAAAAAGACAGGTGACTAGACAACCTTTAACTGCTTTTTTCAATGGAACAGTCCATTCCTAAGAAGAGTAAGAGAATAAACGCTATAACAAATGTCCTGTGGTATTTGGACAGAAACTTGTTTAAAAAGACATGGCTCATGCCCCAGTAATTTTACCAACAAAAAACTATTTAGAACACAGAAGAAGCACATTAAAATAAATAAGCAAAGATTAGTGTGACTTTGGTCATACTCCTAGTGCCTCTCAAATAAACAGAAGACAACTGACTGCCTTCATGCCTAGAAGTTTTCTCTTAATTCCCCTGAGAGGAGCACTGTCCTTTTTTAAGAGAAATCAGCCAGGCCAGTCAGCAAGGACACAACGTCCAGAGCATTGCCCACAGCCCCTCTTTCAGGAGACCCTAGGCAATCATGCTCAAATAACCTATTTCTCTGAATAATACATGAGAAAACCACTTATAAAGAGCACCAAGAGGTTGTCTAGCTTCCATAGCCATTCTATTTTTAAATATTAATATGTTCAGAGAAGTAGACCGCACGCTTTCCGTGGCTGGCAAAATGAAACAAGGTGGTTTCATGTCAGTGTAAACAACCAGGCTGGTAAAAAGGAAACATCAGAGTTCCTAATGATTCCAATTATATTTCTTTATGCATCACAGGTCGGGTCTGAAACAGAGAGGTGACTCACACCCAACCCAAGCAGTGTTGGTACTCACGGGGTTTCCAGCATGACCCTGCACACACTGGCCATGGTGCTTAAGCAATCTGTTGTATTCTCTATCGGTAAATTTTTATTCTGCAAAAGAAGATGAACAGTTTCCACAACTCAATTACTGTGAAATATTATACTACAAAACCTAAGTCAAATCAGTTATCTGCTGGCATAGTAATGTGGAGCAATTAAAAACATCAATACAACTATGGTAAGTCAGGTAGTCTTGCACTGTTTTTTTTCTTTAAATGTTATCATATAGATTACCAATTTACAGAGTGAAGGCTACCACATGGGTTTTGCCTGCTTGTTTGTAGCCAAGGAACTACACCCTTGACATGACTGACTTGTGGAAAGTTTTGAAGGAATCACCATCTAACCTGCTCCTTCAAAGACAAAAATTTCTATAGCCAAATATATTCATCTGCTGTAATAGCAAAACTTAAAATTGTGGCAGAAAACTATCACAAATAAATATAAAATTAGAGACAGTTTCCTTAGGGTATTTCAAACATGAAGCAGAAATCAGGGGGTAAAAAACCCATTAAAAGACAGATGTAACTTTGCACAAATCATTTAATGTAAAATTATTATCTACTAAGAAATAGTGAGCATTCTCTGCATGTAAACCAAAAATCATCACAGTTACCAGAAGGCAAGCACAGTACATGCAGTGATTGGATTTTACAACCAATATTTACTTAGGTAGTCAAGGATAAATAGGCATGTGACAACATCTGAAGCTGTCAAAAGCTGAAATGCTTTTCCAGTTCAGGTTCCTTCTCCCTTTTGCAACAATGTAGTATACTTGACTTTACACAGTGTAACAAAAGAGTCTTGGGAAGGAGAAGAGGAAGCAGCATTCTTCAATTGCATTCCCTATTTCAAACAGATAGAATCAAGATGTTTCCCTTTCAATTTTTTGAAATTTCTGCTCTAAACAACTACCATAGTGCAGGTAAAATACCTGTCCCAGCTCCCTGCTTGAGGAAAGCCATCACTGCTGATGTGACACTATCCATTAAATTTTGGGGATGCACACACAAAGTGCCTGGCTGGAGTCCCTAACTCTATAGCATCTGGGAAAGACACATTACATTTACTGAGGCTCCAAACCCCAAGTTTTATTCCTAGATGCCAGATTAAGCCTGGTGGAGGTTGTGTTGCCCATTATGTCTGGACTGTAGTGCTGTGAAGCACATTATCCAAGCCATAAATTTATACTCTTACCTCTGACACAAACTTTGTTGTGGCATCACTTAAGGTTTTCAACATGGGCGTCGCTTCAGCGTAAAATAAAGACATTCTGTTTGCCAACTCATTATTTACTTCATTTTCTCCCTCTGCCTAAAAAAAAAGAAGAAAGGGTTTAGTTGTTCTCTACATGGAGAAGAGAGGTGGTAGCAGAATTCATCTCATCTTATCCAAGGGTTACCTACTGGGACATTGTTAATCCTCATACGGCTCAGAGTTCTTCTATAGTAGCTGAAGTCATTCTGTATAGCAGGATTTGTCATCTATGGATATGGAAGCAAGAGAGTTGTGACAAATTCAAGAAAAGTAAGGACAAGTTTTTATAAAATATAATACACCCAACAAGAAAATATTCAACTTCCTAAAGTGAAACAAAAAGGCCTGTGTCATGTTTGGAACTTGTAAGCACAACATAAAGCTTTTTTTCTCAGATTCAGAACAAGCTCTAACAGGAATGAGAAAAGGAACAATCTCCTAGATACAAGTTGGAAATTAGTAGGTTGAAAAAAAGTGATTTGCTAATTTGACTCCAAGGATCAGACCAGCAAATTAATTCAGCTTAGTTCTTTGCACATAGCAAGAAAATAGCTGGACTACGGACTTTTAGCACAAGCTAAAAGCAGCAGCATTATCCCAAGAGATATGCCAAATTTGGGTGAAGAAACGTGATTAATGAGAACTGAAATACAAGTGCCTAAAGCTAATATGATATTTCATCTGCTTTCCAGTTTAATCTTACTCTAGGTCACAAGAGCAAGCCAAGCATATTGCATATTTGAGTATCCTCTGCACATTCTATTCCAGAACAGAACACAACCCAGACTGCTTCAGTAAACATACTTGGCTTCTTTTTCTAGCCCTTCTGATTACAAGCTCTTACCTTGAGCTCATCGAATCGGAGTGTGAAGTGAAGAATTTCTGCAAACTGCTTAGCAAGAGCCTGCTCTCGCTCCAGGTGCTGCGTCGGGGAGTACGGAGTGCTCGTCAGGGCGCCCAGCAGGCCCCGCAGCCCGGCCTCTGCAAGCACAGGAGAGGAGTTTGCAACACACAACTGCACCTGCTCCTTGGATCAGCACTGGCTGATATTCTGCATGCTAGACTTAAAACACACAGCTGCCAAAATACATGGTGATTAATAATAAAGGGACTCGATGAATTGCTCATCTATGTGTCAACTGCTGTCATATTTACATACAAATTGCTGTGCAGACCAGGTCACATCAGCACTGACAGCCACAAAAAAAACTTCTTGAGAAGTTCTACTCAAGCTTTGTCTGCAACATTTGTATAGAACATATTTCAATAACCTGTGCTGGCAGACTTCAGCCTTTAGGAGATCACAGAATTCAAGAGGCACATAGCTGTAAGCAGAATTCACGACTTATTTAAGATAAATTTATAATCCAGCTTCCTCTTCATCTTCTTGAAAAAAACACCTCATCCATTTTAAAAAGCAGAACTTGCCTGTAACAAGCTGCCATGTTTTAAACACATTTTATACAAGCTATGTTAATAAATTTGATTAAAAGTGAGATAACAACAGAAAGCTGGTGAAAAAACAAGTCCCATAGGTTTTATCAGCATAGTCATCACATCAGTGAGTTTCAGAAGAGGCATGAAGCACCATCTCAAGTACTGCATGTGTATGAACCAAGATCAGGCACTTCCACACAGCAAATTATTTCTGATATTTAGGGAGAAATAATACAGACTCTTTTAAGTACTCTTGGTATCAGAAACACTGACAGAATTAATTCCTGATTATTTAGTTCATTAATATCCAGTCAATCAGCTGGTTACTGCTTGCCTGAGTTACTAAAGGAGTAGAGGAAGAGCAACAAGGATGATCCCATTCTCTCTCCCCTCTCAGATATCCACTGAAGCAAGATTGCTGTCATCCAGTGTATGGAGGAATCTGTGCAATATGAGCTCTTCCCACAAAGGAGTTGACCTAGATGTGATCACATCCGAATATGCCAAAGATACTAATAAATTGAGAGGAAAAAACCCCCTAAGTTAACACCTTTCCACTTACCTAGTCTTTGAGAAAATTCATAGAATTTCTTTAGTTTGCCTACTAGTGGAACAACTGCACCCCATGCCTTCTCTTGCAGCTTCTCATCATTTGGATGCTGTATTGCCTTAAATTGGAAAAAGAGAGGAGAAAAATATGCTTGGACTGGGAATAAGTGATGCACTACTGACAAAACAACCCCAAACAACAAAACACAAAAAACCAAAACACCTATGCAAGACAATTGTTTGAAGAGCTAATAATTAAATATCTACCTACTAAGAAGTTTTCAGTTGAGAGACAAGCATGTACTAACCCACGTCTGCTCCAAAAAGGTCTAAAAATTTGTGTTGAAAGTAAGCATCCTGAACAGGAAAACAACTTGGAGAGAGTATAAAGAAATGGTTAAAAATCAAATTATTCAGATAAGAAAATTTACATAACCAGACCTAGTTAATTAAAATTAACAACTTTACTGTGCTTACTCCAAGCAAAAAAAAAAAAAAAAAGAAAAATTAGTGATCAAAGCCTCATCTTAATGTTGGTATCTATCACTAATTCCCAAATTTGCAAAGAAAAAAAATTGCTGAAAAATTCAAGCTAACTATTACAGCAGGAACATTTAAGCATAATCAACAACAAAAATACCACCAGTACATAGCATATACCACAGCTTTGAAGAATATATTTATAGACTTTGTCTTTACAGTAAACTTCTCAGACATATAATACCTTAAATTCAACCTCTCCAGTTAGCAACTGACAATACACTAAGAAAACAGAAATAAAAATGCTCATAACTCTCCTGCAGAATTTTCACTGTCAAGTTCTTGATTTCAAGAACTGTTTCAGTCAACTGTGGGCTGTAGCTTGCAGCACACTCCTCCCTAGTCCCAGAAAGTTTCCTTCCTGCCATGCCTACCTCCTCTCAGAGGAGTATCTCTCATTTCTCCATGGCATCTGCACACACACATTCCTGCCTGATCCCACAGCCTGTCCCTGAACATGCTCCTTCCCTGAAGAACAAGTAAGCTATCTCCCCTCCTAAGGGTTTTGTGTGACACAGTCATCCTTCTTAAACCTACCTTGTCTATTCCATGGAGAGAAAAACTCTCAAAGCTGAATGGCTTTGAGTATCTCAAATTGCTATGGAGTGAATAGAGACTCCTCCTATCTAATACTATTTCTTAAGGAGTTACAGTGAGTAAACTCCTTCCTTCATGAGCAAAGCAGCCCCCATTGCTGCATGTGAGGAAGAAAGAAAGGGGGCTGGGAGAATATTTATTCCACCCTTTATTAAACAAAGGAAAATTTGAATGACATTCTGTACAGGAACTTTGCTTCTGTTACAAACATCTACTTTAGTAAATAAAAGCCAATTAAAAGGGAGTGGAAATGAGATGCCTTTTTTGTTAGGATTACCAAACTAGGCTTCTCCAGTTACCATACAAGAGGATGTCAACACTACTCAGTATTGCACTGTAGTCACACCACACTCTTTCCAAATTGACTATTAATTCAAGAAGAGCTTATGTGGGAACACAAAGAAAAATCAATATTAATAATACCCCAAAAACTCTGACTATTACATATGTGGATTAATATGATTGAAACAAGCAACATCTGTTTTGCTGTTAAAAAGAAACATTCCAGAGCAGAAATTCAAGACAGTGATTTTAAAGGACAACATGCTCTGCCAAAACAGCTCCTGCAAGCAAAGTTAAACCCCAGCAGTATTTGGTTAGGATCAGACAATGAACAACCACAGGCTGTGCACAATTGAAACGCTCTAGCTCACCTCTCGTATTTCATGGCCAGCTCCTCTATATGACTGCAAGTCTTCCAGTATTCCTTCTGCATCCTTTAACACTACATTCACCTGATTATAAATTTCCTTTTCAGATTCTGTAGGTTGGGCATCTAAACAGCAGAACATATTAAATGTATATATATATTTATTTTTAACAACAACATGGAATTCAATAGGCACACCATCACCTATGGGACAAATTCTTCATGCAGCAACTCATCAAGAATTTTCATTCTCTGAAGAGCTACTACAATGTATAAGGAACTCCAAGAGACTAATTGTATTCATTTTAGTAGCCTCTCTTTTACCATCCCAAAAATTCACCTGGATTCTATCTTCTTGACTTATTTAAAACTGAGGGAGGAGAAGAAATTCTGATGAGTTGTCTTTATGACTATCATATAATCTCACCTTGGGGTGCAGCAGAGGCTCACTGGAAGAAACTTAGGTAAGCACTCAAAAGACACGCTCACTGCAGATAGCACAGGAGGTGTCCATGTCTATTAATATCTAGAAACACTGCATCAGATTATTTTCCATCTTGTCTGCCTCATCTTTAACTGCTTGGAAAAGGAGTCATATATTTTACTTCTAAATATATTTAATTCTCAAAACATATTCTTTACTGCACTCAGCACACAATCAGAGTTGAGAAGAAAAAAATCTAGTGTGAGCCTGTAAAGGCCATTTTTCTTTTGTCCCCTGTTTTTAAAGATATAAGCTGTCTCCCATTTTCTTCTAATTGGCTAAGGGCTTCCCAAAAGTATATTGGGTCATAATTTCAAAAAGCTACATGAACATTTTTAAAGAAATGTGTTTCTGTAAGAAGTATGTTTTGAGAAGAATCAACAAAAGATTTAACCATTAAAAACAATCACCTAGGACAAGTATCTCAGACATGGTTTACCTGAACCAAATTTTTTTTCTTTTAGAATGCTGATGGAAACTACAAGGTTAGTTTCCTTTTAGATTCATATTTTAAAAAAAGAAAAAACTGCTGGTTACTAAAGCTCTTGTAAAAAAACCTCACTTCTCTGTTAACATGGGTGAAATACGTTATGGAATAAATATCACTGTATTTTAGTCCATTATTTCCAATGCCAAAAATGAGGGTATTAACAATAGATTCTTTTTTATAGGGACAGACAGAAACTATTTAAGGACAATATATCCTCATGACTTTGTGCAGTTTGAAGAGTCTGGAAAATGTCTTTTTAGACGTGCTTCTTCCATGATCCATATGTACAACTTCCATGGAAGTTAGGTACATCTTTACAATTGAAATAAAACTCCCACAGTATCTTAGTGTTACACACTAGAAAAACATAAGAGAAAACAAAGTTTGTATTAGGAGAAATTAGATTTCATATATATTGCCTGTCTGGATTTTGCTGTAATTTTTGCTAATACTTCTTATTTTTATAGTTTAATGCATAAAGAGTGGGCATTATTAGCAAATATGCCTATATATAGACCTTGCAACAGTTTAACTGGTATTTTGAGAAACATCAAGAATTAGCACAGGTTAAATAGAACCTGGTCACTCCTTTAAAAATAAATAAATAAAAGAGCACCACATTGATTAGGCATTGAGTAAAAGTGGCCAGTGCTTTTCAGATCATCACAAAGGTCACATAATTTTGAAAGCTGCTGAAGACTGCTGTAAGAAATGAAGACAAAAAATGAGGGAAAAGAGCAGACAGGGAAGCACCAGCTGACTGGCAGCAGTTCATGCACGAACATGAAATGTTACAGTGAAATACAGACTAAGACGTGAAGCTCTGTAGCATTCCAGATTGTGCTGTTAAATAATGCAATCAAGACTTGTCACTTGGATTGTCTCACACTGAGAACATCTCCTGCCTATTTAATTTTTCATGCCATTTTTTCTTTACCCTGTGTAGTAAGAAGAGTTTATTTTTTAAGTTTGGGAGGGGCAGAGCAGAATGGCCCAAAAGAATTCCTGCTCCTCATTTCAAAACCCACCAACAAGCAGAACAGCTGCAGTACTACAACCCTCAATGTTTAGAAATGAAAATCATCTCCCAGATATGAATTTAGTGGCTTTCACTGGACAGCTGGCTAGGCAAATCAACACCATCATCACCTCTCTTAGTGTAGGACGTAAACAGCCAACTACTGTATTTCATTTCCTTAAAATGTTCCAGGAAACACAAATCAGTGGTTGATTCTTAATTTGTTGGAGTGGTGGGGTCTTTTATTTGTTTGTTTCAATTATTAAAAATTTCTAGACATCAATCTATTTGAAAATCAAGTAGGTACAGAGTTATTTCTTTTGGTATGTATTTCATTTTTGGTCAACCTAGTCCTCTCCAATAAAAAACATCTGTAAACCTGATCTGTCCCAACTCATTTCCTCTGCCATCTCTAAAAATAGGCCAAATTTAAAAAGCAAATTTAAATGATTCTATAATCCTTTCACAAAAAATTTAAGATGCTATTAGAATAGGGTTAAATGGCATGACATAAAACATCTTCAGGGCTTAATGCTGGCTGACCCAGAGCAAAATTGGCTTATTTGCTTCCCAGTGCTGGTCAGGGCATTGTATTCTGAAAGCCCATCACAGGGAAAAAAGAGGGAGAGGTCCCTCTTCCTAAGCACTGCTACAATCCTGAAAAGATGGAGGCAGTGGTCCCATCCTATGGGAATAGCACCCCTCAGTATGTACCTGAGGGCTCAAGCTACAGGACCTTCACTTGAGAATCACTAATTGTGGACTTCCACAGGAGAGGGAGTTGCACTTCTGGAGTTACTCTTGGCAGCTAAGAAAAAGCAGCCAGCAGTGCCAGGCATCCAAACAGAAGGATGAAGGAGATATACAATTTCATGGATTTCCCTTCTCCCCTGTCCATTTAAATTCCTGCTACAAGGTTACCACAAGGCTGTGCCTTTATCAGCAATGCTTTCCATAGAAAGAACAAACCCAGTAAGCACAACACAGACAGAAACTATTTAAGGACAATATATCCTCATGACTTTGTGCAGTTTGAACCCACATGTTCTGAGCTTTGATACTCTGGCCACAGCAGCTGTGCCCTGTTTATTCAGGGCAACTTTACTATTTTTAATGCAATAGTAAGAAAAGACTGAGGTTCTGCAAGTATATGGGAGTTCACCTTTAAATTAATTTGTGTTTAATCAGAATGTTACTGCACTAGATGCAATATACACTTACAGCTCAGAATGCTCACACAGTAATGTATTAGAGACAGGAGACTTGAAACAATATACAAACGCTGTTATGTGAACTAAATACTACAAGAGTGAGACAACATATTGCATGCGGGGAACACACACATTTAGTGGCTATTAAAATAATATTTGGCTAGCCTACAGAACTAGTAGGGAGAGAAATTTGGGGTTAAAAGTTTACACTGCACAGCAAACTATTTAAGCTGAGATTTTTCCCAGGGAAGAACACATCAAGTCATCTGAAACTGTCTGGGACAAAACTCACAAACACGGGGAAAAAAAGCCAGACTGCTGGAGATGAAATAATTTATTCATCTCTGTCGGCATTACTATGGAGAATGCTGTCTCTGTGGCTCCTCTGAAACCTGGCCAAGTCCTCTGGAGATAATGCAGGATACTGTCAGCGCTAGCTTGATATCACCATCTCAAAGTACACTGTATTTTAGCTACTATTCAAATCAGTAAATTTGGAAAAGATTTGCAACTGTGGCAGTGAAGACACCAATGTAAAAGTTGAGCTGTATGTTTCCCACATTTTTGGTGGCTGTTTTATGTAAACAATATTGACCTGTGCACTTTGCTTGTGTTCTAATGGTACTGCACAGATGTTAAAAGAATACTCAAGAGAACTATTTCTATCAAACAGGTAAGGTGAATGACCAAAGAAAGCATAAGCTTAACCAGTGCAGAGGCAAGAAAAAGCCTACAGCTCATCATATTTTTAACGTGGCTTCTGAGAGTCAATCACACCAATCACTGGCATCTAGCACCAAGACAAACATCTGGGGAAATAATAACGGTTAGAAGTCTAAAATTTGAAGCTTCTAGCACTACAAAGCTTTATGAACATTAGGTTCTATTTCTCTAAGGTATTATGTAAGAAACATTGGAGCCTGCTCACATACATGGATTTAAGAACAAAAGACTTCAAACTGCCTATTATTGAGTCAGGCGTAACACAGAATTGGCAAATTTGTTTTTAACACAGAGCTTACTTGTCCTTCCACACAAAACCACAACATTAAGTATCACAAGATTAAGTGCCAAGTCTTGAAGAAAGATCTTGGCTGTGTCAAAGCCAAGATCCTGTCAAGGCAAGCTATCTGAAACAGAGGAGAAAGAAGCATGGATACACAGTATAGCAGCAGAAACAAATGCAGAACAGGGTCCAAAATGAACAAAGAACAGTCTAACAATTCAGCCATAATATAAGTCACCTAATTTGATTGCATATGAAAGCATTTCATGTCAGCAACCTGCTTACTCTCATGCCAAATCCTGTTCATGCTCAAAACATGCATTTTAATACAAAACTAATAGCTAAAAAATCTGTATTTAAAAAGAAAAAAAAAAAAAGAGCATTTTTAATTGCAATTTATTTAGGAACTATGCCTCTTCTATCTAGCTAATGTGCTTTTCATTTACTCCAATTAAATTTTCAATATTTGTAGATTAAGCTGGAGCTTCACAACTCCAATGGCCTCATACATGAGTTCTCCCACTTCACTAGATTTTGCCTAATATGACGATATGCAAGAATTGGTCTTAGATTAATTCTGCTTTCTGATTTTTGAACACAGGCCTTGAAAATCTTCCCTTTCTGAATAATTTTTTATGGCTAGCATCTTCCAATAACAATATTTTCAGAAGAGACAAGTGATAAAAATCAACACAACAGGGTAAGAGCTTAGAGAAGTTCTAACTTTAGATGTCACTGAAGCAAAACCATATTTCTTCAAGCATTTGCTTTCATATTATAACTAATATAAAAAACTGCTACTGATTCATCAAACAACTGAAAAACAATTCAGGGAAAAAAGATTTAATGCACCTCAAATTATCCATATCATAATACTTCATCAGTTTTTCTATTAAGCTATTCCATTGCATTCTATTACATGGTCAAAGCATACTTGAACATTAATCTTCTTATTTTATGCTTGCTGATGTACAGCTGGCTAAAGAAACAGCACATCCCAAAAGAAAGTAATTAAACATGCATAGCAGAAGCCAGCAACACTTACCTGCCATTCTTAGGCTATACTGTATCATGCAACAAAAACCAAAAGCAGAAATACTGACATATGTGAACCTTCTAGAACACCTGGCATTGATCAGACAAGCTACATGTCTCTTCTTTTCAAACTCAATTTAATCTCTGTACAGGTTGAGGCTCCCTTTTAAGAAGGCATGAGGTTAAATTTCAGTGCCAGATCCAGTAAGGTTCACATATAACCTTTAACATGATGATGCTGGAGCTATGCATAACTGTCGTGAGCCAGTCTGTCTCTGCGGCATTGTTAAGTCACATTGGAAGTGATGAGAATCAGGTTTCATTTTCAGTTCTTCCTTTAAGGAGCATGGGACAAAACTCACGAATTTGAGTAAGTCAGCTGAAACTTCAGTAAGTCTTCAAATAATTACAACTATTCTTAACATTTTGAATAAAAGTAGACAGAATTTTCGTTTAAAAAAGAACCAAATCAGGTTTCAATAGTCAAATGTAATTTGAAAGCCCTTTCTGAAATAAAGATTGTACATTTTAGGACCTGAGGATATTTTAGAACAGGTTACTGCTTTCTACCAAAGTTCGCTGAACAATTATCCATAGCTCAGGCATGCAAAGCAGTTAGAAGGATGGCAAAATGAAAACATACATTTAGTACAAGACAAATGCAGTCTACTGCAGGCAAAGAGTAATAGATATATAAAATCATCTTCTCACTTTCAAAATCAAGGAAAAAATTTGGCCCCTGCTCAAGGTCTGTGCATGTCAAAACTTTTAGAAGGTTCCCCATGTTAAGGTACCTGCCAAGACAAGAATGAGAGAAAAGAAAATTTTCTTTTTATAAGAAAGAACAGCCCAAATGTAGTTGAGTGAAGCAGTGGGAAAAGAAGACCAGAGAGTTCCATCAGGTACGAACCCGTCCTTCAGGCTGGGTGAAGGGACATCCCCACCTCGAGGAGCCACAGCTGGTGACCCCAGCAGTGCAGCTTTCCTGGAAGAAGTGACCGTGTCACCAATATCCTCACAGCTGCCCCTTTGGGAAAGGGGCAGAATCCAACCAAAGCCTTTGCCAGGGACTGTTCTGTCCCAGTACACCCTAGCACCAGTGTCCTGAGCAGGAGTAGTGCCCTGAGGGCCAAGCACCAGATTTGAAAGCATTAGCCATGCTAGACTTTAACCTGATGGGACAGCAGAAGGAAAGAGCTTTAATTTTGTCAGCCCTTTTAATTGTGTCAGAAGGCCATCACAGACAACCACATCATGATACATCATTTCAGTGTGCAGAAAATGCTAACAGAGATATGCCACACACCTTTTACACAGGGTGCTTAAAACACCTGTGAAACTCAGACAGTTTCACTTCAGACTTTTGGATGTAAAAAAAACCACATTAACTGCACGAGGAATGACCAAAGCAGGATCAGGAATGATTTAGCACTGACTCTTGTGTATGAGAGGATTACAGTGAACAACTGCTCAGCACAGAATACTATGGCATACTGACAGAATTTCTCATTTCATGATTACTTGATTTGCAGGCAGATGGATGGACATCACTGACCACAGAGACCCAAAATGACTAAGCACATGGAAAGAAAATTTACACAGCAGCATGATGGTGGCTTGGCTACTACTGGAGAAGGGGAAAAAGGAAAAAAAAAAAAAAAAAAGAACACAAAAACCACATGCAACTGTTTCCAATTCCAACTTTGCGATTGAGTCCCCTGGCCTTCACTGCAGCAGGTATAAGCAACCCTACTGTTACCATTTGAAATGCACCAGCTGTGAAGGGCTAAGAGACTTACTTTCAAAATCCAAGAAAAAATGTGCTGCATTGTGGTCTATGTCCCTGGTTAGCACCTTAATGAGATTACCCATGCCAGCAAACCTAAAAATAAAAATGGCAAAATAATTTAGTTCCAATAACCATTTCCTATTTTAAGTACACGCCTGGGTCTCACTGGAGCAGGGCTCCCATTGCATTTTGCACTCTGGATTCACCTCTGGTGGGGAGCAGACCCTGTGCACTGTACAGTGCATTTCCATGCCCCTTCTTCTTAGAGAGCAGTGATTGTTGAAAAACTGGAAACGTTATAATCTTTGATGAAAATAAAGATGTGAATTACTGG
This sequence comes from Fringilla coelebs, assembly GCF_963513975.1. Lineage (NCBI taxonomy): Eukaryota > Metazoa > Chordata > Aves > Passeriformes > Fringillidae > Fringilla > Fringilla coelebs. The sequence goes on along the minus strand of NC_140028.1, from coordinate 10,504,335 downwards.
CTCTTTTTCATCTCTGTTTAACACATATAAAGAACATGGGACCTACGATGACTGAGAAGTTGTTTTGTGTAACTGCAGCACTCAGCGCCAGACAAACCCATTATTGTTTAGGACAAATGGAACTGGTGTCATCATAACACTTTTTTACTACCTCACTGTAATCCAAAACAGATTTTGGAAAGCCTCTCAGTAGTAGTCATCTGTGGCCAATGAACAATTTTCTCATCAAATCACAGAGTTACAAGCAAAACAAAAACTAGACTTTTCCAAAACCAGGAGAAAAATAGAGTTTCAACAGTTCTTCTTATGTTTGCTGCCACATCCCAGCTAAAAGAAATGAAAAGTGGAAGGAAGAATTAAATAGTTGTTAGATTACTTGAGACCAGATAAATTATCAAAACAGTTTCAAATGTTACCACAAATTTCAGAAATCAATACCTGCAGTAGGAGTACGAAAACTGCATTTCATAACAAAGCAGCCTTTTCATTAACCTTTCCATGTTTTACAGAGGCTGAAAATATACCTATTAACCATTGCTCTGAAATGCCAAAAGCTCACTTGAGTGCTGCTGCAAGACAAGAAAGACACACCCAAAAATCTCATCTCAAATCATTTAAGAATAAGCCATGAACAATCTGACATTTGAATTCAAGCACAAAAAATATTTTAAAAAATCAATTTTCAACTTAGTCTAACTATATCAACAAACAAGTATATTCTCTATTTTCCCCTGATTTTTACTTTTACTGAAGAATCATGTTCACCTGGAGGTAAGATAGCATGACACCAGGAATCATTACTTTATTAGGAGTCAAGAAAACTGAAACAATGTGAACTCAAAACAAATTGTTTGGCAAAACAAATTTTCAGAACTTGTGTTGACAGATTTCTTGGTCAAACTAAGAACAGCATACAATTTATTTTGTGGGATCTGCAAGATTCAGCAATCAAACAAAGCTTGAGAAGGAAGGGACAATTAATCCAAAATTGCTGAAAATAACCCAAGTCTTTGCTCTAACAACATCTACAGAATGACTGTTAAGAATCTAGACTGTTAGCACTGTGGCTCTAAGCATAACCCAGGTGACCACAGGGGACTCCATGTGCTGGCTTTTTCACACGTTCAACCTTCTTCTTGAAACGCAAGGAAATGCAAGACCTGCTTCCTAATAACCTGAACTTACTTCCTAGAAATTCAGGTCAGACTTCTCAGCCTGTGAGAAGCACCTATTAAGTCAAGGAATTTTTAAATTAGGGTGTCCAGCTGAGAGACTCTTCTTAAAAACTAATCCATTAAAACATGGTTCTTCAAAGAGGCAGCTTCTCCAGGACCTCCTACCCCATAGCATGGCAATCTCTTTTAAAGCTACAAATGCACCAATGCTATGTAAACACACAGCAGTAGAAAGCAGAGAAATTACTCTTCCATATCTCTCAAGCGTGTTCTGTAAGGCAGGACTGAATAAGCAACTTTGTATTTCAGAGTTTTCCAGATTATGAATGTTCTTCTTGTTGGGGAGCAGACAGAGGCATGTTCTTAAGCAAATATTTTCAACAGGGCAAATAAAAAAACAGAAGTAGAAGGCGCATATTGATAACCCAGTTTACAGATTCAGATCTAAAAATCAAACCTCAATCTCAGAACAGCATATTACATATTTCAATTCCAACATTACCTTCAAGCAGCAAATACAAGGCAGTGAATAGTGAAAATGGTCTAAAGAGAACTCCAATACCTGCAATTACCGCTGTGCTTCAACTGCACCATCCCCTCCTCCAACAAAACATTCTCCATATCTCAAAAAAATGCCTCTGTGTAGGTTTTGCCTTTTTTTTCATATTAACCAGGCTCCAAAGAGTTTATGGGCTCATGCACGTGGCTTAAATATTGGAGAACATTACTTGTGAAGGTCAGAGAAGGGTCATGCTTATAGGGTTGAAATGTTTTGAAGCTAAGCTCACAGAAGAGCACGGAGGCACTGCAGAACAGATTGTTTCACTGAGCACCTACCACCTCCTAATACGAGTAGGGAGTTGGGGACTCTGTTTTGCAATACAAATACCTTCATCCCTCAGGAAAGTTTGCCAGGAAGAATATGTGGTTTCATTTCCAGGGGTTAAGTTAAATTTAACAAAGAGAGAAGCATAATAAAAGTTTTGGCATTACAATGGAATGGTCAATGCAATATTCAAGCAGAAGATGCAATCGATCAAAAGGTAACGGCTCAGTGAAGAGCCTCCCTGAGCAAAGGAGAGAAATTGATGATAATAGATTAATTTAACTATGACAGCAGCAAGATGATAAGATGTGCTATAGGAATGTATTTCAATTTACATGAACACAAAGCTGCTTGAACACCTTTTCATAATGAACTTCCCAACAAACTTCTCCCTTTGTGTGTTTACTGTACTGAAAAAATCTTGATAAATTTTAGTCACATCAGAGTTTTGCACACAAGATGTGCAATCACATTTGCCTTCTTAGCAGCAAAACAGTCACTGTATATTCAGGTTTTATGGAGTGCATGGAAATCTAGCTGAAACTGGACAAACCCAGTATTTCTGAAACTTGAATCAAGATGCACTGTAACATTTACTTGAGGATCTCAAGCATCCTTAAAGCTGGAAAACCTGTGTTTTAAGAACTGTAAAAACAACCATTTCTCCCAGCTGCAATCCAAAAAGATTTTAAGCTATGAAGAGCTTGAAAACTCAATTTAGATTGATATTGAGAAGATGTAATTTCTCAAGTACTATTTTGGAGGATGCTTTCTCTGAGCTTAGCATTCCAGGTAATGAATGCAAGAGTCAAAAAGTCAGAATCTACTCTTCTGGCAAAGCTAAGCATGCCCTTCTTGATCTCTGAAATGACCTTTTAGAAACAAGGCCATGGTGCCCTCTGCAGAACTTCCCAGATTCATGGAAGCAGCTGCAGGTCAATATGCCACAGCTAAGGTTAGACAGCCCTTCACTTTTGTACATTATTTTCCTTCAGAAGGCACAGGTGAGCAGCAGGCAGACCTGACCTGTTGTACTCTGAGGGAACACTGCAGAGTGTTCCCTCAGAGGAAAATTAAATTTGATCTTTCTGAGAAGGTGCTACATAAGCAGAATACCTGAACCAATCTAGAGTAAAGACACCTAGCTCAGAGATGCATCAGACCCCTGATAGATATAGAAAAGATTTACTAGAGACTCTTGTTTTGTTCAAGATGACCTATCATTTGCAATTTTTCTGGGCCCAAAACACATGAAAGAACCGAACACATGAAAGATCAGAGTGCTACTGGATCTAATAATAAAGATGATGACAATTTACACATAGCATGAGAAGCAGTCTACAAATCCAGCTATTAACATTTAGCTTCAGCGACCTCTTCTGCTACTTGATGCCATGTAAAAGCACCACCAGCAGGAAGATTTTGGTAGTTCTGTGAATTACCTTGGTAATTAACCACATAGTGGCATGCCCAGCCAGTATTAATCTTACAGTTTCCTTTCAAGTCTAAAACATTTTCTGAGTAGGTAAAATTACTAGTTTAGAAAATCAGATGTGGTTCCAGCTAGGTAGCCCTGACCCTGAGCTTCCATTGACCAGTGAAGAACATCTCCCAGCATTTACTGCACCCTTCCTGAGTATGTTGCCACATCATCAGCTCCAGTTCAAGAAAGACTTGAGCCTGTACGAAGACCAAAGCCATCAGCAAGCCCTACTGCTGATTTTGATGTCCTGTAGCTGGAGTTTGTTTTGGAGCTGAATAGCTAACTTAGAGCACTGACTGGAGGTGACCCCTGTGGGTGCTAAACCACTTTTTCACCCACAGCTCTTGCAGCACAAATGGAAAAAAATGCACACTGAGCTGCAATCCTTACCAAGAAGAATTCTGCATATTGCAATCATTAACATCAAAATATTCACATGTTCAGCCTAAAGTACACTTTAGGTCACTACCTATTTGTTTTTCCACAGCTTCAGAGCATCAACCTCTATCCAATTTTATTTGGTATTCTCATTCAGAATACAGTACACTTCAAAACATGCAAACCAATTTCTCTCCCAGAGGTATTACTGATTTTAAAAATTTATAGTACAGTGTCCAGAGGCAACTCATTAGGTAAACTAACAGCCTAAGACTCAGTAAAAGCACACATTTAAGCCACTAAAGTTTTCTCCTGCCACAAAAGCAACATGAGATCAGAGCAGAACAAAAACACAAGTTTCTGTCCAAAAACTGACTGTCCCTGTGAGGCTGCTCAGAATCCCTGCTGGCATGCTCTGCACTCCAGTGCAATACTTGAGCCACGTGGAGTAGGTTATGGGAAATGGGAGCACAAGCCAGGAACACAGCTTAAACTTGACCTACTTGCAGAGGAAGACATACGGAATGCCACACTGGATTAGGATGATGTGGCCCACTGCAGCCTTATGGGGTTGTGTGATGCTGCGTGGAGAGTCCTGATCAGACAAGCGGAAAGCAAAGGCATATTTTCAAAACAAGCCTTGCACGCATGCCCTTCCTGTAGAAAACATCCCCAACACATTTCAGTGCCCCCCAGCCCCCGGGTTAAGCCCAGGGGAAATGTAATAGAACTACTCCATGCAAGTAAATTCATCTGAGCACCAAAGAAATTTCCCCTCTCACACCTGGAAGAAAGATTGTATTAACAAAGATGTTGCTTGCAACTGGTGAGTAACTGGAGAACTTACTCTCATTACAGGTAAAACACTACAAAGGTGTTCATAAGCGATATTTTCTTTTTTTTTTTTTTAATTTCAAGCCTAATATGCTTTCAAACTAGTTTAAAAAACAGTTAAATAAATAGATTAAAAGATTAAATAAATAGATTTGTATGTGATCCCTGAAGAAAATCTGCTTTAGCTTACCTTTTGGACATATATGTATAGGCTATTCCCAATACTAAAATCTGCAGTATGAAAACTGAAAACTGCAGCATGAAAAACTCCCTGAAAATCTCATATGTAGTTAAGCACAACACTATATGGAAAACACATCTATTGAAGCAGCAAAGATTTTGTCCCAGGGATTTGAGTTTAAATTTTCATTTGGTCATGTAAGTGTGGCATAAATATCCAATTCAGAGATATTTTTGGCAAATAGTAAGTAAAAAACATGCATAGCATTAGAAATCTAGCATTATAGTGGAATGTTATAATACTTGCAGTGTTACTACATAAACAAAAACTTACTGTATGTCTCCCTATACTGTTTTTCTAGAAGGATAATCCTATCAGCCTGTTTCAAGGCTTACTGAACAGTATCCAGCCATGAACAGGGAGAAGAAAAAAAAAAAAAAGATAAAAGCAAAAAGAAATGAGGCAGCAGAGAGGTGCCTGCCCACATCAGCTGATTGCAAGGCAGCCCTTAGCAACACACGGCATCACAGGCTGGCAGCCTATGGGAGCCCGTGTGGCGCTCTCTGCCAAGGAAGCAGCAAAGCTTCACAACCAGGGAGAACATTTCTGCCCTCAACCTGAAATACTACAGACTGCTGCAGGGATGGAAACAGGCTGGTAAAATGCACTGCAGGAATCCCTCTTTTCTGATTGTTTCAACATTCTCCCTGGATACAAACGTGTTTTTCCTGGACTAATGCATATTTATTTCTCTTCTGAATAGCGCCTGAGCAGCAGAGATGTCTTCTGATGCATCCTAATTTCATCTATTGATTTTAGTGTTTTTTTAAAGTAATAAAGATCTGCCATGATACAAAATCCCAAAGTAATATCATACATATGAGAAAACAAATAATTAGAGTCAATATTTTAAAAAATAGTAGCTATCAATCATCATCACCATTAGACTTAAGAAGGAGAAACTTGGTGCCATTAGCTTGAAGCAAGTTATATTTTGGATAAGCTTGCTTCATTTTCAGGATTCATCATAGCTCTAGTACCATCACTAATATTAGAGGTAACAGCTCAAATTGTGTCCCCTGTATAAATCTGCTGAATCAAACACATGAGTGAAGTGCCAGAGCCACCCCCAGTTCTGCACAAAACATGCACTTTTCCTTCATTGATGGACAAGCTTTTCAAGCAAGCATTAAGATTTCAGCAGTTTTTACAGACACTTTTGGGACAGACTCCCAGTCCAAACCCACACCCAGACCTGCACACGGCTCTGCACTGCTGACACCCAGTGGCCACAAACCAGGGACTGCAAACCAACCACAAGGAGAGTAAAATATATACAGGCCAAAAATCCCCCTCCAAACCCCCTAAAACAGCCCATATCACTGAATTATTGGGGCTTCAATCATTAGCATCTTATTTGAAAAGTGGAAAAACAAATGATACAATCAGATAAGAAATGTTTTTGTACAGAAAAGTAAGTATTCAGACAACAGAAAAGCTGTTTGAAGCTGCCTCTGATGTCCATTGATTTGGCTAAACTGACTTTGATACAATAACCTGCTTTAGCTGAAGTTGTTTTGGTTTTTGGTTTTTTTGTGGTTTTTTTTGAGATCACACATCATCAATAAAGTCTCCTTTAGAACAAAACTGAATTCAAAACTTGTCATATCAGAAGGATGGAGGTCTGCCAGGGAAAACAGACTAGTGAATAGACTCACATTCCTCAAAACCAGAATTGTAAAGTACGGTCAGAGGAGTGTTTATTCAGTCCATTTTTCCTCTTAGAGGAAATCAAGGGAAAGGCACTGAAGAATCCACAGTTTCTTTAGAAGTAGTCTTAGAGCCTTGTTAATTTGGGAACATTTTAGTGGCACAGCTGACACTGAATAACGTATTTGACAGGGGCTACAATAAAATAACTAAGCATACTCACACAAGTCTGGAATAAACCCAATTTGTCTGGAAGAATTATGGTTGTTTTTAAAACAGAACTGGTATTGAATAGGGTAGAGACTATGTTCCAGAAATCCGCTCTGATTTACTCTTCAACGAGTAACTGCACAGTTTTTCTAAGCGTGAATCTGGGGTCAAAAAATAATTAATTACGCTTTCTTTGTTCAAAAGGACACAAGTCCAACATGCTTTAACTCAATTCTGCACAATGCTCTTTTCAATTCCATTACATCGCAGCCATGGGGAAAACGCACCTTTTTCATTCAGTTCAGGGACATTTCCACTGGAGGGCAATTCACACTCCGCTTTCCCCTCCAGCGCAGGAGATGCGCAGCGCCGCTTGCAGCGCTGCGATTCCCCAGCAGAGGGCGCTGCGCTACCGCTGCATCTCCCGGCGCCGGGGCAGCGGGACCGGCGGGATCCCAGCGCCGGGGCAGCGGGACCGCGGCTCCGGGGGATCCCAGCGCCGGGGCAGCGGGACCGCGGCTCCGGGGGATCCCAGCCCCGGGACAGCGGGACCGGCGGGATCCCAGCGCCGGGGCAGCGGGACCGGCGGCTCCGGGGGATCCCAGCGCGGGGGCAGCGGGACCGGCGGGATCCCAGCGCCGGGGCAGCGGGACCGGCGGGATCCCGGCGCCGGGGCAGCGGGACCGCGGCTCCGGGGGATCCCGGCGCCGGGGCAGCGGGACCGGCGGCTCCGGATGATTACAGCGCCGGGGCAGCGGGACCGGCGGGATCCCGGCGCCGGGGCAGCGGGACCGGCGGCTCCGGGGGATCCCAGCGCCCGGCAGCCGCGTCCCATTGCCCAAACACTGCGCTCATACTGCCATGATCCCGGAAACACTGATGTGGAGTCTGCCTTTTCTCAAAGCAAACCCGGAATGCTTTTATCAAGTACATAAAGATACAAAAAAACCACATTTAGTAAGAGCTGTGGCAGATTAACACTTTTTTATTGTTTTAGAGAAAAGCTGCTCACTCTACGAAAGATGGCATGCCTTCAGAACTGAGCTATACTACCACATTACTAACAAAGTTTCATATTTCCAGGATGTCAGCCTATAATTTAAGAACCCTCAAGCTCTTATCTCCAAAAAAACCCAAACCCAACAATAACTTGTATGGTAAGTCCTTCTCCTGCCAATCACCTCTGTATAAAGAAAAAAAGCAAAACCACAACCAAAAATAAAAAAAATGCTCAAAACCCTCAAAACCAAACCTGCAAGTTTTATCTAAATGCTAAAAAAAGAGGTATGTTTTCAGTTCCTGACTTCCTAACTAGTCCAGTTGATGTGCCATTTTCCAGTTGGTATTTCACACGAGAAACAGCATTCCTCTTCCAGCCTCCTTGATTTGGAAATGGCTTTCTTTCGGAGGAGCTGAATTCCCATCCATCAGACTGCCACACGTGCCAGTATCAGAGCTGGGCAAAGCTGCACTGAGGATCCCACAACCTGGGCAGTGCTGCCATCTAATGCACCAGGACCAGGCACCCACTGCAACACTCAGGTAAAATGTTTTCTCCGAGTTCAGTTCAAAAAAATGTTGCATCCCTTCAATGCCTTGGCTTGCAATCCTGCACTAACATGGCAAATTATCTCATCATCAAGCTGATGGATATAAACAGCCATTAACATATTCCATCTCAAGGGACTTCTACTGGAATGTCACAGTGCTAAACCACAAACCTTGTGTGTATGAACCTTACACTGACTGTCCATGTGAGAATTCAGTTCAGTGACACAGCAGGTCTGAAATACCAAGGAGGAAAGGAAGGCCTATGGCCTTCCAAATCATGGAGCTGGAAGAGCAGGTTTCCCTACTTCAGGACAGCTTTGTGATTATTCTGAGGACTTTCCTTTTTCTGAGACACCAGTCAGACACAGTATGTTTGCAAGATACAGAAGGCTAATGAAGCACATCAAGATGATGATGGTACAACAGAGGATGAGTAGCAGGATGATGTTCCTTCCCATCCCATCTGTTTTCAGAAACAGTAACAAACAGGCATTAGGCAGAGCAGAGGGATAAAACTGGTCTCTACATGGTTGTTTATTTATTTGAAGTTTCAAAAGTGACTCCTTTCAAGATCAAGGATCTACAGCCATCTTTGTTACATCCAGTTACTTCTTCAGATCCCCTCAAAACACATATCACCAACTATTTTTCCTGAACCTGGATAGTTTTTCTTAGTCTTAAAAAAATCCCAACTAAACAAAAAAACAAAACAAAACAAAACAAAAACAAACCAACAAAAAAACCCCAAACCACTTGACCCGAACTGGTCCAGATTTCTCTTTCTCTAGCTGTGCAAATAAGATCATTTGTTATCCCATTTGTCATTTCTCCCATCAGCTCAAATTTTATTATAAACTTAAAATCAAACTAAAGGTAACCAGTAAGCCTAAGATATAAGACAATTCTCATCCACCTGTTGGAAATATGGAGAAACATTTGCTATTCTTCAGTGATATCATACAACCTGAAATCCACTAAGATCAGTAACAAAAACACAGAATATCATGCAGAGTTATGATTTTCTGCAGTGGTCCATCTGGGAACTCTACAGGTCCACCTCATCTCATCTCACAAGAAGTTTGCAGCAGTTCCTGGGGAAAACCAGGTACATGGGCAGAATGGAAAGACATTAAGAATATTGAACACCTTTAATAATCCCATGTGGTTCTGAAAAATACTCCAGCTGAAAATACATACTAGAAGAACCACTAATACATGGTACCCCTGTTCCACCTGCTCACACAAAAGCCTAAGTTTCACTGAATATTAAGCTTTTCTCACATCTAGCTCAGTTTGTCCCATTCTTTAAAACTTAACCAAACTTTTCCACAGTTTTCATTTCTTTACTTTACATGCTGCTTGGGTAGGGTTTTTCAGTCCCTCCCAACTCTGAACACTGGTGATTCCCTGAAGGTTTATGATGCTGTAAAGCATCTGGCAGCTAACTCTGTCTTGGCATAGCTGGAGAAGTTGAAAGCATCAGGAGTCTGACAGCCCGGCTTCTGCTGAACTGGACACCACATCATCTTGACTTACAAACATTCTCCCTTCAACACCTGAAGCACTGTTGGTTCACAGTTTCTTCAAAGAAAACAGAAGTTATTTGCCATGTGCTGTAGTCATTTGCTGGACAGCATTCTTCTTCCTGCAGGCAGTATCATTCCCAGCAATGCAACCTCAGTTTTCCTAGCTTTTCTGGATGACTCTCATCTTCCTAAGCAGAAGCAGCATTGCCCTAGTAGATGAGTAAGTGGAGGTTGTGAAAGGATGTGCAAAACCAAGTGCACACATGCAGAGGGAAGAAAGATGGTGATCCTGGAGCCTGCACTTGCCTAGATGGACCCTTGGTCTGACTCACTTTAATGACTTCTATAATATTTAATTTGTAAATGCACACAATGCTGTAAATTATAAGTCTGCACTAGCTCCAACTGGAACTTTAATAATACCCTGAAGGACTTTATAAGTAAAAGCTATTAAAGGATAAAAGTACTACTGCTACTCCCACATGGCAGCAGAGATCCACCTGCAGCCTGTGGAGGACCCTGCACCAGAGCAGGGGGATGCCCAAAGGAGGCTGTGACTCTGTGGGAAGCCCATGGTGGACCCATGGTCCTCCTGGCAGGACCTGTGGCCCTGTGGGGGACCCCCACTGGAGCAGCCTGTTCCTGCAGGACTGCACCCCATGGAAGGGACCAACACTGGAGCAGCTTGTGAAGAACTGTAGCCCTTGGGAAGGGCTCATGTTGGAAAAGTTCCTGGAGGACTGTGTTCCCACACTTGAACAGGGAAGGGCTTCTCTCCCTGAGGAAGAAGCAGCAGCAACAACCTGTGATGAACTGACTGTAACCCCCATTCCCCACCTCCCCAACTGAGCAGGGAGGGGTGAGGCAAAGAACTGGGGATAAAATTAAGCCTAGTAAGAAAGAAGGCATGGGGGGAAGGAGCTCTAATTCTAATGGCAATAAATTCAACTAATTTTCCTAAGCTGAGTCTGTTTTACCCGTGACAGTAACTGGTGAATGATCTCCCCCCACCCTTACCTCAATCCATGAGCTTTTTGTTGCATTTTGTCTCCCTTCTCCACTGAGAAAGAAGTGATAGAGCAGCTCTGGTGGGCACCTGGTATCTAGTCTGGATTAACCCTCGACACAGATCCATCCAACCAGCTCCCCAGAATTCAATGGCTTTTTGATGATTAGTCAAAAACAGAGGAAAAATAAATCCTACCTCACGTATGGTACCATCACCTTCCCAATGTGACAGAAGATTAATGGCTGTGCTGGCAAAGCACAATAAACATGAAGTAAAACACAGACACTTTTCAGTGGCTTAGATGACAAGCAGCAGGTTATAAAACTAAGCTAAAACCTTCACATGAGCATGTGCTACCTCTTCAGTCTCAAGCTGGTTCAGAGTTCAGCTGGTTCCTGGCATAAGGGATAAGCATAAGTTCAGCCACACAGTAGCTTTACTAAAAAGAGAGAAAAACCACCAAAACATTATCTCCTCATTCAAATAGTTCAAGAAGTTGCACAGTCTTCTAGGGTAAGTTCACACAAGTGGCCAAACCACTTTGTGTATAATGGAAATGCCTTCTTTGAAGTAATGAGACTTCACATCACTCTGGTGAAGAGTTTTCAAAATCAACCTCACCAGGCTCTGTGATGAGGCCCTGTGGAAGCAAAAACCAAATCCTTGCAGCCTGGCTTAGCATCTTTAAACACAGAAGCATAATTCTGTCAGGGATCAGGACTCCCAGAGAACACCACAAATTTCAAGAGTTCTTGAAGGAAAAGAAGGAAAGCAAGTTCTTGCAGGGAAAATGACTAATATTGAAACAGTCCCATTTTCTGTCATTTAATATATTACAATTTTGCTTATTTGTAAGCAGTTTTCAAGCAGGTTAAGTTTCAATTCTTACCTACAGCCAGTGCTGCACTCTGTTCTTGGCCTCCAGTCTGTTTTAAAAAGAAAAAAGAGATTATGGAAATTAATTCTTTTACACCAAAAGTCTTAAATGCAATGCAATGTGACCTTGGAAAAGCAAACTCACATCTGTTCCAGACATACTGTTCTTATGTATCTACTTCATAAACATAGTCTTGGATCCATAGGCCACCAGGACTTTTTAAAAATATGCTAAGAAAATGTAATTCAGAACTGTGTTTTATCTCTAGGCATACAAATGAATAGGGAATGCCATTATTTGGCAATGAATGTGCTTCCAGGGAAAAATGCTGCCATATTAGACAATGCATAAACACATAGATTCCAGAATAAATTTAATAACTAAAGAATCAAAGCTGCAATAAAATACCAGTGGCAAACTGTTCTGCTTGCATTTCACATTGCTTTAACAACAAAATCACACAAGATTCTAATCCAACCACACAAATGCGCACTTGAAAAAATTCAAGGCTTGCATGCTGACCTCCAGAGAAGGCATTTTCAAGTCACTGAAAACCATTTGCTTAACAAAGAAAACTAGTGTTCTTGGACAGCCTCAGTGTGCTGCACACATCATTACCACCCTAATAACATGGTGAAATAATTATGTTACTAGTACAGTTTAAAGGAGAAGACATGGAGTATTACAGTAACTGAAAGGTTCACAGGAAATAATAGTGTAACATCAGCTAGGGAAGGCTGTGAAGATATACAACAGCACAGGCAAGAAGCAGAGTGGAGACTTTAATGAGAATGACTCCCCACAGCCCAGAGAACTGAACATAGGCCAAATATGACCATCAGACAGAAATTTAACTCTCCATTCTTTTCAGTGCACACATCTCTCTCAAAGAAGTTTTCCCCTTGACCAGGCTTAAGTTTGGGTAGCAGCTGCTTTTGCCTTTTTCCTATTGACTTCAGCTTCCCCTTACTTTTGCAGGAATAAGCAAGAGCCAGTACTTCAGGCCAACAACATGGTTAACAGCACTGTCATTGTAGGAGCTGCTGCAATTCCCTAAAATGCACCCACTCTCATTAGGCATATTTTAAATATGGTTGTATTTTTTCCCCTTCTCATGACTTCAGACTGCTCAATTTGTGCTTTGAGACAGCACAACAAAAGTAAAACGCTGGAAATTGCTAGTCCCCTGCAGGTCAGGGCTGAACACAACTGGCATTGCAAAGAGAAACTGAAACCAAAGCGTGACCCAACGCTACTTTAGGAAGCTAATTTCCTGAAAAAGAGTGAAAGAAAAGTCAGATAGGACTGAGCTATAAACAAAAACAAGAAGCCCAGATTCATGAGAATGAGCAGACTATAGAGATAAATTTGAAAATGGAAGGAAAAAAAGCCCACTGTAGCAGCTAGCTCAGGGACTTTTAAAAAAAAAGTGTCCTCTAATGGCACTAATTCATTTCTACAGAAATACACCTATTTCCAACTGATAGAATTATTAGGAAAAAAAATGAGGTCAGGTCTTTCCATTTTTCTGGACACAATGCTGCACACATAGAGACATAAGCACTTACCACCTGCAAGAACAACGTGCTGACGCTCAGGTGGCTTGTCCTGAAGGCTTCAATGAATGAGTGGAAGTTAATAATTAACAAAGCCTTCTAGGACTCCTGTGGTAATGAAGGCAGGAGAACAGCAAAGCCATTAGGCAAAAGGGAAGCAGCCAGGAAAGTTGAGAATTATAGGTCAGTTGGACTATCATCAATAACAGGCAGGGGGATGTTAGCACAGGAATCCATTAACTGGTTTCCTATCTTTTAGTACCTATGAACAAGCCTTTGAGCAAAACAGCTCACACTGGGCACCACTGATGCTGTCGCTTGGTTTATCCTGGCAAGCTGACAGGTATTTGATTTTTTTACTTAGTGTGACTTCCCATCACAGTATTTTAAATTTAGAGGTTAGCACTGAGCAATATAATAAAGCATTGCCTAAATGGATAAGAAATTGACTTGCTGATCTCTAGTCAGGGAGGAACACCAGCAAAGATGCATTAAAAATAGACAGATGTGAAATGGTTGGTGAACTGGATTCTTTACAGAATTAATTTCTGCACTTTGGATACACCTTAATTTAGACTAAAGAGTTTCTAAATGAAGAACTCTTTTAGGTTCTACACGCACTATTTGGGTTTTCATGCTGGGATAGAGGATTTGCAAAACCTCTGAGCTTCCTTCTGACTTATCCTCAAGGTTTAGATCTGCAGATTATTATAGAAATACCACAAACAGGCACAAGATGAGACATGTAAACTATACAACTTAATAGGTAGTGAAAATTGAATAATTCAGACCCAGCATTTTTCAATTCCTTGTGATTCTGAGGTAGTCAAATATTTAATGCTACATTACAGAGGAATAAAGTTCTGGGCAGGAAAATTAACTTTACTCAATGGGTTACAGCTCATGGAGTCAAACAGCAGAGAGATTAATGCATCCCATCCCAGGGATCTCATTTAGACACACAACCCCTTCCCTTGAACTGCAGCCTAACTTCACCACAGCAGAGAGAAGCCAAAGCATATGCCAATATCTCAGGCCAACTACAACAGAACCAAAATGGAAAACTGTCTAGAGCCATCAGAGAGGGACAGTGAACCATCTAAACTGTAGCATAACAGAAACAAAACCAAGCATCATTCAGTTTGTCAGAGGAAAAGCCTGCAGCTGACACGTCAAATGGTACCCAGATAAAAAAGATGCAGTAAGCAAACTTGGCATCATTGTGAATGATGAAACTGGAGGAAAAAACCTCAATGAAAACTGGCTAACCACTGAGTAAGCCCTGTGCTTTGGGCATCCACCTCATACTGAACTGATGCTGCTTAACTCAGCAATACATGAAAACAGATTTCACATGAGAACAGCTAACCATTAACTTCCAGTATGAAACCACTGTCTTCTGCCCAGCTCTGGCTGAACTAATGAAGAAGCCTCTACACACAGGCACAGACTTGTCAGTGACTGTCAGTCATGATTTGCTACAAGAATGATGAGTTTTTCAGGCTTTCCAACACTCACGTTCTGAAAACACTGAGTGGTAAGAAATAATGACCAGCAATTTTGCACCAAGAATCTAAATTACTTTTTGTCTACTCAACTGGTATCTCAGCTCATCAGGGACTTCAGAAAGTATGAACTTCACAAAGCTTACAACACTTGCTAGCAAAAGCTTGCATGGGATTCATGTACTCTATGTGAAATTTTGGGCACCCAGACTAAAGCTGCTTTCAAAACACAGTAGACTGCTACTCTGACAGAGAAAATGTTTGAATTCCTACTTTGTAATTCAAGCTTGCACTAGGACTCCTCTTGGTAAGCATCACCACCTTGAAATCCATGTGAACCAGCTGTGGACTATGGCACAGATGTTCTCAGTTCATTCATGCTAAGGGCCCCTGGATACAGAAAAGAACAGGATCTAGCTCAAAGTCTACCAGTCCTGGCAATTTTTAGGAGTTCCTGCTCTCTTGATTCAGTTTCAGTTGAAATAAAGTTTGTGGAAACAGCTCTAAAAAACTTGTTACCCTCAGCACGCACTAAAACATAAAAACCATGCCCAGTCCAAAACAGAGCCACAAGTCAAATACATTCCACATCTTGTGGGTAATAAAAAGAGAAAACTCAGAAATGTTTAGTAATAAAATTTGATTTTTACTTCAATAACAGTAACACATGTCTAAGCTATAAAAAATAATTCACTGCTAGGATCATATTTCAAATGGAGTTTCAGGGCATCTGCAGATGAACCCATGGCTCAATGCTTAATGGATGTGAACCCTGGTGTTTAACATCAGTGATGGCAGACAAAGATTCTTCTATACCTGTATGGCAATTGTATAGGAAACTAAGATTAGCAAAGCAGGCTACTATTAGTGCAAAGTGACCTCAGTTCTTCACAAAGAGCAAATGTACTGGTTGCTTGCTATAAAACCAATTTTTGATTTCTGATTGTAAAGCTCCAGCTCAAATCTTTCTTCTCCATTCATTTTCATTTATCTTGGTGAGGCAAAACTGCATCTTAAAAGTCCACACGTTATATTCAATTTTTCTCTATCACGTGCAATTTCTCAATGCTGCTACAGTACCTAATACTACCTGCTGCACTCAAACCCATGTTTTAATTTTGCAATTTAATAATAGAAATGGACTGTGAATGTATCAGAGGGTCTACTGTTCCACTATAATCTTTCAAGGTTATTTAATTTTCCCTAATTATTATACTTTCAGAGGATACATTATCTCTAAGCTGTTACTGTTGCATAGCAGCTTCACTTCATATGAGCTTAATTTCAAGGTTGGTTTTTTTTTAATACCTTTTGTAGTTAAAGTATCACATTATATTGTTGTGGACTTGACAGTGGAGGGTGATGGTTGGACTTGACCTCACATGCCTGTTCCAACCTAAAAGATTCCTTGAAAGCTTTCAGAAAAGTTTACATGCTGCATTGGACCAATAGGAGGGACACGAGGTTTTATACATATACCCCTTCCAACAACTTCAGAAAAGAAATAAGAAAAAGGGAAAATGAAAAGATATTTCAGAAGCTTGTATGGCAGAAGAGGATATTCACACAAAACTGGTATTCAGCATGAAAATTTATATCTTCATCCGCTACACATAATGGTTTGTTTCCAGGACAAACCATTACTTTGGTTTAGTGGAAAAAATAAAATAAATTATCATAATCTTCATTTTTGCATCTCAAAGCTCTACACAGAAAAAAAAACCTGCAAGTTGAATATCAACTACAAGGGATTTTTTTAACCAGATCAGAAAGTTAAGTATTGCCAAATATTTAACTTATTGCCAAATAAACTTTTTCACTCATATAAATAAGTTGAGGGAAAAAAAAATGGTTGGGTAACCAGAAGACAAATAAGGAAATTTAGTAAAGCAGAGATGGGACTTCTTTAGCTGTTTAATTTAGAGTTGTATTTTAGTTTGTGTTTGGTTGCTTTTTTTGGTAGTAGAGTAGGGGGTAGAGCTGTGGTACTTTAGTCCAAGAGACAGAGCTTCTGGTTTTACAAAAAAAAAAAAAAAAAAACCCAACAAAAAAAAAACAAACAAAAAAAAAAAAAACAAAACAAACAAAAAAAAAACTGGAAGAATTATTAAAGCAAGTCCTGTGTCTAACAGTCAATTACTCAAACAACTGAACTTTCTACTACTTTTGGTAACATATTATCTCCTGCATTTCTTTTGAACTTTCATAAATCCAAACCCTGAAGTGATTTAGTACTGGATATAAAACACAAGCAGAATTTTTAAGAACTCTCTAGAATTCAGGCTTTCACTCTTCAAAAAAACTACTGAAACATTCCTTCCTAAGGTAGGAAGAGATGGGGTATTATTCCTACACCTTTAAATGATATTTGCATTTGCTCTCCATTGCATGTTTAACTTCCCCATGACTACCTGGCATCATTGTTTTGCCACAGTAGATGCTTCCTTTGTATTTATGCAGTTAACACCCAGCTGTGAAGTGTTCCTGAATACCACTCAAGTGATTCAACAGCTTTGTTATCTAAGACATACAGATGATATAATTTATGAGGAATATGACAGGGTTTAACAGAGAGTTCTGGCTCAGTATCATCAAAATAGAAATGAAACCATGTCCTGTCCCAGGAAGTTTGCACAACACAAACAGTAAGACAAGGAAAGGTCAGCAGGGCTTTCCCATTCACATTATTGGTGGTGTAGGAGCAGCTCTCAGCAACGCCAAGACCCACAGCCCTATTCCCTAATGCTTGAACAGAGGAGTCCTTACTCCTTATAATCTAGATTTCTACTCTCAGGGTAAAAACAAACAAACAAACAACCCAACCAAAAAAAAAAAACAAACACTTTCCTCAGGACTGTACTAGGTCACATGAACAGCAAGGAACTTCTACCACAAAAAAAAAAAAAGCCTCCAAGAAACCCCAACAAACAAACAAAAAAACCAAGCCACAGAAGAGTTACAGTCACTTACCACCTAAGAGATCTTTTTACTGGTTTTAGTGAGTTCTAACCATCAACTGTTCATCAATAGTAATAAAAAAATTGAGAGCTGAAGCCCTAGCTACCCCTCTGATAGGTAAAACTCTAAGATGAACTTAGACCCAAGCTGATTATGCTACAGCTATGGAAGTATCCATCGCTGGCACAGCATCTCTTCTGCTCAGAGACAATGGATGTGTTTATTTCAGATTGCTAAGAACACAGTTTAGATTTTTAAAAGCCTGAAAAGCCCTTCCTATGGACAGCAGCAGCAGTAAGTTTTGTCACAGGCTCAGGCTGAGCAGTTTCTAGGTGACAGTCAAGCAGTTCACTTTAACTCCTCTCCCCAGGGTCCCCAGGGCTGCCCCACTATGCAAATCTCAGCAGAGGCAGCTCCTTCCAGTTGTAACTCATCCACAAAATGAGGCAGGACTTTCCAAAGGGCGACTCCATGAGAGCCTTGGGACAAGCAGCAATTTCTGTCAAGGAGGACAGAAGAGCTCTGCTCCTGCCAGAGGAGCTGTCACAGAACACTGAGACTCTTGAAAGTGCCTCCAGCTTGTCCAGGAGCTCTGTGAGCTCCATCTACACAAAGATTTGCAATAATTGTCGCAGCTACAATTAAAAGCAGAAGAGGGCAGGATATGAAGAACCTTTTCCAATCAGCTATACATTGCAGTAATACAGTTTTGAAATTATTCTAGTAAAATTATTCTATTTGAAATTATTCTAGTAAAAACATATCCAGGTTCAGTTCCTAGGGACTCCTAGGGACAGCTCTTTCCAACAGGCAGGAAAATAAACCAAAAAACCAGAAGCCATACAACAAGGTCTTAATTCCTGCATTGTAATTTAATGGCACCAAGTCTCAGCAGCTGCACACTGCTTCTTTTCAATAATTTCTCAAATTCCATGATAACCTGAAGGGAGGCAAGCTGCATCAGAGGGAGTTCAGATGGGACATTAAGAAAAGCTTCTTCACTGAGGGGTTGTCTGGTCACTGGAACAGGCTCCCCAGGGAAGTGGTCATGGCAGACATAGCTCAAGAAGTATCTGGACAATGCTCTTAAGTCACATGATTTAGTGGTAGGGAGTCCTGCAAGGAGCAGAGAGCTGAACTTTAAGATCTGTGTGGGTCCTTTCCGACTTGAGACATTCTATGATTCTAAACATTAAAGCTGCAGTTATGTGGTCAAGCAGTAAGCTGAACACTAACAAGAACTAAAGGACTTTATGTCTATAGTTCAAGTGCCTCCAGAGTTAAAAAAAAACAACAACCCTCCCTCCACAAAACCTAGAATTGTCCTTTAACAAGTATTTTAGAGTTCTTCTCTAAGTCAGGAAGTGAAAGAAGCAACATCTGACATTAGCCTAATAGAACAGACCACATAAAACTGAATATGAACCTCCACAGTCACCTGTCTCAACAAGCACAGCTTTTCAGGTCAAATGTCTTTCTGATGAGAAAAGTTTACATATTTTGCTGCCCTGTTTAAAAGTGACTTTTCAAAAAGTCAAAACAACCCTTAAATTAATGCCTTTGATTTGAAGGCTCATTGGACAAACAGAATTAAACAGTTCATGTTGTCCTGAGCAACTATTTACAGGTAAAGAAAAATAGCAGCTTTACCTTCATAAACAAATTGGCATGGCTGAAGTCTCAAGCAGAGCACAGTTTACTAAATAAGCCTTTAAACCAAATTGCAAAACTCACTTATTTTTAAACTACTCTATTAACTATTGCAGTAAGACTACTACACGTAAAGGAAAGATATTTTGGAAGAGCTCGACACTGAATTCCATTTGATTACAGCAAAAAAGTCTTGTCACTGATCATCTGCAGATCACTACAATCTTTGTTCAAGCTTTAACTTATTTTACATCTACTGTGGAGAAAAAGATGCCACATTATGTTCCCTGAGCACAGGCACATTATTTACATTGATAATACACACGATTAAACTTTAAAAAACACAGCATTGCGTAAAAGCTTCTAACATCTCAATCTACTCCTGTGCTATTGCAGCGAGGCACAGCAAACAAGCCCCAAGACAAAATAAAGCAAATAAGTACAAGACAGATTGGTTCAGCCTAAAACAAGGCAGACATTCCTCTTTTTTTGCCTTAGACACCACCATTAATGCAAAATAAATGCATGCTGGTAGAATATCAGTATCATGATCAGAATTTCTACCACATTATCTTGAGTGTCAAAATCACAACAAGTACTTAACCTCCATGTACTAAGAGCCATTTAACACAAACTCACTTTCACATGAATGAGAAATCAATTCAAGAGGCTCTGCTGAATTTACAGGCAAACCTACAACAATATATTTAGAGCACCAATATCAAAGGAGATTGTTTTTAAGTTGTGGCACAAATGGGAAGTACAAGTGGTTTCAGCTGTCAGAAAGGCAATTTTTCTTAACATATTTACATTCTATAACAACAGTGTAGCAGGTTATTCTTTTACCCCTGATATTCCCACATTACCCTGTTGGTATCTGGTGGGCTTTGCACTGAAAGCTTTTAGAAATATTTGTAATGTCACCACATTCTGTGTTGGTTACACAGGTTTCTTCAACAAACAAACAAACTCTTCTGAAAGCAGCCATTAAAAGCTACACATTTATAAAACCTATTTCCTTGTTTAACAGAGGAAACATTTAGCACAGAGCAAAACAAAACAGATGTAGCTTTGTATTTCTTGCAGCATGTTTGACTTCATATAAACTTTCTCACTACTCAAAATCAAACAGAATTCTGTAAACACAAGGAATAGGGCCTTACTCAAATACAGTATCTCTTCTGCAATGAGATCCTTCACTTCAAACCTTTTTTACACACACAGGTATAAAGACAACAAATTTTCCTTCTCTTTTTAAGTTTAACACATATTAGGGATTTGCACGAGAAGACTAACATTGTTACTGAAGAAGTTTTAAAGATTCTTCACAGGAGGAAGCAAAACATTTAAAGATGTGTCAGCCAGACAAATGTTACTTTCATAAGAGTTATACAAGCCACAACAAAGATTTCTCAAAATTAATAAGAAAATGGCAGGTATGCATTTGTTTTTACTTTGTAAACGTAATACTGAAGGCGTTTTCATATTTATTAAAATTAGCATAAATGAAAAACCTGTTAATCCACCCACAATATCAATGCAATATCAGTACTGGAACAGAGACTTCACAACATGTTAATCAGTTTGCTCAAAACATCTCCCCATCATCGCTACAGGGGAACAATTCGATGTTGCATGGAAGGATTTTTAAATCTTCAAGCACACGGACAAGTTCAAGCTGCATGTAAGAGATAACACTGAAAGGAGAGTGAATAATTATCAGAGATTATATGTGAAAGCAGAAGACAATTACTAAAATCTTTTCTGAACAACTGATACTCTGGAAAAATAATGCAAGTTAAGTTAGCATAATGAAAAAGAACAGCTAATACAAGAAAAATAGGGCAAACACTGAAATGTTACTCATCCTTCAGTGTCTGTGATAATGGACAGTTGAAACATCTTAAGCAAAAGAAACACCACCTGGATAAAATGGGCATGCACATCTTCCACAACCATTTGGAATGGTCCGCACCACATCAAGGACCAGCTGGGTTAGAATTTTTATCTTGGCACCAGTCATGCAAGACCCAGACCCAGACACACTCTGCACCCACATGTCACATTCTCTTCAGCACTGTCCCAGAGCTGGGGGCCTGTGCTGAGAACCTGGGTCAGGTCTAAAACACAGTAGAGCTCAGCAGGCTCTCAGCTCCTGCCTTTCCAAATCAAAGTTACTGCTGGAAACAGTGAAACTAAGTTTCTGCAGCACTACCCCAAGCTAAAAAAGACTTACTAATCCTAAAGGAAATACTGAATTAAGATAAATACTTTACCACAGCTGCAGACAAAGAACTACTTCACAGAACTACCCAGTTTCACTCAGCATGGCCATCCTGTTAAACTTCTCTCTCCAAGAGAGATGTGGAGATGATGGGCTGGAAAAGGAAGCCAAAGTAGGGAAAAAGACAGAAGACTTCAATTCTAGATTTATGAGCTTTTCAGTCTTCTGTACAGGGCAAGCTATGCACTCAAATTTAGTGAAAGACACACATTACTTATTCACATCATATACAATCAGAATAATCCAAAGTATTATCCTAAAAGTTACTATCAGATACTATCAGGTTCAAAACTTATGGTGGCAATATAGTGCCTTGGTTTCTCAAATGGTGGCACACAACATGCCAGAGATTGTTTTTCTCCTAAAAGCTGAAGGTCATACACTTTCAAACCCAGTATTTAGGAATGAGTCTCATATGTATTTTAGCTTCAGGAACTGCAATTTTACAGGCAAAAAAACTCTTGAAATTATTGCTCAGAAACAGCTGTACTATGAAAGTCATCTTTATATTAAAAAAAAAAAAAGACTAAAAAAACTTTGTTTTTACTATGTCATTCTGACAGATGCACATTGCTAACTACTATAAGCTTTCAAAACTTTCCTATCATTAATCTAGGTTTGGCAGAGTAACCAAACCAAGCATCTGAATATTCTCTGCAACAGCTACACAAAAGAACTTTATAAAGTTATCCTTGACTGCTTATAAAATTTAGGCAAATTAACTGGCAAGTGAAGATTAATAAAGCATCTGTAAATGCTTAAGTCATGAAAGCTTTATGTTTTCTTCTTGGCTAGGATGTGCTTCTTTCCATGTTCTTCCTTGAACCCAGCCACATCACCCCATTTGGGCAAAGAACCCTCTCTTGACACAAATTTAATGAGCCCTGCAGCTCAAGTGGCAGCAGTAAACAGAAAGGTAAGATCCAAGCTTGATGGAAAGTGTACAGGAAGGTATAATTACAGAGGAAAACTGCTACTTCATTTACAATATTAAGTAATTGAGAAGTGAGCTGTAATTCTGGTACCAACTATCAGTATGCACATGATTTACCTATGTCAAGACATTCCAATGTCCTAAATTCTCAGGTTTCCTTGTAATTGCTGTGTAACACTCTAGCTCAACATCTTCTTAAGGACTGGCAAACTGCTATTAAGTGGTCATAGCTCTTCTCTGATGAACCTATTATTGTTCTGTACCCAAAAGCAGCCTGCACATGACTTGGTATGTCTGGGACTCACAAGACATCCTTAGTTTTATTATCATACATTATTCTCAGTGAAAATTAGACCTCAACAAACATCCATTGAATAATTACAAGCACATTAATGGCATCTTCCAAAGCATCTGGACTTCTGTTAAGGCTTCCCTTTGTTTCTCTCCAGACTATGAAGCACTATATTTGAAGTTTCACTGTTTGCACTATCACACTACAAATAGTATTTATATAGAACGCAGTACAGACACATAGTATTTGTCTCAGCTAAAAAAGCAAACAGACTATGTCTAACATGCCATTACAGGAAAAAAAAAAAAAAGGAACAGTCTTTTTTCTTCCACTGAGAGAGCAGGAATTTAATCAATTTGTATTCCAATTTAAATGCCCACACATTATCCACTGCTACTGAGTCTTTTGTCTGGTGAGCTACAAACACTTAGAAAGAAAAAATGTTGCATGAACTACCTGCTTTCAACAGATCAAAATACTTTGTACTCCTTGGCCTAAAATATTATGGAAAACAAAGAAATATTCTACAAGCAAAGAAACCCAAGCAAGTGTTTACCAGTTAGTAGTATCTTCTTGAAGTCTTAACAGAGAACTCCCTTCTTCAGATATTGATGCAGCAGCTTGTCCTCACAATCTGAAAAAACAGAAGAACCCCATTAAACATAAACAATACATGGTATTTCAATCACATAAACCAGTGCCAGGGGTAAATCAAAGTTAATCCCGCAGTGCCAAGGAACCTACATAATCCTTTAGGAATGCAAATGAGACATGCAGAATTCAAAAACACTTGGTGATTTTATGGAAGTGACATTACAAGCAAACAGAGAAGCATCCTTACAAACTCTTCTGTGAGTCAGTAAGGCTATAAGCTAGCCATGATCACAAGCATCAGAAATAGAGCATTGCAGCTCAGCATTACCGAGTTAAGTTACATATAGTTACAGCACAAAAAATAGAGCATTACATCTCTGCATTACGGAGCCGGGTTACACATAATTGCAGCAGAAAAAAGTAGGTCTCAGTTCAAGCTTTATTTACAGTGCCACATACATTGCATACAGGGAAAAGCACTTCATTGCTATGGTTTTCATCACTTAAAGAAAAATGCCACCAATAGAAGTTTTTACCTATCTGGACTTCTCCAGGGTTACTAGGATTTTCTGCTTCAAAATTAAGCTTCTGGTTTAGAAAAATCAGTATTTGTATGGTCAGACAAAACAGCATTTCCTATGGAAATGCAGCACTGAGAGATTCCATTGCAAGCATTTGGAGGGTACTTCAGCTCATTTGGAGTAGATTTATATAGCAAGCAGCCTACCTTTTTTAGTACAGTAACTGGGTGATGAACTGCCCAGAACTGATACCTTTCTGTTGTGGCGAAAGGTTCATAGTCTTTTCCCTTTGGGGTTTTGAAGGCTGCTTCTTTCAAGGATTTCATCTAATTTAAATATTTAAGTGTTGTCACTTAAACTGTCTCCAGTAAAACCACTGCTGCTCCTGCTTCAGGTATTCCTGGCACCAGAATCCTTCTTTTTAGTATCTCACATCTCAAAGTTTCTTTAAAAGGAGTGATCTTCCCATTTTGTCCTCCAATTCTCTTTCTGCTTCTTAAAGCAAAGTCAAGCATATTCTGCGACATGTCTGTTTTTAGCACAAGCTTGGTTTAGAAATATAAAATCCCTGTCATATCATTTCAAATCCAGCTGAAGAGGCATGAAATATTCAGCGTTAATTTGTATTTAATCAGCTATCAGCAGTTCCTCTTACATCAGGTAATCCTGATTAATGGGCATTTAACAAAAATATGTTGCTTTGCAGTTAAACATATAATCACAAACACCATAGAGTTACTGTTTTGTCCCAGCTTGGGAAAGGTGGAGGGAAGAGGAAGAGTTGTAAAGTATTGAGGATGGGGAACGATTTTAGTCACAGTGAAAACTACTATCCAAAAGATGCCACTCTTTGCCTCCTGCCGCCTCTGCAAAGGAAAAACCTGCAACCTGAGGAGCCCAGCTAGGAGAAAAGGCAAGGACTCTGAGATATTATGCCAAATATAATGGCCAAATAAAGCCAAGGGATCCTATTCACAGCTGCATCGAAGCAAATAATTGCAACAGACAGCTGAAAAACAAAACCAAAAAGAGAGTACTATTACCAAATTATAACTTTTGCCAATTTGTGTCAAGGCAGTACCTAAGATAAGCAACTGCCTGTCAAGTTAATGTGTTGGTGTTTGGGTTTTTTTCCCTGCATATGTTGTAAGAAGCACTATTTCTCTTTCTTGCAGAAGGGGAAATCTAAAACATACCCAAAACACATTCACTCCATTAATGCATAGGCTTTGTTTAAACAATTGTTCCACCACCCTATTCAGTCCCCTTCATTCATGGACCTCTTGCCAGACAACTGTATAGGTTAACAATTATCTTATAAACTGAATGGAAGCCATAAGATCCTTTCATTCATGCTGCTTGGCAAGTGCACAGCAGAGCAGTTCCATCACTGCCTACAGTCCATAACAGAATTGAAAGTCTTGCTGCCCAAGTGACCATTTAAGAAACCCAACAAGTTCCTTCAATACACTCAATCAAAAACACTTCCTTCCACCCTGCTACATGGCAGTATGAAAAGCTTCTTATTCAGTACCAAAAACGGATTTTTTTCCAAGCATGATTGATCATTTCAATAAACAGGAAAATGGTTATATTTCTGCTGTTCCACTGTCAGGACACATGGCATCATGTTGACAAATTCGAATGGTTAAATCTCCTTGTAACTACTGAAATCACAAGCAGGATTTTGGTTTACTGAAAAGAATACCTAAGCTCACTGGAGACCCTTCTGCCCTCTCCAGTCCTGCACTGCTCCCACTCCTGGCTGCTCAGTATTTCCTGTGCTGTAGTTCCTCCTCCCTGACAACCCATTCCTGCAGCCTGGCTTCAGGAGAAAGTGAAGCCAGTGCCAGCAGCAACAGCTGTGGGGCAATTCTGGATGGGAGAATCCCACCTGGCAGAACTGCCATATGTTACAGTGGATTGAAGAGATGATGGAAACATCCAGAAAAGCACTGGAAGCACATCATCTGCCAGCACAGGGCAAAGAATTTAGCCTGGTGTGATAGGAGTAACTGGAGAGGAAGGAGGCTGTTGCACAGGAGCACTGGGCAGCACTGCACACAGCAAGGACAAGGCTGCTGAAGGGGAAGCACACACAGAAAAAGCTGCAGAAAACATGGCCCCTTCAGAAGATGTCTACAGCTTTCAAGGCAACAACTCCTTATATATGATCTAGATTAATCCCATTCAGTCCATAAAACCTATCAAGAGAGATTTATTTTTCTTTTAAAATAACACATCCCCAAACTGTAACCTACAGTATAAATAGCATAGCTGAGAAAAACCAAGTTAGCTGCCATCTTAGTTTACAGACAAGATTTGCTCACAAGCTAATCTTCTTTACTTCAATAGACCTTTGTGGAGTAAATTAACACTGTTTCTTTGACAGGCTAATGAGAATAGCAGGTGAACAACAAAAGAGTAAACTCATTCCCAGGAGATATCCTTGCCTGCCCTCCACAAACTGTGCTCGTATAGCTTTGTAGGATGATGAATTCAAAAGAAGGAAGCAGACAATAAACCTACCTGTTCCTGCTAAATTAGGGAGACTTCACCTCTTGATGTAAGCGACCATCCTTTACTTCATTAGTTTTGTCACTTAAGGGGAAGGTGGAATTAGCAGAGCACCTGATTAAATCTTGCTCTCCATACAAAATTCATGCTCAAGAAGACCATTAACCATAAAGATGCAAAAAGCCTTCTGTGAATCGCACAGTGTTTGCTTTTCCCTGGGTACATGTTTCAACAGGCAGAGGCAGAGCAAGTGCTTCTCAAGCCTCCAAGTTTCACACTCATTTGAGTTACAAGGAAGAAAACTTCTGAGAAATTTATTAACGGCTACATCCTCAGGAGCAAAGGGTAAAGCCACTAACACAGGGCTTGGCTGCTTTTACTGAGGGATTCAGGGCACTCCATCCAAGACAGTTTGCTGAAATACTGTGGCAAAACAGGCAGTTATTCTCAGATATAGCAGGGTCTACATAGAGTTTCAAGATAAACAATTTTGCAGCCTTTGCCACCATTAAAACAAGACTGACACTTAGAGCCCCTGTAAGGGCCTTGTCAGAACTTGCCACATGTTTTCACAAGCAGGTAAGAGGAACGACTCAGGGCTGAGATGCAGAGGGAAACAGATGCAGAGGTCAGTCTGTCCTTGAATTCTGCCACAACCTTCAACTGCTGACCCAACAGCCCACACTCCATGTCTTTGCCTTGCTCCAGTCAGACAATCACATCCCAAGGACACTACTGAAGTGACCCTCTGGGGTGGCCTGAGATGCCATTTTATTCCCTCTTTATTTAGTAATCTACACAGAATCTTCAAAAGCCCAGACAAATGTAGATTTCACAACTTAACATGCAGCCTATTTCAGCTCAAAAGCTTTCTCTGAATTCCATTTAGGAGTAACTCCACCTACCCTGTATACCTAATACTGTTGCATAGATATGAACTACATTTAAAAATCACATTACACACATCATCTTTGCCTGTGCTTGATTTTGCTCAGTCCAAAACATAGAAAGCACAGGAGAGACAGTAATGTGGATTTAAGGTGATGTATCCTCCCTAACACAGATCACAACAGACTGCTAGACACAACAGCCCATCCTAAGACACATCTGAAATGCAGAGTATTCAAAATGAGCTGAAGAAAAAATAAGCCATAAAGATCCATAAAGATAACTAAGTGTCAGAAGGCTTATGGTAGCTTACAAACCATTCTGGTGTCAGACTAAGAGAGCACACACATTGAGCAGTCAAAATAACCCCTGCAGAGCTTCTGGTAGGCTACTCTTCATAGTAAATAGCTATGCAAAAAAGAGGCAGAAAGCAACAAAATCAGTGTCCTACAAAAACAGGCAAACATAAAAATACCAGAACTCACTAATAGGTCCACAGCAAGAAAACTTGAGAATTTTATATCCTGCTAAAATGATACAGGCTACTTTTTTCCCTTATGAACATATTTTGCCAAAACTTTAATTTTCAGTTGAAAGAGGAAATTCTCCTGTGATTTGAGGAATTGGTAGTCTGAGAACTATTCAAAAATCTCCAGATATTCACTTCTGCACAGCTGAGAAAGTAATCCGTCATTCCTTTATTTCCAGGACAGAAATGAAACCAAGTGTTTAAGATCAAATAATTACACTAAAACTCAATAGTTTGAGCTTCAACTGTACATCATGCAGTTAATAACAGTGATGCAAAGACACATTCCAAGGTTAAAACTATTTGCCTCCAGAAGCCTCCAGCTGTGCTTCCACGTAACACTGGAGCACTCTAGTGACACCATTTTAAACAGCTAACTATTCCTTTTTTTTTTCATTCATCAGAATAGCATGAGTTACAGGACTTAAGCACGTTAGTCCTTACAGTTTTGAGGTGCAAAACCACTAACTATGGTTGAAAATGTATCTCTAGTATTTACTCATGTACTAGAAGCTAATTTTGTGAGTAAATTAGGATCACCCAGTTAGCTAAGAGTTGCAAAGACAGAGATGGAAGACACACATAACCTTCCCTTGTCCTATGGCAAACATTTGGCAGAGGTTTAAAGTATTATCAGCCCAACACAATGTATTCTCTGAAGAGTAATTTACCAAACAGAACACTGACCAGCTTTTCCTCCAATAATTACTCCAAAGTCATATAAGGGATTTCCAACTGTGAACACTTTCTCCTGTCAGAGCTGTACTGCAGCTTTCAAACACTGGACTTGGTACTTCAAGTTCAGTACTGTGGCACAGTTTAGCAACTTCCCTTAAAAATACAGGTTTTAAAAATAACTAAGTATTACAGAAGGACTGACATTTAATAGATGACTATCCTTATCACTTTTTGTTTTATTATTTATTAATTACAACTGGAAATAGTGTATGCTCCAATTTCAGTAGACTTTGCTCACACTGCAGAAGTTCTGACTCCCACCAGACTATTACTGACCCTCAAGCCCTAATTTACTCAGCTTCTTGGAGCTTACAGGAACATGTATCTGCATTTACTACAAATACAGCAATAAGAAGAAAGTAGCTCTTGTGTAAAAAACTAACTAAACTGAAACTGCTAAATACTTATTCCATTAAGCCATACAATAAGCATATGCCTCTGTTTCAAAGACAAACATGGCAGCAGTGAATATGCCAATCATTCGAATACTCTTCTATTAGACAGGATTAAAGTTTAACTGTGAGCAGAGAAGAATGTATTTGATGCCAGACTTGAAATAACATGTTGAATATTTTCTCCAGTTCCCTTTTGAAACAGAACTACTCTTCTGAGAGTGACTCAAGTCCTAGAGTGACTCAACTCAGAGATGAAGAGGCAGGACACAGATGACATGTTCTCCAGATTAGTAATGGAGCAGGTTTCCATAGCAGGGTGAAAAGGGCAAGTATGTACAGACAGACTTGAGATAGGACTAATCTTTTCCTATTTCTAATGAGAGAATGTTCTTGCTAAATACAAAGAAGAAGGACAATTAATTCCATATATGTAACTTACGGAAACTTGGTCAGAAGGGCAGAGTTCTTGCAAAAAGTCTGATAAGTCTTCTAATGAATGTCAGGAGCAGTTCTTTTATCATAAAACGTTTTTGCCATACAGAGAAACAGGCACAAGGCACAACCTGGAATATTTCTTCACTCTCAAGTACAGACACCGCAAATTTTTTGACCTCAGATCTCAGTTAGCGTGTGTTTCCTCCTTGGATACACAACACCCAACCAAGGCACTGAACGACAGTATAGAAACCAGGGGTTAACACACGGACTGAGCGTCGGATCCGTCCTGTTTTGTTCTACTGCCTACAGAGGCACAATGAAAGAAGATCCTCCTGTGACCAGAGCCAGTGGACCAGTTCTGCTTTCTAAGAGCTTTAACTGTTACAGTTATGAGCAAGCTACACAAACTCTTCAGCAAGTTAAGGCTTGTAATTATAGGATAGAAGCTGCATATCCTAACTGCAAGACCCTTGGACAGAGATCTGTCCTAAGCAAAGACTTAGCACAGAAGACTTTCCCATTCCATAAAAGTGCCTTCTCACCAGGCTCTGCTGTGCTTAGTCTTTCCTGGACACACTCCTGAAGCCCCTATTCATAACATGTCCCAGCTCCAGCATCCTTCATATTCTTACTTAGAAAGTGTCCCAGCTTCAGCTGGGAGGGAGGAAGAGCGTGGCTCTCAGGCAATCAATTTAAGGCTCCTTAAATAGAAATTAGAGTCAGGTGTCCCTTCTACCCATCATTATGCCAACAATTTAAAAATTCTGAAGGGGGAAGACAACCTAGGAAAGATGCCACAAAGCTCTTACTCTGGGTAGTTGGTCAATATATCCTTTTTCCCCCTCCATTTTCTAATCAGCTGGATTTAGACAAGCTTGTTATCTAGTCCACAGAGAGGCAGGCATTAGTTCCAGCTCTTAGTAATGTTTACAGTACCTAACTTTATCTGATGAGTAAATAGTTTAAGCTCTTAGCTTAAGCAGTCTGAATGATCTTTTCAGGATCCAATATTTGTTAAAAAAGAAAAAAAAAAAAACTGCAAAGCTTATGTTTGAGACCTTGAGTAGAAAGTCTCACCCTGACAAGGCTGTCTGTCAACTCTCAGCTTTTACATCCGCTTCTCACTACCAAAACATTAAAGGCAACTGGACTCCTGTTTCTGCACAGGAAATCTGATGAATTTTCAAGCCATTCTTACACTCCCACATCCTCTCATTTAAGTATGTACTGAGATAGCACAAGATATTTGTTCAAAGGGTACTTGCAGATGCCATCATCTCCAGAGGCATTTTTTTTTACATTTAATGTGCAAGTTACAACCTCAGCCAAATCAGGAGCACAACAATTTTTTCTATATCACCCTGTATTTGGAGTAACAAAGGAAGCATTTAAGAACAAGTCTTACATTTTACTGCTTAACCAAAATTACAAACTCCAATGTTCAAATATTCACATATATGTTCTAGAGACTGCAGCAAGGCAGTTAAGTTCATGCTTTGAAATCAAACTTTATCCTGGAACAGAAGTAAAATAATAATTTAAAAAATCCCAAAACCAAAAACTTTTTTTTTTTTTTTAAATTTAGAGATGTGTCACACTACAAAGCTTTTTTGCTATTCTAAGGGTAGAAAGACTAACAGATTCTGAAGAACCACTTTCCATGAATAAATACAGCCACAAAACTCAAATCCACACATGAAGAAAAGGAACTGTATCACACAAAACTGTGAAATCATGGCCAGCATAATTCTGGTAGACACAAAGTTGCTGTATTTAAGTAAAACTCCAACAACAGACATGCACAGGTAGCAGCTTCCCTTCATCCAATTACCACTTATTTCAGGCAGATGCCAGCACATTCAGCAAGAGTATCATCAGTACAAGCACTTCAAGCATCCTGAAAAAAGTCCTAAGACCACCAACTTCAAGAATATCATTGAAAACCAGGGAAAAATTGTAGAAGCCAGGCACCGTAATTTCAAGTCTGGTTACACATACTAGTACAATCTCCAAATTTAGATCAGGGACTCCAGCAAACCATGTGATGAGAGAGTTGCTCTACAGGCAGAGCATGCTTTAGGCTGCTTGTCCATGAGAAACCCACAGGGCCCTTTAGCACACCGTGCAAACAGAGCATGGGCACTGCCACACACGAGGTTAATGTTCAACCAAACCAAAAGCAGAGGCTCCAGGGCTCCTCAGAAAGGTGGGAATGGGAAGAGTGTGACAGGAATTGTGTGCCGGAAGCCCAGCACAAGCTCCAGCCTGGAGAGGTACAAAGGGAAGCACATGCACATGCACCTTGGATGTGTAACTTCCATCACGTGGTGCTGCAGTGCTCATCTGTCCAAGGACTGTGATTCAGTGCCTACAGGGTGTGTTGGATTTAGTACAGATGCAAAACTTAATTGCACACCATATATGTGTCTGGCTGCTGACAGAAGGCTACACACACAGACAATTAGGAGCACTCAGAAAAGTTAAAGCATCTGCTCTAACAGGACTGACTGAGCCTTGTTGGCCTCGCTCAGTGCAACTGCAGAAAGCTCCCATATCTCTCTCAGAAGGAGTCTCAGAGTAAGTAAAGCTAGTTAACTTTCACAACATTTAGTCTGAGGGTCACCATGCCCAGCATGGGCTAAAACAAACATTGCCTACTATGGAATTATTTGTATTGCCATTCATGAACTCACACAATTTATCAGGGACATCTTATGTGGCAAAGACACTGCCAAAGAACTGGATGATTTATGGGTGTTCTTATAGCAGAAATCTCTTACAGCAGGACCTTTCCAACAACAGACATTTTCCAGCAATCTCTGAATACTGGAATGTGACAAAAACAAGAGAGAGGAAGTATGAAGACTTACATAACGATAAATCTTGTTAATAAAAATACGCTTCTCACTGTGGCTGAACTAGAAAATTTCTTTTGCCTAATGGTATTGTCATAAGCACCAAAGCAAGCTCACAAACAAAAGGAGGGCTGACTTCACAAAGAGCAGTGCAAAACACCTTTGCATGAACAAGAGGCTTCCAGTAGTTTTCTTGTCTTTAAATAAAAAATAATCTGGCTTTCAAGAATTTAGTAACAAGACAAATATTAACTTATTCATTGTCATATCACTCAAATCTAGAAATGGATGTTGGCCTTCTGGGCCTCCATCTCATTCTTGTGTTAATTGTTATTTTCTTAAAAATACAAGTATCAGCAAAACTAGTACTAAAAACAAAGCCACCAACAATGACTAAGATTTTCCAGATCTGAAAGTATGAAAAGGTTTCACTTGGATCTACTTTCAGTTAATGTATCACTGCAGAGAAACTAACTGAGTCCCATATCCTATTACTAACTTTGCTTTTATCTTATAAACACGTTTTATGAAGAGTCATTCAGCTACAGAAACTCAGCCCAGTTGCTACAGTAACTAGAGAAATATGCATTTGATCCCTGGTTTTTACTACAACTTCCTATTTGTTTCCAGGTAATTAACACTGCCATACCTCAGTTCCTTATCTTATCTTCCTTCATGATAAGGCCAAACATTCAACACTAAGAGAAGGACTTTAGCCAGGTGTGTTGTCTTTGAATTCTGTTACAGCGAGAGCTGGTAAGGGCAGCAATGGATAAAGGCATAAGCACAGAAGAGGCTGTTTAGTGACTCTCCAGGCAGTCAGTGAGGATACTCCATGTGAAGCACACATGCAGAATACCTCCAAAATCTCTGCACTACATCACATTACAGACACAAGTTGCCGAAGCAATACAGACTCCAAAAATCAGATACTGCACTCCTATCCAGCAAAGATATTCATGTTAAACTCTCATCCATCAGCCTGAAAAATAATGGAAATTACTGTTTTACTGCTGAAAACTTGAGCTTCTTAAGCCTTTAAGTTAAGGCCCTACAGACAGTAAGAAGTTAACTAATCATATGAGACAGTCCAGTCTAATCCTGGATAAACAGTAACTTCACTTGAAATATACAGGTTATAGTCAAAAAAAATCTTTTAATAAGACTATTTTTAATTATAAAATCATTCAAGTGTTCCAAACTGCTGATCAAACTATCCTTTCACAAAGATAACAAAAATAATTAAAAAAAAAAAAAGGAAAAGACACACATGTTAAACAATGTGCTTGAGGGGAAAAAAGTTTCATCCAGATCAACCAACTTCAACACCGGCTACTGCTGGATTATCAGAGAGGAATGTCATAATATGTCCTGTAGTTAGAACACACTTCTTAAAAAACAACACTGAACCTACACTGGGACAATTTCCTAAGATGAAAAATGGGTGTAAGTACACAACTGGCATTTTGGTAGGTGTATTTAATTTACAGAATAAGCTGCTCCCATGGAAGAAGCCTTCAAGCAAAAGAAATATGTGCTTAGGCCATTAACAAGATCCACAAATTCTATCCTCTCTCATAAAACAAGAGTCTATAACAAATCTATAGAACTAGTGAAGAATAAACCACACCTGGAAAAGTAAAACCAGCCTTTTGTTTTGCTAGTCAGCCAGACTATCCTCCATGATCACGAACACCATGCTTATGACAAAACGGAGAAGTCATTAAGCAGTTCATGAGACCATGAAAAACATTCTCAAGAGCCAGGCAAGGAAACAAGCATAGTTCAGAAAGGGGCATCTATAACTCTGGTTCCACGCCACTTTCCTAACAGATAGCGGAGGGCATGAGCAGCTATGTTCCTCTGCCTGCTCTGAAACCAGCAAATACAGCATATCACAAGAGAAGATACAAAACCTGTAACTTCAGGCACACAGACCTTCCCCTAAAAGGTATCACATCCTGTTAATACTGGAAAACAACAATAACAAGAACTAATTCACTGAGAAACCTCATTTTTGAGGCAGCTTCTGGAGCCCCAGGTGCTGCCTTGGTGCACACACATGGCGCCACAAGAGCAACACGTGGTAGGAAAATAAACTCCGAGGAAATAATGTCTTCCTTACCTTAAACTCTTGAACATGCTACCAAAGTTTTGATTATCATAAGAAATTATCAAACAGTATTTTACAGACTTTTAGCTTTTTCCACCAAGCACTCTGCCTGGAATGGGAAAGAGCCGCTTCAGCACTCACTTATGTCAAGGATCACTGTTCCAAAAAGGTACGCTGGGGTAGTGCCAAGCCACCGAAGCAGATTTAGTTCAGAAAACAGAGCTATAAGTTTTCTACTAGACAATAAAAGCTACTGCTTAAAGGCAGTGATTCTCAACCTCCTTCCAACTGCAGCTCTTCCTACTTTTTGTCATAATAAGCCCTAACTCTGCCAGCCCAAAGGCAGAACGCTGACTTTACTTCCTCTGAGCCGTGTGACTGCAAGAGCAGGGGAATGGCAAACGGGAACATTCCTCAGCACACAAACTCAAGCAGAATTACATCACACACAGAGCGACACAGAAGTTCAAAAGATCCACAAGGTGAAAAGAAGTGCACTTAAGACCAGATAGGGACAAAAAAGGGGTGGAGGAGAGGGACAAAAAAAGAGATGCAGCCAGAAACAGCCCACAGATGGCTATACCTGACACATTCTACTCTCCAGAATGCTGCTGTTGATGGAAACTTTTCACTATAGTTACTGCACTCCAGGCTCCCACAAAGCTGCTGTCTTGCACCCACAAAAGAAGGACAGCTCTAGAATTTGTAGTTTAAATTGAATTAATATTTCATACCATCAATTTTATGACTGTCAAAGTTGCAAGTCCTAGTAAGTAAATAAAATGCTTAAATTCAGGATATACATTTCACATATTACACTACTTTAGATATTTACAATGGGAAAAAACTATGAGGCGAAGAACCCTAAACATCATGCACTTTACATAAAAACTGCTCTAAATTACACTCAGCTACATCAGCACCCTTCCTTCCCAAGTTAACCCAGAGAAACATGCTCTACAGAGAGCAACAGAACACTTTAGTGTTTTAACCCAAATCTATTGCTACCTTTCATCAGAAATCAGAGCTCCACAAAAGTTTTCTTAACTATGAAATCTTTTGAAAGCTTGAGTATTAATAATGCTTTAATACATTCTATTATCTATGTGACTGTTCATGACTTTGGATCTGCCATCAAGCTGCCTGCTCCCTCACCCTCACCAGGCTTCCCTGGTGTGCAAGCATTGTTATCAGGCATATTCAAATCAGTAAAGCACTCAAGTGTTGCAACACAGTTTAAAGTCAACACCATAAACACCATTCCCAACATGCAAATTCATAGCTTTCAGCCTTCTCCTTAGTGTGCTGAAGAAGAAAAAACTTACTTTGGGCCTGTTCACTCTTTAAAAATGCCTAGCTGGATATTTTAATAGAAAATGAGCACTTCTGAAATGACTGACCCTTAAGACTTTGCTTCCGCTTTCAAAAATTCTACCCAAGTCTACTTTTCCCTATTTATAGAATTGATACTCAGAGGCTAAAACAGACACTGTAAAAAAGCAAGCAACTCCAGATCCACAGCTTAGTTAAGAAAGACCAAAAAAAAGTCCTACAACTATTTGAGGAGAAGAGACCCGGCCAAATAGTACAAGTCTGGGAGAAATCTCTGTATAGGGACGTAAGCCCCTGGGCAAATTATTCAAATATGAATAAACTTTGCACTTCCCTGAGGGGAAAATGAAGAAGTATCTGCTGCTACCAGCCTTGTTCTTATAAATCTCTTAACTCAGAACTACTCCAAACATTAATTTTTACAGCTGTACTGTATCACAGTTAAGAGCAGGCAGGCTTTCAGCTTACCTCTGTAACTTGACTAAAAGGGGAAATTAAGCAACTCCCAGTATCTGTTCAGTCAGTCTAGATTAATGTACTTGTACTGTTAAAGATTCTTTAATTTACACTGTCTCTAGGTAGCTATAATTACAAAGAAATGCAGAAGAGTATTCTTAATTGGCAAAGAAGTCTTGGCAGATTGTTCTTTTCCATGGCAGAAAAGAGATAAAAATCAAGGAATGCCATTTCTGGATGCTTTCATGGAGGAGATAGCATACAAACATTTAAGGCAATTTTGCGGTACATATATGAACAGGCAAAAAAAAAAGGGTGAATTCAATACCTCCTTGTAGGCGAAGGGAGTCTCCCATTACATTCTAAAGTACATACAAAACTAATATTAAACTGGCACAACTGTACAGAATTCAAAGGCAGGCATCAGGGCAATCAATCTCATGTTACTCCTGAATCACTCTGACAGTGAAGATTGCTTGTGACAAAGATCACAGGATTAAATTTATCTCCAAATTTTTATTTAAAGCATTTGCCTTCACAGCTTTGATGGGAGGATATCCTATAAAAGGTATCTGAAAGACAATAAGTGGCTCCTACCTTAAAGATCTGTTCTGTCATCAGACCTGAAAATGCCCACTTCTCCTCCCAACAAAAGTAAGGTTAACTGGCCTGAACTACCAGTTTTTTCTTTCTTTGAAAAACATCTAAAAGCAGGAAGGGTGCCAGAATTTCTTAGGACAGTTACAGACATAACCCATTCAGGTCCTCACAAGTAACTTGTCACTGGCAACCATTTATTGAGATTGGATTAGTAAGAATTATTGCTACTTCTTTACAAGCCTGATACTGTCAGAGGAAAAGCCTTGAGACAGAAGATTTTGAGACTTAAAACCACTGAAATTGAAAATGAACATAATGAACTATAAACTCTGAACAGAACTACTACAAATTTATTTAAGCTGAGAAGGAGCAACTGGATAGAGGTAGTGGTAGGAGGCAATATTAACCACTTTATCACCAGCCCCCATTATCTCCCAGGGGAGACAGGAAGACACATCTTTTATTGCTGTACTGCACAGAAAGGTTAGCTCTGAGAAAGCAGGAAATTTAAAAAAAAAAATTATAAAAATCAGAAGGGGGAAGGCTATCATGCCAGGAACACAGTCAAAGCCATGCTGTAAATGATGTAACTGGTTCCAAGAAAGCAGATGTAGTTATGGGTTATGTAGCAGCCTGTCTTTTCACCAAAGTCAAAATTCCACCAATGTCTGTGACACAACAGAGGAGTTCTGCCTGTCAAGTACTTGCAGGACTTAATATCTGTATACACTTACACCTTTCCATCATCTAACCATTAAAATGAATCTCAACTTTCTTGTTTACAGATAAGAGTTAAAACTGCAACTTTCATCAACCACCTTTAATTCCAAAGGCATTGTGGTTCACACCAATGCTTCAGCCTAACTCCAATCCCAACACACACAGCCCTTGACACAAAAAGCGCGACAGTCAGTCAACATGTCGCAGTCACATACCCAAACAGACTGCAGTCTTACTTTTCATGTTTATTCAACACAATTCCTCCCAACTCCTAAGAATAAATCAAGGTTTCTTTCCCATTGGCTTTACTCTTTAAAGACTGCAACACCACAGAGACTGTCAGGTACTCAGAAATTCCCCAAAAAACTCAGCTCTGCCACCATGAACACTTACATAGCGAGACTGTCTTATCTTCTGAGTTTACACACCAGAGATTTATTATCAGTTGAGTTTTAGTTTGGTTTCTCTTCTCTTTTTTCTAACCTTCATACCTATCTAACCTATTTTCTAACCTATCTTTCACACAGCTAAGCCTAGACCTCCTACTTAACCTACTTCAAGCTGTATCATGGGAAGAAAAATACAGTCCATTCTCATGAGAGAGTTTTATACGTAGATGTCTAAAGTCAGGTCTAACCAAGTGGTGCTTAACGAATACTGAGATAAAAAGAAGAAAAAAAGTATTTTTTCCTTGTACAACAAAGATAACAGCAAAAAGAATTTGCTGGTATGTGTAAATTTTTTTTTTTTTCATTTCCCCACACACCTTTTACAGGACTGTGGTAGCCAGCAAAATGTGCTGCTGTGCAGTTGGCATAGCCATCATTTCCTGCTCATCTTTACACACATGCACAAAAAGCTGCTACTCAGCAATCAATATCCTTGTAAGTTGGAAAAAAGTCACTTACAAATACTGCCAAAATATTGTTTCAGTTACATGCACAATTTATATCAGTTTTATACTAAGATACAGTTTAGAGTCTGTGTTTCTTTGAGAATATGACACAACTACAAAGACTGTGATTCCCAATTTTATTTAAACAGAAGACTCTGTCAGCACTATCTGTGAGACCAGTACTTAACACAAATTTGCTTTGAGACAACAGGTTAGTAAACCAAGGTCTTAAATAATAGCTATAGTGCAGAGACATGCCACATTTGTAACAGATTTCTGAAAGGATCAGAAGTACAGCATTGGTTTGAAAGAAATCTGATCCTGGAAGGATGTCCTGCTTAACTTCTTGGTAGGACTTATGTTTAACATGAAATGGAAGTCAACAAAATCTTGGATCTTTAGGATATTCCATGACTGCCACCAGTATATATGCCTACAATTTCCCAAGCTACTTCCCCTGGCAGCACAGAGCATATATGAAGCATAATAAGTATGAGTTAAACTCTAGCATCCTTTGACAACATGTCATTGACTGCCTCTGATGGACTTCAGATTAGACCAAACTGTTCATCATTTTTAGCTGGAGAAAAGTTCATTTTGATTCTCCCAGTTGAGAAGATTAAACTACGTGTTTATGCAACTACTGCTTCT
Organism: Fringilla coelebs; assembly: GCF_963513975.1. Classification (NCBI taxonomy): domain Eukaryota; kingdom Metazoa; phylum Chordata; class Aves; order Passeriformes; family Fringillidae; genus Fringilla; species Fringilla coelebs. The sequence goes on along the minus strand of NC_140028.1, from coordinate 10,465,154 downwards.
TTCCTAATAGTAAAGGAGGGCAAAAGCTACACAACAAATCAAAACATTCACAAATCAAAAAATTAACTTGCTTTAAGTTGGTTTTTTTTTATTCTGAACTACTCGACAGAACAAAAACAGAACCCAGACCATGAATGCATAAGGCAAAATCAACACACATCACCAGATCAGAGAAACATCTCAAAACAGATTTCCCCAAGCCATCACTTCCTGCCAAGCAGCACAGAATCAGAATGGCTTGGGTTAGAACAGACTTTTAAAGACCATCTAGTCCAACACCCTGCCATGGGCAGGGACATCTTCTACTCAATCAGCTTGTTCAGACCTGCCCCTGAATGCTACCGGGGATGGGGCATTTACTGCCTCCCTGGGCAACCTGTGCTGGTGTTTCATTATTCTCATTGCAAAACATTTCTCCCTTACCCTAAATCTGGCCTCTTTTAGTTTAAAACCATTGCTCTTGTGCTAGTGCAACAGGCCCATGTGGAAAGTCCGGCCCCATCTGTCTTACAAGTTCTCTCTGGGTGCTGGAAGATGCTCTAAGGTCTCCCCAAGGCCTTCTCCAAGGCCTTCTCTTCTCCAGGCTGAAAAACCTCGGCTCTCTCCACCTGCCTTTAAAGAAAAAGTGCTTCATCAGTCTGATTGTTTTTGTGGGCCTCTTCTGGAGTCACTCCAACAGCTCCATGTCCTTGTTGGGCTGAGGACTCCTGAGCAGGACACAGCCTCCCACATGAGGTCTCATGAGAGCAGAGCAGAGGGACAGAACCACCTCCCCTGACCTGGAAGCCCTGCTGTTGGGGATGCAGCCCAGGATACTTTGGCTCTGGGATGCAAGTGCACATTGATGGCTCATGTTGAGCTTCTCATCCACCAACACGCTCAAGTCTTTCTCTCAGGGCTGCTGTGAACCCCTCCAGCCCCCAGCCTGCATTGATAGCAGGGCTTGCCTGGACCCAGGTTCCAGACCTTGCCCTTGTCATTGCTGAGCCTCATGCTGCTCTAGGCAGCAACATACCCAGACACTGTGCTGCCCTCCACATCCAAGCTATTGGAAACCCAGCAGGAGACCTTCCACTGCCCAGTGAGATGTACTGGATTGCTTCTAGGTCAGCCAGGATGGTATTAGGAATGTCCCCATGGGACTGGCTCTGGCAGAGGCATCTCCCACTATAGCACTGGCTTGCTCTCACTGCCCAGAGCGACTCACTGCTGACTAAAGCATCCCTGACACCTCCCACGCTGACCTGAGCCTCAAGCAATTCAATACCATGAGGACAGAACCCCAGGAGATGTGATGGATGTAGAGACAGCCTTGTCACAGACCCAGCCTGGCAGCTGGAGAAGTGTGGGGGGGAAAGCATAAAACACCTTTCCAAAACCACACAGGAAGTGCAGGGCTCCCTCAGCCAGCACTGGGGTGAGGGAATCAAACCCACCCAGCAGTAACATGGAGCTTGAGGGGCTGGGGCTGAGGTGTAATGGAAAGTTGGTTGTGCTATTTTATTTAAGTTTTTGCTGCACCTTTACTCTTCATTTTGTCACGTAGCATGCTGAACTACACGCAGGCTATTAATGTCAGAAAAAAAGCAAAGCCACCAAAATAGCTACAAAATCAGTTTACACAATATTTTAACTCCTAACAGGAATCACTACAACTAAAAACCCTGAACTACATCTGGTAGCAGAAAAAGCTCACTTGCATGAAGCAATACCCATCAAGTTCCGTTTCGTGCAGATCAGTATCAACAATTCAGTTTTTAAAGTATTCTCACAAAATAAAGAAAACACTACTGGCACGAAAAAGTAATCACAAAATAAATACAGGACTATCTTTATACAGAATTGTACAATTCCATACTAAACAATACTAACAGGGTAAGTGCAGCTATGTTTGAAAATTACAGTAGCTGTTAATCAACAAGTATTTTCTTCCTCCACTTTAAGCACTGTTAGCATCACACAAACAAAAGAGGGAGAACCTGTTTCTTTTCCATTCAGCAGGTTAACCTGCTCCTCCTGCTGTACACAGTAGCAAAAAAAAATTCCAATTGAAGCTTAACCCAGGCACAAAATTTGGATTTGCAGAGCAGAAATGCAAACAAGTTGACTGATGCCAGTATGTATGTGATGAGGGGTTTGATTAGAGCCCCACATTAGCAGCTTTAGAAAATCACCTTCCACCCTGAAAAGTGATACATGAATAATCATTCAGCATCTTTTGTAATGAAGACTACCACAGAAATTATATGAGATCCTCACTTAGGGCTACTTCAGAAACAGCTCACAAGGTACAGGAATTTGTGTCTAGTGGCCTTTAGTAACAAAAGGTGATTAGTTTCCCTCTCTATTCTTTGGTGTCAAAAACATCTCACAATCAGTATCACAGCTAGCACTACCACTAGCTTTAAATACGTTGATTTTCAGCACTGATACAAGAATAAGTAGACATCTGCCTATTTTTACAAAAATTATAAATTCAATCATTACTTAAATCTGAATATCCTCATTGTAACAAGATTTTTTTCATGGAATATCCTTTCTTTGTCTCAATACTTGCTAAAATCCTAAGACAAAGAAAAACCCTGAATTTTCTCTTTAAACGTTAAAGGACCTTGACACTGAGCACAGACTATTACCCATTACGCTCACATGTAATAAATGCAAATGGGTGTTTTTTGGAATGTATAAACAGTCAAAATTATTCACACGAAGTACTCACCTAGTCCAACAGCAGGTATTTAGGGAAATATCCCAGGGACCACTTCAGAGGTAATGCAAAGACTGCCTGAACTACAAGTTACCCCTGCACATTTGATATGAACATCTTCAGCCTCTCCAACCAACAGTGACAGCAAGTGCCACAGCCCAGTTAGGTACTGTATGAGGGGAGGGGGAAAAAACAGCCTGATTTATTTTACAGATATTGCCTGATAACTGGGTGCCAACTTCCAGTGTTGTGAAGAAAAGTTCCTTCAGCCTGTGCTGAAAAAGCTCCTGTCAGCCAGTGCTATATCATTTATTAAATATACCTTTACCACACTGCCTTTGAATTTCCTTAAAATTAAGGTCTAAGGTATTCAGTTTACTAAACTACACTTACATGCTACGATTTCCAACCACCTTACACATTAGCTTGGTCTATAACCAGCTTTTACAAAAAGCAGACATATAGGTTAGTTTGCTAGCCAAGAAACTAGGTCAACCATTGACTGAAATCCATGCAGACACAGTCTCTGCAAACAAGCAGAAAAAGGCAGTGATGGTATGGTAGGGTTTTGTTTTGGTTCATTTGGACTCTTCAGCTTTTATTAGGACAAGGCTGATCTACAGAAGGTTCAAGGAATTTCTTTAATCTATTCCTAAAGCCCTGGATGACTGTACTTTTTCAAATGGCACCTGAACAGATCATTAATCCAACACCGAGCCCGCAAGGTTGCAGCTTTAACAAAGTCCATCTTCTGCCACCTGTTCTCCTTCCATCTCAATTCACTGAAGGTCTCCCCTTGTTCACTTACCCTGTAGCTCCAGCTGGAGCACAACAGACCAACAGCAAGAATGTAGTGCAAAAGTCCTGGATCAGCCATCAACCAGGTCTCAGCTGCCTCCCAAAATCTTGTTCCTACTACCAAAGTACTGGGAATTGCCACTGGCCTCAGCTGCCATGAGGAACTGCTTGTATGGTTGTGCAAGTCTCTCTCCTGGCTCAGAGGTACCACCAGTTGTGATTTGTGCTGTCTTTTTTTAGTTTTTTTCCTTGGCTTTTTATTTATTATAAAATTTTACTTCAGTACATTGTCCATCCCAGCAGTCAGGGGAAAACAAAACCAGTTACAGTAATGCCATGAAGAAGGTATCTTTCCTGGGACCACAGACTATATTAAGAAAAGTAGAATAAAGAAAGACATCTTCTGTTCCTTAGCTAGCATTCTGTTTTAGACAAAGAAAACTACCATAAAACAAGAAGTTTAATATTTATGATAGCAACCTCAGTTTCTAAATTTGTATTGAATGCAAATTTATTTTGGAACAACAGATGATGGGAATAATCATATTCAGACCTCATAAGTGACAAAATTATTGAAGTATCTATAAAAATGGAGAACCAGCAGTACTATCATCCTCCTATCCACACTTCTCCTATTTGCACACCTTTATCCACCACCTCAAATTCTCCTGTCATACCAGCAAGGATACAGTGAGTTTTGTTCCCATAACCAAAAAACATGGGGATAGAAGAATGGGATTTGATACGCCTTTGGACTGAGATGATTTAAATGAGAGGGTAGGTGACTTTGGTTGTAGTGACACACAAGATGTCATTGCATGCAGTGCCTTTCCCATGAAGCCAGAACACTCACACTGCCATGCTCTCCCTGTCATGCACAGTACAGCAGCTCTACACTTATTTAGCAACAACACAGACCCCTGCAAAGGTCTGCTGTAAGTTCAGAACAGGAGAGCAGCCTACATTTCATATTTCCTTCCTTGTGCAAGGTTGGGTCACATCCTTAGGTCTCCTTTTAGAAAGCTAAAAAACCATGGAAAAAGAAAAATAACCCAAAACCCTTTAACAGAAAAGCCTTGCATTCAGGGGAAGACACAGAACTGCCAAAGGCCACAGCTCAATTCTTTGGCTCATCTTCTGCTGTGTCAGACAAGAGAACTGCACACCTTTTTTCCTGTTCAAAGCAAAACCTGATTCTCTTCACAGCCAGACAACCTTCTCAAAGGACTTCCAAGATAAATGAAAGGTGTTAACATTTATGAGTGAATAATGCAGACAAATTCCTCATTTGGAATACAAATTACTCTATTTACTGCATTTTAAATAAAATTAAAAAAACCAAACCCAACCGCCCTCACATGAGAGAAACCAGACAGTTCAACTAGCTATAAAGACAAAGCCTTTTTACACAAGTTCAAAAGTATAAAATTAAGATCTGTATTTATTTCCTTTGCTCTCTCTAACACTTTAAATAAAATATTTTAAGCCAGGACTGCCAGAGATGAAACAGTTCTTCCCTTACTTCCTGTGCTCTACCAACAGCAACACCACTGGGCTAACATGGGTAAGTTCACTGGTTAAAACTACTACAAGCCCACAAGTTGTTTGTTTGAAGTCTGGACCAGTTTCACAAGCCTGTTTTGTGTGGCCCAACCAGTACACAGGCTGGGGCAAGCAGAACTGTGAACTTCGCTAAGTCCAGGCTTTAGATGACTATTTCTATTTATGCAATAGACGACTACAGTTCTTTTCATCACACTGAAATAGATGGACCTTTTCAAATCGCCTACCCTGCACATCTGTATGACCAGAACAATTAAGCAACTGGGATTAGAGCATCTCACTGAAGAAAAACAGAACAAAAAAAACCAAAACAAACAAACAAAAAATACTCAGATCAGCTGGTACAGCTGTTTCTATTGCATACGCAATCTACTGAATTCTGAAAAAATTATTTGCATATCCCAGGGTATTTAATATCATGTGTTGAAATATATATTTTATATTGATATATATATATATATTATAAACAGTATATTTACAAGTATTATGTAATAGAATATGCATAGTGAGTCAGAAGCTGGTCTGTGAGACAAATGCAAGTATAATCATTTTCCTATAAATATGATAATCAGATAGAACAGATCCCCTATTACCAGGCAAATGGACTAGATAACACATTTCCATCTTTTCTGTTCTGGGTAAGTCAAAGGTATTACTGTTTCAATTTTTATATGTGCTGCAGTTTTCTATAAACACAGGTTAGATAAAATACATGTAAGTCAATAGCAAGAGGTGCACATCTCATTAAGATGGGATAGTTCTGGGGCTGAACCTCCACAAGTGTTTTCCAGAAAAATTTCTTTGAAGTGTAGCTAGCTATTAAAACAACAATGTAGCATGTTTCAAAACCATGACCCTACTATTTCTATTTAAAGATTAAATCAGTCCCATTTCATAAGGTACAGAGAGTTAACTACTTATCACAGGTGCTATAGGCAAAGGAGGAACTATCACTAAGTTTCCAGGCTGAGGTCAGAGCTCCTGTGCCAGAGATAAACTTCACCTACAGGCTTCTTTTTGTAAGCAGCCTACAAAATTTGGAGGAGGAAGGATATTGACTTCACTTGTCTAAGAAAAAAAAAAAAGCCGACCTTTTTCAAACTTGCTCAAGAAAAACAACAAAAGCCAAGACAGATTTTTAGAATTCCTGCCATATAACCAAGAAATGCATAAATGCATTCCAGTGTAAAATCTCAGGCAGTAGATGCTGAATTTAGTTCTTCTCGAATGATATTAGAGAAGTTTGAAATATTGACCTTGAAGATCAGTTTCACTGCAAAAGAAATTTTTTTCCCCCTGGAAGCGCTGCTTTGGAAAAGAGTAGGGTCTCATGGCTCCTCACAAAGAAGAAAAGTTTGCTTCTGCACTATAAACTTTACCCAGACCAAAAGGAGTATTTGTCAGAAATGCAAACCAGACTACTACAGTCTGCCCCAATTACAAGTACTGAGAAACCCTGAGAACCAGCAAGAAGGAAGCATGAAAAAAAAAAAAAAAGAAAGAAAGGAAGCCATGTCCTATTCAACAAGCCATCCCCAATTCCAAATCACAGTTCAAAGAAAATCTCTCTGGACTCCTGGCCTGATGCCCCTGAATTCAGAACTGATAAACAGGTTCTCCATGAGGAGCAGGGGGCTTGGCACCAGGTGATCTTTAAGGTCCCTTCCAACCCAAGCCATTCTATGAAAAATTCAAACAACTTCCTTTTCAGGCAGTTTAGCCTCAGCTTTGCAGAGATGATTACAAATATTAATGATGCTAAACAAAAGAAGCAGTAGGATAACAACCAGACCTACTGTACTACTCAATTAGACTCTACTAACAGCTCTTTTTAGTTACTCTAAACTTTCTGGTATAGGAGAATTCAGGGGAAGCATAAAGCAGAGAAAAGTATGGCTGGTAAGAGCAAAAGAAAACACAAAGAATGCTATCTATGTCAGATATTTCCTGAAGTACAAGCAAGAAGAGCCTTTTACGTAAGTGCTAAATAAAAGATGATAAGGAAGGACAGAGCAGTGAGAGTGAAGCTATCTGAGCAGATGTAAAACAAGAGCATGAACCCCACCTTCCAGTTAGTTCTATTACAGCACTGCAGGCAGGACACAGCCTCCACATTTCCGCTAGAAGTCAGCCCTGCAAGAGCAGCCTCAGCAATTTCTGATGCAGAGCACAGCTGACAGCAGTAAGGCAGAGATGATGTTACACACAATAACCGCCTGATAAGAGAGAAAATACTTTTATGAGGTGCCCTCCTGCAGTGAAGGGCAGCAGATGAAGTGTAGAAATTCATACTCTGGGACTGCCTAAGGCAAGGAGAAAAAAAAAATACCTTAAATAAACCAGCTTTAAATCAAGAAAAAGACACACAACACAAGTACTTCAAAGAATTAGGGTATTCATAAAGTCCTATGATGACTGCTCAGACATATCGAACAAGGCTTTCACTCACTGTCTTCAATTTTCTTCTGACTCTGGACTTCCAAAAAGTTGTAGCATAAGATAGAGCACTGTCCTTGAAAAGAGATACACTGAAGTACCAACATAAAATAGCTTATCTTTCTCATGATTAAGTTATAAAGAAATATCTTGAACTGTGAAATGAAATTTGCACTCATTTGCAACACATGACAAAAACAACACACCATTTCTTTTGCAGAGAATAACATTTTACCAAGTAAATACCTTTGGTTGGGTTTTTTTGTTGGACTTTTTTTTTTTTCAAACACTGATTCAGAACCAGGAAATAGACCTAAGCACAACAACTGTGCTTTTCATTTTAAAGAAAGCATTTGACTTTCAACATATTTTTTTTAACATGCTAAATTGCTAAGACCAAAGATGACATGTTCTCTGAGGAAGTAAAAGCCATGTAACTGTGGAAGCTAAACACAAATTACTGGAACTTAGTGAGTGATTTTTAGCTCCTTCACTGAAGCTATGGCATATACATCAAAACCACAAAATTATGCAATACTGAACCATTCTGGCAGTGTTGTAAATCCAACATACTGTGAGAAATTGAACTTTATTGTACATAGCATTTTTTATTTCCTGACAACTGTCAGCAACACAAAATGCCCTGATGAGGGAGTGTGTGCATGCCTGTCCCCTGGCAGGGAGGACCTGCCCTCAACAGATGGAACATGAGCATAAGCAAAGGCTGTTTCACTTCTACACCAAAAGAGGGGCTTAAAAATCACTGAAGTATTTTGACCAGCAATTAAAATATTAATTTCCTAAAAGTACATGTGGGTTCTACATCAGCTCAAATTTGCTTTAGATATAAACTGTCCTGCTTGAGTAGTGTCTTAAGACACAATCCAGCTGACTAGGTGCACAGTGTGCAGACACACCAAGCAATGGGTGCACGTGTGGTGTTAGGGATTTGTACACAAAACTCTATGCACACAGAGAGTAACCAAGATACAAACTATATCACTTTGCTGCATTCCATACTCTGGAGAGAGATGGGGCTTTTGACTTAATATTTTTCATTAGGTTGGTTGTTTTCTTCCCCCCTTTTAAAATAAAGTTTTATCGTGACTGAACTTCCTTTTCTTTCTAGTGCTGCTACTCCAGCTCCCTCCTGACTCACCCACACGTAGCTGTGCTTCAGCATGTTGCAGTTCGTGTTCTTTTATAAAGTGTCACTACAATTCTTACTTGAACTGGAGAGACTTAAATTGAATAAATCCACCCACAGAGGTAAAGGTGGGCAGAGCTGACACATCACATAACTAAACACACAAAAAGCCTACATAAGGCCAGAAACAGCACCTGGGGTTCTAATTGTTTAAAATCTTTGTTTATGTGTCCTCTTCAACATGAAAGTACCTCAGGATTGAAGACCAATGTTTATCACATTCCCAATATTGCATCAGAAGCCAGCTGTGCTTCTAAGAAACCCAGACTGACTCTTGAGATCAAAAGCACTCCCCATGATCATTCCCTTCTCTAACCTAAGACTGAAGAGAGATTGCGACCAATGAATGCCACACTTTCAAGAGAGAGCAAGTTTCCACCAAATTTATTCTATAGCAGAAGTACTTCTAGTCCTCCAAGCTGAAAAGCTGGTCAGCCAAATATTAACTGAACATAAGCCAACATAAGAAAAGGCAAAACACCACGACTCTACCAGCAGAGGCTACTGGTCTTTTCTTTACCAAGGAATAAACACTTATTCCTTTTTTTCTTTCTTTTCAACTATATAGTTTTCTAACCAGAATGAACTTAATTCATAGTGTTTCTCTTTTGAAAAAGAAGCTTCCAAGAAAAACTGAGTGATGAGCCTGATTCAAAATAAAAATAAATTAAAACATTTAAAAACCCACACAAACAAACCATCAAAAACCCCAAGAGGGTAGCAAAAGCTTTTTTTACCACTCCTTCTACTGAGAGAAGAAACAGCAGCTTTATACTTCTTACCTTAGTTGATACAGTTTCATTTCTATAGAGAAACTCAAGAAGCCACAAGGGCTCCAAAACAGAAAGAACTTATGAGTGCAGTGGTGACAGCAGGACAGAACTGTCTGTCAAATTAAACAGATAAGCTGAGCAATGTGGACAACTGAGAGACTCCCACCTGAAAAAGAAAAAAAACAGCTCATCCCTCCTTCCCTCACCATGAAGCAGAGAAAGGAATTCATTGCCCACAATTCTGTTAATAAGGCTGCAACAGCACTTCAACTTCTCCACAACACTTAAACACCAAGTAGGTGTCTTTTCACAACATGTGCTAGTTTGGCCCTAGAGCTGTGTGAATACAGCACAGAGAAGATATGCATCAATACCAAATGCTTCAAGGAGCTACTCACACCAGAGTACAAATTCTACAGAGCCGCACAATGCCGGAATTAACACTTCCTCATTTCTCTCAGCAAGCAACATAGTTACAAAAGAAGAAACTAGAAACAACTTTGCCTTTTTGAATGGCCATGTTCCCCCGCTGCAATAAACAGGATCTAGAGCACTGCCTTGTTCTCCAATTCGATTAGGGCAGCTACATGCCCAAAGAGACCACAAACACAAGAAATAAGTGTGACGTTGGAATCAATTTTAAAAGAGAATCGTAGTAGGAGAAAAGCAGCAAGTTCTATGGGGATGTGGCTGCAATATGTAAAGCAGTCAAAAAAAAGAGTCAGGTTACAGTCATCTCTAATCATGCAAAACTAACTGAACTTCTCTGTGCCTTTGCTCCTTGTGTAAAATAGGAAGCAAACTACTTCCTCTTCTCACTAGACCCTTCTGATAATAAATAACTTTGCAGAAAGCAGCACCACTGTCCATGAGGAAATTAACTGCTTCTCTGGAGCAATCTAGCAAGAGCATGGTGCAGTCTAAAGCAATGAAGACACACTATTGAACACTGTGTTGACGAAACTAGCACCAGACACTTGGGGTGATGAAGCACGGTACTAATGGAAGAAATGGCCTACCAATATGTATTCCTGGTTGCTTGCTTTCTGCAACTTCTGGACTTTTTGAGCACTTCTCTGCAGCCAAATAGTATAAATTCTTAACCAGGAGATGAGCCCAGACAATTAATCCTTGTAACTACCTAGCTCATGACCAGAATCAGAACCATGTGCTCACAACACGAGTTTTTACCACTCAGGGATACATATTAAGCTAAAGTGGTAAAGACACATTGGCTACTAATGGCAATGAACAAAACTCTGTTTATTTCACTGCAGTCCCTTCCTTACAGATTTTCTAACTCTACTTTTACCTTCACAAGTTCCCTGTCCAACAGACCTCTCTGCCTTCTTTACAAAATCCTAGCTTCTACCCTTACTCCTCCTGTCTGCCTTTCCCTGCCCATCAGCTCTCTTTTAGGCATTTTCTTTGTCCAGCAAGTCCTCATTTTCCTTGATGTCCCCAAGATGCTGGGTGAGAGACAGCACCATTCCTGCACACTCCCTCAGTACTGACCAATACCTTCCACACAGCCAAAGAGCTCACCCCCCAATCTCTCTGCTAGATTATCATCAACCTGGGTCTAACTCAGTCCCAGATTCTAACTCATATGCTTCCCTGCTTTCAACTCAAAGCAAGTTGATCCTCCTCCTAGTTAATTGCCATCTCTCCTCACCTCAGCTGTCCTCTCCATCCAAACCCATTTCTTCTTCCATACCGCCTGCCTAGATACATGTTTATTAGAGCATGAGTTTGCATAGGACTGTAATGGGGTCAAACTGAGGCCCATTCTGGACTAGGGACAGGGAGAAAAGCAAAGCTAGAGGCATCAGCCCTGCAAAAACACTCTGCTCTAAAGCAGAGGCACACTAGAGTTATTTGAAGAGCTGTCAAATTTTAAGACTCCCATTACAACATCTGTTCCCAAGCTTCACTTTTGGCAGTTACCAAAGTCGTTTGACTGAAATTCTTTTGAAAACCTGACACAATATTAACATCAATATTATGTCACATTCAAAATATTAGGTCTTAATCAATAGTGTCTAACACTGCCATTTACTAGACTCTACTGCCAGTCACAACTACAGTGAGATTCCTACTGGGACACAATTCTACCCCACGTTTATTAAGAAGCCAGTAACAGAATAATGGCAAATTTCCCCATAAAAACTTTGAACATTGCTAAAACCGTAAACTTCAGAAGAAATAAGAAAATAACTTGGGCTTTGTTATACTAGTTGAAAGTTCTTGTAGGATTGTCCTCCAAACTTCAAGGTTCTTCAACTAGATTACGTTATTCTGTTACTCCTGCTAAGAAATTATTTCTGAATTAATTAGTTCTAAACTCCGAGATGCAAAGGTAAGAACAGATAAAGCATTTACTATTTTAGTGCTTAGGAGAACATGACTTTAGTCAGTTATACATGGGAACAAGCAAAGTAGCCCTAGCAAAAAATTCAAAACCATCATTACAATTCAACTGCCCGTTCAGCTGACAAATCCACATCTCCCCACATAGAAGCAGGAAATCTAAACTCCAAATCAATTAACTGCTTCCATAAGCAACCCTTACACAATGCTCTCTCTTGTCTGTATGATCTTCATTTATGTAAAAGGTCAGCAATTTTATCTTTGAAATGAAGCCTCATGGAGTCTAGTGGTTACGTATTTCACTTCCACCTTTAAAGGGAACAGTTTCAAGTAATCATATGTCTCAGCACATAAAAGGTGCAAATACAACAAGAAATTAACTGTCTTTTCATGCCCAGAATGCACTTTGCCTAAGAATTTTCACTTTCAATGACACTAGACAGGAAGATTCCATTTAAACAACAACAAACCCCTCCCCCCCCCAAAAAATACCCAAAAACAAAACAAACAAAAAACTCTGCTATGATCATATTTCTTATTAATTCTTATAGCTTTTTTTTTTTTCTCCAGAATAACAGTGCGAGAATTCAGAAGACTGTCTGGTTTTTGGTGGGTTTTTTTTTTAATTCAGTAGAGGGTCAAACTGATTTGTACATCAGAGGCTGAAACAAACACCTTTGTTGTGCAACACAAAAAGGCAAGAAATCTGTTTCCCTGAGGATGTTACCCTCAAGACTGCTGTAATAAAAAGGAGAGCGAGCCATCACCTAGTGCCACACCTGACTAGGAGAATACACAATTAGATCTAACTTTTGAAGTTATTCAACTGCTACAGCCACTAGACATAGAAACGGGGCTTTCCAGTCATCTAATTTACAACTAGGGCTCCTAGGAACTCATCTATTACCTTGTGTAGTACACCAGAAAAAGTTACTCACGCTAACACTCCATTTAATTTAATCATCTAGGATTGAAGGAGAACCAGAATTGCCTCATGGCTGAATTTAAGAGTCTTTTGAACTACGCCAGTTAAACAGAATTTGCTCACAGAACTGCCTCCTGCTACTGGGGAACATTTAAGCCCTGTAGTCTGAAGTAAAAAGTGCTTTTAAAATGTATCTAGGACAGTGTTCTGCTGCACTTTCTTATATATAAAGTGATTACCCATATAAGATTTTTTTTTTTTGCCTGGTGGACACCAATTTCAGGTAAAGCATTTGCTGATGGAATCAGCCTCCCAGATAAACTTATTAACTGCCTACAGGATCAAGCTTTAGGTTTTGGTGTGGGTGGCAGACAGAAGGCCTGTTTTGCAAGGCATGCTATTTCCGTAGCTACAGCCACACCAAACTGAACGCACTCGAATCTCACAAGCTAAGCTGTCCCAGACCCAGTCACACTATTTGCACAGGGACCACCTGGGAATCCCAAGTGATGTAGATGTAAGCCAGAGAATCAGTCCAACACTTAGTAATCAAGACCACAAACCATACAGCATTTTCACTGAACAGGAGTAGAAGAATAAAAATATAACCTCCCATACAAACATTATTACAGAAAACTAGTTTTACACACTTGAAGATTGTATATAAGTACAATCTCCTCATTTCAGAGATATTTAGTCCCCAGTTTTTCCTACAGTCCTGCAATGATTTCATGTAGTAAGAAAAAAAAATGGCAGGTTTGGTCAGTCAGATACCATTCCCCAAATGCAGCATCAGAACTTTAGATTAGTGCAAAGAAGGTAAAAAACAGCCTTTCCCAAGACATACAAATTAGTCAACACTCTAGGTATTGACATTAGTCTAGGTACCAGAATCATAAAAACTCTTTTTCTAGGTGCTGAAAAAGCAATCCTAAAGAACATTCAAAGATAATAAGTCTGGAACCAAAAATACTTTTACAAATCAATTACATGAACAACATTAACATTGTCAGAGTTAACCAGAAATCAATTACTAAACATTTCATCAATATCACCATATTCAGGTGCAACAGTAAATGAAGAGGGCAGCATAACTAGACAACAAATGCTGTAACAACAGATCTGAGTTCATAAGCCACATAAACATACTGAGCAGGACAGGGTCAGTCCTCACCTCACAACCATGACTGTCTTACAACTATCCTGAAATTCAAATGATCATGAGTGAAAGGTCGAAGAATGCATCACTTTCCCTACCCCTTTCAATTATGCTTCACCTGTAACTAGTTTCACTGTTTCCACAGTGAAAGTACTCTCTGTACATCAGGCTTTCACGTCACAGAGAGGACAAAATGCCATTTCTAAAAAGCAGAATGCAATTAAAACCACAGGGGATGGGGAACACAGGAGAAAGTGCTGCAGCTAAAAATACTTTCAGCTTTACCTAGTCAATTCTAAAACTGCTCATTGTTTGTCATTGGTTTCTGTTAAGCTCTGCTGTTTATATGATTGCAATACATGTATCCCCAGTAAGCACTGGAACTGCAAATGTAAAACAGTGCCTATGTAAGAGCCCATTGCTCTCAGCAAATTTTAGACAGTTGGAAACACTCTGCCAGCTGCAGCAGCCAACTTGTGGCACTCGAGAGAACATTCCTGAATCACAGACAGGGGGAAACTGAGGTGATTTTATAAGAGATCCTGAAATTAAAGGCAATCAAGTAATTCCCTGTCCTTGTAAACATGAAGAGAATTGCGGATTCCTCTACATTGGGTAGAGGTGTTAAATTTTCTACGATCACAAGGAAGAAAATACTGATATTCCTCAGTAAAGTTTATATAGCCATAGATTAATAATAAAGGAAAACCTAAGAGGTGTGCAAGAGGACCATACATTTACTTAAAGTGCTCTCAATATATGCAAACAAATGGGAGTAGAAAAGACATCAAATGGTACAAATGGCCAACATTAACAGCTGGAAAATTATCTGAAATAATTCTTACCCTGCCTAACTGATGCATGTAATTCAGGTGCCAAAGCTAGTAAGCAGGGACAATGCTTCAGGATCCCCAGTGCTTAACTTTCCAATCCAAGCAGAGCTGCCTTCATATCTCCAGTGCCCACACTCCCATCACCGCTGAGGCCATGTTGGAGGGATTCAGTTGGACCAAAATGACTACGAGGATGACTCTTTGCATCCTGGTTCTAAGCACAGGAGCTGGCACTGACATTCAAGCCTTGTGTGGATTCAGCACATATATTCACATGAGCGGCATGCCTTGCCTGTAGCACATTTGCTTGACAGCTGATAATCCATGAGATGCAGTTGACAACACTCAAAATATTTCAACTTTGAAGATGTATTTTCAAACATTTTTATGATGAACATGTCTCATAAAACTGATTTGTAATGTACTTCAGGGTAGTTAACATTACCTTAACGAACAGGAGTCATTCTTCTCAACTTATGCCCATCTACATCAATGACAGAAACTCTTGGTATCATTAAAGAGAACAAGCCTGTAGGTAGGACAGGCAAAGGTGACAACCTTGACTTACACTAGCGCCCTCATCTCCTAAAAACCACCAACCAAATGAACTACAACAGCCACACACAAACCTGCTTTAAAAACAAATCCAACTCCTTGCACACAGGCTTTAATTCTGCCTGTCTCCACTACGTCAAGATATGCATTGGTTCCATCTATGCCCCCAGCTGGCAGGCAGGAAAAAGAAAAAGGGGACTGCGGGCTGTTTGTGTGTCTGTATTCTCCAAGATACACAGCGAGAGGAAAAAAAAATCAGCATTTATGTTTACCATGCCAAAGCAGCTGCAGAAATCCAAAGTGGCCCCTACATATGCTTTTCCAAATGACAGAGACAATTTCTGTTACTGTATTACTCAATAATTCAGTAGTTTGCAATACAAATATTCCCTGCCCTTCTGTCTCTTTACAGTATTAATTCTAAGTGTTTAGTAAGCACTGTTAGAGGACTGGTGACAGACACCTTAAGGTGCCCCCACAAGTGTCGTTAAACCACTGCATTCAATTAATTTAACAATCCATTCTTTTGGAAATATATATAACTACTGCTAGACACAATTAAAAATGGATTTTTTTTTTCTCTTTATCAAGAGAAAGACTCACACAAAACCCAGATAAAGGGACAGGATAGTTTTGTATGCAAGAAGAGAACTGCCTGACACCAGGTTTCCACAGCCAGAGTAGGGAAGGTTGTCACAGGAAGAGACAGAGACTTTCAGAAGACAAACTCTTCTATAATCTGTCCCCTCAGGTGGCCCCAGCTAAACTGCAAACAAGGAAGAAAATCTAGAGCACCTGATGACAAATGGAAGTTGTATAACAGATGGGATCAAATTCATTCCTTACTTTCATATAATCTTGACAGGGATATTTTAAAACAATCCTGGGATCACTTCTTCCACAGCCCCTGCTTGCAGACAGCTAATATATGCAATAACAAATCTGACAGTCTGACTGGGATAAAAAGCTATCTTCTCTCCTACTCAAAGCTTCTGTTTCAACAATAGAATACTCTCTGTATGCCAGGCAAGAAACAATCCAACTTCATGTAATAGCAGTATCTTATTCAAGTGGTTTCAGATTTTGCTGTTAAACTTGCCACACAAAACCAAAGATATATTTTCCAAAGCAACACGCTTTGCTGAACAAAGATGTTTGTCAGGGGGAAGCTTCTAAGTTTGAACCCATGTTCCAACCTTGACAACAGTAATCTCAGGCTGCCCAACACACAACCTACAACAGAAAATGCTGATTAACTAACAGCTGTATATAAAGTCCAATCAGAGCACAAAGAAAGAAAATTCTACATCAGTGAACGGGGAGAGAATTTGAGCAAAAGAGACTTTGCAATTTTTACCACTAGAAACAGTAATAAGGAAGAACCCAGATTATCAGATCAATCTAGAAAATGTTTTCCTGGTTTGAAGATTAACATACATGCTAATGTACACTTGTATTTCCATATTATGTTACCAAAAACTCAGAATGACAGATTTTAAACATTAGTAATACTCCACTATCACAGCAGTATGACAGCTGTCACACTGTTGCTGACATTTGGATACAGGATGCTGATGCTATGGAACAGACAGAGAAAAAAAACTTCAAAAACCTTCATAACACACAGTCTCTTGCTTTCTTCAGGGTCTCAAATGTTTCTGTGAATAAACTTCTTGCATTTTTTTTACCAAGTGAGATATGACACCGGATTAAAAAGTAACAAAAAATTAAGTTGCAGGCGTCCTTATCACTGAATTACATGGGAGAAAATTATAATGGAATTAAAATTTGATTTTATCGGTTACATAATTAATAGGTTAGAAACAACACTCTCTTGTTACAGACTCCAAATTCACCTTAGCCCCACCTGGAATTACAGCCCCAGCATCACAGCGCTGCACACAAACCTGCAGGATACACCCTAACCATGACAAATTTGCGACGATTCGTGTATTCCGCTTAACCCGCGGCACGTTCAGCCACACTCCGAAGGATTGCAGATGTCCCTCCAGGAGCTCTCCCCTCCCGTTATCCATTAACACTGTCACTCCATCCCGCATCCCACGGCACTACCTGCATCCCGGGGAGCCGCCCGCACTCACACCGGGCGCAAACCAGACCCTGTGCCCGCGACGGGGGACAGGAGCCTCCGGAGCGCCGGGGAAGCCCAGGGCAGGGCGGCCGGTCCCCAGTGACCCGCGTGGTTCCCCGGCGAGGGAGCAGCGGCCGCCGCTTCCCCCGCGCCCCGGGACCCCTCCTCGGCGTGCGGGGGGAAACGGCGGCGGGACGGGAGAAGTTGCGAAGCGCTGAAGGAGCGGGGAGAGCAACAGCTGGAGCCGGGCGGGGAACGGGGCCCCGCGGGAACGGGGCGGGGGTCGCGCCGCCGGAGCCGAGGGAACGCGAGGGATGCAGCGGCGAGCGCCCCGCCCGGCCCCTCCCGCCCTCCCGGCACTCACCGAGCCGCCCCGCGCGCGGCGATGCGGGACCGGGATCCGAAGCGGGACCGGGATCGGGAGCGGAGCCGGAGCCGCCGCCTCCCCCGCTCGGCCGGAGCAGCGACGGAGCGGCGCGCGCGGGTGGCGGGAGCGCGCCGGGAGCGCGCGCGGGCGGCGGGAGCGCGCGCGGGGAGGGGGGAGCGGGGGAGGGGGGGAGCGGCCGCACAGCACCGCGGGCACCGGCCGTGCGGGCGGGCGTGCGCTGACCCGGATGTACCGGGGGGGGGCGGCCAGCAGCAGGTGACTGCGCAAGCGCGCCCGGCCGCCAGCGCACTGCGCATGCACCTGCTTCGACTCCCAGTGTCTCGGGCACGGGCGGGGGAGCGAAAGAGAGGCGGGCGGGCGAGGCGGCGAGTGGGGCAGCCCCTTAAAGGGGCCGCGGCGTTCCCGCAGCCCCAGACACAGCTCAGGGCCTGGCTCGGGCAGCGGCAGCCATCGGTGCTTGGGCAGCTCTGGGCTTCTGGTGCTTCTCTAGGGCCTGGCTCGGGGGTTTGACGTGTCTGCAGTTGGCAAAGCCAGGTTGGGAAGGGAGATGGGCTGCTCCTTGTCTAGGAAAAGCGGGGCTGATGGCTCAGAGCCATTCAGAAACGTCTTGCCAGGTGGATCAAAGCAAAAAGAAATAATTTTTTAAAATGTGTAAAGTTCCATCCCTCAGTGAGCGCTGCCAGAACCCCATACCATTGCACTCAGGCTGATCCTGGAATGCTTTCCACCTCCATCTCCGCGAAAATGCAAAAGACATGCAAAATATGTTGAACAATCACAAAAAACCCACACGGGTTTATGGGGTCGTTTACCCTGGAGAAAAGGAGCCTCAGGGCTTTCTACAGCTCCCTACAGGAGGCTGCAGCCAGGTGCGGGTCGGGTCTCCTCCCAAGTGACAAGAGGAAATGGCCTCAAGTTGCACCAGGGAAGGTTTAGATTGGGTTTTAGGGAAAAAATGCCTCTCAGAAAGGGCTGTCAAGTGTTGGAACAGGCTGCCCATAAAAGTGGTGGAGTCACCATCACTGGGGGAGTTTAATATACATGTAAATGTGGCACTTGGGGTTGTGGTTTAGTGGTGACTTTGCTATGGATTTATGAATGGGTTCAATGATCTGAAAGGTCTTCTACAGCATAAATGATTCTAAATTACTCCAAACACAAAAACATATTTTAAGAACATCCCATGGACTTAATTATGGGCTTTCTGTGCATGGCCAGGATTTGGACTCAGTCTTCCTTGTGGGTCTCTTCCAACTCAGCATATTCTGATTTTATGAAGGTTTCACCTTCTGTATCACACCCTGGATTTTGGTATCCTCACACAGGGACAAAACACACCCTGAACTGCTTCTCCTGCTGTGGATAAATTTGCCAAAGCAGAGGGATTGCACAAATACCTTGTTTCAGGGCTCACTGCTTTAGTAAAATTCCACATAGACCTACTTAGAAAGAAAACAATTAAAAGTTCTGCTGGTTTTGTTTTTCCGTTGTTTTGGTTGGTTTTGGATTTGGTTTTTTGTTTGTTTTTCGGTTTTTTTCTTAAAGTAACCTGGAATCTAGACAATGCTTTTCTAAATTTTGCCATGCAGTCTCCCCTGGCCTTCACTCAGAGCTGTTCTGACACCAAGGGCAGTTCATGGCAGCCAGGCAGTGCAAAACCGGCACCCTCGAATAGTAAAACATTATCGGTACAGCTGTAATCAAAGGGTATTCTCAATCTGAAAGAGACAAACCAAACACCTCACAGTCCAACCACTTCTACTAGTTCCTCTTCAGAAGCCTGATAGCAGTTTGTTAAGTGCCAAATATTAGTGAATATCAGGTACCCCTAAGCCCACTGAGAAAGCACAAAAATGGAAAATAGCTTATTTATATGTCAATGTATTTCTCTCATTATTATCATACCTATGTATAAGTTGACTTAATCTGATAAACTTAGTTTGTCTTTAACTTATTAGGATTCAAGATATATGGTTTGACTAAAATAACTTTAAAGTATTCTAACTAAAAGAGTACCCTGGTATATGAAGGAAGCCATTTGTGAGTATAGTTCAGCTGCAAAACCTGTTTGGTGAACTCAAAGGAAATCACCACACTTGAGTTTTGGTCCTTGGGTAGCAGTCAGGCAAGACCAGGGCTGGTGCACCACAAACCTGCCCACTGCCTTCACCTAAGCAGGGAGAAGGGAGTGCTCAGACAAGCTCTGGAGGCTCTGAGAGGTTTGTAGAGACTGAAGCAAACAGAGGAGATGTCGAAGAAGATATGAGAAAGGACTTTCACAGCAGCACCTTCAGCAGAATGACGGAAGTTCCAGTTCTGCCTGCGTGTGATTTGTGTAGTGGCTGAACAAATGCATGACATGGCTTTTCACTTCTGCCACAGAAAGGATTTTTTTGCACTGGATACAAATTTTGAGGTGTAAATCGATACACACTCCTTCCTGAGATGAGGCAGGTTATCACCACATCCTCATCTTCTCTAAAGTCTGCAGGGCTTTACAAGTCTGTGTGCCAGGCAAGAGGTGATCCAGCTTCCACTGAACTGCATTCAAGGGAAGCAGGATTGTGCTCTGAGTTAATGGTGGACTCGTTACCATTTGGGCTTAATTGAAACCAGGGGTCTCACCTGCCTGAGAGCTTTGTCCTTCTACACAGAACTAAAGAGCTACACACAACCAGCCTTAGGGCTGAACAGTTGTTGTTGCTCATAACATTATAGAGCACTTGGGGCTTGGCAGAGTGGGGTTAAACAAGGAAAATTTCCTACTGAAACCATGAGCAGGTTTATCGTAATATATAGTCCTTAATGTTCTCCAAAATTGTAAGATACCCTTGATTTGGATCTCACATCTTTCACAAGTACAAGAATGCCCAGATGCTGGGCGTCACTGATGCTTTAACAGCAGTTGCACACTAAGACATCCACATCCCACATAATAATTGAAGCATAAAAAATTATTGAACACTGTGGAAAATGCTGCATGACTAAAAAACCCAGCAATTTTCTATTAGTTCTGCCTTCACTTTTAATTTCTTAATTGCTTCTTCTGAATCCAAAATTATTTGAACAGGTTATCACTGCAATAAATATTAAAACTCTCCCCCCAAAAAACAAACCCCCAAAACAACAACAATAAAACAGAACTAAAGACTATATTTTTTGGTTAATATCATAGAATAAAAGAGTGGTAACACAACATAACTGTTCCTATGGTGCTGAATGCCTGAGGATTTTGTAAGTTAGTTCGTGCCAGGTAGGTGTATCTGACAGGAAAGAAAACAGGTCAGAGCATTTTCATTAAGAAGAGATTAATGAGCTCTAAAATTACTCTGGGATGTATATGTATTGCATATATGTGTGTATATATACCAGTGACAAAAGATGACTTGACTTTATATATGGATGGCCAGATGGATAAATAAAGCCACAGGAGCAAAGCTGCCCTTAGGTGCCATGCACTGTTAGAATACTTGGGTTGCTTTTCAACCTAATGGTAGCCTAGGGGAGAGAGTCCAACGGGAAAAAGAAGTGACCATCACCCTGTGCTATGTGAACTCAGCAGGGACAATAGAGCGCCCTGACCACTGACAGTTCTGGGGGGAGGACAGCAATAGCTCTCCCATTACATGGATGAAAATAGAAAGTAAACATCCTATGGCTGAAGATTATTCCTTTAAAGTAATGGTTAAAGACACAGAATTTCTTATGGAAAATGTCAAGAATGGAAGAAATGCAGCTTTGCAGGGCTCCCTTGTTTCACGGTTGTGGCTCATAGCACCTTTCAGTTCAGATAAAACCAACGTCAGGTTTTGCTCTCCCCTGCCCAGATTTCTCTACATTCTCAAGTGCTACAGTAGTCAACAAGAGAGTGCAGAGGCAGTCACATTTATACCACAGAGTCCTCTAGGGCTTTCACTTAGATAGTACAAATCCTCTGATATGAATGTCGCTCTTCAGAATATAAACAGCTGTAACAAAATGTGAACAATCTACATAAATTTCCAGAAATGCAGACAAAACAAAAAGCCAAGGTCAAATCACTTCATAAGGATCCCTGAAGTGCTTCCAGAAACTGTCATGCCAAACAGTTAGAATGTTTTATACTTGCATGGACACAGGCACTCACAATCTCAGAATGCCTCCCCGCCTGCCCCACTCCACCCCCCCCCCCCCAAAAAAAAAGTCATTTTGATATTTGGATGGCAAGTAGGAAAACTGAGATGCTTCTGGAGTTCAGTCTTTTTACCCTGACAGACCTGGTGAAATCCTGTCATGTCCTCATGCTATGCCCCAGTCACTTCACGTGACTAATTGCATCAGTCATCTCCTCTTCTGCCATTACAAGGTCCAAGATTATTTCAGAGTTTGCTTATCTGGTGATGCAGTTGCTCCCTACAAATGATCAGCACGGCCCCTTTGTGTGGGGAGCCACAGCTAAAACACACAGCATGCTCTCAATTAATGAACACTTCTTTAAGTCAAATAACACAGGAAGGTTCAGTGCCATGTCAGTGGGACTGTGATCAAGAATAATGGAGATTTTACAAAATAAAGCTCTTTTTTTTTCACATTCTCACATTTTGCTGCCTTACCTCAAAAATATAGCTCATCTATATGAGAGACAGGGAAGAAAAAGGAAGAAAAAAGAGAAAATGTCAGGTGTTAAGCCTGCATTAGAAGAAGATTACAGACCAGTAAGCATAGAGGAAGGTGGAAAGAGGAACTGCAGCTATTTTAATCATGTTTTATCTCTACTGGAAAATAGAGAGATAAATTAGAATAGTAGACCTGCTGCAGAACACAGTATTAGACTCTGAGATCTTTAAGCTGCTTATAAAAGTTTGTGAAATACAGAATTTCTTCAGTGATCTCCGCATGGACTCCACTGCACTGACAAGCTTTGAGTAGCTGCAATGGTGAACCTACACTGGTAGCACACTGGCAAGGGAAGAGGCCTGCTAAGCAACTGAGATAACCCAGCATCACCAAGTTTAGGAGGTCATGGCCACAGACTGCACTTCTGAATTTACAGCACTCAGCGGAGGAAAAGCCCCAGAAGCACCTGTGTGTCTGTGCTTGGGGAGTGGAAAATCTGTGATCACCTCAGCAGGTGCTGGGCCATCACTTTTGCTCGTTTGAGAGGTGCCTTTCTCCAGTAAAACTCCTAAATGTCACTGTAAACTCCTAAATGTCACCATATTTATTCACTCTGAGTAGCAGGCAGTGCTACTTAAAAGTGAGGCCTTCACCAAGCCAGAGGAGGCTGCAAATCAGGTGGTGTAGAGTGGCAGAGTTTCACTTGACCTCCCATTAGCCCCAGTCAAGCCAGTTTATTAAACAAAGTAAACCCCCAGGACCGCAGGAGGAAATAAAGTACATATCTGAACTGGAATTTTCTCACAAACATTATCTTTTCTTTTTCTTCTCTTCCCCACAGAATTTTTCAGATCAGCAGCATAATAGTATTCCAGTTAATGGACAGAATCAATGTTCCAGAGAACAGGGAAGACAATGTCCCAGAGAGTTAGACTGTCTCATGACTCTCTGGAAGAGAACCCAGGTTTTGTTTTGGTTTGATTTGGGAGTTTTTGACACAGTTGTGCTGCCCTGATGGAAACAAATATTCACTGATCTCATTGAGATTTCTGCCTACCTCAGGAGCATGAGACTGGTATTTTACTTTGATCCCATCCTTTGTCATGATGTAATCATTGCAGGGATTTTGTTTATTGGTCTGTGTTTTTTTTTTCTTTTTCCCCAAAATGCTTAATTCATTTGTTATTAGAAGCTCTCAGAACAGCATTTGGCTCATAAGTGATTTTTGGGCTGTGTCTAGGTGTTACCAAGGGATGTTGTCAAGAGACCATTTCATTTTGCCTCAGCTGTTTCCTCTGCTACAGCTGTTCTTAGTTTCCTCTTCACATCACAGGGGAAGTTGCAATCTTCTGTTGGGGAAATAGGTAACTTAATGAAAGCACCTCAGGGAAGAGCTCTGCAGAGCACCAATCTCAGGGGACAACTGCAGTGAGTAAACATGGATTTCATGGAATCAGTGTTAGGCACTGCTGGGCAAGACAGGAGCAAAGACAGCATCTCAGGCTGCACCCCATAGGATTGTTCCTTGAGCTCCAGTGGCACAGCCAAGAGCTGACAGGACTGCAGTGTCACTGTTGCTGCTGTTCTGCCCTTGTACCACAATTTCAGTTTGAAAAGACCTGACTGTTTGGTCCCATTTGAAATCTAGAATTCAGTGTAGTAAATCAAAACTGCAACTGGTTCTGCAGCATTCACTTGAACTTCCATAAACCAAATTTATCTTTGTGTGTGATCTAAGTGATATTGAATACAAGGCTACTGAATAATGAGAGAAAAAATAGACTGTGATTTAGTTATTAGCTCACCATCTACATCTACATCTTTAAAACTACACTGTTTTGATGCAGTCATCTGTTGCATACCTTTATACTTCTGCCTTTTCTCAATGCCATCAATATGCTCCAAAGAGCAGCAGACATTAAAATCATTTTAGTGTACCAAATTGCTGAATGTAAGAACTAATGCTGAATTTTGAAGAAACCCTTTTCTCATCAGTACACACATTTTCTTGTATGTTCTCCCATGACCTCATATGCAGTGGTTAGGTAGCACTCTTTTTCTGTGGGATAAGAAATTCCCAGTCACTCATCACCCGCATGGTAGGCATGTTTGAGTTATGAAGCAGAATCTTTGAGCACAATCATTTTAAGATGCCTGGGTAGCTCGAGGGACAGAAATAGAGTCCTTACTGGTCCTACAAGCACAAGTCCCTCTAGCTGCAAGGAAGAGTTTGCTAGCAGAGGAAATGGAAAGCCAGGACTTTCCTGTGCTGTAATCTGTGAGAGACAGACTGGGTGCAGATGAACGCTTCCATGAAACAAAGCATTTAGGCAGGCACTTAAACACTTCCTCTGCTGAGGAACTGTAACACTGCACACCAGACATCTTTCTCTTCCTTTTTCCTGAGCAGGAATATTGCACCTAGGGCTAAATATAGCACCAGATACAGCTGTTTAATATTCAGTTAGCAAGAAAAGACAGTAAAGCTGGTATTGCACATTGTAATTGCTTAAACTTATTCTGAGTTTTCCCAATTGATTAAAAGATAATATTTTTTATGTCCAGCTGATAAACCCCATGCATAAGCTGGGAAACATTCTGTGCCTGTTTATAGCAATCTGGATCCAGTCCCATCTGAGACATCTGGGTTCCTGGAGTCACAGCTTAGGTACCTATTATGTTAATGATCAGACTAGACAGCTTTCCCCATGACCACACCGCCTCTGCAGGATTGCATCACAAACCAGTGGAACTTTTTAAATACATGCTCATATTCTCCCGATCCTAAATTATTCCTGTCTCAGGCAGTGAACAAGCTAAAAACCTGAAAGAAGCAAAATAGTATTCTCTTATGAGGTGCTAGGCTGTAACTCTGAAGCTTAGACCATATTTCTGACCTCAGACTTCTCATATGATATTAAGCAAGAAGGCTACAAATTCTGGCAGTGGTCCCTCCCATTCTGAAAACTTCTAAGTGCCTAAAATGATGCCATTAAACTTCAGTAATTTCATATGCAAAAAGGTTAATTGGAAATATTTGTACAATGCCTAAAAAAAACCACTGGTGCAACTCCTGCTCTTAGCAGCCTGCAGACTAAGCTGTAGATAAGAGGAAAACATAACTGCTGAGATCTGCTGTACACACTGGCTTTCTACAACTAAGCTAGTCCTAAACCAACAAACCTGGGCACAAAAGCTGGAGCAGCACAGTGTCTCACACAGTAATGTGTTATGCAGTGAGGCTGATCGCTTGCAGTTGTTTTCCAGCTTGCCGGTGAGCCCTTGGCCTATGACAGGTGGCCATTCTTCCTGTCCCAGGACACATGGCCTCCACTCCCCTGGAAATCAGGTTTGTGGTGCTGGATGCTCAACAGCATGTGTATACTGCCCAGTCAACCTGCTTGGATCATCTACTGCCTGCTGGTAAGATGTAAGAGAGACACTGAGGGAGCTGCAGTGGAAGCACTGGGAACATAGTAGGGAAGGAGGGAGCTGGAAGCAGGGAGGAGCTGAGAAGTTTTGCACTGAAAAAGATCCAGTGGGAAATGCAGGGCACAAAGAATGCAAATCAGGAGAAAATTACAATTCATTAGTTACACTGTTCACAGGACTCTATTTTCAAATTAAATTTTCTTCTCTTCTAAAAAAAACAAATGGTACCTGCTCCTTCATGCTCCCATTATGTTGTCATTATATTTTAATCGTAATTGTTTATCAGTTGAATTTTATGTTAAAAGGCTGGTAGGGGCAGATGTAGAGAATACAACATTTCTGTGGTTTGCTCAAAGAAGACCAGCTCAAGCAGGGATGTGAGAGGGCCTGGGGAACCATGTGAGAGCAAGGAGAGGCATAAGGGCAGTGAGCCAGTCATAAGTGTGCATGCTTCTAAATGGTTTTAATGGGGTCACTTCTGTCCTAAGGCACAACACGCTGCTGCTCAGATGACAGACTCTGCCCCTGAGCTTTTGAAAGGTTTTGCAGCTGAGTGTGACAAGCTTGGGTTTAGTCCAGAGGGGGCTGCACTCAGGACTTGAATGTGGCCAGATGGCAAAGAGGGGCACGTGTGCCCAGTGGAAGACTGAATGGCTACCAAGAAAGAAGGCAGAGAGTAGGAGACCATGGTTCAGAAAAAGACCTCATGTCATATTGAGACTTGTCAAAGGTTTCAGAAGAAGTGGGTGGTTTGGGAAAGGCTGCAAAGGGACAACATTACAATATAATGTCTGTCAGTGAGAAGGAATGGCTGCAGGTTTATTCTATGATAAACATTTAAATTGTTCAGTGCAGAATGTTTTAAAACCTTTCTTATCCTCATTAGTACAGCTAATCACCCAATGATTCTGTTTTCTCTTTTCCATGTCATGTTCTTCTGATATTGCAGAGAAATAGAAAATATACTTTTAAATTAAAAAATTGTAAATTAACAACATGGGGTGATCCAAACACATAGCAATTTAGAACTCTCCTCATTTAGCACCTTTCTTTCAAAAGTGTTTTTCCAATACTGTTCCCTCTACACTTCTGTCCCTCACTGCCACAAGAATGTTGCAGGCAGATGTAGGAGGATTCTGTTAGAATTAATTACTGATCACCTTCTTGTAAAGGCTTTATTTTATTCTAAAAGCGAGTGAGAGAAAAGCACACACATACATGTAACCACCCAGAGCTTTAGGATAAAAGAAGTAAAAATATTGGTCATATGAGTTTTTCCCTCCGGAAGAAAAAACCGATCAAAAGGGGATAGTGTTTTTTTTATTTTTGTTTGTTTGTTTGCTTTTGCTAATCTTTAAAAATGCTTAATACATTGCTCGTGGGCTTCATGTTTCACTTTAATGCAGAGTTAACCCTTGAAATTCATTAATTGACTTTATGTTGCATTAAATGCTGCAATCAATTCAGTCTCAATATTATACACTTTTATCTCTGCTCTAAAAAAAAGCTCTATTAGCTTTACTTGGATCAAAACCAATACAGTGAACTACCCTTAATTATTAATAATCTGTTTCCCCTTCAATAAAACTTTTGAACCTTTACTACAGTAGGATGATATATTTATTTGGTGTGTAGGGTTCAGAGCAATACAGTGCACTCTCTCTAGGAAAGAATCCAAAAATAACTATCTACTTGATATCAACCCAAGGGATTTCCTAAGGGAATGGGAGTATCATTTCAGGGCAGATCATCAGTGGTTTAGGGGAATTAGACAAATTTGTGTCTGGGGAACAGATGCCTCAGGGTTTGTAAATGTGTGAGAGAACCTTTCCCCCCTAGGTCACCAGTTCGGATCCATCCAGCACAGCAGTGACTGGAAGCTATTAAACATGTAATGAACTTCTGGGGCCTCCTGAAACAGGGAATGGGATTCCTAACAGACACTTGCTAACATCTTGGAGCCGCTCCTACCCAACCTGCAGCCTCAACAGCAATACATAGACACAGAAACTGGGAATAAGCATGATGGAGTAAAGACCATTTCATCTGCTAAAGGCAGTAAGCAGGCTGCTTCTGGGCTGGCAATCCAGCTTTAAATTTACTGCTGACACTTTCTTGTTCTTTAAAAGAAAGAAAATTATGTATTATAAAGCACTGCATTATGTAACCTTTCCTACAAACATCATCAGAAGGGCCCAGAAGTCTTACAAACCCACACTTGCAATGTCCCAGGCCTTGGAGAAGATAAAGGAGTAAAGAAAGATTTGTTTTCATACTTAGAGGCCAGTTCTGGGAGCCCTGGGACTCTTGAACTGCTACATGCTGCACACCCAGCTTTTGGGCAGGTCTGCTAGGAGAAAGAGGAGACAAATGCTGAGCATTACAACCACAAACCGCAGCTGTTGATGGGAATTGGCAGGAGACCAGGGAATGCTGGGAAGCATAGATGGCCTGCAGCAGAAGGTAGGGCTGAGCAGGGCTCTCTGGCACTTGAAGCTTTTTTATTCGTCTCCTGGTGCTTTTCCATCCTGGCATCTGGTTTCCGTGACAGCGCAAGGGAGGGACAGTATGGTGCAATTTTATGGTATGTTCTCCTGGGCTATGCTGGCACTTCCTCGGGTAAACATGCCTCGCCTGAGGCTCAGCTTCACTGGGCCCTTGGCTTCAGAAGATTTGCAGTGCTTTGGTTTGCCGAGAGCTCCGTCCAGTTGTCTCTATTTCATTTGAGGAGGAGGGGGTCGAGACTTGCCAACTGTCCTCCTGCTCCCGCAGAACAGAGCCATGGTGAGGGCAGAGATGAGCTGTGGCAAAGCCCTGTCCATCAGCAGAGCTGCCACCAGGAGAGCATGTGATGGAGCTCATAGCTCTGTGGTCTGGCTGGAGCCAGGCTTTGTGCCACAAGACCTTGGATGTACTCTGGTGCTCTCATTTCCTTGCACCTTTTTGACTGAAAGATTTTCGGGGGTCTCTTTATCCACTCATATGCTACATGATTAAACTGTACCCAGCATCTGAATAGTGCAGTAATGTAGGCTGCAAAGAGCATGCAAGTTTAAATGTCTGAAAAAGGAGCAGGAAAAAAAAAAGAGGAAGGTTTCTGTAATGGGATCTGCTGCTCACCCGTTTTTGTTACCAGCATGTGCAAATCTTGCTATTCTGGTCCATTATATTCAACAGTCTTATACACAGTGGCAGGTGAAATGTCATACCTCGGGGTAAATTTTCACTGCAGTAGGCAGAGAATTTGTCCTTTAAACACCCTTAGTATTAATGGGACATTGATCCAGCAATTTAAACTCCAAGAGATACAAATGTCTCATGTGGGACCATTTTCAAATGTGTTGACATTTTGATTCACAAAATAAGATACTTTTAGAAACAAATGCAAATTCATTTCATTCTAGATTTGAGGTCAGCTGGATACTGGAAGAGAAATGTGCAATGAATGTTTAGTATGCTCATCAACTATCTTTTAATCTCTGTACTCTCAAGGGATAAAAATTACATCAGAGAAAGTAAGGACAATTTCTAAAGTTCTCTGTATTAACTGGTGTATCTTCTCATGGGGCTGGAACCTAAATTCACCTACTGCACTTGCAATATTAGTGTTGAAGGCAAAAGGAGGCTCTGGAACAAGGGACTGAATTTCAGTGACCTCTGAAAATATGTCTTTCACACAATCTGATATGCTTTCATCTCCGAAGAGCTCTGATCCTGCTGAGATCCACTGGGGAAATTGTCAGTGTTTTATTGATGTCAGTGAAATTTGCAGGATTGGAGCACAACAAAATAGTGCAGGAAAGAAAACAAAACAAAGTAAAAACATAGCAAGAGGGGGTATCTTAGTTTGTTCCCAGGCCAATGCTCTGGCTGCTCTTCCAGCTCAGAAACTATTCAGCACATATAAGAAGGATGATCTAAACAAATATTTAGAACACACCCACAACTGGCTGACAGAGAGTGAGTAGGTCAAACCTTGAGGGAAAATGGCAAGGCCTGAATGTGGTCTCGGCTCCATCCTGCAGAAGTGGGTAAAGCAGATATGGAGCAACTTTGGAGGAAGACCAGCTTGGCAAGTTGGTGGGTCAGAGCTGGGTGTGAACTACCACCTCCTGCCCTTGGACCAAGGCTTGGGAGGCACTGGGAGGCACTGCCATGGCTGCAGGCAGGGCACTAGGGGCAGAAACGTGGCTCACCTCCCTCCTGTCTCCCTGGACTTGAGCAGGTGCTGCAGCTCCCATCAGAGGGGAGTGAAAGGTGATCTGCTCTCTGTGCTGAACCCCAGCAGGCAGGGCCAGCAGGGGCTGGCTCTGATTTCCCTGAGAAGCAAGGACATCTCTAACTGCCCCCCAAAGCTCTCCCAGCAGCAGGACTGATGAGAGGCTGAGGCATGCAGGACACATAGGTAGTAATGTGGGTGGGGTGTGTGCCTTCCACAGAGGATTTCACAGGAAGCCCATGGGTCCCCTCAAGTGGACATGAGCATCCCCTGCTGCAGAAACCCCAGCTGGTGAATGTCACCTGACAGGGAACATGAGGACTCGGATCATCTCATGCATGAGGAACTAGGGGAGGAGAAGAAACTCAGGGGAAGTTCCTCACCAAAGTCCCCCTGCAGAGCAGCCTCTGCTCTTCCCCTTCCCCAGCAGGGCTGGTGCAGACGGGGTTGCAGTTCTGGGAGCCACTGTCCAGGGGAAGTTACACCAATTTGGGCACTGACTGAGAACACAACTTCCCTTGCAGACACTTGTATAGCAGTGCCCAACAGAGCTAAGAGGAAGAGGAAAAGCCCAGACACTGTTCAACATGCAAATAACTGTATTCAAGTCTATGAAAACTTCCCAGGAACAGCTCCAAACCCATGCAGCACTGGGCAATGTGCTGATAGGGCATGATCTGTTTGGTGGCTTCGGATCAGATGGTCCTCTCCAAGGGCTCTGGATAAGGGCTCCAGCCTGCCAGTGGGCTCAGCAGGCACTCAAGGTTATCAGGATCAATCCTTTTCTATGTGCTCACTTGAACATAGTACTGTCCTTCTGGGCCCCTGCTCTCCTTTCTTGCTTCCTCAAACTGACTGGCATCTGGAGGAGGAAGAATTTACTGCTCCTGTGCCAGCTATGTGATCTCCTGGGAGCCCTGTGCGAAAGCACGTGGGATGACACAGTCCCCACACAGGAGGCCTTTTCCCACAGAACAAGAGTTCTGCATACATCCACCAAGTGCTTCTCACATCAGGTAGTTTAGTTTTTAAAAAAAAGATGCCAGACCAAACAGAACCTCACAAAGTATGAAAGGCTTTTTTTTTTGTATGAACAGCAGCTACAGGTCCTGGGTGCATTTATACCTCAATGCATAAATGTATTTTAGAGGTGTTGTGATTCATGTCATGTCCAGGCATACAGGAGGTAGCAGCAGACCTAGAATGGGTGCAAGTGGACCTAAAGCAGGTTTTGCTCATAAATGCAATTACAGTAATACCAGTAACCAGGATACATCAGCTGTGAATCCTCAGCACAAGAAGTCCTGGTATAAGATTTGCAACTTGGAGGCACTCCTAAAACAATCTCCTTTCAAGGCAGTAATCCTGGGAAAGAAACATGGTCCCAGTCCTTAAATAGAGATGGGGAGTGGCTTCTTCATTCACATTCGAGGGATTCCAGTAGGCTGTTGCCAGGTTTATCTGTGATACTCAGAGTTCACTGACAAGAGAACACTAACATGTACAGTAAATATTTCTTAATGCTTCAATGTAAGCAGGATGCCTGACATACCTACTAAAGCACAGAAGACAGAATTTGGTCATCAGCAAGTCCTTCAGTGAGAGTTAGGATTCACAGGCAGGAGCACCTGCTCTCCTCAGTTCTAGGATTGCCAGAAGAGTCCTGGGAATTGGGCTCCTAGTTTTTATCTGAGTTTTGTTGACTGATCCAGACAAACCACCATGGAAGCCCAAATCATCCCTAGAGCTTGCAGACCACAGAGATACTCCCCATCACACTCTGTCCCTGTGTCTCTGTCAAGACATGGAGTT
Organism: Fringilla coelebs; assembly: GCF_963513975.1. Lineage (NCBI taxonomy): Eukaryota > Metazoa > Chordata > Aves > Passeriformes > Fringillidae > Fringilla > Fringilla coelebs. Next base: position 10,433,289 of record NC_140028.1, on the reverse strand, counting down.
GGTGGAACATAAATCTTGCATCACATAGCTGTCCACTGCCAGAAGCATGCTGCTGGATGAGGCCTGCAGAGACAGCTTCCAGCTGTCCCTCCATGGGGTAGTTCAGAGGAGGCATAACCCAAGGAAACAAGCCAAGTCCAGGTCTTCTGTGGCTTTTCCCATTTGGGGATGGTCCCTGTCCCTTGCCTGAAGAAGCCTGGGCACTTCCCAAGCCTTCACTACAACCCCTGCCAGAGTTTTCTGGGCAGCAGTGTGCCTGATGCAGTCCAGCCCTTCCTGGTTTTGCACCATGCATGCTCTGGTTGGGAGCATGGTGCAAGGAGTGTGAATCCAGCCCTGCCACCCAGGGTGAAGCTCAGCAGCCATCCCTGGCCACTGAGAGCCAAACCAGAGTCCTCTCTGTTACGGGAGGGAGGTCACCAGTTTCACTGCACTGGAGCAATGCCAGCCCTTTAAATAAACTTTTCAAAGCTGCACTAAGGCATTGTTTAATTTTGATTTCCAAGTGACCTCTGATTCCTCTGGATATGCTGGGGGGGAAGAACATTCACTCCCAGGAGTTTGACTTAGGCAGTGGGCATAGCGCCTAGCACGGCAGTTCCCAGGGAAGGACGGGGAGAGGTGAAGGCTCTGGCTGCTCTCCATCCCTCAAGCACATCACCCCACCAGTCTGCTGCACACTTTAGCTTGCACCAATAAACCTGTTTGCATGGGTCATGCTGCAAATGAAAACGACGCCAGGGTGTGAGATGAAAAGTAGTCTGCAAAGAACCAAACCACCCGAGAGTTATTCTAGTGAGGTAAATAATTCAGCAACAGTTTTTTACTGCTGCCCTGTTAACAGAAACACAATTACAGAAGAGGAAAGTAAACCACAGCTGGGAAGAGAAAACAAGTGTCTTGGGGGCTCCTATCTCACTGAGGAAATGGTGAGTGGATCTGGGCCCCAGCATGGGACTCAGGCCACATCCAGGGCTCTGAAAACAAGTGACCTTAGCATGATACATCCAAAGCTGCACTCACAGCAGTTGAGCAAAGAAATTAAAGGAGTGTGGTAAAAATGCTCTGGCTGTTGCTAACACTTCACAGTGCTGAAAGTAGCACTCAGTATTGGCACAAGGTTAGTGGTATCTGCACAGCTTTCTGCTAACTGGTGACTGAGACCTGCAGAGAAGCGAAGCTGCAAGGACAGGAGTGGGACAAGGCGAAGGAAGTGTGAGCTGCAAACCTCTGCTTGCCTTGCTCAGCATCAGATGAATGTTAATTCTCTGCTGGTTTGCACAGACACAGACAGGCCTGTTCCTACTAATTTTAGCCCTTACCTAATTTAAAACTACAGACATGTTATTTTCATCATAGTATTTTTTCCTCTTTTTAACAAGTTGTAAGCTGCCAGATGCGGTTAAGAAATTGGTGCTGTCCAAGGGGAGGTGAGAAACCTTTTGTTAAAAATAAAAGGCAGACTGAACAAAATTGCACATTAAAACTTGGAGCTGTCACAAGTGCCACCTCAGCTGCCTGTGCTTTGCTGAGGGCCTCTGGCCAGGCTGCACTGTGGTCTGGAGATGCACCTTTGTCAAACCTCAGAGGTCCCAGCCCAGCATGCCCAGCTGTCTCCCAGCTGTGCACACACAGAGGTTGTGCTGTGCCCCATCATGAGCACACACATAAAACCACCTGCACTCTCCACCTTCATTCCCTCCACCCATACACCCACCCTGCTTACATTCCTTTGGTCCTGCTGCCCAAAAATACACCTGCACCCAGACCTCCTCTCCCTGCCACTGTGCCTTTCCCTTGTCAAGAGCAAGCACCTTCTCTTTGCTCCTCCCCTCACACCTGGATCTGTCACCCATCTCCTGCAGAGGTGAATGGTAGATGAAGTGCTGAGGTAGATGAAGTGCTGAGCCTGCCCGCAGTGGGAGGCAACCCTGTGCTAGAAATGGGTGTGAAAAAGTGGTGAAATGAGGAAACATTTGTGAGAGGAAGTGAGTGGGTGGAGGGAAAAGTCTGGAGTGAACAAAAATCAACAAATAACACATTGAAACTTGAGCTCTGAGTGCTCAGGGTGGGTAAAAGTACACTGAAATACAAAAAATAAAAAACCAAAAAACATACAAATTACTACCAGAATGCAAGTATTCTATGCTAACATACACCTAATGTATGCTAGGAAACAAAGCACTGAAAATAAAGGGGATGCTCAAAATAAAGAAGATGTCTTAAGATCTAATGCCTTAACAGCAGCACAGGTAGCTCCAGTGAGGGCAAGAAAGGGAGGCACAGCAGATCATGCACATTCATTTTACTGGATCTAGGTTACTGGATCTCAAAGTCCAAATGGGTTGATGGTCTCACTAACCAGACATGGATTTTAGCAGCTGTCAACAGACTGCATGCCCCTGTAAATTTTAATTTAGTACATTCAAGTAAAGCATTTGAAGGATAATATTTAAAAAAACAATCAAACAGCTATTTCTAGAACAATCAAAATGGAAGCCCAGCTCTGTTGTATCTGATATAGCAGTAGTTAAGATTTTTCTCTGACAGATGTAGCCATGCAGAGACTTAGGAGTACAGTTCCCAGTTTTTCAGCCTATTACATGTGCATTCCTGACCTGTAAACCTTTCCTTCCTTTTCTAGTCTTGCAGAGCAAGATTGACAGCACTGTATTTTCAGCAGTACACCGAAAAAGATCTTGCTTTTTCTCCTTAAAGGACAACAAACTTGGCCCAAAGGGGCTGTACCAGAAGCCAGCCAGTTTTGCCCTGTGAGAATCAGCCCACGCAACCACAGCTCCCACTGGTGAGAAGTTATTCAGACAAGTCCCTCCTCTAACCACTCACCCAGTGAGTTGGTTTCATCCAAGCTGCTGCTATGGCCATGGAGAATGAACAGCAGACAGGTAAACAGCTATTATGGCATGCACAGAAAACTGTCCAGTTTTGGTTGCATCTCATTCCTTCCCACATGTTTCAAACCAGCCTGCTCCACAGGCATTCTCAGAAGAGGTTCCCTTCACACGTAGTAAGACTGCCCATACCATTTCCATATTTAAAAGAATAACAAAAGTGACCTGAGAGTTGTATTATTCCCAGATTTGTCAGTGGAGGAGCCAAATGTACTCACTGGGCATGACACCGCTCCTCTGGGGCTACGGCGAGCGAGCTCTCTTGGAAAGCCGGCAGTGCAGCCGTGCCACGGGTTACGATGATTGCTGCTGACAGGTTCTTCATGGTATCACAACAAATTAGGTCACAGATTAGATTTTCATAGCACAGATTACAACTTGTGTCTACATCTTTTTCTTAAATAGAGAGGGTTGCGGCCAGGAGGTTTGACCTCGAGATTTGGAACAAGGCAGATGCTTGGGATTGGGGGGGTCCTATTTCTCAGTTGAGACAAAGACTGTCTTAGCAAGACTCAGATAAAATGCCTAGTTTTCTGCTGTAGTCAGAAGACGTGCTTTTTTTCCCTTTCTATCCAGCAAGCCTTTGAGAAATGAGTTTGTCCAGTGGATACCCTGGGGTAGATCAATCATAGAGCATTGCTGCAAAACAGATAGCAAACCCAGCTCTAGAAAGAACTTTTAGGAAAAATGAATTTTTATTATAGAAAAGCAGCTTGCACCACCTGAAAAACTGCTGGGAATGGAAACCAAAGCTACCTATTAGACTTATCCCACCTATTACCACAAGGTCACACATACAATCAGTTTGAGCATCTCTAGTGCAGAAAGACCTCAAGGGAATAAATTCATGTGTGTAGCATTTGTTTTAAAATATACAAATATACCCAGCAAGGACAGTAATAGAACTCAAGCACAAAAAAAAAAAAAAAAAAAAAAAAAAAAAAAAAAAAAATCCAAGCTATATCAAGCTCCACACAGAGCAGCACAGAACAAAGGTTTCCAACAGCTGAGTAACTGCAGACACCATGCAAAGTGCTTCCTACCCACTGTGAGATACAGCCCTGCTGCAGATTTGAAAACCAGCTCCAGCAACTGTGTTCCAGCAGACTGTCAGGGCTGTGTTCTGCTCCCAGCCACCTCCTCCCTCGGAGCTGAGCTGCTGCAGGGGAGAAGGCTCCTGGGAGCCAGTGAGCTGGATTCAGCTCCCTGTGGAACTGTGCAGGTCTGCATGGGGGCAGTGATTCAGCTGATAAGCAGGCTCACAGCCATGATAAACACTAAATGAAAACCTAAACCAGACTATCAGGAGGGCAGGTCTTGGACTGAACTAACCTCAGAGACAAGTCTTTCTAAGTCAGGGTAGAGAGAGCAATGCAGGAATGACCTTCAGCTTACAGAAGCAGTCCTGATACGACAATGGAATCACCTCTGTGCTTGGGAAGCTCAGAGACCTGCACTGGCTCTTTGTGGAGCCTCTGGAGCATGTACTTACTCAACCAGAGCAGGTCTGCTTATACCTGCTGGCAGACCAAACTCTAGTCCCTAATCAAGCCCCGGAGGCTGTCTGCAGCCAGAGGACACAGCCTGTGTTCCTGTTCCCAGGGCAGCAAGAGGAGCACATGAGGCTGCGCCTGTGCCTATCTGCAGGTTTAGACAGGCTGGTGCTCAGCACCCTCCCCTCGGCCCCACACCAGCCCAGCTGCCAATGCTGCTGGCCTGAATCATCGCCTGTGCCTCCAGCTCTGAAACAATCTCGCACGTCACTTCAGCAGTTTTTCACAGGAAATATGCTTTTACTTTCAAAATACTCTGGGCCTTGTTCTCCTCCAACAAGCACAGGAAGTATCTCAAATACCAGTCTTTATTTTTGTGAGCCACTGTGTATCCTCTGATACCTTTGAGTACAAAGAAATACATAGGAGTTGAGAGTGGCTGTGCCCTTCCCTGCTCAGAGGTGGTGTTAACGTTTTTTAACTCTCCTCAGTGCATCAGCCTCTCCCAGTGCTCTTGCTGGGCACACTCACATTTAGAGGCACAGAATGAGGCCTAACAATTTTTTCCTCAAGCCTGAGCTGTGCTCTGCCGGTTATTGAAAATCCATTGCACACACTCTTTGCTGAGCAGTCTGAATTATTGATCTCAGTTAGAGAAAAAGGATGCTCTGGACTTTATTGGAATTGTCTTTAAAAGTCCTGTTGGTACAACTGTTCTACTGGATGCTGAGTGCTTCCTAGTCTCCCTGCAGAGCACTGCCTCAGACTTGCTCTGGAGCTCCTTCATACCAGGGGCTCCTGCTGAGCCATGGAGGAAACCACATCACCCACCCTGGGAAAACAAGCAGTGACAACTCTCAGAGAATGTACTGGTGAGGCCCCTGACCTGAGCAGTGCTCCCAGAGAGCAGGAGCAAGCAGCAGGTAGGGACTGCTGTCTGCAACAGCAGCTGGAGAGCGTCCTACTGCCTGGACAGGCTCCTGATCCCTGCTGAGCAGGGAACCCAGGAGGAGCCATGCAGCCAAATGCTGCCTCTCTCTAAGCCAAGATGACCCTGAGCAGAGTCAAGCACTGACATGACCCGGGGTGTCTGTGCATCTGAGAGAGTCCTTCAGAGAACATGTAGGCACCATGAACACTCCCCAACTTCCCACAGCATCAGTTCTGTCCTCCTCAACATTAAACAGGCAGCAGCCATTGCCAACCTCGTTTTCAGTCAAGCTCTGAAACAAAGAGGACATTAAACTTCCACCAAAATCCCACATGCCTTCAGAGCACTTCTCAGTTTGGGGTGCAAATGCAGGGTTTTCTTTGTTTGAATTTAAATAAAAGGGCCTTTCTACTGTTTTAATCACATACCTAACAAAACACTGAATAAGCATCATCCTCATGGCTTTTTGTGTCTTAAATTAAAGAATGTACACATTTTTAAGTATATTAAAAATGGTTATCAGGGATAAGAGTTCATTTTTAAATGGCAAAAGGGTAACTTTGTTTCAAATCGTACAGACAGGTAATCTTCACTGTTTAGGGGCTGCTCTGTGCTATTCTGCTTCAGCACTAGCCCTTTTGAAACTCTACAGCTTGCTCAAGAGAGGGGTAGTTTTCACACAGAGGCATGATCACAACCACACCACCGTTCCTGCCCAGATGAGGAAGTACAAAATTCCCCAAAGCAGAAGTGCTCACCCTCTCACCAGCCAGTCCAGCACATTTCTGCCTGCTGGGCTGAACTTTTAGGCACAAGATTTTCACGAACGAGGACGAATAATAAGTCTTCGGCCTGGCACCCAGCATCTGTACAAAAAGCCTCCATCTAACACGGTCACTGCCGCTCCCAGCCCAGGACGGCCACACACAGAACCAAACCATGGCTTCCTCCTGAGGCCGGCCAGCCCGGCGTGCTGCTGCTCGGCTTCAATCGGCAGGGACTGGAGATGGTGTGGGTCGGTGCGAGGGCTCCCACAGCGCTCGCTGGATCTGCCAGGACCTCCCGCGCCCGGAGGAGCAGATCCGCCTCGGCCCCTCCTGGCCCGGGCGGCCTCGCAGTCCCCGTGCCCTGGGGGAGGCAGAGCTCGGCCAGAGCCGTCTCCGGCCGCCCTGGTGCTCTCTCCGCGGCCCCACAGACCACCCTGCGCCGCGGGAGGCGGCCGGGAAGGCGCGGGGCTGCCCGGGCAGCGCTGAGCATCCTCTGCGGGGGCTGCGCCTTCTCGCCCGGGGATGGGGGACAGCGGGGCGGGGGCCGCCTCGGGTCCTTCCCGGTTCCTCTCCGCCCCGCGCTCCCCGCGGGCGCCCACCCCACGGCTCCGCTCAGGCTCCTCCCGGCTCCTCAGGCGATCCCCATCTCCCTCTTGCTCCCGCTGAGCCGCCCCTCGCCGCTGCCTCCGCGCCCCGCTCCGCCCGCCCGGGGGGCGCGGGCAGCCCTTACCTGGGCACGGGGCGCAGCCTCGTCCCTCCGGCTGCCGGCGGCGTCACGGCCGCAGGTTGTGGCTGCGGGCGGCGGTGCCGCATCGATATAAAAGGAAGCGGCGCGGGGGGAGGGAGAGGCGGCCCCGGCACCTTCGCCGCGCCCGGCCCCGATCCCCGGGCCCCTCACAAGCTCCCTCCCCGCCGCCCCCGGGGCAGCGGCTGCGGCTCCCCCGGGCAGCCCCCGCGGGCCAGCGGCACTCGCGGGGTGCTCACCGCGCCAGGCCGGGGGTAAAGGATGGGAGCAGGTCAGAGCCTTCGCATCAGCCGCCACATCCATCCCGGGGGACCAGGAGAGACCCTTCGTGAGGAGCCAGATATGGCCCTGCCCTCACGGGCTGCACACACAGCGCGGCGGAGCACGGGCGAGGCTCTGCAGCCATGGGAAGGGAGCAGCCACATGCCGGAGCACCTTGCAGGCTTCAAATGTGTGTAACAAAACCCAGCCATCGCCACCAGTCTCCTGGCTGCAGGCTCTGCTGGAGCTGCCCCGACCCGAACAGCAGCTTGTGCCCAGGGAAGGAGCGACATCCGGGGACAGGGCTGCTGGCAACTCCAAATGCAGGGAGTGTCCCTGCTATGGTCAAGGCCTGGTTATCCAGCCTGGCAGCCAAGCCACTTCAGTGAGACATGGTCTGTAAGACTAGCTTTGGAGGATCAAAGAAAAAACTCATCAAGGCCTAATTTCTCCTTCAAACCCCAAGAGCTCCTTCCATCTCTAGAGCTATACCCTGAGTCCAGAGCAGTAGTGCCATCTCTGAGGCACCTTATTCTGTTCCTTCTTCATCTTCTCCATTCTGTTGACAACTGATGACATCGTGGTTGCAGAGGAGTGAGGGTCACCCCAGGACACGGCCTCTCCATCTGCTCCTCAGGAAGCTCTCCCTCCAGCAACAGATGCTGTTGTTCTCCTGCACCATCAATCCCTTTCAGGAAGGGACAGGGATTAGGTGTGGGTAACACCTCTTAAGGTAATTTCTCTAAATGGCATTTTGCTTCCCAGCTTTACTCTCAGTCACTGGTGGGGGGCTGTGATGCTTCGGTTCAGTCGACAGCCCCCAAGGCCCAGATCTTACCACAATGGCTACAAGTCTCGTGTTTTGCCCAAAGCAGATGGAGACCTGGGCAGCAGTGAGGCTGGGGTGCAGAAAAGTGCCAGAGGTATTGGGATCCCTATGCAGAAGTACTTCATTTGGTGCCTTTGTTTACATTCCACCAGGCAAGCAACTAAAGCTGGGGATCACGGACAGAGCAGGCTCCTGCTCTACAGACAGAGGGAAGCAATGACCCCTGGCAGCCCCCATCTAAATAAACATTACCAGGGGTTACATTTTGCATGGAAAACATTCAGATGGAACACTGCCATGGGCAAATGAGACGAACAAATCCTGCTCTCAAGGGTTTTAAAGTAGAGAGGGGTTTTCCACCTCCAAATTTCTTGGGTTTTTTGTTTTGTTTTAGCTTTTTTTCACTCTCAAATTTCTCTACATCCCAGCAGGGAAGGGGGAACAGAAGGAGCTTTTCTGCTGGACCCAGAAGCATCTCATCCAGACAGATCTGGCTGGGAACATAAGTGCCAAGTTAAAGGATGATCTGTCCCTAAGCAAGGTGACTGTTCCAGATCTGCTCCAAGGAAGAAGTGGGGCTGCCAGAATCACATCTAAGGGTGGATCTGGGTCCTGTGTGAGGCTGCAGCCAGAGATTACTCTGGCAGGGCAGCAGCACCTCCTTGCTTACAGTCAAATGTGGAGGAACAGGCCCTGCTGCTCCTTCTCAGGGCCCAGCTATTACAGAAGCTACTTGCATAATGCTGACCAGATGGTCTCTCTGCCCTGCTGCCCTCCCACCCCAAGTGTTGTTTGTTAAGATCTTGCTGCTTCTCCTCACTTCACCGGAGTTTGCATCACCTTGACCTCTCAGGGGAGTATATGGCCAGCCTAGAGGCAGTGCTCACAGGAGAGCTGCTGACTCCTTATGATTGATCTTCACATCAACAATGGAGTCATTTACACTCTTTCAAAGGTGTCCAAGCTGTGGTTTGTGATGGCCTCCATCGACCCTGCTCTTCTTACATCTCTACCTTGTAGCACATGTACAGTTCAGATTTGTTTCTATACTCTGCCAAAGTCTTGGAACTCCCTATCTTCCAGCATCACTTGGTGATAGTTCACTTCAGATGAAGATGTTTCCTGCTCTCCAGATGTCCAGACTGCCAAATTTCCCTTTTAAGCAGCTCTGTGCACCCTATCAAGGCAGGGTTTAGCATTTGTTTTGCTGTTTCTTTCTGCAGAGCTTGGCCCAGTTCCTGTAGGGAGGACAGAGTGAGGAGTATCCTGGATCACCCATCTAGCCTTCATCCCCACACTTCTATCCAGAGGTCAGAACTACTGCAGTGGTCCTGAAATTGCTCCACAAGGCTTTTTTTTTCCAGCTCCTGGGTGGGTTTCCACACAATAAAAAAGTTTCAGCTGAAGTGAGAGCATGTGGCTGGCTGCAGCTGACTTACTGGTCAGCTGCCTGGGGCTCTTGCTTTCCCGCCTACAGTTAAAGCAGGGCTACAGCTCTGAATTCAAACCCTACAGTGAATAAAGGAAAGGCATTTGGATATATAGACCTGGAGCCATGGATGGGAAAAGATGCCAAATAGACAAGTGATTACAGGCAGTAGAACCTTTACTTATTTGAAAAAAAGTCTGCTTTGTCTTTGAAGTGTCTCAAGGAGCAAGTGGCTGCTGGTGTCAGGTCATTAAGGAAATCTGCAGGCTCCAACAGAAAACCATACTAAACCTCTGCTTAATCACCAAACACCTGCTGACCTCTTTTGTGCACATTCGGCTCAAGGTGCCTTGTCTTTCCTTCAGTCGGAAGTTCAGGAGCACATTTCAGTCCTTTCTGATACCTAAATTTTGAATTTTATTTAAAGACTAAGAACCCCATCTCAGAGAGACTGTTGACACCTACTGTAGCAGGGATGTGAGAGCAGGGAGAGATGAAAAATATTACTCAAATAGGTTTAAGAGCAACTTAAGCTTGTAAGTTTGCAGGCAGAGGTAGTAAGTTATTCCTGGGGCATTCCCTGAGGAAAAGACTGGAGAAATTAATTAGTTATTAAAAAAACAAAGCCTAATGCTACTGTTTTAAAGTGAACAAAATTAAATACAAGAAACAACCTCTAATACAGCTATTCTAGAAAAGTTGTGTTTGACTGCCCAGGGTTGATTCATCCACACAATGGGACTGCGAAAGAGAAATCAGATTCATAATTTCTGGTGGTAACTGAGGCACAAAATTATCTTCAAGACTTGGGGGAGGGGAAAAAAACCCACATGGAAATGGACCTGGTCCCATACAGCCTTTCAGAGAAGAGCAAAAAGCACAAGGGGAAGGGATTTTTCTGATCAGACACTACAAGAACCAAGGTAGGAACTACAAAAACTGGTAGGAACAGCATTTATAAGTCAACACTGTAAAGTTCCAGGTAAGCTGGAAAAGATTCTTTAGGTGGCACAGAAAATGACTGATCAGCTTCCCCTCTGCTCTGACAGCTTAGCAGATGTGACAGCTGTCACCAACTTTCCTCCCTGCCCCCACCATTACAAAAGGAGTGGAGCAGACATCCGCCTTGCTGCAGCCGGGAGGATCTGTTCTGTAATTTACAGAGGAACAAGGCAGAGCCTGTACTATGACACACTATCGTTTTTACTGTTCCCGAGCAGCAGCTGACCAGAACCAGCCAAGACGTGCAGGTTTTGTGCCTGCTGCAGCTCGGGGGGGGGTGTCAGCTTAAGCACGAGTTGACAAACAGCACTTAGCTTATCTCAAGAAGAAACCTGAGCACTCCCTCAGCAGATGACAGAGCTGTAAATCTTGTTATGTATAGCCCTAAAAGTATCATTAAGACAACTTAGAATAGTTAGTTTGTATTAGATAAGAAAAATGTTGTCTTGCAGCTATGCAGAGGAAAACATCTTACAGTCGTGTGTGCATTTTGCATCCACCTGAAAAGCCTCCAGCTGTTTCAGAAGGGCTGAAGGGTCTAATAAAAGCATCCCCGAGAGCCTTAAACTCTTAAGGTGAGAAGCTGTCTGTAAGAATTTAAGGCCAGAAGCTGAACTTTATTTACTTATGGACATTTGCTCCTCTGTCTAGTTCTGGTTTCATGGCACAGAAAGGTTCCCAGTCCAGGGTGTATGTGGCATGAAACTATGTAACAGTGTGGAGCATGGGAAAATAAAATTGTTTTCAATTCATACTCAGGTGAACTATCACACAGAACTAGAGAGTTCTGGGGAAGGGAAGCACCTGAAAATAAATCACATTTATATGGTTGAACTGTTTGTTTTCTGTTGTGCAGTGGGGAGCTATTTTGAGTTTCATTCTTAGGTATTTAATATTTAGACCACTTTCACTGGTACAGACTGCCAATTCTCTGTTAAATTATGACCTCTAGGCTTGTCAGGAGACAATTAAGGAGACTGAAACTTTGAACAACAAGGGACTTCTCAGGGCATGCATTTGTCCTGTTCTGTGCTGCTCCAAACAGTATATGAGATATCCACCTCAGTTTTGACTTAGGAAATCAATACATGTCGCTGAAGAATACATAATACAAGTAGGACAGAAAAGTGAGGCTGTTGGAATCAATGTCTCTCCAAATGCTGCTATCTGAAATACTGTGACACAGTAGAAATTGAGAAAGAGCACAACATTTAACCACCGATTCTCCGGCTCCATATCCATATTTCCCCCCTCCAACCCCCCCATGTTAAGCCTATGTAGATTTGAAAGCCCCAAACAAAGCAAGCAGGATGTTCTGTGACAGTGGGACATCACACCAGTGCCACAATCCAGCCTGAAGAAGCTCTCACCACAGCAGTCTCCTGAGCCCCATGCTGTGGCAGCTACTGTTCTTGATACAAACCAGATCTGATAGCTCCACACTCCAGCTTTTCCTCTGGCTAAAGGATGTTCTCTGTGCTTTCTAGCAATTTCAAGTGACTTGTTCATTTTGAAGTAGCTTTGACAGGAATGGGTCTTAAATGAGAAACATCCAAGAACTGAGTCAGGGATGGGGGAAAAATAACCTCTGAAAGCTGGGTCAGACCTGAAATTCTCAGCAATGAAGTCACTCCATCCAGGAAAGATTAGTACTGCTCTAGTTGGTGTGAGAGCTGCTGGGAGATCCTGCCCACAGACAGGGTTTGTGAATGGTTCCTTCAGCCCCACGGGCTGCTGTGGAAACAACACAGAGGAGCTGGGAGCCCACAGAGCCTGCTGAGGCCAGAGAGAAAGCAATCGAAACTCATGGACAAAACAAGTGGTTTGATGCTAACTTTAGTAAGTGAAGTTTTCCAGATAAAGGCAATTGCATCCATATTTAACAGCTGTTAAAGAGATACACATTTAATTGCATTATATAAGGAGTGCTTTATATTAAAGAGAAAACATTTCAAGTGTTTTAGTTCTACCTGTTTGGAATCCAGACATTCTCCCTAGAAGATATTCCAGTTGACAAAAAGGGCCTCGTTCAGATATCTGGGATCAACTGAATACATTTATTTAAAAGCAATTTTAAATATTAAAAAAGTAGAAATTAACACATACAGTACTCAAAAACTGTCACATTAAATACATGTGAATAGACATGTGTACTGATGTTTTACCTTAACATTCAATGAGAAGTCAAGATTTTAACTAGTGGCATGACCAGATCTGATTTCTGTACACGTTGATGAACTATGTAATAAAAAAATAAATAGCAACTGTTGTTCAACAGTAAATAAGACATCATCTGCAGAGCAAACTTCCCCCTCTGGGGGCACCTTCCCCTGCCCCTCCCCCCAACCCTTTATCAGCTAATTTTCCATAAAGATTTAGACTTTCCAAATACTATGTCATATACAAAATTGCAGACAGTGGCTCATTGAGTTCAAATATAATACTGTACTTAAACTCAATCAATATCATACATTTTCAGATTTCTTATGACCCACAATAAGCCAGAATAAACAGAACTATTGTTCCTTATGGAACTAATTTAATTTTATAAAATGCATATGTATACTATTTTAAAGAGCATAGAAAAGAATAGACATTTGACTCTACATAATTTTACATGCCTAGGTTTTCTTTATATGATTTGCATTTATCAGTTTATTTCAAGATCACTTAAAAATACAATTGACCACAAAAGTGAATAGGTTTTGTTCTTTAATGCAACTTAAAACATTGTAGTAATGGATAAAATGGAATGCTAAATAAATGCTAAACCTGACTTCCTTTCCATAAAAACAGAATAAAGTCTGAAATACTGGAGCTGGTAATACTGAAGATTAGATGCCAGCAGGCTCTCTCACTCATTGCATATTTTTTTTAATTCATTTTTAAAAATAAATGATAAAACCATTAATAGTTGATAAATGTTTTGCCTTTTTTTTCATGTGGGATTTAGACAGATATTTGTTTCTAAATTAACCACAAACAGAATTAAATATTCACTGACTACAGTCTTGTAAAACTGTATTAGAAATGAAAGTCCTCAGAAAGTCTGAGATATGCTTTTATGAAATTAAAATCTTTCCATGCAGCCAAGACAATCTGCTTTGAAATAGCAGCACTAGGTACTGAAGCCAAAATAACATTTAAAGCAAGTAATACAAAACTACATATGAAAGTCATGGAACCCGCTACAGACAAACCATGGGAAAAACACAACCGCATGATGTTTCAAAAGATTAAAAATTATGTTGAAAGTGACACAGGAAATTAAAGTTTCCAGTAATGCATTGAAGTGTTTTCTGGCAACGCAACTTTATACCAGCTTTCAAGAAACCTCAGGTCAAATGCAGCCTTCCAAAGATTTTCTTGGAAATTAGTTTTGTGACCGTGTATCTGTTACTTCGTGCTTTGGGTTCCAACCATTACATGTTACAGCTTGGTGAACTCCATGAAAACCAGCCTTCTCCTTGTGATCTGAGATCTATCATTACCAGCCTGATCAAATGCACGAGAGGTCATCTCAGCTTCCACTTTTTAGAGCATTAAAAATAATTTAAATTTATCCTTTTATCACCACTTAAAAAAATTATTTTAGGTAACTAACTTTTAGCAAGGTTGAAGACAGAGGAAAAAAATCCACAAAATCATTTTTCAAAGAGCCAATTTAGCTATAAACAAATACTGTTGCAAGCTCACATTAACCTGAATAGCAATTAAGTTAAAATGTTCTTTTCCTCAAATGTAGCTAATATGACTACAGTACTACTTTTGTACAAAGGCAGGTTTCAAGTAAGCATCTAAATGCATGCACAATGTCAACAGTTAACATTTGCTAGAAGTCCTTGGTTACTAAGAATTCAGTGAAAGAAACCAGCAAATTTCACACATATCTACTAAAGAACAATATGACTAATTTTCATTAAAGTAAGTTTTCAAATGAAATAAATTTGTAACTTTTTATAGTGAGGTAATATCACAGGGGAACTGCAATCACAGTTTGGCATAGGTCCACATAATATAAACATGAAATGCTGTATGCACACTGTAAAACATTACTGTTATCTGTAAAGTCAGTGAATATTTGTCTTCATAATTACACTTAACTGAGCACTATATTAAATAAATATCGAAGTGGGTTTCATAGCTGTAAACTGCATACACTTATGAACTGCAGACTGATCTTTAAATTGTCCAAAACCATTCACTCATTCTAACTTTCTGCTAATTGTATATTGAGAATACCAGGTTATTAGGAACAGTCATTTCTGTACAGTTATGTGGGTGACAGAGACCACCTATGTTGGAAAGCTGGCAGTCCACACGTGTGGGACAGCACGGACAGAGATGGAAGTGCTAAATGCCCAGGATGGCTTCAACAAACCCGATAAGGCGTGCCAGGTTCCAAGGCTACCATAATACTGGCAAAGGCAGAATAACACAGTATATTTACAATACATATAATTCAACCTCATGAGGTGAAACTTAAATGAATTCTTAATTTGTAACAGCAGCTATATATACAATTGTGCACAGGATTACAGGGAGGCAGCAGCGTTCGCTTTTGCTAAAAAGCCCGTCTTGCATGAAGAATGTGCAATGCTCAAGTTTAGGATCTGTTTGTTTTGACTAGTCTGACAGAATGTGCACAAAGGACACTGGAAAGACCCCTTTCCTCTCTGGCTGTCCTTCGATGTGGCCAATCTGCAACACAGGAGAAGAAGGTACATAGATATACATGAGCATTGTACACACAGACTTCACAGCCTGCATTCATTCAAAAGCAGCAGAACTGCTCACAGAGCCTCTACCACTTCTTGGACAGTCTGAAGCAGACATTAGTTAACACTTGAATTTGTGTAAAGAACAAAATGAAATTGCACAAGCATATTATAAATAAGATAAATGAAGCCAATTAAATCTAAAGAGAGCAAAATTCAATTTTTTTTTTAGGAAACTTGCATATATCACTGAATTTCAAAAATTTCATCAGCAGAAGCCTGAGTTTCTTCCGTCTGATAGGCAGGTTTTCAGTAACATCTCTGCAAACCACTTATCTTGGTTAAGTGAATAAATCCTGAGCATCTCACTGAAGGGAATTGTCTGCTATATTTGTGAAGTTACTTATGATAATCTGCATGTTTCACTTAAGGTGATAAAAGCCCAGCTGTTTTCTCGTTGAATTAGTATGATACCTCATGATTTAGGTGCATACTAGTGTTTATAACAAATCACAATGTTGTCTGATTAAGCATCCTTCAGCTACAGCCACCTACATCTTTTGCATAACTATTATTTATAAAGAAATAGCTAATAAACTTATTCAAAGACATTAAAAATAATGGAGTACTTTATATGAACTTTCCATGTTTAAAATACATAATTATAAACTACTGTTGAATAGCACTGGAGCAGCAGCCCTGACTGACCACATGACTCTCTTCTCACCCTTCTACAATGCTGCTCACTACTTTCAGAATAATGGTGTACCTTCCTTCCTCTTCCACAAGCTTACAAAATGGGAAGGGGAAACATACAGGGCTGGCCATTTCCTCTTGGAGAGCCAAAGTTTTGAAGCATATGAGTCAACAGGCCTTGTTTCCCTTCTCAGAAACACTCAGACTGGGGCGCTTCATGGAACTTGCTGGGCATGTCCCCAAGGGGCTTAAAAGGCACTTCACAAAACAGATCCAGCAGGGAATGCAGCAGTAATCAGGGACTAGGTGATATGGGCACTTTTCACTGGGCACTGCTCTTTTGATATCAGCTTTTCAGTTGAAAATCTTCCACACTTAAATGATGAGTGAGAGAAAAACATAGCTGGAAACAAAACAGCAAAGGTTGTGCTGCTCTTAGATTAGGATATCACAGGCAGCATTGCAATTAGAATTTGTTTTAGTCAAATGAAATCTGTCTCATTATCCCCTGTAATAATTCTTTGGCAGGGAAATATGATGTAGCAGGGCTTTAGGGACATGAGCTGGATTGTCAAGAAAGGCTGGAAGCTTCACGTGGGGTTGAGAAAAGCCTGGTGTTAGCACTTGAACAATATGCAGTCCATAATGGGGGGAGTATGGTATGAAACAGGGACATGAGAGGGAAGAAGGGAAACAAAATGTTATCTGCCTCTCATTTAAGAAGAAAACCACCAGCTTATAGCATCAATTACAAACTATTCTTTAGATTTCCAGCAACCCATGTAGGTATAACTTAACATTTTGAGTGAATTGAAGTTAGTTACACATCTCATTTTCATGGAGAGTATGTTTGTTACATGGAGTAAGAATCACCACTTCTTCACATAATGAAAGGCTGTGTGCGTTACAGAGAGGGACCTGTGTAAATATGTGCTGTATGAGCCAGCAATAAAGTTAAACCTAGTGGGGCTGGTTCTAACAGATTCCCAGATAGAAGGGGTTTTCTCTAATGGAAGTTTAAGGGCTGGCTGTTAGCTCAGGCAAAAAGAAACCAAACAAAAATCAAAGCACAACAAAAACAAAACCCACCACCTACAAACAAAAATAAAAATAAATCCTCCACATTTGGAAAAAGAGGCTTTTCTATAAAAGTCATAAAGAAGTAATGTGGAACTGTAAAAGGGAAAGATACATACCCACCACTCTTGGTCCTCTTCACCAGTTACAATAATTACTTCTCCTTCAACAAATGTGAGTTCATCATCATTATCTGCCTGACAGTCATAAATGGTCTTCACTCGCCTAACTTTGTTTTTCCCCTAAAAACAGAATGAAGTTTGAGATGAAGGACATGAGAAACAGAAAAAAAATTATATTATTTTGCCTTTTGGTTGTGTTTTGTTTTACAAGAAAGTGAAGACTATCAACTACTTTCCCTGCAACTGGGAATATAGAAATCCAAAAACTCTGCTTCAACAAGGATATTAAAAAAATAAAATCAAAAGTTACCTACAGAGGTATGGGGTTTTTTCCCTTAAGATTCAGAACTCCCAGCAGAACGTAATGTGTAGTTCTTAAGAGGGCTTAAGTAACCTCTGTTTTCTCTGGTGAAGAAAGTTTAAATAATGTCTTTATATTGTTCTAGTCTGCAAACACCCTCTTTCTCCTTTAATATATACTTCCTCAATAAACCTACCATGAACAGAAAATTAAATCCAGTCTCCTCTAAATGTTCCAAGAGAGGTAAGGACTGAGGAAAATGCTGCATTGGAATCCCAGTATTCCTTACAGTTTTGGTTTTGGATCTAGTGCAAAAATACAGAATTCTTTGATTTTAAATCTGCTTACAGGACTGGAAATTATTTTTTTAGAGATTTTTCCATCCAAATGTTAGCAATTACTTACTAAAATTACCTTAATGTCAGATGGCAGTACTATTTTCTGATGATAATTCACACTAGATATTCTCACAGCTCTACCATTCTGAGTCCAAGTATTTTCTAGGTCATACTTTTCTGCATACTGCTAATTCATTTGAAAAAAGCCTCAGCCATGGACTCCTCCCCAAACATATGTTTCTTATGGCAGAGATGACTTAAATTATTTCCAAATAAAGTAAGTAAGCAATGTTCACAGCAAAACACTCTTGCTACTTTATATTCCTGTATTTTCATACCCACACCTCTTCAAAACCTACAGTTACTTCTTTTAAAGAAGTAATCATATAACAAGAATGCAAAAACCCAAGAAGAGCAGAAGGAGATGAGAAGCAGAAGGGCTATGAAAGGAAAAGTCAGCAGGTTTAGAGGAATTTGAGCCAAAACTAACTTCACAGAGGAAATTTCCTAGGGAGTCTTCTCTTTGCTGCTACATACCCACTTGAAATTCCTCCATGTTTTGGCAAAAAAAAAAATCTCTGCAGCTCAACAGCAGAACAGACACACTGAAAAAAGCACTCACACTAAACTCAAGGTACAAATAATAATTACAGGGGGATTTAAGGGAGAAAGCAGTTAACACAACATAAAACTTAAAAAAAAAAAAACAAAAAAACAAAAACATACCCAAGACAAATGAAGAGAAATACCTGAAGATCATATGAGATCAAGGGCTTTTTCTACAGCAAAGGTTTGCTGCAGTGAGAAGTCACTTCAAAGAATGCTCTCTCTTTTTTAAAAAATATATTAATATAATTTAAACAAAATCTCATCTACCACTAGGGACTGGAATTCAATAGGAATGGGTGCTTGGGGACAGTCCCAGCTTTCAACTCCAGAGAACCTTTACAAGCCAAGAGCGTTCCCTCCCAATCAATCCTCCAGTGATGAAGGGAAGCAACTACTTCTGGAAGGTAAAAATTGCCTTGTTTAATAAAAAGAATAAAGAAATTCACATTCCTCTAAACTTAGAAAACTGTGTGGAACTCAGCTTGTAAAGCACATGAGAAATACTGGTGGAAATACTCTGGTTGCATCAGATTTTAACATTTTATTCCTTTCACGGAGAGCAGCAAAAAGCAGCATTCAAGCTCAAGGTCTATTTAATCATGGGAAGGTATAAAAAGGAATGGATATGTAGAGAGCATGTATGTTCCAGAACATATTTTGTTCATGTTCCAGAACAGTTTGTGGCATTGTTGTGTAAAGAAATGGAAACAATTCCAGGAAATGTAATCTGCGACTAAAAAACAAATACCCACCACCGACTGATTCCCTGTACCCAACAAATGCTTATTAACAAGAGATTTTATGCTTAAAACTGAACAGTAATGAGATGCTGTGATCATTAATAATCCAACCATGCTCTTATTTACATTCAACACTTTTTTTTCTCTTCAAAAATGAGTATTTTGTCTCTTTTATAGAAACCACCACACACATAAAAGTACACTCAAGTGCTCAGTGTGATTTCAGCAGCACTCAGTGCAAGTTTTGTTTCTCTAAAAATATCCTTTCAAACCTTTATAAATTATCAGCATTGGAATTTTTAAATTATATTTCTGGACAATTAATTTTCTAAAACTACCAATAAAAAAAACTATGCTTCCCTGCTAAGTGGCTAAATAGTCAAGCCCAAGAGAGAGGTGCCCTGAGTACTGTGGCTGCTGGCACGGTTCTCACTGCTCACTGGGAAGGAGCACTTCATCAGCCAGAGGATGAAAATGGAGGCAAGATACATTTGGGAGGAATTCTTGCACATTAGCACTCCAGCAAAAAAGTTTGCATTGAACACGAAGAGATACAAGTGTGCATGCAAAGATGTGCAAAAACCTGGCTATATATATATATTTATTTATTTTTATATACATGTATACTGGGAAGATATAGAATAGCTGCTATCACTGCCCAACAGTGGAACTATTTAATTTACTGCACATATGAAAATGGCTGAGTTTAGAGAACAAAGAATCTTTCCTCAGAATTTTTCTGTATATAGTAGAGTGACAGTTTAAAAAAAGCCAAAAGTAACCAAACTAAACCATAATGGTAATCCATTATTTGCTTTCTTCTTTAATAAAGTGACAAGTAGCTGAGAATGGCCAGCATAATTTGCCTGCTTATATTTAAAAGTACATAAGTAAACAAACATTTTTTTATCTGATCCCTCTAATATTTAAATTCCAGAATACTCAGGAAGCCCAAGCAACAACTCTGTTGTGCTCAGTTCAGACAGCAGCTTACAGGCAAGTCCATGCCAGAAGCCAAGCAGAATGATGGCTCCACAGGGCTCTTCCTCACACAAGCACCAGGCAGATACTCATCCTCTGCTTTCACTATTTCACTAGGATGAAGTCTTGTTTCCTTTTTACATAAGTGTTTTGCATAGCCAATTTGGCAAACAAAGCCACCTCCTTTTTGATGTATCCTTCATGATGAAAATCTTAAGAGACCTCTGGAGATTAATAGTTATCTCAATCTACATAGGCATTAAGAATCCTCTGCTGGAAATTGTACTGGTAAGAAGGATGAACAGCAAGATAAATTGGGGGCTGGAATCAAGTTAAAGTTCCACATCTACAACTACACACCATGCAGCAATGTCAATATTGCCACTTCATCAATACACCTGAGCCTACACCTCAACCATTATCAACATTAAATACTCACAACAGGGACATTTACTATTTTGTCACAGTTGACTTTACTTTAAATTTTGCATCTACTGACAACAGGTGCTAACATCTCTTCTTAAAGCTTACTAAGTCAAATACATAAATATTCTACCAATCTAAGGCACACAGACCTGTGAGCAAAGGCAAGAGAGAAAACCAGCAATTCATTCAGAATTGTGATTGGCATAGATATAATAAATACATAAATCCCAACAAATCTAAATACACTGTCATGCTCCCAAGGTTATTGTTTTATGTTGCAAGTATTTTTTGAGCTTGCAGGACGCCTTGAAAACCCCCAACACTTGGTGAAGGTGCTCTGGGGCACAAAAAGAGCCCCTCATTCCCCACCCCAGCCCATAGCTTTATACTGCCTTGAGTGCATAGCTCAAGGGTGCACACAAAGTCCTACAGTTACTTCCAAGCCTTCCATGGATACTCCCAAGGAGCTGGAGTCATACCTACCATATTTATTTTCCTGGGGAGTGGCACAGGGGTTTCTGGCAGAGTGTGTGTTATGTCATTAGACTCTTCAGATGCTTGCCTTTGGACGGTATCTCTGGATTGTACGTTTGGAGAAAGATCTATGGAGTGAGATTTTGGATTTGCCTCTGAGGGCTGAGCTTTCGGTGCTGCTTCTCCACCTTGAGTTTTAGCCAACAGTTCTCCCAGCTGAGGTTTTGGAGGAAGGTCCTTCACTTGTGGCTTTGGAGGTAAGTCTCCAAGCTGTGGTTTTGGTGGCAAGTCTCCTAGCTGAGGCTTTGGGGGTAGTTCTCCAGGCTTTGGGGGTAAATCTCCCACTTGAGGTTTCTGAGTTAATTCCAGAGGCAGAGGCTTTGGGGGCAGGTCTCCAGGCTGTGGTTTCTGTGGTATATCGATGGACAGTGAGGGCTTCTGAAACATTTCCATGTGCTGATGGGATTTATCTATTGAAAGATGATGACTGGTTTCTATTTTTCTTAGTGCCACTGAAACAAAAAAGCAAAACAATGTTTTTCACAATCTTAGTATTTTAATATTAAAGAAGTTAGGCATATGTCAGAACTGCAATTGTGTCAATGACCACATGGTCACTGAGCCCCATAACTGCCCATAAGTCTTCCTAGTCTATGACAAAAGCAGGATAGTACAACTTCACATAACCCTTGTTCTCTGAGGTCTCATTTAATTGCTCCTCCTGGAGGCCAGCAGTGCTTATTTCAACAGCTATTAGATGTCAATTCATAGATTATTTACTTCAAATGAAATAAAGTGAACCACTTTTTGGACCTAAACCAAAAAGTATGAAATATAATAAAAGACTTTGCAAAACCACCTCTAGACCAATTGACATGACTGTAACAAAATTTATTTTTAAGGTCAGTTACCCACATATACAGTTCAATTCAATTCAAAAAACCACCTGACTCTCAGGATTAGTACCTGTAAAATCTCTCAGAAGAGAGAGAGTGAGCACATATATCTATCTATGCAGTGTATAGAACATACTGTACTATAGACATTCACACTAAAACGAAAGAAAAATGAATTATTGTATATATTTACAATTTAGTAAAGATGAAAGTTTTAAAGTGTGTATTTTGCAGATTTGATGGAAGGAAATTGAAACTAGACTTTCAAATAGTTCTTTTTCCCAGTGTCATCTATTGATTTTACTCCTAAGCTCCCTAAGAAAACTCAACTGAAATCTACCTCAAAAAACAAAACCATTAGTACACACAAAAAATCCCCAACCCAAAACCTTCTAAATTGAATGGCCCTAATGTTAAAAGATGAAGGGGGACAAGGGAGAAAAAATTTACAACCTGTGATGAAAGCAACACATTTTAACTAGAAGGAACAATTTCCTATTGCATTCAGCACTGCTTTAGTATCATACTCTACCAGCCAAAAAAGTGCCCTCACTTCCTTTGGATATCACCCACTTCAATAACACTTCCATGATATATATATGGTTACTTACACCAAAAAAAAAAAAAAAAAAATCCTCAAAAAATCAAACCAATAAAAAACCAACACAAACCAATAAAAAACCACACCAACCAAACCCCCCCACCAAAATACCCCTCATCAACAAAACACCCCAAACCAAACCCATTTGCATAGTTTCCATGAAAGAAATTGTATAATTACTATCAGATGTTTAATATAAAAAAGAGTCTGTGTTGATCCCTGTATATGGCTGTGCCCTTGGCTTACCTCACAGCAAATGCACATACACTTCCCCATGCGTTTGAGATTTAAGTAGATGATATGAAAAACCCTGATAGTAGCCCTTATCAAAGTGCTTTGATTTAGCCCTTCTTAAATTTTTACCTAAATAATTTTAAATCAAGGAAGTGTTAACTTCCTTCACAGTGCTACCCTAGCAGTATCTCTTTCAAAAGATAACATGTCAGAATAATTGTAATTTAACAAAGTTAAAAATTAACATTTTCTTTTTCTGTTAAAAAATTATTTGTACTCTCAATTTCAGACATCTGACTTCAGAATTTTCGACAAGCAGCATTTCCTGATCTTCAGGCTCTGTTGTGATCATCCACTCAGACAGATATAATGCATTTTTGATGGATTCTGTATTCAGACAGAATAGTCTGAAGTAGGTCTACCTTATAGTCAACTGCTGCCACAACTCAAAAAATAACAAACCAACCCAACCTGCAGGGTGAGTTTAAAGAGACTAGGAAAGAACATTTCTAAAAGAAAGGTGCTCCCTGGGATGATGGTCTCAGCAAGCTTGTCACTGATATATAAATCAGCATGTAACAGCACCTGATTCTTTCCCAAGCAGTTGCACTGACCACAACCCTGATTGCCAGGACATGGCACAGATACAGTTTGCTCCACGCTATCAAGAAGTGGGACTTGGAGATAATAGGAGAAAAAACAAAACTCCCAACAAGAGTGGTCTAGGATAGAAAAAGCAGCCCAGAGAAGTTATCCATGGAGATACTCAAAATGTGACTGGACATGGCCTTGAGCAACCTGGTCTCATGGCAGAAAACTGGCCCTGCTCCGAGTGCTGGACTGGAACACAAGACATCCTGAGGTCTCTTCCAGCTTAAATTAGTTCATGATTAATTTTTTTCCTCCCTAGGTGTATTTTTTTTCAGTTTAATAAAAGCCTTCCCCATCTTCCAAAATCCTTTCAGTTTTGTGATGCTTTCAGGGTTTGTGGCATTTTAGAAATGAAATTTCTGCTGAAAAGATCCATATATTTAAAACAAGTGCCTACTTTCACCCACATTTAAAAGATTCCATTATGAGAATAGCCACAAAGATTCCTTACCTTTCTGAGGTAGTTTGGGAAGAACCCTAGGGCCAAGTGCAGTCTTTGCAGTCCCAGTGCTAAATCAATAGATGTGAATTATTAGTGCTTACAACTGTTATAAAATTTCTTGTAACTTCTCATTTCCCCCCCTCTACACATTCATAAATAAAAAATCCCAAAAGAAATCCACATTTATTTTGCCCCTTTTGTATAATCACTTGGTCTGTGGATAAATCCCAAAACTCAAAGCATTGTTTAGAATTAATAGTTGTTTATTTTTTTTTTCCAGAGAAAAAGACATACAAACCCTACACAGCTTCAGTGCTATGGGGCAGACATACTGTATGAACTATGGTACATGCAAAATGTACTCTGAAAATAGGTGAAGCTAAAAGACCAATTCTGTGGGCAGATCCTGAACCTTAAGAGAAATTTGTTCTTCAAAATAATGATACTGAAATGTACAAAATATAATCTGTGCTTTATGCCAGTGAAGCTTTCCAGGACTGAGCCTTTGCCTTGTAGCCTCCTGCACATCTATGCAATTGGATCACACACACTCTCTGCTGCAGGAGGACACAAAGTCTCTGCTACTCCCAGGAAATACTGATGATTGTGGGAAAGCATGCTTTACTCTGTCAACCTCAACCTGGATTACACATATGTTAGCTACTCCCATCAAAGTTTTTCCTTTAAAACCACACCTGAAGTCACTTTTATAGAAAAGGAATGTGGAAGAGAGAAAAAAGCAAATTGATTTACGGCATAAAAATCAAACAATACATATAAATCAGTATCAGCTCAAAATAATGATTAAAAAAACAAGAAAAAAAATGAGTGAGAAAGCTGCCAATGTATGTTGAACAGAGCAGAGACTGTTCTGCATCAACTGCCTTAATTCTGGTATTGCTTGTCTCTGCAGCCAACATTTCAAAATGAGCATGATGAAACACTTTTAAATTTTAGCTGTTTTTTAAATAGCAAAAATACATCATGACATGAAACTGAAAGAACAGCCAAGCTCAATCTTGATTCAATAAATCACAGAATCATAGAATATCCTGAATTGGAAGGGGCCCACAAAGATCCTCAAAGCCCAGCTCCTACTTCAGCCTCTCTCTAATGCCATGGAGTACAAGGAGCACACTTTTACCCTTGTTTGACAAGAATCTAGGATGGGCCCAGCTCTCTGTGCTGGGTACACTACCACTTTTCTCCTGAATGCCCAGTGCCAGCTGGATGGATTCAGCAAATGTGGGAAGCAGCCGTGCCACCACCAACAGGTCCCCTCCCTGTCCTGACAAGGCAGATCACAGTCTGGGGTGTCCAGAAACTCTTCCTACACATCTGCTGTGCCTGTCCCCAGCCACAGCCCATCCCACACACTGGTGGTCATGCAAGGCTGTGTGCCTCAGGCAGGTGCTTATTGGAATTACCAGGCTATGAACCTCATGACTTTGGAATCACAGCACAGCTAGAGGAGTAGCAAACTCTAAGTGACAGCAATGTATGGCTGTCCTTACTGCTCCAGCTATTGAAAAAGACACTTGTAATAGATAGAGCTGATGAACTATGAGCTAAAAGCAGTTTGTGTTACTGCAGACTGTGTGGCAGCACAGGAGCCTGACAGAGTGGAAAACAGCTAAACTGGAAGACTGACATGAACTCTCTCTCTTACAGAGCCATCTTCAATGCCAGCCTGTACCCAGAGTGATGCTGCTGCTCCAGGCAGGACACCTCACACTGAAGCAGATAAAATGAAATGCCAGAAGACATGAAAATAAAACTTTTGTCCTGCTGGACTGTGGTCTGAGGCAGCATTCCCCAGCTGGGAGAGCACTTCTGTAGGAGCAGCAGAGAGATTTGGGCACAGGGCGTTCTGTCCATCCTGCTCAAAGGATGGATTGTGCACGGACAGCGAGGAACAGCGTAGGAGGCTCAGTGCAGCCAAAGTATTTGTATGCTAGCAGGGCATGCAGGAAACTAATAAGAAACATAGCTAGGATTTTCTTTCCTATGAAAGGCTTTTCTTTTCTAATTTACAAATTAGTTATATTTATTTAAATTTTCATCTTTGTCTTCATATATGCAGATTTTACCTTGACTGCTGAGACATCCCCTCAAACTTGTTTGCAGCCTTAGTTGAAGGTGGGCCCAAATCATTACCTGAGGTGAAAAAAAGGACAATTAAAAACAAACAAACAAAAAAAATCATTAGGATAACTGAAATATAATCAGCAGAGGGTGCAATTTAAAGCAAAACATGTATTCCTCTATGCATCTTCTCTACAACATATCTCAGAGATCATTTAGAAATTTATTCTTTATTAATAATTTTATAGCTGAAAAAGCAGGAGGGACCAAAATAATCCAAGATGACCTTTCATATAACACATTTTAAACAACTCACTGGCAGCTCTCATCTCCTGGCAAGGGAAGATTGAATGACATTGCTGTAGGGCATTTGTTTTTGAAATAGTGTTTCAATTTTCTCTGTATAGAAGGAGACACAGCAGGCCAGTATCAGATACATTTTTCACTGATGTTTACATTTTGCACTGTGAGGCACATCTTTTTAAAACCACCATGAATGTGATTTTATTCACAAAACATTAAATTTCTAAGGATTGGTATTTTATCCTATGCAAAGAACAGCCTTTATTGATTTAGTGACTACGTTTGTATGTTCCCATAATCTGCACTTTAGCCATTGGCAAAGGGAAGATCCTGGGTACACAGAATTCTGTCAAAAGGCAGCAAAATCCAAACCCAAGCGCTCTGGATTCCTCCAGCACAAAGCTTCTCTTCATTAGCAATCACCATTTTCAAGGTATAATGGCACCAACTCCTTTGGCTTAGTGCCTTTTCATCCCCTTTGCCTCTCCTTTTACAGCAAGTCAATCTCAGAACCAGCTTCAACAACCATTAGTAAATTTTGTCATTGAAAGAGATGCAAAGTGACATTTAATGATCCAAGAACACAAAATACTTCTCATTCAAAAGAATGACACATTTTTCTAAATACCATTCTTGGCGCATTGATGTCTAAATGAAACAGCAGAAAAGGCTCATGCTGTGCCTTGCTAAAAATATGTTTGTGTTTAAAAGTGATGCAAAAAAGGAACTAAGGTAAAACAGCAAACATGTAGATCCTAAAGATAAAGGAAGGAAAAATATCTCATGGTTGCTATGGAAATACAAAATAATCCAAATGACATTTTTAGAACATCTTTGAATAGTAACTCAATTTGCTTAGCCATAAGCTAAGGATTGCTCTGCTTGAAACTTCAATTAATGCACAGATTAGAAGACAAATGCTGAAATTCCACATAGCAAGAAATATAACAACACAGAAGAAAGCTTCTGAAAGGAAAAGCAGTGAACATTACAATATCCTTAAGCAAAAAACCACAAAGGCAGATAGAAGAAACTCTTTTATAGACACAAAATTTCATACTTGCTTAAAAATCCAAAATGACTTTGAAACAAGCTTTTGTACAGATTTCAGCTATGAAAAATGGGGAGAAGAGCCCCCCCTTCCATCCACTGAAGTTTAGCTTGCCATGAAAAGCAGTAAAGAGACCAGAAAAGCCATATTCTTCTCTGGCCCTGTTCTGACAAAGTGCATTACTGCTACAGTCTTCTTCAACTGCACACCTGCACCTTTTCCATATTTTCTTCTTCCTTTATCTGTTGTCTAATGTGTTTAAGGAAAAGTTGACACCTGCTTAGCATCTAATCCTATCACACCTTTCATCCTAACAGTGCTAAATTACACAGTATTCTTGAATATGGTACTTTAGGAGTTGTCTTGGACTGAAATATTTGGGATTTTTAAATATATTTAAAGTCCAAACTCTTCAAAATGTCCGAACTACCTCTGAAAAAGTACAGGGCTGTTGGACTCCACAACATAGGAAACGTTTTTTCCCATATCCCAGACCTCTGAGAAGTAGAGAACTGAAAAGATTCCATTATTTTTATTCCTTGAGAAAAAGTCTTTGCTTTTCATTGGACTCTATACTTCTCTTCATGTTAAATCCTAGATTAAATCACACATGAGTACTCCATGATTTACTAAATTTAACTCGATTTGCTGAAAAAATGGTGCTTTTAGTCTAGCTTTTTTTTTTTAAATTTTAGGCTAGTAATTGCATGTTTGTACTAGAATAGAGAGAGGATACTCTTAAAATACAAGTAATATATGGATGATGCACCTATGTAAGCACTGGATTCCAGTTTAAAAATTTACAGATTCATGGAAATCCTGCCACCAAAACTAAAATCATAGAAAATTACATAAGCCTGAGATTTATAGCTATCAAGAGAATTTGACTGCATAAAGCAATGTTTATTCAAAAGAGGAAGAATCTGAGTAGTCTGGAAAATAGTTTCCGAAAAGCATCTGTCAGAAAGGTATCCTGGTAAAAATAAAAATTAAAATGCACTGTTTCTGTGTAACTTCTGCTGGTAGCAGGATGCAAACCTATCAGTCTTTGTGTATGTACAGACAACATCACAAAAGCCAAATACATACTGAGACAACACATTCCCACCAGCAAGGTGTGAACACTTCCCAGGAGAGGCGTGGCCCAGAGCCCAAGGAAAGCAAGAAGCTCCTGTGGCAGCCGTGAGACCTGCGCAGACACCGAGGCTCTGGGCGCCCCAAAGCTGCATCCCCGCTTCCTGAGCTGGGCACAGCAGCAGCAGCAGGAGGGGCAGAGGAAGAGGCAGAGGAGAGCAGTGGCTGAGGGGCTGGGGTGAGGGCAGAGCCTGGGCAGCTAGGGCAGAGACAGGGAGGCACTGGAGGGGACTGGATGGGCCCCAGGGCAGCAAGGAGGATTTTCAGCTTTCTCAAGTGAGACTTGGCTGCGGCAGCCTGGGAGGCAGTGACAGGAGATGGAACTGCTGATTTATCTGAGCTGACATTACATCAAGCTGCAATCATTGGAAAGCAAGCACCAGGTGAAAAGAAACCAAAGATCATATATCAGCCATCATAAAGGTTTTCCCCTGCCCTTTTGATTTGCATTTCAAAACTCACCCCAAGGAATTGGGCCCTTATTCTGGGGTCCATGAGGTAGTGGGCTTGGTGGGTCAGAGAGGGTTCTTTTGTGTCCTGGGGGTGGGGGAGGTGGTCTCTTCTTGGAAAGAGTGGAGCTGCCACTAGAGGTTTGAGTGCTTAGAGGGAGGGTTGAAGGTGGGCCTGCAAAATAACAAACAACCTTCTTACAAATACATGTGCATAAACGTCAAAGCAGCACTGAAAAATTCACAGTCAGACCCACAGCAAAGTGCAGCAAAAGACTAAAATAAAAAGACAAGCCATGCCAAAAACACTGTTTAGATTAAACGACACATCCACCACATTTTTAACCATCTCAGCTGTGGGAATATAAGCAACTTGACAATAGAATGACATGTGTACTTATGTTTAAAAAATACAGGATTAATCGTGCCAAGATTTCTAATTTTAGGCATTGTTAAAAAAAAAAAAGGCATCATGAAATTTTAAAATTAAGTAATATTTAGCACATGGGATTAAAATTGCTGTTAATGTATACCAGAATTAAAGCACATTCTATATGCTCTAATATGTGGGGAGGTTTTTTAGCCCTCCAGACCATGCCATACAAATTTTGTTAATAAACTGGAAGGCAGGAGGAAAGAAATAAAAATATGCCTACAAATTTTCCTTTCACTTTCAAAATAAGATTTTTAGCTTGAGAAGATTTTCTCTGAGTCTTTTTTCCTATTTCTGTAGATCAAATACATCAAACTACGCATTCCAAAAGCAATGCAAATTGTTGTACATGGTATGAATAAAATAAACATCAGAGAAGTCCTTTCTGGGACTGAGATTAGATATTTCACGGTAGCATTGCTTATTGGAGCCTATGCAGTCACCCCTACCCTTAAATACTTTTATTTCCCTCTGATTTAATGCTGGCACAAGTATTATCCAACACAATGCATGTTTTACACAATATGGGAACAGATACAGCTTGAAAGACAAAATAACCCAGCGGGAAGACAAGAGTTGTTCCTAATCAGCTTCAGCACTGACCTTCACAAAGGTCTCTACCAAGAAGCTCGGGGAAGCAGAGCCGGGCGCCGGCGGCAGGAGGGGACGGCTGCTGGAGTCAGCTGCCACCACTGCCCAAGAAACGCCTGGTAACACTTCCTGCAGCAGCTCTGCATCCGCCCAGAACAGCTCCAGGGGGACTGGATTGTTGTTGGGGTGCTCTTTGTTCGTTTGTGGGTTTGGTTTGGTCTTGTTTTAATCTAACTAACAACTCAGGCTTCACTGCAGTCCTCACTTGCAATAAGTGTTCACATCAGACAGCTTTGCCATCAGTCCAGATAAATGCAGAAAATCGACACAAAACTTTAAAGCAAAGTCTATTTATGCCTGAAATTTCAAGTCTATTGTCAGTCTATTTTTTAGTGCTGTAGAACCAACTTGCCTATTTTTGAAAAGCTACCTTATTTGAACAGTATTTGAGACAAAACCTTCATTTAGTTACTTGACATATATCTTACCATGCAGCACACAAAACTAGGGCTGCCTTCTTCAAAAACATTTATGGATATTCTCTATAGGCAGCCTGGAAATGATCAATACCTGCACTCCTTCCCAAATTATTATATATTATAGAAATATTGAAATCAGTATAAAAAAATAATATTTGTTGAAATTCCTTAGGTGAAACATTTAACACTGACAAAAGTAACTCCAGTGATTCTATAAGCATGAATCTGTGTCAGATATTTGCAGCAGGTGACCTCTCTCTTTCTTATAAACAGAAAAGAAAAATTTAATAAACTACCCCTGAAGAGTCATTAATTCAATCTATTCTCTTCCAGATTCAATCCTGGAAGGCCTTCTGCTGTGAAAGAGAATCTCTCAACCATAAGCCCAGCAGAGATTTTGGGCCTGGCTCAATTAATTGGTTACTTTTGTAAATTAAATTATATATTTTGCAACTGTTCCTCTCAATTTGCTTCCAAGTTCACAAAGCCATTAATTGACAAGTTAAATGCCAGTGCATTTAATGACTGTTCTCCAGTTTGAATCCTCACCCTTTCTCAATTTAATTTCTCCTTTGAGCTTAAGTAAGCAAGGTAACTTAAACTGTGCACTGAGATGTTTCTGAAAGAAAACCAACTTTTCTCATTCTAAATTTTGATTGATGATGCCCTAAACTCCTGCAAAGGACCAATTCTTTCGTTCAGAAATACGAATCAAAAGTTGTTTTGATTCGTGATGCAATGCGAATGTATTTGGGAATGGCACAGGGGCAGGAATTGTCAATATCCGCTGTTTACAGAGAGGTCATTCTCAAAGCAGCGGCGGTCACAGCCGGGCTGTCCCAGCAGCGTCTGTCTGTCCCTTGTCTGTCCCTTGTCTGTCCCTTGTCCCTGCAGTGCCAGTGCCCCACCGCCCCCTGGCGGCGGCGGCGCGCACTGCACCACGCCCCTCCGCTCACAAACCGCCCCAAACTGGCTCAGAGCGAAAAAAGGGGGAGCAAAGGCATCGAAATGCTATTGTGCGCTTATTGCAAAAACTCTACTTCAGACATGAAGGGAAACTGCTGCTTTTAATTGCCCATAAGAGGAAGAAATCTTCTCTACAAAAATAAACAGTAATAGAATTTAAAAAAACCCTTAAATTAGGTTATATAGCAATCTAGTTTTAGATTTCACATTAGTTATATATATCCTGACATTACCGAGGAGGTGCAAAAAATACCTTCACAGCTTTCAGAAGTTCCCGTGGCATACAAAAGTGACAGGGAAAAGGTGTTTAAGGTATTGCAAATCACGCTTTCAGACTCCTAGCACTTGTTTCTGTATTACACTCACAGAAGGAATAAATACAAATACAAGTGTCATACACTAATGATTACATGGCTGAAATGCAAAACTAACTTATGCTCAAATAAAAACAAAATAAAGGTAAACTTCAAAACATCATTTCAGAAAGAGGTATAAAATGACATCATGCTTTCAATAAAGAAAACAGGGCAAGTGCTTGAATCAAAATCATTTTATGGAAACAACTGGTGCAATAATACCCGACCTGATGATGTATGAACTGTCTGTATAATTATTATAAAATACACTGTATCACAGAGTCACTTACGTTGGGAAAGACCTTTGAGATCATCGAGTCAGACACTGTCAAGTCCTAGCCTAAACCACACCTCTGCTCGTGCACCTTTGGGATTCCCTTCTCAAGGAATGTCCTGGATTCCTTTTAATCTGTTTCCCAGAGGACCCTTGTCAGACAGGCTCCTACACAGGCCAAAGTCTGTCCCCTAGAGGTGCAAGGTGGCAGCTCTGCTCATCTCCCCCTCTTACTTGTCCAAGAATTCATGATTCCCTGTGCCCCAGACAGTCTGCATCACACTCAAGTCCTTGTCTCTTCATGAGCAGCAGGTCCAGCAGGTGCCTTCCCTCGCTGCCTCCCTCACCAGCTGAGAGGAAAGTTCTCTTCCACTCACTCCAGACACATCCTAGACATTCCTGCCCCATGAGAACAAGGGCCAGCAATTGTGAGACTTTTCCCAGCTGCTTACAGGGTATCTCATCTGCCTCTCCATCCTGGGTGGGTGGTCTCTAACAGATTCCCACCAGGACATCTGCCACCAGACACTCGACCCTACTATCACCATCCCCCAGCTCAGACACTCAAAACAGTCCCTAACCTCCAGGGCTGCCCCACTGCCTCTCCCTCCTGAAGGGTTGACAGCCATCCCTCCATCCCAGCACTCCCGTTGTGTGACCATCCCAGAACGATGGCAGCTGCAGTGTTCCTGCTGCTGGAAATGCCTTCCAGCCCCTCCTGTGTGTTGCCCGTGCTGTGTGCAGGGGTGTAGATGCACTTCAGTTGGGATATTGATGCTGACACCTTTTTGGGGGAGAAGCCTCAATTTCTACAAGAGTGTTTGGAGGCATTTCCACGCCTTATGTCTTCCGAGCCCAAAGGCCCTCGCTGGCACACACACTCCCTCAAACACTGGTGTGCTGCCCTAGGGTTACCTTGAGCAAGCCTGGTTTTGTTCCCTTCCCCTTTCTAATCTGGTTTAAAGCTCTTTCAGTGTGCACTGATAACTCAGGGGCAGATACCATTGCTCCCTGCTCAGCCTGGCAGTTACACCCCTTCCTGCATGCCATTCCATGCAAATTCCCATCCAAAGTGCCACACCGTGCCCTTGCACTGTTTGTGGGGCTCTCCAGGAGTTCCTTTACACATGTCTGGGCTGGGCCCTGTTGGCCCTGGCCCTGCCCCTGTCCCCTCAGCTGCTGTGCTGTCACAGCTGCTGTGGCTCCTGCAGCTTTCTCACTGTCCTGAGGCTCCCCTGGCTAAGGAATCCCTCCCGTGCCAGGACCAGGACTGCTCACTTCAGCAACTGCACATGTCTGTGTATACCCACACATATAAATGGGTGTGTAAAACCAGCAGCTCAAAACAATTCCTGTGCCATATTCTCAATTAAACAAGGCCAGGCTAGGTATCTTTAAGCAATAATCAGAGCAGTTACTAGATCAAAGGTATTTTGTGATTTTAACCAGGCAGCAATTGAGCCAGTCATTTCCTCTCCAATAGATGTCTTAATCATGATTTCTCACATAGTTCAAAAGTTCACATTTTGTAAAGGAAATTTTCCTAACACAAGCAAAAAACCAAAACCAAAACCCCAAAAAACTTGGCCCAGAAGTTTTTCCTTTTGCTTCTGTCGGGCTTTCTTTTCCTCAGTTACTGGGAAGCAAATGCTTACAGTACTAACTGTTATCATGTTTTATCTCTTTTTCACATTACAAAGATCAGGCTTTCATGTGTAAATGGATCCATTTATCTCAAAATTATTGTACTAAAGTAAATAACTGGGTAAGATGTGCAATTAGTAGTACATTGCCCTTTAGGGTTTGTGCAGTTAGTGTAGGAACAATTCATCTGTGTACTTGTGAAACCATGCAAAGCTGGTTGCCACTCAATCAAGAAATGGTGGGTTTAGAGTGTAAAAACTTCACATGTGTAATTTTTTTTACCACTTAATGAGACCTAGGGGGAAAACACAGAATTCCTGCTAATGGTAGAATGGACACTGCAAAGGAAAGTAACTTATATTAAAAATAGTATTTTCATTAACAAGTGTTGCTATCCTTATTTTTAAATTTCTCATGAGTGACTTATTGAATAGATATTACTAAAAGCCTTTTCAGTTTGTCTTACCTAATATCATATATTTTCAGCACTGAAAATAAGAGCATAATTAAAGACAAAATGATCATGATCACTCTGAATAAGAAAGCTAAGAATATACATTGATTCAACATTAGTATTTGAAGTACATTAGATAATTGATGCTTAAAAAAAGGTTCAGTTTGGAAAGAAAAGATAAAAGTTATACTAAGGAATTTTGTGGTTTGGGTTGATTCAGAAACAGAAGAGCCCATGAAACCAGCAATTGTCAGCTAGTCTGCCCTTCCTATTAATCTGTTAAAAATACAAACTCTTAGTGGAATAAGTAGCATAATTTAATCACAGTGTGCAACACATTTATAAGAATATTATAAAAAAAGTCTCCAAGTATATGCAAGAGAAGTATAGAATCCTGCAAGCATTCAGAAGAAACAGGATGACCTCAAAGGCTGAGGTAACAGAAATGAGAATAAATACATTTGTGCCATAAATTAAGAACTTTAGTTGCAACTGAGTAGAGGCTGTGTAATGCCTGCTATGCCATGGCATGATACAATCAGGGAAAAAAAAACCCTAGGACCAAAGGATTCTTTGATGTGGCATTTCCAGTAGGAACAGCAAATTTTACTACTGACACTTCCAGCCAGTTGTATTTCAGAAATCTGATTTAAACAGCAAAGGTACAGAGAAGAGTTAGTGTGATGAAAGGATAACTTAAATCCCAGGAGAATGAAAATATTCTTCAATCAGATAAGGTAAAATATCCTTGGTTTGTTTAGTGTAACACCCCAGACATGGATTTTCCATCCAGGCAGAGCCTTGACACAGCCACAGAAACACCTCCAAAGCCAAAGGGCAATGATGGTACATGCACAAAGTAACTTAGTGAACCCAAGAAGATTCCTCATTCTGGGTGCAAGGCAGTCAGACAACTTCTGGAAGTTACTAGTAAATTCAAATAAACTAATTTGGTTAGAAGTTGAGTCTGATGTAGTGAAGGAACAGATGAAGTGACTGTGTCTGCAGTAACAGTGGACAGGAACCACAAAGAAAGTGCCTTTGGGCTTAGGTACCTCATGTCAGAGCTGAGACAGTGTAAACTATGCAACCTTGGAGGTGTTGAAGATCCAAATTAACTTCACGATACAGAATCTATCCCTGACCTCCATGCTCATCTGGGATAAACAGGCAGAACCACTAAAATCCATTTGCTTTCAGCTGAAGTGAAGGAAACCTGGATTAGACTGCCTAACACTCCTCCAAAGCTAGTTAGCAACATTACCCCCACGCTGGATTGGCAATGAAGATTGTGCAAAATTTTATTTACCTACTGAAGCAAGTCATGGAATTACTTAAATATTGGGGTTTTTTTTAAAGCTTTTTGTAAAACAATACGCAGAAGGGCTGCTAGATGTTGGGAGCCATAATGCAGGTATGAGTTGAAAAGAGAACTAAAAAAGATGATTTTGAGAATATTACAGGCTAAAGATTTGACTAAGAACAGAAGTAAGCTGACCCTAAATAAGCTTAGATAAACTATTGAAAAAGGCACAGAGTGATTGCCTCAGTGGCTCAGGCAGCCACTGCACTCCTGTACTTTTCATTCTGTTAGGATTACTTAAATCTATAGCATAGATAACAGCAAGTAACATGCATCCACAAATGAGACAATGTGGAGAAAAATACATGAAGGTTCCAGAATTTTTAGGAATATGTCAAAAAGTTTTCAAATGAAAATTCTGGACATGAGTTATAATGATGTGCAGAGAAATTTAAAACCTCCCCATATCCCCTCCTCCAACTATTGTACCTATAAAATTATTTTTTAGCCAGTGTGCCCACTGAAAACCATGAGCAAGAGAGATGTGTTTTATGTAATCACTTTAAACTTCCCTCCTCTCCCCCACACAAGTTCAGTGGATGGCTTCCTGATCACTCAGGAACACCACAGAACTTTGCTACCCTGAACTTCACTGGGCAATGAAACAGAGGGCTACAGGGAAGGGGTTTCTTAAAAATAAAACAAGTTTTGGAAAGGCAGTTTCATCTGCATGCCCCAAAGGATGAAAACTTATGAAACTTAAAAATTGCCTGCCTCCTTCTAAAATGCAGATCCACCTGCTATCCCTTTCCTGAAGGCTTCATGTCCTAGCAGGGGCCCATGCATCTGCCAGGGTCTCACAAAGCACAGGGACAAAGATCAGATTGTTTTCTGACAGAAGGTAAGCTTAAATTTAAATACACATTCAGTGCTTTTGTTACTCTTGCTGTTTAGGGAGCTTAGTGGAAAAAGTAACAATGTGTTTTCATAAAATCTTAAACACAAGATACTCAAATGAACTTTCTAAACAAAAACACACATCTGACAAGCAAGGTTGTGTAAACTTCATTGTAAAGGATATACTCTATTACTACTCATCCAAAAGAGGAGGAAAATTCAGGTTTATGTTTTCCTACACAAAAAACCCAAACTGTTTCAAATTTCAGATGTGTCAACAGTGTCTTATGGAAGTGGAGTCTCTGCTTCCTTTTCTTTTAAATAATCTGAGAGCTGGAAGAGGGGAGATAACAAGGAGCAGCACAGTTTAAAATGAACCATAAGTGCATCTGAAAATGATGCAACTACGGCAACCTTTCCACACTGATGAACTGTCCTATGCATTTGTCCTCTGAACTGTCCTATGCACTTTTAACACAGGCATGTATACACAGAAGTTTCTAATATCACAGTATTGTTGAGGGGATATCAACCAAAACTCCACTCCAGCATTACTCACAGACTGTAGAATTTCAGCATGTTTGAAGCAGAGAATTGTGACTTTAACATAAGAGCAGTTCCATTCAACCTCTCTGACTTACCCTGTGAATCTGACATTTTCCACTCTGATAAAGCAGTTAATGTTATATTAGAAGGCAATTTTGTGATATTATAATATTATTTTATTGTGATATAAATAAGGATTTCTTTGCATAACCTCTGACATGAAAACACATGAAAACTCAATGCCTCAATTCTTTCCGAGTAGCTTTAGTGTTGTGTTGATTCCTTGTTTAGGAAGAGCTAGGAAAATGCCTAACATTTCAGAAACCAAAATACATACTTAGAATGAAATATGAACATAAATATTCCCCTTCCTGGAGAAAAAGACAATTTTCTAGGTTAGTCTGTATGAGAGCTCTACTAGATAGTGACAAAGAAATAAAGTTCATTAAAATGTGTTGAAAGCTGACAACGTACTAAGCAGTGTGTACAGATACCAGACAGGACCTCATTAAACTTCTTCAGGAAATGGGATGCATGATTAATTTCCAAGTCTTGCAGCTTTATGACAAAAAAAGAAGTTATCCTCGATCATGAAGGAACATCTAAGCCAGTACATTGTGTTTGCAATGAAAAATCCATAGCAGGCTGTGAGACAGAGCATGTAAAAGGGATGGGAGAGGGGAAGGAAAAAGTAGAATCTCGTAACGCCAACAAGCAGGTCAACATAGTATAGTTACAAGGAATACATCTGAGTCCCCAGGGAAACATGGATTACAAAATCTCATGTGAAAAATGCAGACCCTGGCAAAATCACTTTGCCTCATAATGGGAAACAAACCTGTTTAAAGAGAGCCAAGGGATCCATTTGAAAGTTGCCAGTACATGACAAAGACTGATGGAACAGTAGTGTTTAGGCACAGCATCTGAACCATGATGCCAGCACCGTCCTGTCCCTTTTACTCTTTCAGATATTGGTGAGAGCCTCTCTGCATTTTTCCTAAACAAAGTCAATTACCAGGTGAGAAATGAAGTAGTGCTAACAAAAGGTAGCAGCAGCATAGCTGCTCAAGTGCTAAACTGTACTGTTATCCTCATCACAACTAAAGATTTCTCTAACAAGTCTACTGTAAAAACACAATTTATCAATTTCTAAATTAAACATGTAAAAAGAAATTAAAGGTTTCTTTGTCCTAAAAGGTAGATCTGCGCAAATTATAATACAGCAAAAAGTTTTGTTCCATAAAAATATCATCCAGACTTGAAGATTAGAGATATCTAGGTCAAACCATCACAATCCACTGCAGCTGCAAGTCTCATAAAATTAAGTGACTTTAATTTATCAGAGTATTAGTTTATTCCTCACCCATTCAATTTCAGTGTTATGAATGAGTCTATTACAAAGTGTCCCCCAGGTCTTTTAAGTTTAGAACATGCATTGTACCATGCTACTGCATCAATAAGAAGAACATGCTGTATCTTGAAACACTGCCATGTCCTCGGTTAAAGGAAGGGCAACAGTGTTAAAATCACTGCTTGCAGGTGTAGTTTGGAGAGAGACTTACCTTTGCCAGCATTTCTAGGAGGAAGAGGAGGAGCATCAGACGTTGGAGAGGTGGGTGAGTCTGTGCTTGCAGAAGCAAAGATCTGGTTGGTAAAGGCTCCATAGGAGAGTCTTTGCTTGTCTCTGGGAGTGCTAAATGAAGGGTGAGTCAGTTTGTCTTGGGGAGAAAGGCTTGAGGAGTGACAAAAGCTTTGGGGTCTTGGAGATCTTTCCTTTTTTATAGGACTAGGCTGTGAATAGAAAAACAAAGATATGATACAGCTGTCTAAACACTAATTATAGTTAGTATATCTGGAAAATAGCACACCAGAACATAATTTAGTAAACGTGAGGTTTTTTTCTTTGTTGGACAAATAAACCCTCATTTCTCTCCTTTTCAGCAATTCAACCTGAAAGGTCCTCTCTTCTAAATGAAAACTAAGATTGTACCATCAACAAATCATCATGAACACAAAATTAGATTTAATGTTAAAGCAGGAAATACACACTAATAATATACTAAATAAAATGCCAATAAAAGCCTGGCAAGTTTTAGAATTTAATAGTAATTTTCAGAGAATACAGCACATTACTCAGACTAGACAATTATTCTCAAGTATCAAGTATATTACCCCACTGATGCCTAGTAAAGATGAGCAAACACTTTTGAAAGATCAGATTTATTTGGTCCCTGAACTAGCAATATAATCCATGATACAGCTCTTTTTAAACACATCTAATTGCTCTTTGAAGAAATTTTACACATTAGTTTTTGCCTGCTGTACGTTAATGGATGCATATGGAGCACGATCTGTTTCCCTGCAGCTCTGGTTCAGGTTATTATCTCCAGCACAGCATCTCTCATCCTCCAGAGGCTCCTCACACAGATGATTATTTTGTTCTCTACTGTCCTTCAGGACATGCAAATTACTTTGGTTTCTGAATTTTTCAGTCCCAAGTGTCACAGAAAATGAGAAGTTGTCCACACTTCTTTCTGCGGCACTCATATAAAATAGGAGAGGTGTATTCGCATTTATTGCAGAAATAGAGCATACAGTAATTAACTGACTTGCTAAAGTAGGACACTGAGGCTAATTTTTCACATGCTGTAGGATGGCAATTATTCTATGCCCTCAAGTTTTGCCTTTCCATAACTTCTTAAAAAAAAAAAAAACACACAGAAATAAATAGCACAGCACGCTTTGTGAAAAATAGAGTTATTAGAGTTATTTATTCAATAACTAGGTTTTTAATTAATTTATGGAAAAAAATTAAGTAGATAAGCTTTGGATTTCCTCCAGCTAAAATTTAACAGCTTAGAATTCTGAAGAGGATAAAGCAACAAAGTAGTCCAAATTTGCTGATTTATATTATACTGTATGTCTTGTCAAAGTCAAACTTCTGAAACAGCCCACAATAACTAGGTTGACAAAGTATATTCAAAAAGCACTTAGGCAGTCTTTAACACAGGCCTCAGAATTAGGTTTGTTTTCCCCCTAAAATATCTGTAAGAAAAGAAAGGCTGAAGTGGCTCTCTAATTACCACTTATTTCCAGGGAGCAGAGCTGTTGACAGTTTTTGTGCAAGGCTGTATCAGTAATTCACACTCACCTTATCATCCAAGTCATCGTCACTCTCATCAATTTCTTCCTGCCGAAGATTCCATTCGTACTCCACGTGCACGTGTGGGTTCAGCTTTCCTGCCTTGGCTTGAGAAAGCTGAAAGAAATAAAAAGTCTTGTTAAAATACTTGCTGTTCTTTTGGTGTTAACTAAATTAGTTTTGTAATGGCAAGAAATAAACAGGGGTATTTAGAAGTTTAAAATTATTCCAGGGTGATCACACAAACATCCTTCATTTGTTTGAGGTACAAAAAAAGAGGTAAAAGGGAAAAAGGAGAGATTTTCTCAAAATGGGCAGAAGTCGCCATGTCTGACAAACATTTGAAAAGATGACATGAAGAGAAGGTATATGCACAAAAGCAGAATTTATCTGGAGCCCTCCTTTCCAAATAGGAAAGGCAAAACCTATTTCTAAATTTTGGTACATACAGATGCCACCCCATCAAAATCACAATCCTTGGAATCAAATCAAATGAAAAGATATTTACTCTTTATTTAGATATTTTACCTCTCTCTCTCCCTGGATGAGCCAATATGTCCTAAGCATGAAATTCCTTGACTTTGCCCCCCCAAATAATGTATTTCACATTGTTTAAAAAAAACTACCTCAATGATCAGCAAAAACCTAATAGAGCAGTTCATGGTTATTCTGAGGAGATAAATTCTCCTTTTCAATGCCTAGATCTTCCATCATTGCTTAGTCCTTCATATCCTTTAAAATGTAGTCTACTTGACAGTAGTTAATTCAGGAGTGCCTTTAACCATCTTCCTGAAATAAAATTTGGAATAAAGACAGTATTTCCAATCTGTTATGTAAGTATTCATGAACCCACTTGAGCTGAAACTAAATTTAATTACACAGTTAACACTCCAGTTATGCAACAGAAATGAGTTTAGTACAACTATCATAATGCAAGCACCTAGTTATTTATCTTGTACTTTTTTACTGCCCACAGCAAAAAGTATGCTCATTCATATTTCTTTTTCACTCTTAACTCATTGCTGCTTTTGGAAAAAAATGCAGAAATATTTCCCTCTTAAAAAAAAAAAAAAAAAAAAGAAAAAAGAGAAAAGGCATAAATGCCCTATGAGAGTTAAGTGAAATAATCAGTGAGGTATTCTTGGAATTTGGATCACTATAACTAAACCATTAACTGCTAGATAAGCTCACTGATAACATCCACTTGACTGTTTGTTCTGTAACACAGCCACTCGGTCCACATTAATGGCAGATGTAACTTTTTAAAAGGGATACTATAAAGAAAAAAGCAATCCATCCCAACTGTGTGCTGCACAGGTGATCTGCTTGATCCAGCTGACAGAATTCTCAAACCACTGGAAACAGCACCTACTTACACAACAGACATGGCATTAACTGAGAGGTCAGTCCCACCTTATCAACCACACCAAAATGCTGACTTACATCCCCAGAAACATGGAAAATTTCTTTGAAGGACATTGTCTTTTGATTATTCAATAATTAATTCATGACAAGAATTTTCAATTGTCACAGGAAAGGTATTAAAATTACCAGCAGCAGAGCAAAAGCAGGTATCCTCAGATCATCAAAATTAGAAAAAAGAAGAAATTGAAATAAGTGGCAAATGTTTTGTAAATTCTCCCGGTTTTGTCTTGAATGTGAAACTGCCACAATACTTAGACTTTTTAATGCCTTGATAGCAATTAAAGTCACTTGCCTACTAAATTCATGCAGGTGGCACCTTAGAGGGCCAAGAACAAACAAGCTTGTTGGTCTGATGTGAAATCCTTACTCCTGGCTAAATGCTTCAGAGAAGTACCTGGGAAAATCCTTAACACCTTTATTTCTTGAACACCAATAATCTTTTTGGGCGGGATCTATTAACATCCCTCACACATTCTCAAAATTCCAGGAGGTTTTTGCTTTGATCATGTTCAGTAGAGGGACAAAGTCCCACAGAAGCTGGTGTTCTACATCTTTTGGTATACCAACTTCCAGACATTACACTTAAGCTTCTTCCTCCTTTTGGGAGCATAATTTTAAGTTGTTCCAATTATCCTTATAAAAGGTGACTTCAGCCATCTCTGAACTATCTGCCCTGTTAAATAATCTGAAAAATGTCATAACAGGAGACGACAAACAAAGATCCCAACCTAAAAGGTCTTGACAGTTTTAAAATCACAGGGGTTGTTAAGTACTCCTGATATAAAAGTCTTTAAGAAGAACTTTTGAGGTGATGCAGCCCAAATCTCCTTGAATGATGTATTTATTGACACATCTGACCCTCTGGTACTTAAGGTCTTCAAATACACTGGTTATAACCAGTACTGCCACTAGAAGAAAGATCTTTTTCTTAAACTGTTACAAAGAAAATTACTGTTGTGTTTTGGATAAGAAAACAGTCACCTGTGGTAGGGGGCCCTTCAGATCAACACACAGCCAGCTGGCAGCAATACCACGTGTGAGATGCAATGGTAATGATATATTAAGTAAATCACATTTTTAGAGCAAACATTCCCCTTTGCCCCAAGGCTTGGTTCTTACCAGTTCCTCACACTGCACAGCTTTCAGTCTCTTTGCTGTGTCCAGAGCCGTCTCTCCAGCTTGGTTTACTACAAAATTAACAATACAGAAAAGAGCAATTCTTTGCGATGTCTTAAGAAACAATTCATTGAATATCACTACTGGTAGTGATCAAAAATGTCTGTTTACTCTATAGCAGCTGCAGCTCTTTAAGATGCCACTCTAAGTGCTCATGCATTTCATGTGTCATCAGGTTCTTCCTGAACAGCAGCCATCTGCTGCAACAGTTCCCAAATCCCTCCTGACCACCCCAGCAGAGAATATAAGAAATTTAGTCACCTCAATCTCCACTCAATGCCTTTACCAATAATAGACTTACCTGAATAAGCAAGAGAAGCAAGCAGGTAAGGTAAAATAGCTCAAAAAAGAAAACTAATTCTAAAACTTAAAAACAAAACAAAAAAAAAGGTAAATGTTGATCCAAGCAGATTTTACTTTGATTAATATGTAGAGGCTTGAAGCCATAATTTGAAGATATTTGAACAAGAAGAAATTTAAAACTTTCTAGCTTTGTCTTTATCAAAGCTATAAAATGGTTTACAATTTAAAATAACACCTGGTAAGAAAGAAGGTGATATCTGAGGCTGCTGGGAGTGATTTATTAAAAATATGGATATTGATCTAGTACCAATATCCAACTGTGACGGACAAAAACTCTTTAATAGTTTAGAGTTAGAAGGTGCATGTTTACTGCCAGGCTGGGCAGTGTGTGGGATAGCTCCCAAATGCATACCTCAGTTTACAGGTGATTACAGAGTCCTTTTGTCTGTACAAGTACTGAATACCCAAAATACTAATGAATATTCAAAACTTTGGTACATCCCATTCCCCGCTTTGTATGGTAATTAGTTCAAAAGCTATTAAGCATGCTTAGTTTGTTCCTCGAAATGGGTCGGTGGTCCCTTTCATGGGGAGGGGTCCCAAAATGAGGAAGTAAATGAAGACTTCCTCATTCTGACCTTTCTACCTTTTCAATGCAAATATGACAAATGAACCCTTGGCAGAACTCCCGTTCCCTGTCTTCAATTGGTTTCAGAACAGAGGAGGCCTACAATTGTCTTATGTTCCTAAGAGCTATTTATCAGTTTCTATATTCTTCATTATAAACCCAGCTAACCAAACATTGTGTTGACAAGCAATCAATTATTAGTTAACTACTAACTCTTAACTTCACCAAGGCCTACCTTTATTTTGATTAACTCTAATAAAGCTTATCTCTAACTAAAACTTCAGGTCCTCTAAAATCCCTAAATTCCTTAAGGCTTAGGTCTCAGGAGGTCCTCAGGCACAGCATCTAATGGAATCCTTCCCAGATGCTCAGTAGCAAATCTCAGTAAACAAAAACAACTCCCACATGTGATGTGGATAAACCCTAGGTAAAATGTACTCTCACAGTACATCAGTAAATGCCATGGAGCTGGAACAGAGAATGCTGCACAGCACATCCAGATTGTAAAGCATTTCTGTGATCAGGAACTGAAAATGATCAAACTGAGATCTATAATATCAGTGTGAAATATTACACAGAGAATGCCAGTTAGGAATCCTAGAATTTACAATGCAGTCCTCTAGAAAGGCCTGTGACTTTGAAAGAATCCATATAGAAGAAGGATTTACTTATG
Organism: Fringilla coelebs; assembly: GCF_963513975.1. Taxonomy (NCBI): domain Eukaryota; kingdom Metazoa; phylum Chordata; class Aves; order Passeriformes; family Fringillidae; genus Fringilla; species Fringilla coelebs. The sequence goes on along the minus strand of NC_140028.1, from coordinate 10,389,302 downwards.
GAAAGCTCTATCAGAGATGGTTCAATATGAAATGGAATGAAAACATAGTACTTCTTATGTGAAGTTCACACCCAGATAGCTTAAGGACTACATAAATTCCAAACTTTGAACTGTTAAGTATACACCTCTTATTTCAGGGTCTGTGTGAGATCACTCAAGTTCCTACGCGAGATCACACCAAAAAACAGAGCACAACACCCTCTTTCCTACAAAATAAAACCTCAAAAAACAAAGCACCAAAAAGGTGTGAACACTCCTCTGCCATCTACCTAGGAGAAAGTTCAATGGAAGGACCAATGAAGGACTTTAACTTGTTCAGATAGCTTTCCCATTGTAACTGCCAAAAATGATCACATTAAATTCTCTGATTTGTGATAATATTGGAATTTATTCTAAAGGCCTATAAAAAGGCAAAGGAAACCAGTGACTTCTGCCACTAAACTATGAACTTCAGTTTATACAGCAGTTCTTTACCAGGCAGTGGATGAAAGTAATGGTGATGAAAAAAAAGGGAGAAATAAAATCCAGTTTGCATCAGCTGTTAAAAAAATTTCTATACCACTAACTGACTGAATGTAAATGTTTACAGACAAGCTGATCACATTTAACTCCTGGGCCTAACAAGCTGGATTAATGGGATGCCTTCCTAACTCAGGAAAAATGGGATCAGCTTTCTCAGCTGCCTTTCAGCTTCTCTTTGCACCTACCTGTGAGACAGGAGTAACACTTGCTGTACCTGTATCGGTTCATTTGTCATAGGGGCATACAAAAAGTTTAATTGAAAACAGAATATCTGTTTGCTCAGTTAGGATAATCTCTTGTTCTCTGGATGGTCTCCCTTCCCTAATCAGTGGCAGCATTGACTGGGGTGTGCTGGATGAAACCACAGCACCAGCTGCCATTGATATAAACAGAAATGTTGCTATCAGAATTAAGTGCTGTGCACATAAAGCCCACATCCCTAAGAGTGGAATTAGACATTTAAAGCATTATAACATACAAGTTCTAGCATAAACAATGAACCTAAATTCCAGGCAGTTTAAAATTAGTCAGAAACAGAACTCTGAACTCTGTTTAGGGTCTGCCATTAGTATTTCATATTAGAAATTTTTGTCACTATTATCTTCTAAGAATTCAATTTCTTAACTGAATGTTTCCTCTAAGCTTGCTGTTGACAAGGTCTTCATCTTTCTACCACAGTTTTATTTTAGAAGTTTACTTACCACAGAGAAATAAACAAAAGTGGCTAAAATAATGGGAAGTAATTTTAGGAAATCTGTATTTCCTGGTTTTAAATAATGAACTTACCTACATCAATAGTTGGCTTCCCCCTCAAAAGCAATTTCAAACACTCAGGCTTATTATATATACTGCAGTAGTGTAGAACTGTATTACCCAGTGCTGTTTGTTTGTCCAGGTTTCCACTAAAAAAACCCAAAAAACCAAAAAAACAAACAATCAAGAAGAGTATAGTAAGTAGCTGTGCTATTCATTTCAGATCTAGCATCCATATAAATAAAAACTACTGGACAAATATGAAGTAGGACAAAAAAATTAAATCAAACATTACTTTCAAAGACTACTAAGAATTCTTCCAAGGACACTGGAAATACCTGAACTGTGATTGAAAAGGACTGAAAATCTACAGATGTTCATTCAAAAAACTAAAGATGTGAAAGTCAGAGAGTCAGACCTCTCTAAGGTCATGCCAGCTGCCCCTTTACTGTAATTCTTTATTCAAACGCACTAAATTAGCCCAGTAGAAATATCTGAATAATTCTGATGCAGCTAAAATAGGTTAATAAATCCCATGCAGTCAAGGAACTATCAAGAGGGCAGCTGTGAGAATGAACAAGAGAGTTGTAAGAAGGAATGTAAGGACAACACACTGAGTTAGGGAAAAACCAGATGTGCAAAGGGGCTCACAGGGCTTTTTAAAAACTGTACTTCATCCAGTTTTCAACTTCCAAACCCAGGTTTTTCAGAAACTGTTACTGACATTTTGGGAACAATAAAATATTTTCATAAACCAGAAAAGCAAAGCTCAGGAGATGGATGACAGCTTTTCCCAGCGTTACCCATATTGGACAGTAAGAGCCCACAGGGTTGTAAAGATGCTCCTAAATTTGAGACTGCCACAAAAAAACACACAGCAGACAGAAACACACACAAGGTTATAGTTGTCTGAAGAAACCAGGAAGCTTCATAACAAAAAAAAAAATCTAAATAATCATCCAAAATATAAAATCTTTTAATGAAGGTGAAAATAGTAATTTGGGTTTCTAAAACATTTTTCAAATTATGATCTTAAATAGCTTGAAAATATTGGAATGTTATTTTTCATTTGTTACTTTAATAACACTCTCCTATAATCAGCATTCACACTTTTCATTAAGGTTTTTTACCTCTATGAATACATCCCTTGACAACAAAAAACAACTCAGCCAATAAACTAGATGTTGAAAATTACTTATTAAGTTCATGCTCTCAATAGCTTTAATACAGTTTATGAACTATTGGAACACCTTTTTCAAAGTCAGTCTAGCATCTGTTAATAATTTTCTGAGAAAGATCCTTGTTTTCTACTCTTACAATTCCTTTGCATGTGTCATGTATTTGGAACATGTACCTGCCATCCCTCCTGTACTGAACTATTTGTTTGCATGGCTTCATGTTGTCATGTGCTCTAAATCAATGTTCTCTCATGCACTACAGACTTTTTCCTTTCATCCTATTTTTATGCAACTCTTTTCAATGCTTTTAATTCACACATCTTTCCCTCTCCCTACTGATCAGGAGCACAGAGATCAACTCAAAGGTACTAAACTATTCTCTTTTGAAACAAACCTAAGGAGAAAGATTATAAGTGATGAGCAAACACTTTCCAAGGCACTGCCAGGATGACTCTGAACATCCACAACTGTCAGTACAATTGAATGAAAACTCAGCAATCCATACCAGTTTTGTACAAGGAAGTCAACCAGATGGAGAGAGGTTTGGTCAGCAGTCCGGACTGCTAAATGAAGTGCTGTTTCACCTGGCTCCTAAACACATGTAAAGAGAAGTTAGATTTCTGTCTTATTTCTGCAGAGGTTGTACATCAGACCTATGAGATACAACTCATTCACTCTTTACAAGTCTTTTAAAAATATTGGGAAATTATGATGAGAACGATAATTGTCTTTTTTATCTCTAAAAGACACCACATGCTTCAAAGGAAAATGGCATCACACTTCCTGACATCACAGCTTTCCTAAACCAAATTTTCACTTTTCCCAGCTGAATGGAACTACCTGAGGAGCCTTTAACCATTTTAGCTACCAGTAACTGAAAGGGATCTTGCCAAGCAATACTGAGTAAGTTTGCAGTACTTGTTGCTTTACAACAGCCTGCTGAGCACCAAGCAAATTCACAACATTATTTCCTACAAAAACAGCATCACAAAAATCAAAGTCCCACATACATTCAAACTCTTACAGATTGGCAGGACAGTTGAAGTTGGAAAGGACCTGTGAAGGTCATGTAGATCAATCTCTCAGCCCAAGCAGGGCCACTGAGGACCAGTTGCTCAGGACCATGTCCAGATGGCTCTGGAATATCTCCAAGGACAGAGATTCCATATCCCTGGGCAGCCTGTGCCAGTGTTTGGTCATTCTCACAATACAAAAAGGTTTCCTGATGTTCAGAGGGCACCTCCTGTGCTCCAGTCTGTGCCAGAGCCTCTGGTCCCATCACGGGGCACCACTGGGCTCCATCTTCTTTCCACCCTCCCTGCAGGTATTTCCATACAATGATGAGATGCCCCTGAGCCTCCTCACAGCTGAACAGTCCCAGATCTCTGAGCACTTCCAGGTGCCCAGACTCCCAGACACATTTGTGGCCCTTCCCTGCATTCTCTCCAGCATGTCCAAGTCACTCTTGTTTGGGGAGCCCAGATCCAAACCCAGCACTGCAGCTGTGGCCTCACCAGTGCTGAGTGGAGAGAAGGATCACTGCCCTTCACATGCAGGCAATGTGTCCCCACTGCCTGGAATGCCACTGTCACCTCTGCCACAAGGGCAGCCTGCTGGCCCATGTTCACCTTGGTGTCCATGAGGACCCCCAGGTCTCTTTAGGCAGAGCTGGGTGGTTCCCAGCACAAAATTGGTGCATGGGGCATTTCCCCCATATACAGAGTTTCTCCTTGTCTAACTTGAATGGAACCATTCTTTATTTTCTATACATATCATATGCATTAATGCATTGAAAAAGAAACAGAAATGCTGTTTATTTCCATTTGAAAATTGCATGAGAAGTTAATGAGATCTCAATTTAGATTACTCCTATTGATCATAAAGGACAATTTAAAAAGCATATTACAGTATATAAACTTAGAATTAAAGTCCTAATTAAAAAACATTATTTTATTAAACATCAGAGAATTTACAGAGGAGAATGCTGCTATAAATGTCCTAACTGCAAACTGCATTTCAATTGGTGCTCATACCTTTCTAGATATCAGAGCCTGAAACAGCTGGGAAGACTGAGGAGCTAATTCTGTGGATGACAAATACAGAAAACTGACCATGCAGTCAGAGAATCTGTAATGTGTTTCCAGGACAAGCACTCTGTGATAGCTCAGGTGCTGAACTTATCCCTTTCACTGGATAGGTTCCCTTCCTTTGCCAGCTTAGCTATTTTCACACAACTTGTTGAAAACATTCTCTGGCTGGGAGAATGAAAACAGTCTCCAGGCTGGGAGAAAACATTGCTGAGCAAGTGGTTACGTGGCATCAGTTAGCTATTATCAATAAAAAGAAGTTACTTTGCTCATGATTAACATTTGCCCATGGCTAATTAAGGTCAACCTGGACTGATTTTTCCAAAAACTGTTACTGATTTCAGAAGGAAGATCAGGTACTCATAACTTGATACACACACAACACAAAAGAATCCAGGTTGAAAGAAACTGTGCTTCTGTAAATGTCTCATCAGTAGCTGTGAAGTCATCAGATTTATTCTTTCCTTGTCTACAGTGAACAGAGACTTGCAGACACACAGTAATGTGTTTTTTCAGCCACTATTTTAAAAGCAGGCATGATACTGAATGTGGTACCAGGTGACCCTGGGCTATCAAATCTGTTCTTTGGGACTTTTCTAAAAGCGACAAACTGCAGAGCAGGTGCTTTTCAGCACACTATAGTGGCACCAAAACAGTGTATAATATCACTACTGCATTTCACACTCCTTCAGACCAACTGATGATGAAAAATAAAGTGTTCTTCTTCCTCCCCACAAGGATGCAACATTTGGGAAAGGAAGAAAAACCCCATCAGTTTTATCTGTCATTTCTTTTGTTTTATCATCTAAAGCAACAGCCCCAGATCCTGGGCATTTTACAAGTACACATGATTTAAAATAGTAATTGTTTACCTGATCAGCTTACCTGTCCAGGCTCCAACAGTGGCTCCATTAGCTCTACCCCCTCTGCATAGACTTGAATTAGTGCAAGCAAATCCCTGGATTTGACAGCCTCAAGTAATTCACTCAGTTTAGCTGCTGCAGATGCACAAGTCTTCCTAGAGAACTTATGATCTACATATTTAGCAGTGATATATTCTTTACGTGCAGTCCTGCGGGGTGTGAAAATAGAGCTTCCTTTAGAAATTTTTAGAAAAATGGGTCAATGATTATAATTTAAAATCACCTTGTCTAACTTGGAAGCTGAGAAGGGAAGAAGAAAACTACCTGATAAAAAGTGTGTTATTTATTGTTATAAGGCATGTCTTGCTTGCAAACAAGCCCCAAACATGGAACATTGTCAATTTTATCCTGTCTTGTTATATACAAAAATTACTCTGACTGTAAAGACTAAGACCAAAGAAAAAGCAGAGCTAGTGTCATTTAGTCCTCTCTGTTTATCATCTGAGGGTTTACTACAAAACTCAAAACCATTCAGGAGTCAAATAATGCACCTTGAAACCCAAACAAAGAGTTTTCTACACAGGGAAGACTGAACTTCTAAGAAGCTCCACAGTGGGAATGAAAACCTCCAGTTCAGCCATCCATGCCTTTCCCTGGCTTGGTTACTGTTTAAGACACCTTACACCACAGACATATTCTACAGAAAACTTAGGAGTTTAAAGAGTCAGTACTTACATATCACTTGATGGACTGGGTTTAGGTGAAGGACTAGGTAAGTTCCCTTCCATAATATCATTAAAACTAGTATTTCCTACATTCTTGGCCAGCTGAGATAAGAAAAAGAATAAATAGAGTGAGGACTTTCAGGGTCTAACAGCAACCTAACAACAGGACTATTAATGTGCATCTTCCACACTATTTATAAAAGATGAAAACACAGGACTGAAAAATTAATGATTACATGCAGATACAGAGCAATTAAAAAGAAAGAAAAGGCTTCTATTATGCCAGAACTTGTACAATAGACTTCACAGTAACAAAATTATTTGCATTTCAAGACAGTCCGCGTTCCAACATGAAACCAGAAAGAGGAACCAGCAGCATGAACAGTGAAATGGTGTTGCGACACTGAGCAGGAAGCTGCTTTGGGAGAGAAGCTCAGTCCTACTGAAGATCACACTTAGTAACATTTGATTTAGATTACTAGTAACTTTGCAAAAAACCCTCTATATTTTATGAAGAGAGAAAGTGATAAAGTTGAACCTATATCCAAATCCAGATCTGCCTTACATTTTCTCTCAATTTTCCTTTACAAAATTTCTGTAACAAGTTTCTTCTTTCAGGCCAAACACAGCTAGTTAGATAAAACTACTGCAACTGTTTCTTTTTGACTTCTTTATATTTTTCCTTTGGTTTTTTTTTTTTTCCCTTTGTTTTTTTTTGGGTACTTCCACATTATATTCCTTTAATAACTTCAATACTACATGATTTCATCCATCAAATTAAGATTCCTCCAATACTTTTCTTTCAGAATTAGCAACAGTAATTGTCCCTCGCCAAGCCAAATTAGCTTCATGTTTTAAATCACATGAGCTTTTAGACTGCTGTGATTTTGGGTGAAGATCAGCTATTGAGAGCAAAATTCTGATGGCACTAATTACAATGGGCGTCAATACTCATTCTGCAACACCTCAGGACATGAAAGGAGAAGTGACAAGAGCACCAATAATATATAATATTATATAACCATGCACCTGTAAAATATCTACAGAAATAGGAATAAAAAATTCTGCAAAAACACATTCCTTGAAAAAGATTAACAGTAACTTGTACATTTTGGTGCTTCCTCCATATATATCAATATTTGACTAAAAAACCCAATATAAATTAAAGAAACTTACCAAGAGTTCAGAGGTTCCTAATTTGTCTAATTCCAAAGACTGGATTCGAGAAATATGGACACCCATTTCTCTGTGTATTCCAGAACACTCAATACAGGTTAAAATGCCCAAATTAGTTGAAAGCCATGTTGGATCTACACAATTGGAAAACAAAGTATTTAACAAAAGTCCAAGAAAAGGTTTGCAATGGTGGTAAGAGATGTATTCTGAAATGATTCCTTATTTAATGTTTCAAAGAATGAAAATAAACTAAGAACATTACATACTTTTCTCCATACTCTAGTTCAAATTTAACCACAAATTGCTACCAATGGAACGCAGTTTTTCAGATTTAGGAACACACCCAAAGGCATTTAACTTAGACTTTTTCATTCATACTGAATGAATGAATTTCAATACATTTCATATTTGTTTTCTGTACAAATTACTTCCTGTTTTTAAAAGTAACAGATCTCCTAAATTTGACAACCTCTGAAGTTTGAAAATTTACTTCTTAAACTTTAAATAGTCCTTTATAAAAGATTAATCATAGTGCTTTCCAGTATGTAAAGCAGCAGCATGTTGTAGAAAATTTGAGGAATGCTGGCTAGTCCAGGAAAAAGAAAACTTTAAAAATACTGTCATGGAGGAGATCTGCATGTAATCTTAGAATAGATTTTATACTACGAATGCTACATAAGAAGCATGACCAGTTTTTAAGGAAAAGAAAAAGCTTCAGACATACTTTGTGCACAAATTAATCACTTCCTTGACTTTAAATAGTAACTGCTGAAGCATTAAGGCAAGAGTTTTAAAGCAGCAAGCTGGAGTACAGAGGTGAAGCTTAAAATTTTACTACAAATTAAAAAATGAATGAGAACTGTAATCTGAAGTTTCTATAGCTTTACAAAATGAAATACTTGAATGAACTGGTTCCAGGATTTGACATAATTATATCCCAGTTTGTAACTGCATCTAGCTATTTCAATTTGGATCAGTTCTGCATCAGCAAGCATCTGCAAGATACACACAAGCTACTCAGTTCCAAATGAGCATCACCTTCTTGAAGTGTCCCTTTGATGAGAAAGCTGCAACAGCTGCCAGCTCCCACAGGTCCCACACCAGCTCAGTCCTGCTGACCAGCTGCCCCTTCTCAAGCTCTGAGTGCCACATACCTGACCTGTAACTCTGCACTTCTGAAGATATTATCTGATAGGATTTCAACTCTGGGTCTCATTCTTTGCACAAGACTATTTATTCCACCTCTGAAAACGATGCTGCAATTCCTGTAGTCTCATGCCAAGATAAAGCCTCAGAGCAAGATCCTGGCCAGGTCAATTTTTCCACAATCATTGTCTAAATATTACTCACTTCTACTTAGTAGCATGCACAGGATCAGTGATGCCAAGCAACTTCCATTCAAGTGCAACAAGCATCTAGACACAGTGCAACAAGAACAGTTCAAACTCCAGAGGGGCTTGAACTGCTGGAAGTAAGCACAGACAACACACAAAAATATTTTAGTGAATTAAATGGAACTAATGAAGGAAAGTCATAGTTGTTCTTTTAAAAACAGGTTGAAGACTGAGAAACATCACTTAGAAAATGCGTTTGCACTCTACAAACACTTTTTGAAGAAATAACTTTGCTCCCAACAAGAAGCTGATGACATGAACAAATGGAGATACCTGGTGAGCCACAATCACAACAGACTTCATTGCCGGGTAATCTCTGAATGTCATCAATAATGGCTTTTGTCAGATCCTCTAAACTGTTTTCACCTGTGCTCTGCTCTCCACGGAATGCCATATTTAACGCTTCTTCTTTGCTGTTAGTCAATACTGATATCCATCTAGCACAAGATAAAGACCTTAATGAAGATCTGCATTTGCAAATACATGTTAATCTATAAACTGTAGAAACCTCACCAGGAACAAAATATTAGTAGGACTACAGGGAACGACTATATTGTGGGAGAGAATGAGGAGGGGGAGAAGCGAGAGATGAAAAGGAAAGATTTGAAAAGAGATAAGTAAGAATGAGAAGAGAGAAATAGTCTTAATTGTAACATCCCTTTGGTGAACAATTTTAAAGCCAAGTTCTCAGGTTCCTCAAATAAGCAGAAGTTATGGAAGACAAAAGGGGCAATTAAACTCCTGCAAATTTAACTACTTTAAAAGGTGCCCAAAATCTTCCTGAAGTCTCCTTCCTGGAGAAAATGATAACCTTTGCTTTCTCCAGTGTGCCTCTTTCTCTTCACAGAGGAAACAGCAAGCACCCTGGTGCATGTGTTGATGTCTAGTTGCCTTTTAAATACAAATTTTTGAGCACTAATCAGAGTCAGACTGTAAAGCCCAAATTAGTGACAACTGCCATGGCAACCAAGAGGTGAAGGAGGACAGGAGAGTAACGGTACCAAGAGCCAAAATGAAACTTTAGTAGCAACAACTGAGTGCAACAAATCAAGACTCTTTAATGGTATCTCAGGCAATACTTCCTCCCCTCCCAATCCCTCTGCAAGTTGTTGCTTACACATAAAGTTTTAATTAAAAACAAACAAAACCCCTTCTCAGCAGCTGCTGTGCTCCATGTGGAAGTAAGGAGGGGAAAGCAGTTCCACTAAGGACCAAGCACATTGCAGATGCAGTGTTGCCAATTAAGAAAAAAGAGCAAGTTAAAAAGAAATCCTCAGAAGTAAAGTGATTTTAGATTATTTTAGATCTACTGCAAATATTTTAATTTTTTTTTTTTAATGCAGAAATGTCATACATTGGCAGTGTCCTCGATGCATTTCATGATTACAATATTCTGCAATCATCGCTTTTCCGAAATATGCAGAACTGGTTATGGTCATCTAAACAAACTAAGAGAACTTCAGATTGAAATTCATAATGTCTCACTGAAATAACAATGAAAAGATTAGCTTCAAAGGATTTCAGAGGGAAATTTATGTGTGCAGTCTTGGAACACAGATTCAGAGCCTGAATTAATATATGGGCATTCCATATTATATACTTCATGCACACTTTAAAAAACTTTTTATGTGCATAAAATAATCTAGGAAGTAGTGCCTAAAATGCTTTAAAATTTTTGAAAATCAGCCTTAAGAATAAAAGAGAAATTGAAAGTCTTGGAGCACAAATTTGCTCCAAAGTTTACATGCTGACAACAATGAAGGTACATAAACCTTTCTCATTACATGAGAAGAACCCACACTAGAGGGCATTCTTCTGCAATATTAATGATGAAATTCAATGTTATTAATAAAATAAGAGGCAATGGTGTCTTGTTTCTAATATTATAACAATGTTTGGTTAAATACAGAGAGTAAAATAATAATTAAACTGAGACAAACAACAATTATTCTGACATTTTTTATAATTTTTTTAGAATTAAAATTTGATTAGTTTGTTAAAAAGGCAGAATTTGAATAAAACTCAACTGAGCAGTAACAATTAAAAATTATTAGATGCAATTAAAACAAACATAACACAACTGAGCCAGCTGTTAGTTGATATAGACTTCCTTATTATGAGTACCTAAACTGTCGGAGCAATCATTATTTTGGTTGTGTTTGCTCAGGGAGAAGGAACCCTCTGTCCAGGACTGGGGCACCCATGAGTGAGAGCAAGAGGCAGCACAGTGGCAGCTCTTCCCCCACAAGCACAAGGACAGACATCTCTGAATGACTGGTGCTGCTTATCAAGAAGTGCCCAGTTGGTCACCAGGCCTTCCTGGCACACTCAAAAATAAACAATGACTTTAGAGTGATAGACAAAATTTCAGTGCTTCTAATAGGAAATAAAACCAGCCTGGAATTTCAAAACAGTCCAACAGGCAGCCTGCTAAACTAAATTTATTTATCTGCCTCTCAAAATAAGGACACTGCTTATTTATTTTTCCCCTACCTTGTTCATGTGTTAAGACAAAAAAACCCAAACAAACCAGCTACTAAACCAACTAATACAGTAAAAATTAATTTATGGCAGAGTACCAAAAACTTATGACTCATAAGAAATAACAATATTTTCTTCTTGACTAAGAAAATTACTGGAATAATTAAGTTCCAGGATGAATGCAGTAATCATGTCTGGCAAGTCAGCTTTGCACTGTAAGAGCCAACATAAAGCTGTGGAAGCCCAGAAAGAAATAGCTGCACAACAAACAATTCTCCAGTCCTTTTATTTCACCCATGACTCCCAAGACTGAGCTGTCAATGCCACTGCCACCCAACACTACCAAACAAGTTAAACACCCTACAAACATCCCCTGTACCTTTACAGTACACATGGAGCAACACAGTCTTTCACTAGAATGTAGATATTTAATGAAGAAAATGAGGTAGCCTTTGCTATCCTCTTCAGTAGTAACGTTATTCCTTGCACTTTTGGGTGTTGAACATTAGACTACATGTGCAACACACATCTGGTGACACAGAAGGAAAAAGCAGTGGTATGTGGTTCTCAGGAAATAATTCTGATGCAGTAGGAAGAAAGACTGTTTAAAAGGAAATAATCTAATTGGAAGCATGCATTAAATGAAGCAAGCTCCTGGATTCTGAAGTACAAATCTCAAGAGATGTGCTTTGCCATTTATTTCTAGGCCTCAGAAGAAAAAATGTACTGCCTATAGATATTTTCTATGTGTCATATGGAGATCTTCTATCTACTTATTATGTTTACTTTCAAGGAAGAAGTAGGAGCAAGAGGAAAAGAAGCAACTGCAGAACAGGATTGACAGGGAAGATTTGAGAACAATTCAAAAATATTTCATTTGAATCCTAATAATCTGATGGACAATATCATCCCACACAAACCAGGTACTGGCAGGATGAACAATGTAATTGGGGTTTTGGTTAGTTGGGTTTGGTTTAGTTTCAGTTTTAACATCACTAGGTTTTAAAGGAGCTCTGTAGTGTGACACAAAATAGTTTACATTTACAGATTCATAACAGCAGAAAAAAAGACACAGTAGGCACTACTTATGCATTAGCTAAGAAAATTATTTCCACTGATTTTATGCGTGATTTTACACATCTCTATTGGCAAAATAGACTTGAAAAAAATGTGAACACTCTTACGCTACGTATTCCTGCTCATCTTCTGCTTGAAAGTGGTAAGTTCTGTTATCTGAAAGAAAGAAATACATCTTTTCACGTGGCACATGATAAAAGTCAATGTGTCTACATAGTGGGTACTAAAAGCTATTTGGCAGCTAAAGCCTTCAAGAGCAATTTCTCTTAAAATGCATCATTAATCCTTGATTCACAGCTATAGGTAACAATTAAAAAAAAAAAGGAAGATGAAACTGTAAATTTTGATTCACACCAATTTTATGTGTTTTAAAAGTCTTAAGTTTTGAAATAATAAAGAAAAATAAACACGTGGATCAAATTTTACCCTTTCAGAAGTCAAAACTGAAATATAATTAGGAGAAGAGGGAAAAATTAATTTGTTCCTTTTATATAGTTTTTCTCTTCAGTTGAGTCAAGAAAATTGTTTTACAAACAACAGATGAAGACTTAAAGTGGCTATTATCTCCCACAATCAAAGGTTTCCTAGACTGTCCTTTTCAATATAGAATGTTGGAACTGTTTCTTGGTTATTAGTCTGTATGTGAAGTCTGAAAACACTAAGTTGACTCATCTAAAGAGTTTTTAAAACCAGACTGGATACAAACACCTACTGTACAAGACCAAAATAGGAAGAAGGGGAACCACAGGAACTTTATTGCTGAGAGGAAAAGGCACTACCAGTTTTCAAACAAAGAGAAAAATATTTTAATGTAGGAAAAAAGAGAAAGAAATTAGGTCTCCTTGTCTTCCTCATTCCCTCAAATAGCACTCAAAAAGCAGAACAATGACTAAAAAGCAGGATAAAGCCAAAGGTCTTTCCCCTTTCCTGGTGGATACAGATAACACATGCTCCACAAAGCTGTTAAACATCTCTCTCAACTTAAGGAGCAGCACATATATTGCATTTCAAGGCTTGTCACAAACAAACAGTATTTAAGCCACATCTACACAGAGAAAGGTTCTACATCCATTTGCTCATCATCAGAAATAGAGTCTCTGAACAGTCATAGGCCTGGATACAGACCTGAACTTCAAGCTCTAACCTTGTGCTCTACTCAAAGCATCTTGCAATGACATTTTCAGAAACCCCAATAACACAAGATGGTACTAAAGCTGCTACATACGTGATATCAGATCAAAGGACTTCTTATCTTCAGCATTTGGCTTCACCTGGCAGGTCAATAAATTCAGTTTAGCTGGTTGCCTGTTGGACTAAAAAGAAAATTTATTTTATTTTAAAAATTTATTGATTTAGGATTATTTTCCCTTTCTGGGAGTGGGAATGTATGATATTACTTAAAGCTTGGCCATGCACTCATATCCATCCTCAAAAAGCTGGAGACCAGCATCACCTGGTGGGATTTGGTCTCTCAAAAGGGACACATTGCTAAATCTAAACAAAATTAAAATCTTCATGATCTCACTTTATCTGAGAGGGATGAAAAGAAAAACCTTAAATTTACAATATGCTAATGTTAATAGTTTTTAATTGCATTTATTCAACAAGGGCAAAACTACAATGCAGTTTTTCATTACAGCATGCCCATGTTCCAAGTTTCCTCCCATTTTAAATAAAATATATCAAAGACATAATCCTAAAACTTTAAAATGGAAGTAGAAAGCTGACGATCTGGAGTTTCACAACTCAGGATTAATACCAATAGCAATATTCTGTGCTGTAATTAAATCACTTAAGACATGGTAACTAAATGTCTCTTTAAAGAATTTGGGGTTTATACAGGAGTAAGCTTTAGAAATTGAGGGCTGTCAGGGGAATTTGGGGCAAAGGGGGAAAAGAGGTGAGGAAATGGGACAATCTCCTTTAACAAGAGCAACTCCTGTGCTTGTTTCCAACAAGTTTGTGTTACACTTCAGCACTGTTTTACAGTGTTACACAGTTTTAGCACTGTCTCCCCCATGATCACCTTGGTGCTACCTCATGACTGAGCATTCCTAGGAAAATTCTGCAGATATGTGCCCAATTCCAAGAACTCACTGTGGACAAAAATTCCCAGCATTCCAAACTTTTAATTGAAAGCACTCAAAATACTAAACACATTCACTCATCGGTCAGACTCTAACCTAATATCAAATACTTCCCAAGTTCCTAAATTATGTGGCTCACATATATGCCATGACAATCCTTAAAGCAAATCCTTCCAAAGTATTGAGATGTCTGTTCAATACGTTTGCCATTTTCTCATTAAATTACTGATAAATTCATTTCATAAGCTAGAGTTTCACAAAACTTCAACAGTCAGAAGCTGCAGTAACATCCTTTTTGCAACAGCATATTAGCAACAACAGATTCACCAGGAAAGGATAATGCTACTTATTGTTTTCATCTAAAGGTATAAAAATAACTTACCGTTGCATGTGAGATGGTAAGAATTCCATTTTTAACAGTGCACTTCCTTCTTTGCCATACTTTCCTTAACCTACATAAGAATATCATATCAATTTTAGTAACTAGATGTGACTTCAAAACTCGTAAATATCATTATCATTTTGGGACAATTAGCTTTAAAAAACAAACAGATGCAGTCAAAATTTTACTAAATACTTCATCAAAAGAAACTTGGAGATTTGTGAAAAATCTTAATCATCTTTTAGAGAATTATAAAGACAATAGCTTTCTTTTAACTATGACTAGTTTTTTATGCTTGCTTGTCATACTTTTCATACTTGCTACATTAAATTGAGTTCTGTGTTCAGGCTTGAACTTTGGAACTCACAAGTACTTGTGGCAGGTGCATTAGGGGAATATGCTGGAAGCACCCACAGTAGAAAGCTATCAAAATTAGAGCCTGAACATAGCAGAAGATTTCACTATTATGTGCTACCAGAACATACCCATCACTCTTCTTTAAAAGATAACCTTTCTTCTCACTGCCATATTCCTTATTCCCCTGAAGCTGATGCATACTGTACCCTCCTTGCCTGCTCTGTGAATCCTGGAAAAGGAAAACACAACATTAACATTCTCCTGATGTGCACAGTAAACTTTCCCAACCTTTAAGCCTATTTTATTTTTTCTTCTCTACAACATCACAAATTCATAAGGATTAAAAAAGGAAAACTCCTACTGCATGTTTTGCATTCATAGGAGAGCTTGTGTTTACAACACGTAATCTTGAACTAGATGCATGTTCAAGATTTAATTAATACATTAGGCCTTTGAGGCAAAAAAACATCTCAAAACAAAGACTTTGAGAATACAGATATTTAATATTGCAAAATCTTATAAGCAAAAGGCAAAGATATAAAAAAGAAAACAACAGAATATAGCATGCATCTATATATAGAAACACATGTATAAAGAAAGACAAATTATAATAATTTTTTTTCAAATAAAATATATTTATAATTCATGAGTTTTAGTGGATGAAGTCAGCTGAAATAACTTTTGGCCTGATCTAGTGAAACAATTAAGTGAAATGGATTAACTTGTTACAAGCACATCAGAAAAAAAATCCCCCAAATTCATTAAAACATAGACTTACTCTCCTAGACTTCGATCACGAAAGGCAAAAGCAATAGAGGAAAGAGAAAGCAAATAATTTGAAACAAGAATTATTATTCATTTAAAAAAAAATGTTCCTTGAACATAAATTTCATAGCCCCCATTGTTAAAACAATGTTTCCCCTTTCTAAAGACACTAACAGAGAGAAGGCACTGGTGTTTTGTCTCATCCAGTAACTAAATACCGTAACAAAATTCCAGGCAACCTGGCACATTTGACATCAGCTTCACAAAACAACTACGAGGACTGCAGGATCAAATTTTAATACATCTTCCAATCTTTGTAATCTTTAAATCGCCTAATATTATAGTTATATTGTGTCCTCCACAACAGGAGCTAGTTCTGAATTTCCATTGAAAAAAGATCAGGTCCAAAGTTAACTTTTAATTTTTGCAAGTATATGCAAAAAGCTGTATTTAAGGGCACATCAATTTGTTTTTGAATATAGCTGTGAAACAATAACCTGCAAAACATCCCACCAAAAAAATAAAAAAAATTGAAAAGAATGGGAAGTTCAATTATTCCCTTCTCAATAAGCTTTCCTCTCTAAAGCAGAGTTTCTTACTACCACAAGCCATATATATTGAAGATTACTCCCTCTTGGTTTATCCAGAGCATTTACAATTGATTTGCATTTTGTAACAAGTTTGCCACAGAGTTTACAAGAAGTGCTTTGGTAAAACTGGCAGTTGTGACTGGAAGAAGCACAGAGGCTCCTGCAAGCTGGGTGCTGCCAGCAGTGCTCACACCACCACATTCAGCAGCTTGTTTTTTAAAAGCAAATTTCAAATCCCCATGGGAATTAGGGAATTAATCCTGCTGGTATTAGCACAGGAAAGACCATAATGAGATATAGTTCTTGTTGCAAGTAGTACATGAGATGGAGATTTGGGGAAATAAATCAAAATATAAAGAAATAATTGATGAAACAGACACAAAACATGATTCCAAAAATTAGCTATATTCACTTTAATGCTGTTAAGTTACCTTTGCAGCAATAATTAATAGACAAAAAGAGGGAACAGAAGCCTGTATTAGAGGCTCAGTTTCTTTTAAAATTGAAGCTTAGGATACGAGCATTTTGTAACACACCAGATCAGATGCTTTACACAATTAAAAGTACACTAGTATTCACAGAAATACTTCTTCCAAAAGCCATAAACCACAATAATTTTCCAAAATTTGATAACGCTTGCACAAGGTAGCAGAATGTGCCCCAGCTTGACATGAGGAGAGCACAACAGTGGCTACAAGAGACACTGCCTGTGACAGGGCCAATGTCAATGGTACTTCCTGCAATGCAGCTGCAGCACTGGCACTGCTACCCAGCCCAGGATTCAAACATGCTCAAGATGTGCTTCTCCAGGAAGCAGGGAATTGCAGTAATTACAGTAATACTTTTCTCACTGATGAAAGGACAGGTAATGCCACAAAAATGTGCAAGGTCATTAGAGATGCCCATAATGCTAAATAAACACCTTGAACAAGTGCGACAGTGGAAAAGGAGCTGCATTATGAGACCTCAAGAATGTCAGGATGTCTCACTTCTCTCACAGCAGCTCCAAAGAGGTTAAAAGTGGCAGAATATACAATTTGGACAGGAATCACTAGTTTCAATTTCCTTCCCTCCATCAAAAAAACTGTTTATTATCAACAACTAGGGCCTTGATTTTATTATTTCAAACTGCTTCCCTGCCAAAGCAATGTTTAATAAGAATATTTCTCATTTTTTACAAATCCCCTGGAGAAAATCCCATTCATTTACTGTTCTTCAATAATTCCATTAATCCATCAATTTTCCATCAATGAGATTATAGTGCACTAATATAAGTGGGGAAATGTATACCTAATCATAATCCACCAGGCCATCTGTCACAATAATGAAGCCCAGCTTTATGTACTTGAAGATTTGGATACACACAGTGATGGAAGCTGACTGGTGAAAACTCAGGCCACATCAGGCTTTGCTGTCTCTTAACCAAGGAGTAATGAATGCTGACATGCTGCTTCAGGAGTAAACACTGAATACCTAAGTAATACATTGTTTTATCAAGCTCCTCAATTTCTGCCGGCATCGTTACACTCTCACTCATGTCATGTAGCAGAATCTCATGACTGAAAGTCCTCATGTTGATTTTGAGACAGAAACTTGAACATCAATGTGATCAAATGGTTCTTTTATCAAAAAAAGCAGCTTGTTTCATTACAGCATTTCTCCATTTCTCTCCTGTGGTTTCCCTGGATATCTGAGAATCACAATACTGCTCCTTTTTCTTCTAAGACACAACTTCAATTCTCTTCAAAACAAAGACTTTCTTTTTTACATTTATAACTTTATATACATATATTACACATATATACACATACACAGAGTTTTTCAAGAGTCCTAGAATTTCTCCAGACTGTAGTTACAATCAGAACAGTTGCACAGTTTATTTTGGTGATGCCTGTGAAGGTTCTTTATTTCAACATATATTCAAGTTTCAAAATTTGACTTCACATTTAAATTTACTTATATATTTACTTATAAATTTACTTATAAATTTACTTATGTATTTTAGATGAGGGTTTTTTACTCTATATATATTTTTACTGTACATCCAGGAAATAGGTAACCAAAAATCCAAACATTATATTTCACTTGTTACTCTGCCTCATAACAATCTATAAGCAATTTTGAAACTTGACTTGTATGAACTGCATCATATGCAGCCATGAATGCACAATACATTGCTGAAGAACATCCACCCATTTGTCCTGCTTTATTTCCAAGAACTGGCTGATTGTCAAGAAGCATGAACTCAACAACATATGCAGCACCCAGGAGAGCAGATGTTTTTCCTTGCTTCCCAAATCAGCTTGTAGAAGAAAAGATACATGAGAGGAGAGAAAGTCTTGCTGCTCTGTGTGTTGGGAACCAATTCCCGATGAAGAATGAGCAGGAAATATGCTCAGAGTGATTTATATAATGGGGAGATGACAAATGTAATGCTTGTATAGAAAGCTCTGTAAGTGCCATGGAAGAGATCTGGTAAGTCCATGTGCACATTGGAGATGGAAGGGAAAAAAAAAAACAAATTGAGAATCAGGAAAGACTGCAAAGTGTGAGCTAAGGGAAAACTGAGTACTAGACAGAGCTGACAGCTTTTACAGTAAATTGGGGTCTATTCAAAGGTGCCCTATCAAAGAGATTGAGATCTATTCAAAGGTACTTCTGTCAGCATTTGTGCCATGAAAGAAATTGTAAAAAACATGTAGAGTGCATTGTAAGTCTGTGCTGTCCTTCTGAATGGTGGGATTAGAGATGCAGGAAGAGGAACAGCCTCCTGGCCAAGGTTTGTTTGCTATATGATGTACACCAATGTCATGCAAGCATGTGTAAGCAAGCATTCATAAGGAAAAAAACCAGCACTGCAAGGAATTACTCATCCATCACTCCTTATCAACTGGGACTCCATATTAGTTAATTTACTAACTTCGAGCCACACATCTACACACAGTGGCCATGATCACAATGGGCTATCTACAGAATTATGTGACAGCCCATGAAAATATTTGCATCTATTATTTGTCCTGTTTTTCAAAAGTTTCAAAAGAATTCCAGGAAATTAAAAGATTTTTTAGCTTTACAGCACAGAAGGAAGATTAATGAAAACTACTTTGAAGAGTATATTTATTATTACGTACACTGGAAAATCAAGGCAGCTTTTGAACAGAGAGGTTGTGTACAAAAAATTCCTGGAGTTTCCTGGAAGAATCAGCAAGTAAATGATGACTGAGGCAGTGTACCTGGACTTTCAATGGGCACTTCTTCCCACTTTCAATTCTTCCTTATGAAAGGGAAAGAATCAACATTGCCACAGGACAGGAGGATAAGTCCTCAGGTGACCTAACAGCTTAAAAGCATGAAAGGGCCCGATGAGTGTCACAGAAAGTTGTGCCAGCACATATGGTGTCTAACACAAACAATATGGAAAAGGGTGAACAGTAAACTGTCAACTTTTGTTAGATGCTATTAAATTATTCAGGATACCCAAGAAAGGCTCACTGAAGAATTTCTCAGGAACTCAAAAACAGTGAGTAGCTTGACAACAAATGACAGGTGAAGATCAGCATAAAAAAATGCCAAGTGATGCAGAGTGAAGAATAAGATCTGTGAGCTCACCATGAAGATTCAGAAACAGGATGATATGGTTACAGCTTTACAGATGACCAAACTTACACACCTCCTCTGGCCAAAAAGCAAATCAATGTAAGGTTTGATATGGAAAAATGGAAAAAAAAAAAAAGAATAAAAAAGTATCTAGTGAGGATATCATAAATTCACACACACACACTCAGATCCTGAAAAGGGTAAGTAGATCTAAAAGTTCAAAACAAATAAAAGCAGAAAGATTTTTCCAAACAAGATGCAGCCATGGTGGGAAAAGCACAGCTGTAACATAAGCTGATGATTTACACTTCTTCAAAAAGCAACTGCAACAAATTCAATGACTTCCAAGCCAGTCAAGCTACTAATGGGAGGGTATTCTGGGGAATATTCTTTGTACATAAAATGGAAACAGAAAATGAATGTAAAAACATTGTTTGTTGATATGTAATTGAGCATTGTAAATATCAGTTTTGCTATGATGTTGAAAGTCCAACTCTTCTCAGCCAATAACTGCACAAATTTAACATTAATTAAACCAATTTCTGAATATAAAAGTCACAAATTTAGATTATCTCCAAGAATAACATGTCTAAATTATTTACCTCCTTCTGATCAAGCTGCAGAGAAGATTTTATCAAATCTCTAAGAGCTGTAAGTTGTTTCTTTTCTTCATCTTGTGTCTGCTTTATCTATAGAAAGAGATTGCCATTATATGCTTGCTGGATGCAACCTTTATTTTAATGTTTTATGCATTTTAATATACCATTCATTCTTATATCTTCACTGTCTATGCATTTACTGCTTGAAAAGCAAATTAAAATGAATGTATAACTTGACATGCACTGTTTATTCTGTTATATTGTCATGGCTTACTATAGCTAATGCAACTAAATTATCCTCTGAAATATTAAAATAAGTCAAATAAATTTGACAAATTACCCAATGAATGAAAAGGCTTTTTAATTTAGCAACAAATTAAATTAGCAAATGGGATTACTGTAATTCTGATTATGGAATACAAAAACACTTGGGTGACAAGTGATCTTTGATTCCGTGTTATTGCTTTTCTTCAATAAATATCACAATTAATTCATTTTAAAACCCTGGCGCTATCATTAAGTAGTTTGGTTTAAAAAGTGAAAATGGTACTAAAATGAATGCTAATAATATAAGCTGATTCCAATATTCACACTTAAAAGTAGTTTTATCTTAATGTATGATTGAATTAATAGTAGAATGAAAGCTACTTTTCCTAATAGCTCTAAAAATTGCATATGAAGTTTAACAGACAAGAGGTCTTTTCTTCACCTAGCCATGTTGAGTTTCAAGTAACACACTTTTCATTTATAAGATGTAAATTAAATATACATCCTTTTAGTTATATTTAAAATGTACTTATATAAACAAAATATTTTAATTTTCAGATATAAAGTTACTTGTAAGTAAACTTACATTATATAAGTCAGCAGCCAACTTTTCAATATATTGTTTAAGTTTATCAGCTGTTTTCAAGCCATCTTGGAAGAAACTGGAATGAAAAATAACTTTGATTTATCAGGAATGCATAGAGTTCACAACATAAAGTGGATTGTCTTGTGTAGAAAAACAGCAAAACCAATAAAACATATCCAGCTTCTTCCATGGTCAAAACTGAAGAAAATAATTAAACAAGTAAAAACCCCAACAAAAAAACCCTTCCTAGTAGTTTCGAGTATGTTTCAACAGTGGAGATACACCACTGTGACTTTAACAAATATCAAATTAGAGAGAATACAGCCAACATGTTTCTCCTACAGTAACTTCCAAAATCTTTTTTCTGTATTTAACTTAAGCTCTTGTGTTTGCCTTTGTGGTTCTAATGATGACAAGGTTGTATTTCACCAGTTTTACCTCAAGGATATCCAAAGAAATTACTGGCTTTCATAGTGGTTTTAAAATTTACACCAAAATTAAAAACTATTAATTAGAATAACCACAATATTTATAAAAATGCATTCTAGATCTATGCCTCAGGAAATAAAATTAATTTTTGTATACAACAAAGGGTTCTCCTTCGGCCTCTTTCTCCATCACTGCCAAGCCCCCCAAACTCACTCTCCTGGAAGTCTACAGACTCAGAAGAGGAAGATTCAGACACCTGGCACAGCACATGAAAAAAGCCCTGATGCATTCAAACAAAGGGAAACAAAAACTTGTGCAAAAAAAGAAAATAGCAACTAAAGCTTAAAGCATTGCAGCACTTACTTGCATTGTGCATGGTAATATTTAATAAGGTTCTGCAGAAGGTCCACACCTTTTTTTGTCTTGATTTCATTAACCTTAATAAGATACTGTATAGAAAATGGACAACATGTTGACAATCATGTATCACAAACTTCAACAGTTTTCAAACAATAAAACATCATTTTCTCAATGAATTAAACTCTGTGTTTAACTTGGATGCTGAGCCATAAAACACAAGTCCACCACTTCTAAACTAACTTTAAAACAGGTAACAGTTTATCTGGCCACTCCATAAAATTTAAACACCCCAAAACCTAAAGCAAATTCAAGAAAAAAGTTTCATCCTTTACAGTTGTCTAAAGATTTCCCTTTTTAATGCTACTGCAATCATTACTGAAATATTCTGACACTACAAACACTGTGAAATTTAAATAATCTCCACTAAAATGTAATAAAAAGAACTATTAATATAAAAAATCAGCTTTATGGAACTAAATGTACCACTAACATTTATCACTTTATTAGAAATTTTTGAAGGCTTCAGAAAGCATATTGGAAGAAAGATATCAAAATATTGCTAAACCATAAACCTGATAAAATAAGAAATATTTCCACACTGTATTTTCAGCCCAAGAACCTTCCCATAGTAATCCAAAAACAAAGAAAAGGAATAAAAAAAACCAAAAAGAAGCCAGGTTTTGTACAAGAGTTGCTAAAATAATTATCTTTATATTGCTGTACTGTGTCACATGAAAATAATTTCCTCCCTCCACCCCCATTAAGCGACAAAATGTTTCACCACCTTCAAGAAAGACCCACAAAGTCTGTTAATAATAAGTTCTGGTGTTGCAATTAAAAACTGAACTTTGTTTCTTACTTCACACATCTGCAGCTGAAAGAGCCTCCTCTCCTTCTCCATTTCCTCGGCTATCTCAGCTCCCGTTATCTCCGTTCTTATCATCCCGTGCTGCTTCGCATGTTCTCGTTTCTCCTTTTCAATCTTTGTACTGAAATTTTAGTCAGAAAACATTTTAGAGAATCCCTTCTGCTAAAATGTGCTCTGGCATTATTTGGGGAAAAAGTAATAATTAGGAAGTATCAAAGAAGACATTCTGAAGATTAGCTCCTCTACCAAATCATGTATATTTTAAGTCTCCAGAAGCTATTGAGCTGTGAAACTGCCCGTCTTTTAACTGTATTCTCTAGACTGTGTGTTACTTGGGGGGGAAAAAATTATATCTTAATAATAACAATAACAATATTAATAATACTGCTAATAATAATAATTCATTTAAAAAATCCCAACACCACAAAAAACAAAGCCAAGTGGGAGACAAATACTTACAATTTGGTTTCATAATCTTTCCAGGCTTTGTCAAAAGGCTTTTTGAGGTCCTTAGGAAACAGAAAATTGTCTTAGAACAATTTTAAACTTTTTCTTTGTATTTATCAAGTAATAAATAGCAACAAAAATACTGTTTTCTTCAAAACTTTTCAGAAAGCAGTTGGAAAAAAATACTGGGTTTGAATCTTGTAAAATATTGCTTTTCTGAGCACACTAAAACAGCAATTTACAATGAAATTTTCATTATTTTATTGCAGTCATGCCATTTTTGTTTTTTGCACTAAATACAAATTATTAATAAATGCCAGCATAAGAAATACTCTCATGAGTGAAAGGAAAACAGTCACTAGACAGATGAACATGAAACAAAAATTTAGTTTACAACACTTACCCCTTTAACACCTTTTAAGTCTCCTTTTAAGAGAGAATCCAAAGTGAAAATAACATTGTGGCTTAAACCCTGGAGCTAAAAACAGAAACATTATATTCAAAAGGATTTATTATAATCTTATCAAACTACTGCCAACAATTCTTTGAACTTCACTAATGAAGTTGCAACCACCTCACATTTATAAATTCGTAGCAAATTCAAGTCTGGGAAGAATTAATAAACATTTACTTGCATGAGCCATAGAAACATCATAATTAACGTTTACTTAAACAAGGTGACATAGACCCAGAGTTTTAGAAATAGTATGTAAGCAAAGTTCTGAAAGCACTTCAAGGCAATATTCATCCTCTTGAAGCAAGTATTTGGGTACAAATTTGACTACAGCCTCCTGAGTAAAAAGGACCTGCTGTGCCCCAGGCAGGGAACACACAAAGCACATGTTAATTCAACCACGAACAGAAGGAGCAAACAGGGGCACCAGCTCTCTGAATACTCCCCCCTTTTTGGGAACACTGTTCCTTTTCTTGTCCATTGTGTACATCTGACATCCCCTAAACTCTCCTGAATTTAAACTTCACCCCACTGAGTTCATGCCTGTTTGATTATGGACAAGACTATCAAAACAACCACTCAAACAGGTTCTCCAGATCTAGCGTTCCACTCAAACTCCTCATATATTCTAAAGACACCGTAGCCTTTTTATTTTTCCAGGTGTATCCATTAAAGATAATCAACTCAAACAAATAATTTTGGCTTGAAATGAATGAACAGTAGCCAGTGAGTATGTCAGCTATAGAAAAAAAACCAAAAACCCCAAAGCTAAATAGCAGTGTGTCACTCCAATACAGTAAGCATTTGCAATCATTTATTACATCATTGAAGACTTGATAAGACAATAGCCCCAATGAACTGGAAAAAAATCTGATAAAGCAAAACAGTCTCACATATAGAACAAAAAAAAAGGGAAAAAACCCCTTAACACATGGAAACACGTAAGAGAATTTAGTGAGGATTGTGAACAAAAGATAATTTGCCTGCAAAGATTAGCTGAGGACATTTACAGGAAAGAGAGGTAGAGAAAAACAGGCTTTAAACACTTGGAAAAAGGCAAGAATCATGCAAATTTTCAAAAGAAATAATCTGTAACTGCTACAAATGTTCTGCGAAGTTCTCATCTAGATCAACGTAAAGATATTGACACACTCATTTTTGTATACATAGGTCTTTATACAGCTTTTAAATGCACTATTATAATGAATTACTGCATAAAGAATGAAACCTGAAATGCCCAGGGAGGTAGAAGTAAAAAAACAGAGAAATCAATTCTGGTGGGACACTTAGAGTTTGCTGAAAACAGAGACCAGGATTGGCAATGGCCAATCCCAATGTTTTACCTTTACAAAATCTTACTGAAGGGTCATTGTGTGTCATTCTTATAAGATAATCTTAATAACAATAATTGAAAAACTTGACATTGACAATTCTATTCATAAATTTTAAGTTTCAGACATTGTATTTAATGATAAAATCAATAGTTATTAGTAAAAACTGCACAGCAACTTATTTAGCCTTGTTAAATTGATTAAAGGACATGCTTTTATGCTTGCCTTTGTATGCTGAGCAATCATTTCAAAATTATGCTTTCCAAAGGTTGTGAATGTAAAAAAGTTGCTGGTTTTGCTTCATAGTAAGTGACTATCACTCTAAAATAGTCACTCCATAATTGACAAAGAAGAAAGTAAGTTATTTTGTACCCTCCTTGTCATCAAATACCCATAATATCCCAATTCCTATGACAATTTTAATGAATCATAATTGAAGTTGAAAGATGAACAAAAAGGATCCAAATTTGTGAAGCATTTTTTCATTGTCTACTGTGTAACCCCAGTCCTTATTTATGTCTTTGAAGACCATTAATTATTTTATTGTATCTTTATTAAATAAGGCATCAACAATCTGTTATAGGTAAAAAAAGAAAAAAAAAACCCCTAAACTTAGTATCCTGCAATTCGTCTTAATAACTCCTGCCATTTTTCCAATTAATTTTATCAACATAAGGCTCAGCACCTACTCTGGGGCTTTATCAGTGACATAACTGACTCCTTCTCTCAACTGTTTTTTCAATGGACCTCAACTTCTATTTTGATATAAACATCTTTTTTTTCTTTCACCGTAATCTTATTAAGCAGAATGATGCTTAAGAACAACAAAGTAGAATTTTCTATCTCAGGGAGAAAAAATAAGTAAAATAAATGGTTTTAAAATGCTGAGGCAATTGTAAAGTAAGTTTGTTGTCTATTCGAGACTGCTAAATGAAGTAAATTAGTGAACACCCTGTTTTGAATCCTGTTAACAAGAATTTGGGTAGATAATGCTTCATAATCTAGCTGAAATAGTATAATGTTGCTTTGAGTAAGTGTGGCTTCTTAAATTAAAAGTGCTTTTTCCACTTGAACAGCACTATTTAAAATAAAAAAATACACCCCGACCAAATCTTTGCTATGTTGAAATAAGTAAAAAATTTCTGTGGATATCCTGCTAGGAATTACAAAGCGCAGAAAGCTTCCAAAAAACTTGAGTTCTAGTTCCAAACTGTCCTTAAACTTCACCTTAATTCACATGCTAAATTTTAATTAAAGGTCATATTAATCCAGAGTGACAGAAGTCTCTAGAGAGGAAAGCACAAGACTCAGTTTTGGGCAACTGTCAAAGCCAGGGAACTTTGCTACAGTGACGTCTGGTGTGATCTACAGCAGTTATGGCTGTGCTGGGGACTATAGGAAGACAAGTCTGTAACATCACTTGTACTTCACACACCAAAAAAGCTTGGCAATTCACTCAACTATAAGAAAAATATAAAACTGAAGCTATGACTTTCTGAATATAACAGTTACATTTACAAAGGCCATGAAAAATGATTTCACAAGAAATGTGGCTTCATTACTTTCAGTGTTCAAAGATATTTGCTGACTGCAGTCTTATTATGGAGCTTTCAGAAATTAAAGGCCTAAGGCAAACTTTAACTGAGACAAACCTTTACACCACCTTCAAAAACCTGGCATGGAGAGTGGACTGTTAACACCATTTAAACATGCTCAAATTGTTAGTTTTTTCCAAAAAGTGACTGTTTCTCCTTTTGTGGTAAAACAAAACAGCCACAACTAATGATATTATATTTTTAACAAGAAGGACTTCAAGTTAAGGGATGATTTAAATTAAGCTCCGTGAGGTATATATCACCATCAATCACTTGTGAATGATGACTCAAGGGATGTCTCAACATTTATATTTACTTTCTTAACTGCCAATTAACAATCAAACACAGAGTGTGTCATAACACCCTTTAGAGATCCTCTCTGAAGAAACTGTAGGTTTTGTTTTGTAAAAAAACTGAAAACATCTTTAAAATTATCCTTAGTCATCATGATCATGCATGCATACTTTATTTTGAAACAAGTTAAAAGCTAAGAAAGTTTAAAACTCCTCACCAGGTTCTTCAACAGTGTTGATAATTCTTTAGTAAGTGTGGAAAATTTTACAAAAGCTGTGCCAAGATCTGGATTATCCCGACTTAAAAAATTACTTCCAAATTTATCTAGTACTTGTGCATAGTTTTCTTCATTTTGAACATGATCTGCAAAGAAAAATCAAAAGTAAGTTTTTTGTAGCCAGTCAATTATAATTTTAAGCTTACTGCAACTTAACAACAAACTAATATACAGTACTTTGAGAAAAGCCACAAGTCAACACATTTACTGAAAGTTAAAAGAATTTTAAGATTAAAAAGAAGTACTTGGCAATAGGCATATATACGCTTTTTAAATCAGCAAGCTGAAATTTGTAATACAGAGATGAAGAAAGCTCTGCAGCTATTGACAGAGTAATAATATCAATATTTAAATTATATCAATATAATCTTATATGTTTATATATAAATTATATATAAACAATATAAGATTGTTTTGTAAATAACATTGGATTTTTTAGCTGCCCACTACAGGAACTTTCATGCATTCATGAACTTTTCTTTTGAAATGTTGGATATTTCAAAAAAGAACAAAAGTATCAGATAAAAAAGTCAAAAGTATCAGATATAAGTGCAAGGAGACCAAGTCTGAATCTGACTAAGCTGAAAAGAAGAAGCATCTTACAAAGGTTCCCTTTTTGCCTGCTTTGTACACTATCCCAAATAACAGAATGTGTATTGGTACACACCCAAAGACTCATTCCAGTGTATTTAATAGCAAACTGCACATACAGAGAGGTAAGAACCAAGACAAATGCAGCTGAAGCCAGTGAAAGTGAGAAAAATCCTTGACTCAAGAATGAATTAGAAACTGCTGTATTTGAAATATCTTTCCTGCTTCTATTTAGTTTCTTTTCTGGCATGTGTTTGCATAATTTTTGTTACTTCTATTTCAGTATCTTTAAATATAAAATTTACCTCTACAGCCCTTGGGAAAGGCTTTATCACCTTTACCTCCCTTAGAGGACATTACTAGTATTAATTAAATCAATATTTCACTTTAATGAATTGCCTAGGCTTACTATGTGGGCTTTTTTCTGCAAACCACAAACACAAAACCACAGAGCTACAGCACAAGTTCTGTGCAATGAAAGGGAGGAAGGGAAAGAAAGAACAGTTGCCAGGAGGTAACATGGTTCTTTCCCCCAAAATCTCCAAGTTGTTTTTTTTTTTTTTTCCGAGTTATGATGTTGCCTGAGAGCATCTGAATTACAAGTTATGACTCAGAAGAAAAGGAAAAAAAAAGATGTAAGTTTCAAACAATTTCTCATGAATAATGTCCCACAATGCACAAATCTATCTGGACTTTAATAAACAGCTGGTGAAGAATTAAACAGCTAACTCTTCTAAGGCATTGCAGATAAACAACAGTGCACCAAAGCTCCAACAAAAAAATTGTCAAAACCTGTTAAAAAAAAAAGTGCAATCCTTATTCACCAATACCAAGCCCCAAAGCTCACACATCACAGCAATCACATTCTAAAAAGCAGACATTAATACTGAGGTTTTCAAGAGGGCAAATATTTAATCATATGTTAATAAAGAGTTGCAATTCAAGCCATATGTTTTTAAGAAAACTGTTCCAAAAACATACAGTTTTAATCAAATAGCTTAACACTGAACTCAAGGAAACCACTACATAACAATAAAATATGCATTTTGTTTTGATGTAAAATCTTTTGCACAAATATACACAGAGGACTTTATCTATGAAGGAGCTTTAGCTCAAGTCCTAACTGAGTAAAGCTTAAGCATAGCATATCCAGCTGTGCTGAAGGAAAAGGAAGGATAATGGAAGGTCAGAAAGAGCCCTGCTAGACCATGGAATCCCTGTCCTTGCTTGTGAAGCACTTCTTCCACCACAGTATTTCCCAGCATTTTGATTTTAAGCATTGCGTTGTTTCATAGAGCAATTTAAAAAATGATTTCATAAAGAGAGTGAAAAAGAGCTGAAAAGGCTTGTTTCCTTTATCTGTAGAAAGGCAAAAGAAATTTCTGGTCAGAAAGAGGAAGCAGGAAGCAGATCATTGTCCTAGAACAATACAGAGGAAATTCTCAAGAATCCCAGACTACAAATCACCTAAATCTAGAAATGAAGTTTTGATGGTGAAGTAAAAGGAAGACTCCTGTATTTACTTCTGTAATTGCCACACAGAGGCGCACAAAATGCAAGCATTCTGTAAGAAAAAGAAATTTTCAATTTCTACATATATATCAGTGTAAATCTTGCAAAAGGAGATTAAATATTTTCTATTAAAGAGGTAAGGCAATTCCCTACTCAACCATAAATGCACACAGCTGAAAAATTAAATCTGCAATGTAGCCTAGACTAAAATATGGAACGTGAAACCTGGCATGCTTAGAGCAAAGAGCATTCTTTAATCTCACTGTAGGCGCCTCATGCACTCAGAAATACTTCCTAATGTCCTAATACAATTTCCTTTGCATACAGAAAACTCTAATAGGCATGACAATATTTACTTTTTTAGATACAAGTCCTCATACAAGACTTTAATAACCCTAAGAGTGAGACAGGATCACTGACAGCAGTAGATACAGGGAATAAGATCTGTCTTCCAGAACTGAGTCATGTCTTCCCAACATTGTAAGCAATGCTCAGCACTGTGATGAAAATAGAACAGCTTCCCCAGCCAGACATCCTGCTCCTTCTGCAGCTCCCTGAGGTGTGCCAGAATCATGGAAAACTGAGGGAGGGCTCTGCACCCACTGACAAACAGCTCCCTTCAAAGGGGTCTCAGTCATCATTCCCTTCCCAGTGGGACCTGGCAAGGCCACCAGCACCTGAGCCCACGCTGAGAATGCCACCAGAACGTGGCAGATGTTGATAAAGCAGCACACTGGACACAGGAGTGGCACTTTCTGGGCTGAAAGCTGTGCATCTCCTCCACAACCCACACCTTCTCTGGGCAGCATTCAGCACTGAATTTACCTCTGGTTTGAGAAAAGCCCCACAGCTCCCAGAGCACAATAATGCTGTGGCATCCCTTATGTCTGAGCTCTAACATGCATTTTGAGGAAACATTAAGTGTTAAGAGGAAACAGCAGGAATGCCTCTGGACGTGCAGATCCAAGCAGCTCAGGGAGGAGTGGCAGCCACAGCAGCTCTGCAGCAGCCCTTTGCTGCACAGCAGCACTTCCAGAAGCAGGAGCACAGAGCTCTGAAGGACTCCCAGAGGCTCTGAAGGAATCCCACCTTGCACTACATTCCCAGACAGTCACTTGCAGTTGTCCATGCCTAAAGTGACCCTGTGGGAAACTCTTCCCAGGATGAACAGAAAATATTTAAATGAGATTCCCAGAATTTGTACTCTTTCACTAGAACCCACAGCATTCATTAAATATGTTCATTAAATAAATTACTATGTTCATTTCTCACTCCAAAATTATCAGAATTTTAGCATGTGCTTTTGAGCCTAGTGAGATTTCTGTCTCCTTGTGCATATTAAGTAAGGGTACAGAAGTACAAATACTGTGGAGAGAGGTTAAAGGATAGCCTTTACATGCTGGACCTACAAAACACATTGCTGAAATTAAAGGCCTAAAATTTACTTCCTCTACAGATATATTACCCTGCAAACAGTGAAGAACACAAGAACAAAAAAATTAAATAGTTTACAGAAGAAAACCACTACTTTTGTCATTGATTAGGCCCAAAGAAACATGAAGAAAGTCTAAATTATTAAGTATTTATTCTGCATTTGTGGTTAAGAAAAACAAAAATAAAATTTCAGAATTTTGATCAACTTTAAACTATTTTTAAGCTTCTTTTAAAAAAGCTTTATTCCATGGATAGTGGGAGGAAAAATAACCAAGGTCAGAGCCAACATGCATTTATGCATGAAAGATGGCTCAGAAAGGCTTTAGAAAAGCAGGAAAGCTGGCAAGGTTAAAAAGGATGGCAGAAATTATTTGAAATAAAAAAAGAAAACAATACCCTTTCTCATTTCGTTCTTCACAAAGCTAAAATATAATAAAAAATAACAGGAAAATAAAAATTTTGACCACCATACAAATGTCTGAACTTGATAACAACAATGCCTTCTGGAATGAGATTGTTCAAGGGAAAAGTAATAAAAGCCTCTTTCCATATTTCAGAGCAAGAAACATCTCACTGAGTCTGCAAGGTTCTCTAATCATAACAGTAAAAGAGCACTAAGAGATAAGCCAGCCCAGAAAAGTAAATGACTTCTTTTTGCATCTCTGTTCATCACTGACATGCTTGAAGAAGCTTTCATGGAAGAATCTGATTTCTCCTCTGCTTCAGAGGATTTATACCAAATCTAACAGCTGAAGAAACACAGCATGCCATATCAAAATATTGCCATATTGGGCTTAAACCCTGAATATTGTGTGCAGTTCCTGTCCCTGCTGCCCAAAATTCACTCCTCCTCTTCTCTATTTCAGAAAAGGAAGTCCATGCTTCCATTTTAGAGAAAGTGACGATGATTAAATGTGATGGTTTCAGGGGAAAAAAAAAAAATCCCTCAAAACCCCCTAGCGCTGCTGAGTTCAGAAGAGAGAGACTGTGAGTAACAACAGAAACAACTCAAACCTATCTCAAGAGACAGAATGGTCCACAGAACAAAGTTTGGATTCATCCACCAAAAACTCCTCTGGATCTACTCTAGCAAGCTTTGGCACTTCAAAGTCTCTGACAAACTTTCATGCCCAAAACATGCAAGGCTCCCTCAATTTCATATCAGATGAGTCACTTTGATGGATTTGAGGCCAATGCCAATTTGATACATGAGCAGGGACACTCTCCTCCTCAGATGACTTAAGATCTGAAGAACATGAACATGAACTGGGAAACTTCACACAGGAGAATTTAACTAGATTGATGCAAGACTGTGAATGATAAAGATTTACATTAATTCAAATTCCTTGGACAAAATAAGTTGCAGAAGTCCATTAAGAAGTATCAAACATCACAATATAATTTCTGACTCAAGGTAATTCTTGGCCTTCATGTCAGTGTGAGCTGAGAAGGTGCTAAACCAAGTGCTTAAAATACACTCCATCTTTGAATCATTTTTCTTCTTCCTCAAGCATCTGCTGTTGAACATTGTGGGAGACCATGTGGACTGCTGATCCATCTCAGTACCTTTGGTCTTGTATGGATTTTATGTTTTTATTTCTCCATTGTGTAAACTCTTTTGACTATATTAGGGAGTTATCCCTGGGAAATAATGAAAAAAAGCAATTGAAAAATCTACAGCAAAAATAATTGTGCCATCTACTGCTGTTACAATTCAATCCAAATCTTACAGGAAAGGAAGCCAGAACAGATTCTCCATGAAGCTCAGCACCCCTGCCATAAGAAGGGCTCCTAGTTACAGCCACAATCAATCATGCCAGAGGACAGCAAGCCAGACAAGGAGCAAGTGCTGAGAAGGAGGTGTCTGTCTGTATGTCTCACTGGATTCCATGAACAGTCCTTTCCCATACAAGCCTTTCAGAAATGAAAATAGGGAAGGGACATTTCTAAGGGTTTTCAATACTCTAGTGTTGGTTTGTTTCCATTTCCACAGGAGTAGCTCTAACTGTAAATATGACAAGTGGGTGAGGGAAATACAGGAAGAGCAGAAAGTATTTGGGTGATGTTAAAGCTCTTTGTAACAGACCAGAGACCCTTGTGGTTGATAACTCAGCACTGGAGAGGAACAAACCAACACACCACAAGGTTCAGCCCTCCTGAAGAAGTCTGTATGAGACACTGCACTGTGTCACTGTCACAACAACAACAAAAAACCCAACAAAAAAACCCAAAAAACACACAACCAAAAAAAAAAAAAACCCAAAAAAACCCCAAAAAAACCAAACCAAACCAACCAATAAAACAACCCAAACACCAAGAAAACACCTCAACCCAAAGAAAACAAAATAAAACAATCCCTCAAAAAAAATCCTTGAAAAACCAAACCAAAAAAGAACAAAAAACCAAAAAAACCACCAAGGAAACAAACAAAAAACCCCAACCCTACAACCCTAAAAAAACTAGCTATGGCATTTGGTAGAGTATGAATTGGATTACTGAACTGAAAAAAAAATTTCTATTGTCCCTGAATAACTCTTTCTCCACCAGTACAGCTGGAGTTCTCAAAGGAGATTTTGAAGCAAAGGAGTACTAAAAAATCTTCTCCTACTTTAGTAAATTAAATATTGTAACAAACACATTTGCAAAACAAAATTCCAGTTCTGGGTTCCCAAAATGTAGTTAGAGGCTTTCTTTTGAAATATAAAAATAGCCACATAATACTTTCTTAAACTGATAAACCCCAATTCTCTATAGCTGTTTCTGGAATGCTTAACTTAAATATCAAAAACATCCATTTACATCACTGGAGCACAAGAAAATAGCTGGTTCAGCAATTTTCCTTGTACAAGGAGACAAAATGAGCTTGACTTTTGATTCACTTCACATTTATTTTTATAAGGTTTCACATGTGCCACACGTTTTTGGTCGTGGCTTTACTAACCCCAGTTTATCAGTCACTACATGAACTGCCTCCTGCACACAGCTTTTCAGTGTAAGAGCCTATGACAGCAGCATTCTGAAGAGGGAGCCAGAGGATTATGAATAAAGCTTTGGCTTTCTTGAGCCAAAGGAATTCCTACTAACTTGTATCTTTAAAAAAAATTAAAATGTAAAAAAAAATAAATTAAAAACCAACTACCCATCTCTGCTCCTTTTTAAGTGCAGAACACCCAACGAAAGCCTTTAACCCACCTTCTATTGCTTTTATTCAATGCAACTAATTCATCATATATTACTGCCTTACTTACAGGCCTTAACAAGAATATTATTTTTATCACAAGATTCAAATGATAGCTATTTATATTATAGTTTCAAACCAGGCAGAAACACCTTTAACACGTCCTACACTTTTCATCAGTTTTGAAACTTAGTTTTCAAAGCCCTGTTTAAATAAGTACTCTCAAATAGAAAAGCTTATTGGAGCATCTGAGTATTTCTAAAAGCATAAAGCTAAACACATTTGCACCAAATACTATTCTCACTTTTTATCTGACTTCACATTCTATTGGGAAACATTTATCAACAACTGAAGTTACAGCTAATTAAAGCATGGTGCTAGCAAACCAACATCAGTGATTGGCAAATGAGAATAGTTAAGAATCTACAAGATATTAACAATCCCAGACACTTCCATAAACTCAGAAACTAAGAGCACTCAAAAGTAGCTCTGTATATGGAAAATATTTGCTAAACTGATCATTATTATTGTTAGGAAATTGGAATCAGGATTTTTTAAAATCAAGTATTTACAGCCAGAAGATTTTTTGGCAAGTGCACAGCTCTGTCATCCTATCTGCCTTTGGCACAGTTTTTAGAACATGAGAGAAGAGGTAGAAGCATTAGAGTTGCAGCATTTTTAAAATCAGATTTGTATATTGTTGTGTTTAATCACCATTTGTTACTGTACTCAAACTGATTATCAATTCATATTCTAACCAAATAAACTCCCATCAAAGTAACTACTATAGTCCCAGTAAAACATCAACAGTGTCTTCAAGCAAGAAAAATAATTATATTTAGTATATTTATATACTATTTTAGGTAAGAAGGGAAATACATAATTTTGATTTTTAGGTAAGAAGAGAAACACATCATTAAGGAAGAGCACATGCTGACAAAATAAAACCAGATATTTCTTTTTATTTATTTACTTTTTAAACTTTTAAACAAGTTCTAAATCTTATTTCACTTATAAGTGCTTTCTAAAAATTCAGTCGAGAACACTTTTTTGTCACTCTTCTGATGTATAATCAGAAGTAAAGAAAGAAAATTTTGAAGTCCAAACACTCCTAGACAGGTAAGCATTTCTTATGCTATACATTTCAACAGGATGAATTACAAGACATCTCAAAACTTGAAATCAAATGCTTTGGCTTTTGTGTAAAACTGAAAACAATGTCTTACCTTGCCCTGAACTATATATTGCTTTCACAGATTTCTTCACCTTCTGTAGTGCAGTTCTGTCTTGATCCAAGGCCTACAATAGCAAGAAGTAAACGAACTTTAAATATTGACTTCATTGATTGCCAGAATATACTTTAACTTCCAAAAAGAAACCCATAAAACAAGTAGTTTTACAGGCTGGAAAAAGCTGCAGGTACAATGGATCCAGCCTGTGGGAAAGTCTGGGGTCATTCAACCCCTTCAGGATGAATTAAAGAATTGAACTGAAAATGCTCTGACAACAGAGTAGAACAGTACTGACAGCACTAGAAGAAAAACACCATTTTAGTTTTGCAAAGGACAAAGCATTTATTCAATTGCATTATATTTTGGAAAAAAAATGCAAAAAAAACATAGCAGATGCTTCTACACTAGCCCTACAGTTTCTACAACAACTAAATTGCTTGTTAACATCTGTGGTTCTCCCACAGCAATAGTGTTTATAGACACAGATTAGAACACTACCCCGTGCACCAAATTCCACAACATAACTCTAAAAGTACAGCAGATGAAAAGCAGTAAATCAAAATAAAGGCATAATACCTGATTTTTGCACCATCATGTGACTTAAGGAATAATAATAATATGCATTTTCAAGACTACAACTTTAAGAATTTCAAATTTTCTGTAATAGTTCCAAATCCAGTATAAAATGTTATTAAGTAATGATGAATTGAGGATTAGACTTCCAATCATACACAGAAATGTTTAAATAGTTTGCTGTATTTTTTCCCCATTTAGATCACAGGCAATTTCCCATCACCTAGGTAATGTTAGGTCAGTGTTTGCAGTGTGGCAAACAGAATGGCAGTGTCTACAACATTAGAGTCACTTTCAAATCACTGGAGATTGGAGAACTTGTACTCGGAACCACTGTCAAGACAGCAGCACAACTGAGCGTGGGGCCTGGTAGAGACCACACCATTCATGCTGCAGAGACCCTTGCACAGCCCTGTTATCCAAAAAGTTTAAACTCTGGAGCTCCTGGGGGTCTGAAGCCTGGCAGAACAAGGCACAATGTCAGCTACTCCTACTTCCTCACAGAGGGACATCACCAGCAACACTGAGTGAAAACTCTCCATAAGCAGAGCTTTCACTGTCAAATCTGAGATGGTTTTGACAGTGAAAGCCTTAGAAAATCTCATAGCACCTTCCAGTACCTGAAAAATGGGGTCTGCAAGGCAGCTGGAGAGGGAGTTTCTACAAGGGCATAGAGTGATAGGAGAAGGGTGAATGGCTTGAAACTGAGAGTAAGCTGAAATTAGATATTAGGTAGAGATTCTTTACTGTGAGGGTCGTGGGACTGGCACAGGTTACCCAGAGAAGTTGTGGATGCTCCATTCCTACAAGTGTTCAAGGCCAGGCTGGATGAGGCTTTGAGCAACCTGGTCTACTGGAAGGTGCCCCTGCCCATGGCAGGGGTGTAGGAACTAGATGATATTTAGTTTTCCTTCCAACCCAAGCCATTCTAGGATTCTATTGAATTGAAGACTATTCCACTGGGCATTAAGAAGCTCCAGAAAACCACATCAGGAGCTCCAGGTCAACTACAGCATTTAAGCACTAGAGACAGGTAAACGTGAGGGTTCTACTCTTCAGTATGTTCCAAACACTGAGTGTTCCTCTGTGTGAAAACTTCCAGTAGGAATCCATACAGAGAGAAACCAATTAATATATAATAGTTCTGTTTTGAGTAGCCCAATTTTAACCATGCAAAATGTTATAGCTGAACAATACATGATAATCTGTAACAAAATAAAATGGAATGTTTCTGTTCCTTAACTGGAAACAACCATTTTCTCAAATCATACAATCACTCCTGTGGCAGCTAAAACTAGAACATTTGGAAGCACAAAGGCTGTAAAAATGCCTTCTGAGGCTATTTATCTCTGGGTTTTTTTCCATTTACAGCAGAACAATGGATTAAAACATTAAGAACTGCAAACATCATTACTTCTTTTGCTCCCCACTAAAATAGTGGGTTTGATTTGACTTACATCTTGCCAGGAAAAGTTACCATTTTTAAATGTAATAAAATATTGGGAACTCAGTGTTCCTTTCCAAGACAGTGCACAGCAAGTGCTTCTCTTTGATTCCTCTGCAAATGCTGTCAAAAGCTTTTGCTCCTGCCTGCCTGCTACGTCAGGCAGTTGCTATCATACATTTCTACTGAAGTTCTCTCCATCTTCAATGACCAGAAAAAAATAATGACTCACTTGTCTAATGAGAGTTTGAACACAGGATAAGAATTTGAAACCAATATTTTGAAAGAAAGACAATGGTTAACATTGATGAGATGATTGAAAGATAAAACTTTGCACTAAGGTCTAGTATTGAAGTAAATTGGACACTCAGGAGAAAGAAACAATTACAAAATCCCCAGGAAACTTTTTCCTGAAGTTATCAATCTAAAAGACTATGACAAGCAGACTAGAAAAATTTTCTAAATTGGATTTGCTATTGAATTAGATGTAATCACTAACGTGAGAGCAGGAGGAAAGGGAACATTCATTATTTTAAAAGAGGAATCACTGAGTAAAGCAATATAGAAAGATGACATCCACAGCCTGAAGGAGCCAGTGATCTAAGTGAAAATGACATCACAGGCCAATGTTGTATTTTTATATTTGCAAATACAATTTTTACATGAACTACTTCTTCATAGTCCAAAACTATAAATAAAACACACTTACATACCAAGTACACAAAAACCTGTTACCTAGGGTTGCTTAGGTACTTTTGGGTGTTGAGGTTTTTTGGTGGTTTTTGTTTTATTTATTTTATATAACTGGAGACAGATTGCTTCCAAATATATTACATTCCTCTTAGATGTCTTTTCCTTATAATTTTTAGCTGCATTCTGCTGCAAAGTAATTAAGTTGCACTCAATGCTCAATTCAATTATTGTTCCAGAGTAAGGTTACCTTCTCAGCATCTCAGACAGGAACAGCCTTGCTTTCCCTAGTTAGGTGAAAACAAGCTTTTGCAGCATCCATTAATTTTCATTTTGAGTATTTAGAATACTAAACACTTTAACTGCCTATCATAGAAGACACAAAATCTGATCTTCCATTAAAAGTGGCATACATTTATATAATTGGAAACTGCCGCGTCTTAGAGAGCCAAGGGGTTTCTGTGACAATCTCTAGGCATCCAGTGGCACTTCTTCCTACCTACTGAACCCTTCCTTACCACCACCCACTCCTGACAAATGCTTCTTTCTTCATTTCCATGAAACCATCTTGCAGGAGCCTTTTTAAGTTCCACAGAAGAACATTTTCTTACCCTCTCATGCATTTTGGAAAGATGAATCATTTAAAGGCACCTACACCACAGATTCACTATCTTATCAGCTGAACAAAAATTCTTGAAAACGTCCACCCTAGAGATTTGCTCAAAATCTTGCAAAATCAGTTTCCACAAAAAAAAAAAAAAAGGGGGGGAAAAATTGAGAAAGAACACAAAAC
The DNA here is from genome assembly GCF_963513975.1 of Fringilla coelebs. Lineage (NCBI taxonomy): Eukaryota > Metazoa > Chordata > Aves > Passeriformes > Fringillidae > Fringilla > Fringilla coelebs. The sequence continues at coordinate 10,350,314 of NC_140028.1, read as the reverse complement.
AACCACCATATTTAATCTGCTTAAATAAAATGAAGCAAGGAAATCTCCTTGTTCCTCATTCTCAGCAGATTCTCTGGCTTTGTTGAAGTTTCAGGGTGCTGCATACTTATATTGAAGCTTATGCTCAAGAAGAAAATCTCCTGATCATTCAACATCAGCTCTTTTAAATAATCAATGTGGAACTCCCCACATAGTTACTCCAGATGTAATTTCTCCTTTCTACTATAATATGGCTGCTTTGAACCCAGCCTGCCATTTCAAGCCACCAAGCTGGTTCAACTCTGCCCTGCTGAAGAAAGCAGTGTCTCTGCTCCCTCACCCCAGAGCACTCTTGTTGGCTACACCGTGATCCAGCTCAGGAGCAGCTGTGCTGCCAACAGCCCTGTGAAAGCTCCTTTTTAGCCCACCTTCCATCAGTGCAGTACACACTGACAGATATTTGTACTTAGCTACCATTTCACATTCAGAGAAGGCACCTCGTCCTTCCTAAGAGGTACATCACAGGTAGATATTCATACCAGTGAGTGGAAAACTTGTCCCCCTGAGGATAGAAACCCAAACTAATTTTGAGCTGGAGACAAGGTGAGCTCTCCCAATGGATCATTCATTGACAGAGATCACTGGGTAGCAGCATGGGCACTTTTACCAGCCTGCCACAGCACACAGATCAGGGCCAGGTCAGGAGAGGCATATGCTGACACTCCCTAACCCACACCAACCCTCTCTGCTATACATTTTCCTCTTCTGTTCACACTGACAGACACTGCTTTGCCTCTCCTCAATCCTCAAGAGCCTGGTCTCTTCTCAGTGAAAGGTATTTCTATTTTGGGACCATGCTCTGATTTAATAGTCTCTAAATTTTAAACGAGAAATTATACTACTGTACTGTGTGGAAAGTGGTAGATTCTGGTTTGCCATCTGTCTCTGAGGTAGCAAAAACTGTCAGGTTCACATGTAGACAAACCGCTAATTGTTTCTTTAAAACCTTGTGTCTTTTTATTCTGTATAGATATGTATATATTTATTGGCATGTGTGTGCATAAATACATATTAGAGTGTATTAGCAAATGTCCCTGTTCATGACAGGGATGTTGGAACTAGATGAACTTTAAGGTCCCTTGCAACCCAAACCATTCTGTGATTCTATATTTGTCCTGATGTGTTTGCACACAAAAGTCTCTATACTATAAACCATACTTATGAATATTTGAGGTGCTTATTGCTAATACACATGAAAATCATGGTTTAAAAAGCACATAAACCTTTATTTCCATATTAACACAAAACTACTGTCCAGAAACCAATCACAGAAGTGTTTGCACACATATTAAATTTAGTTTTTCTAGAAATCAACACCAACCCAGAGGCACACATTTGCACAGAGGATGCTACTGCCCACTGAGCCCACTAGAGTACTAAAACATCAAATGTATTTTGTGTACATCTCAAACCTTTGCAATTTGAAGAGGGGTAAAAAAGCCCACTAATTTCTCTTTCAGCCTAACAACAACAAAAGAAAAAAGTGGCTCAAGACACCAGCTATCCCATTAATATTTCAGTATATATTATGGAATATTAATAATCCTCAAATAGATTATTATCTGAAGGAGATGCATTATCCAACTGGAACAAACCACTCATGCTTATATCAGAGGAAGCTTAGATATTCACACCATTTGTAAGAGATTTGCCTTAAAAGATTCCATATCCTACCAGTACCAGAACCCACCCACAAAAATAATATACCAGAGAAGAAATATTTTAAACCATTACAATACTTTGCACAAGACAAACTCATGACAAAACCTTGAAGGCAATTAGAGCATGCACAGCCTATGTCTCATCACAAAAAACTCCTCCCTCCATGTATTTTAAGAAATAGTTTTCTTATATGAAAAAAGTAATCCATGTGAAATATAAAAATATTTGAGGTTATACAAACAAATGGGTGTAATGAATGCTTGGTAGTCATGTGCCTATATTATCAGACACAAGAATAATTATTTCATGAAACACACACACAGATGATTTATTGGCTTCAAGGGAGTAAAAGTAGTAAATCTTTCACTTACCAATTTACACACTGCTCTAACCCGGGCACAAAAGTTACTGCTGGCTATACTATAAAACATGCTGGCCCTCTGCTCAAGTCCCAGTTACAGGACCCATGCAATGAAGTAGAGAAATAGCACCTTACAAAGTTATGGCTGCACAGCAGCAGTACCAGCTTTCCTCACAATAAAGTCCAGACTTTATTGGATATACAATAAACACAGACTAGACAGCAAGTAAGTTATTGCATGCCACTGAAATTGCAACAACACAAACCCCTATAATTGCCACAGTGATATAGAACCAAAAGAGATTAGCATCAAGTGTTGGTCTCCTATAGCTCACTCACTCAGAAATGAGCAGACTTCCAAACCCCCTTAATTCTGAACACAGAGAAGTGATTCAAACCACCCTGCCTGTCCTTCCCTCTCCACTCAATGTATACTGTTCTTGCCAGTCACCAGAATGAAAATTGTTTCCAATTGTAGGTCTCAGCACATGTCTACATGACAAAAATAGGCGTGTTCAAGTGTTAAGAATTTTCTAGAGACAACCTCTTTGTGTAAAAGGTACATATACACAGTTCCAGCTTGAACTTGTCCTGAATTACTTAAGAAAACCCCAAAGGGTCCCAATGAGAAGAAGCAAACCAAAACAACACATCAACAAGCACTTATCACTGTAATAACTGATGCCAGCATCATGTCATATCACCATTTTCCAGCTGCTCCTAATAGAAGACCAATTAAAATAACATTATTTTTAAAACCTTGTCTTTTCTCTGAAAATTTCAAGTTTCAAGTGTTTTAAGCATAAGCTAATGAAAAAAGCATTCAGTGATCAAACTGAGTAAACACATCTTCCCAGAAGTATTTTTTCAGGTAATGTCAAAATTTAACATAGACCCCATCAGCTGAACTTTCCTCATGTCTGCTCTTAGCTACATGGTCTGATGCAACACAACAGCCTCTCCAAACTCCACATATGTGACAAAAATCACCAACCTCCAGTGCTGTGAAGGTCACAATAGATGAGCCAGCTCATTTGTGTGAGCTCTTAAAAGAGCTGCAAAACTGTTAGCCACTTAATTATTCTCCAAGTATTACTCAAATGGAAGCACAGTCTATATTGCTTGGAAAAGCACAGTATTGCTAATTGTAATGTGTTAGACAACTGGATCCTTCTTTGCAACCAGACTTCTACCCAGCAGCCTTTTCTGCAAGAGCAAGAATGTAGACACTAGTCAGTATCTATGTATGATGACTTCTTCATTAAATTAAGTTAGCATCACATTTTTTCTAATGACCATGGTGGGGATTTTGGACTGCGTGCAGGCTCTGACACACCTGGGAAAGCTTAACAATATTTTGGGTAATTTCTTCCTTCTAGTTCTCAGTTGAGCTATATAAATACTTCTAACTTACTTTGTGCACAAGATACATATAGAGATATCTGAAAAATAAGCTAAGAGATTTGTTTCCAGGAATGTTGAGTACACTGATCAGATTTATTCTCTAATTTTTGTCACATAGGAGATGCTGAAAAGCCCACAGTTAGTGACAACACTTGAAACCATCCAGTGACAGCTTCTCCCACAGGCTCTAAACCAGCTTCCCTGCATAGAAACTAATCTTGGTGATAAGTATCAGAGAATCAGAGAATGGTCTGAGTTGGAAAACATCATCTAGTTCCAATGCTTCTGACATGGGAAGGGACACCTTTCACTAGAGCAAGTTGCTCAAAGCTCCATCCAACCTGGCATGGAAACCTTCCAAGGACAGCGCATCCACAGCTTCTCTGGACACAATGGGACATCCACAACTATTAAGTGACAATATTCTTATCTTTCCACTGGCAACAACACATCTTGAGCCAGCTACAGCTGCTGGAACAGCTATCATTTCACTACATACAAACCCACTTCAATCAGCAGTAGTGAAGCTGAGCAGTACAGAAACCTAGAACGGTAAAACCAGTGAAAAAACCTTCCCAGTTTAAATGTCACCGCAGCACACCTTTACCTATTTCACACCCCAGCAGCTGGATAAACACATTGGCATGACTGCTGGGATAAAATATGGCTACAGCTCAGAGAAACCAGCACACCCACAGCCAGGCTCCCAGGTCCTGAAGATGCCACAGTCCCCAATTCCCAGGTTGCACACAGGGCTTTTGCCAGCACTAAGGCTGCACAGCACTAGCAAGTGGCTGCAGAGGACATCACCCAAGAACCTTCCTACTTTACAAATGCTCCTGTGTTTAAAATAACAGTGCTGCTGCACTCTGCTTTCTAGCGAGTCACGGCATAATGTCAGTCTTTTTTCCTGTGACTTGATTCTTCCCATCCACATCAGCAATCTATGAAGTACTGTTTTAAAAGCACAAAGGGAATGATCCTAAACTAATAATAGCCTGTTCTCTCCCTGCATTCTTGCAAACCTTCCCTTAGCGGTTTAACAAAAGCCAGGGGAAATACATTGATTTAGGCGTGAGTATTGGCTACCAAATACTACCCTACAAAATTACTTATTTTTTTCCAGCATAATTCATTGAAGTTTCTTGTCATTTACCCAAGACATTATAAAGTGACATTTTCATTTAACAAAAATCTAACCTGAAAAGCTTATATACAAGAGACATGACTATACACTAACACACCCAAAAAAATAGAACAAGATTATGTATTTTTGAGAACAAGCAAACAATAAACTCATCAGAAGATAGTGAATATTTGAGGCAAGGTCTTTCAGAAGGAAACAAAATGAGAAGATGACATATAAACAGCATAAACACAACTACATTCAACAGATGTGCTAACAAACATAGGGTTATTAAAAATGTGATTCTTAGCAACTTGAACTGGAAGAAAAGTACAGAAATCTCTAGAAAATTGCTCCCCCCACTATACCAGACTGTAAATTCCACTAACAGGAGAGCTCTTTAGTTGCAGCACCAGAGTTAAATACTACAAAATATTTTTGTCTCCTGTTAATTCTTTTCCTTCTTTTTCTGAAGCCACCAGTAGGCTCTGCATTTAAGCTGTTATCCCAGTAACTCACAGGCACTTTCTACTCAGGGACTACTCGATCAGGACTAGTTATTCTTACTGGCAGAAAAACTCTACAAATATTGTACACAGGTTCTGTGAATGCTACAAAAGCCAAAAGTTACACTGAGGAATAAATGCAGCCTCTCTGTGGTATTGCAGGCACACAGCACACTCACATCTCATGGCCCCATAAACACCAACCCTGAGGGACACTGTTGGGACCTTCTACCAGCCCATTACTACTACCATTAGAAATCCTTTTAGGAAAAAAAAAAATTGCCCTGGCTAAGGTGAGGGAACAGACATGATCTCTTACTTGAGAACAGGAACAACTCATGCTCCTTCTCCTCCTAACTCCTGAACAAATATTTAAATGCATACATTGATGGATGACTGCAATATTCCATTTCAGAATTATTCCATTCAGAGAAAAAAAGTGAGTATATTAACATACTAATACTGTTTCTTAAAAAAAAAAAAAAATTAAAATCGTGTCTATTTTTCCAGGCTGCAGTTTTAAGGGTTTCACTAGGTTAATTAAAAAAAAAAATAGGATTTCCAGTATAACACAGATCTTGAAGACTACTACAACATGATGGGACACTGTTATAGCCCAGTTTTGTTCTGCTTATGGAGACTGCAATGATGGCAGACTCAGTGAGATTTCACCTTTCATCATGTTAAATCTTCAACCACCACCACTTATGAAATTCAGAGCTACATTCATGTAACCAGCTAAGAGAGTATCATCTTTCAAGCAATCCCCATAAAAGGGTATAACACAGAATGACACTATTGGATAATAACAGAAAGAGGAATAAAAACACATCTAGAACCAATCTATAAAATAAGCATACATTCAATTTTTTTGCTGTTTCTAAGGTAAATTTAAAAATGGAAATTAGAAGTTTTACTATATACAGTAGGAATTGTGTTTCTAATCTAATTCTAATTCTGCTCAGCCTGTGACTAGAGCTTTACAAAATGCATAAATGAGGGGATTGGAGGCAACCCCTTAAAAAAGAAAAATAAAATCACAAGAGTATAATTTAGATACGAAGCATTTATTTTTTAATTTCCATGTCATGTTCTTTAATATAAATATACTCTCTGGACATGTATAATTTAGTGGGAAAATTATAGAAAAGGAAACACAAAAATCAGGATAGTCAAGTCCAGTATTTTAATAAAAGCCTCATCTCAAAGCTTCTATTTTCTTCTACACCACCTTTCAATCAACATGCAAAAATAGCATAAATGCACAGTAGAAAATGAAGATGTACATCTCATCCTCAGTGTGGTACAGAAAACCTACAGACTTCTAAAAGCTATACAGGCTGAAGAAAACCAAGCCATAGATACATGTGTAACACATAGGATTTAATTATATATATGTTTAATTACCAGAATAATTCTATATACAACTTAACACCAGAGAAAAATCTGCTTTCTCAATATACATGTAAAAAAAGTGAAATGAGAAGGGCTATCAAAACTAAAGCAAAGACCTGTGTTTGATTATATTCTGTAGGGTTTATTTTGGGGATGCTGGCACACATGACCACTTGCAAACTGGTTATGCATAGAAAAGAATTTCTGACTCATGTACAAGTGTGTAAGTGACAGCAATCAACCAAGGGTGCAAGAAGAGAATACTTGAACACCACTGAAATCCTACAATGTAAAGGTAAACTTAAATTCCCCAATGTCATTGGGACAGCACAGAATCTACAACTTTCTCTTCCATACCAAGGACATTTTAAATACACTGCTGATTTAAAACGTATTGTTTTAAAACCACAGTGAAACTTAAAAGAATTTGACAGCAATTTTCAGCATTTTAGGAAACATTATGAGTACTTTGCAAGCAAACTGCTACTTTCTTCACAGCATTTTTTAACCTAGCATAGTGTTTTGCAAAAAGAGCCCCATGCTATTTCTCTTATTACTGTATTAGAGAACAGATGCCCTTGGAGAATATTCTATATTTTTTTAATAATATCACACTTCAGACATAATTCATAGCCAAGTTCCTAAACATAGCTAAATTACACTAGCAACAAATTTCATTAAAATACTCAGTCAAAAAGCATTCACATTCCACAGATTCAAAAGCAAAAGTTAGTCAAAGAAGACAAGTTCCCCATATATGCAGGACTTGAAGGAGAAGGTTCACATTCAATGGAGGTAGAGAAGACCACACACAATCATCCTTCTCTTCTTAAAACACTTTTGCTAACACTTGTACTAGACACCCAAAATGAATATAAAATAATTGTGCAACCAACTCTGCTGTGTTTATTTTGGTTTCTTTTATCTAAACAGCAGTGTAAGTACTGAAGGCTGAGAGAGGTGAGGCTGCTCAGCCTGGAGAAGAGAAAGCTCTGTGGTGACCTTATAGCACCTTCCAGTACCTACAGGAGCTACAAGAAATCAGGAGTGGGACTTTTTATAAGGGTATGGAGTGATAAGGACAAGGGAGAATGGCTTTAAACTGAAGAAGGGTAGATTTAGTTTGGATGTTAGGAAGAAATTCTTTACTGTGAGTGTTGTGAGGCACTGGATCAGGCTGCCCAGAGAGGTTAGGGGTGCTTCCCCTCTGGGAGTCTTCAAGGCCAGGTTGGGTGGGGCTTTGAACAAACTGGTTCAGGGGAAGGGGTCCCTGGCCAGGGCAGGGAGCAGGAAGTGGATGATCTTTAAGGTCTCTTCCAACCTAAATAATTCTATGATTCTATGATGAGGATGTATGTCACTTCAAATATATCCTTGGCAATATCCTTCTTCAAAATAAGGAATATCATTTATGTTTCAGAATGGAGAAAGGAATGTAGGAAAGCAAATGAAAACCAGGATTGCTACCACAGGGTAACAAGAATGCATGGACAAAGGCGATTCTTACCACATAGTTTTTCATGCTTTTATAATATGCAGCTAGAACATATAGGTTACATTTAAACATAGGACAAAATAATTCTATAATCTGAAATCCATCCAAAAGAGCAGTAATTACATAATGAAGTATATTTAATCAGAAACCAAGTTATTCACATTTTAATCTAATGGGGTTTTTCTTTTAACTATACATTCCCCCCAAAGTACAAAATTAAGACTAATACTATGCCCTATTAAATTATAGCATTTATCTTGCAGTTACCTTGGTTTGTAAAAACGATTTATTCATTTCAGCCCACTCCAAATATTGTATTACCTAAATCTAATGGATGCAGCTAGTGCTTGAATAAAATTAACCCCTGTCAACATCAGCCTTAAAGACAATCAAGAGGTATCCACAATCAAGGAATAATTTTACATAAAAACTAGACAGACTAAGATACTAGAAAAAGAATAGATTAACAGGCTGCAGTACTTTAAAATTAAGTCACAGCATAGTAGCTCTCACCAAGTTGCCAAGAAGCCATGAAAACAACAGAAACTTCTGAATTCATGCTACAGTATATTCACTTGACAAACACCTTCCAACTTTGATGCAAAATGACACATTATCGCCAATATAGTACCATTTTATGATCAGTTTTACTGAGACTGACACTTTCTTCATTTTTACATTTCTGCAGCTTCCTTATAGTATTTTTGATGAAAATTTAATACCTCCAAATGCAATTTAATTCAGAGGAAGCATATGAATGAAAATTAGTTGTTCTCCTTCTCCTTAGAAAGTAACAACTGTTTCAGGTATCAAAAAATACAATAGATGTCCTACAATATACACCAAATGTATGTGTATGGTTAAAAGATTCACTTTGGAACATAAAATGAATGTACAGAAAAAATATAATAAAAATTTGGATAGGAAAGATGAAATTGTTAAGCAAATGAAGGTTGAAATCAATAGCATTCCACATCCCAGCTGGTATTTTATGACTGAAAGCAACAGGACAACAGGAATGCCTGCAGGTTTTAGTGGAAAGCTAGAGTGGTCAGTTTCTTCACAGCTCCTGAAAAATATGGTTTTCCTGTTTCTCCTCTTCCAACCACTCATTCTCTTTACCTTCTTTGTACCAGCACACTAGTGATCACAAAGTCAAGGAATTCGATCAAGTTAAAATTGCCTTTTTTGGTGGGTTGTGGCCATGGCAAATGAGGATGCACAACTGCACACATGGTGGCTCTAACTCCTTCATAAGATGCACAAACTTGCACACACAGAGCAGTCTGTTCTTGTGGCCAAGAAGGTCAAAGGTACCCTGGGGTGCATCAGGAGGAGCATTGCCAGCAGGTCAGAGAGGGGATCCTGCCCCTCTGCTCAGCCCTGGCAAGGCTGACCTGGAGCAATGCGCGCAGTTCTGGGCTCCTCAGTACAAGGCAGACACTCCTGGAGTGAGACCAGTGGAAGGAAAAAAGATGATTAAGGAACTGGAGAATCTCTCTTATGAGGAAAGGCTGAGGGAGCTGGGCCTGTTCAGCCTTGAAAAGAGGTGACAGTGAAGGGACCTCATCAATGTCTATCAATACCTAAGGGGAGGTGTCAAAAGAGAGACCCGGCTCTGCTCAGCAGTGCCCAGCAAAGGACAAGAGGCAATGGACAGAAACTGATGCCCAGGAAGTTCTACCTGAAAATGAGGAAGAACTTCTTTACTGTGAAGTGATCAAGCACCAGTACAGATTGCCCAGAGAGGGTGTGGAGCCTCTTCACTGGAGATATTCAAGAAACTTCTGGACCAATCCTGTGCCATGTGCTTGAGCAGCAGATGGACCCACTGTGGTCCCTTCCAGCCTTACCCACACTGGGACTCCATGAAAATTGCCATGTGACCTGAGAAGACAGATTACATTTCACACTTAACTACATTAAGATTCATTCCATCTGAGCTGCATTCCTTGCAATCCACCTAGTTTTAATCTGTGAAGATATACTTTGAGACTGTAAAACTAGAATGCTTAGAAAACAACTCTGTCAGAAGGCAGAAATATCCATGCACAGAGCTAAATTCCACCTTCTCCTTCACCAAACAGGGGGGGACTCCATCTACAGATTTCCTGTTTAAATCTCATATTGTTTCTCTTGATTTTTAAATGGTTCTACCCTTCTAACTATTTAAACTACAGTAACTCACTGCTGTTCCTTATGCCATTTCTCATGATCTTCACAAGTACATAAACCATGGCTGAAGAATGATCTGAAGTTTTACATTTGCAGCTACAGAGTTACTGCACTTGACAATATCAATGGAGCAAAATCTGAAAAGCACTTTATGTAACTTCCAGTGTTCTGTATTATCAACTGTCTGGTAACCTGGTTTAAATACCCCCTGCTGCTTTTATAAGACCATTTATTCACTACACCAGACATCACTCCACACAGACAGCACTTCCTCTCAGCACACTTCTTGCTCAGAGAAAGGTGGTATTTAATGAGGGGGAATTTAGTTCTGGAGGCCAGATGCTGGCCTTAAGAGAGCACTAAACAGAAGGAAAACACTAAGGGGTGCAACAGAAGTTGTGGGAAATTGACAGTAGCTTTTCTATAAATACTTCACCTTGAATTTTCTTTCACAGAGCAGCTCCTTCAAAAGTCTCACCTATTCCTCCTTCTTACCCAAGACAGTAAGTACACCCCTTCAGATCTCTGCAGAGCAGTCACAGCAGGCACAAGGTCCATCTCTGGAGAGGAGCACATGGCAACACAGAGGGCCAAGCACCCTGCCTGGCCTCACAGGCCTATAAAAATCCCAAATGACAAAGTGGGGTCGATATTCAATGGCTGGACACAGTCTGTTCCAACATAAAGGACAGAGGACTTTAAACAAACCAGCAGGTAGCAAATTCAAAAAAAAAGAAAAATAAAAAAGAGAAAAGTATAGTGCTTTGTACCACATAGGGTAAGCTGTGGAACTCTCTGTGAATTTGAAAATTATACATATTTCAAAAAATGAAAGACAAAATAGGTAAAGTCATGGAAGAAAAATTCAGTACAGCCTTTAAATATACATTTAATACCTTTGTTCTGCTATACCCTGAGCTGTATGCTACTGGACACAGAGAGGTCATACTGGAGAAGGTATCTCTACAACTCTGCCCTTATCCTCTACTGCTGGCAATGTCAGAAAAGCTCCTAAGTTCTTATGAACTTCTGGACCACCCCATCACAGCTGTTCTTCCTCTCACTAATGGCATTTCTGTTATGTAAGCTGTAACAAGAAGGAATTCACTAGTACATAACCATATGCACAATACCAAGCACAGTCAAACCTCAGTAAAAAGATGGGGAAAAAAGCCCACAAAAGTCCTGCAGAAAATTAGGACAATTTTTCCTCTTCAGATCTGAGAATTAGATGTCATTGCAAATGCTCCAAAAGCTATTTACACATAGAAGGGGAAAGATTTTCTGAAAGGTCTAACACTAACTAGGTAGGAAGGAATTAACTGAACAATTATGATCACCACACCAAGCAAACATTTCATACATTTTGGTTTTTAAATGTACATACCCCTTAGACATTACTCCCATTCTACAAATCAAATTGATGTGCTCCATTCAAAAATCAAATTAACAAATTCAAAACAAAATGTATAATATGTTCAAATTTCCGTTGCATATTTTACAGTATGCTTTAAACTAAAAAGAGAACAGAACCTGATTGTTTCATGTATAGATTGGAGAATGCTCTATAGTCATAGAAAAAGAACATGATTTATTGCCAGTCTTTACAAGGACAGCTGTCTGATACTGTAACTTTTGCCCTATACACACCAAGAGTGAAAGTTAATTAACTTTTTTATATGACTCAAGGACATCCAGTCTTTATGCAGTGAATGGAAAGTTACTAAACTAATGCATTAAATTGAAAGACTAAGAGTAGAAAGTTTTCCCAGAAAGCCATTTTGTTTTAATAAAATCCACAATCCTTTACAGAAAAATGAACTGACTGTATTAAGTTAGCTCCTAGCCTTTTAAGATAAACATTTTTAATATAGATTTTTTTTTTTATATATATACATACACTTTTTTGGAAAGAATCTTGGTACACGAGACACTGGAGAAACCTGCCATAGTCAATTCAGCCCTTTACTGCAATGAGAATGAGAAATGCTGCATTTGAGAAGTATCCACCCTGATACAAAATGTTTTGACAAACAAATACACAAAAAAAATTTTGGTGAGCATCTACCAGGCAAAACACAGTAAAATTCCAGTTTGTATCATCACAGGTTTGGATTAAATTGAGGGTAAGGAAAACAGAAATGGTAAAAGACATGGTCATGATGCTACCTCTGTATCAGAAGGTCTTGGTTTAATCACAACAGCTTTTATGCAACTCCAGCTGAAAATATCCCTGTTCAAAAACCAGTGGAACTGCATACCAAGAGAAATATCACTGCAAACTGCTTCTACACTCTTTTTATAAGCATCCATTTCTCACCTTGGCTAGAGACAGCTATGGGCTGAGCAAGCAAAGGTACTTCCAAATCTTTCCTTGCGAATTCACAAGAGAATATTGTAGGGTTCTATTTTTGTCTTGGCTTCTTTCAAGTTACCAGCACACAGCTAGAACAGAGTAAATCCTACACCTGGCAACTGCAGGCTTCCAAAGCTTCCATGAACGTTGCATTGTTTTCCTGCCTGCAAGCCAGCAGTGCACAGAATGCTAAGGGGCTGGATCCGAGCAGGGCTGAGGGCAGACACAAATAGAATGGAGCAGTAGAAAAGGAAGCTGTGTGCAATGATGCAAAAAAATCCTGTTGCTGATTTGTATTCTGCCTGAATCCGAGGAAGAAAGTAAGAAAACCTCCAGCTCTTTCACATGAGGAATATAAATAGAAGATTCAGCAAAGAACTACTTTTCTAAGCATTTGCATTTGGAACATGTTCAAAATCTAGCTATATACTGAATAATCATAAAGGCAACACTTGTTAATCACAAAATTGGAGAGTTCCAGAATTTAGAAATAGACTGATTTAATGCCAATGTTACATACAGTTTGTATAATATACAAAATAGAAATCATAGTTAAAGTCACATAATACAGAAGGTGATGGCAACTGCAGCTAACCAGCTCCTGTGGTGGATGTGATTGTATGGTACATTGCACAATAGTTATAAAAAGATGAAAGGCAGAGATCGAGGACCATAAACAAAGGATTATTTTACAGACATTCAACTGACAAAGTCATAAGCACTGAGGAAATAATACAGACAGAAGAAAAAGAAGCAGCACAGTGGAAAAGCCTTGAAATACACACCATAATAAGGAAGGATGAACTGATTTGCAATCCTGAATTTTTTCAAAAACTATATGTGACTTGCAGCTGCCTCATCAGGAGGGTGCACAAAACCAAAGCCCCTTAGAGAACATCAGAAAGGAACTCCTCCTAGGTGCAGCTTTGCTGTTGTTTAAAGGAGGAAAAGCAAGCAAACAACCACCCCACATATTTGTGCTGCTCCATGAAATAGAAAAAAACCTATAGATACATTTCAAAAGCAGGCTTACTCCAGACCAGATCTAAACTGCTCTGTGAACTGAATGCTCAGCAATACCTGAGAGTGCATCCTCCAGTCTATTTTCATACAAAAGCAATCCAGATTTGTCTCCTATAAAGCTATTCACTGATATAAAACACAGAACACTAAGAGGAATATTAAGGAAATTTAAATCAAAACAACATTCATGCTCCAAATTAGAACACTGCAGTGTTGAAAACTGAGAGTCCTACCAAAGACTTCTTACAGTCAGATGAGTCTGATTTTCAGAAGGCAACAGTAAGATGCCAATGCTTGCTCATCCTCCACGTCTGTAAATTTTATGTTCATTTCTATACATTTTATTCATTATTGTTCCTTGAAAGTGGGAACTGTGGGTTACAGGTTGTGCAGATATAACTGAGTTACTGCAGGAAGAGGCAAGAGACCCTCTTGATCCTCTTGATAACAGGATTCAGAAGCCTCCACAAAAAAAAAGAAAATCTGAAGATTTGTTACGTCTCAATGACTATTTACTATCCTTAGACATATAATTTACCAAAAAAACTTATTTTGAACTCTAATCTGTAAAGAGCCTAATGGTCATGTTAGATATATCCAGAGTCTACCTTGTACTATTTTTAGCCACACCCATAAGACAGCAGAAGACAAAGACAACCATACACACAAACTCCTCCAAATGGCTCATGTGTTGCTGATTCTGGTAGCTCAGTAAAGGTGAGGTTCCACGTTCCTGTTCTGGCCAGGACAAAGGTTGAGTGTGTACTTGCAGGAGACAGAGAGGGCACAAAGGGCTCCTCGTGCTGGGCTCCACTACAGCTGACATGGACAGAAGTACATCCCTGCAGTGTGATGTGCCTCGTGCACAGACACCACACACAAACCCTCAGCCAGGCCCGAGACTTTATCATATCTACAGGAATTGGCTTGCACCTGTGAGTCCCTCAATCAGCCAACTGTGCAGCTGACTTCTGTCCTCTGCCTCTCCCAGATTTATGGCTGCTTCAATACCTGGCTCCAAGCCTCTGAGTCACTCTTCAGGCCAATACCAGCCCTGCTTTTGGTGCACACTGACACCTCCACACAGCACACACTCTCCAGCTGACTGGACACCAAGGTGCAGGGGCCCCTAATGCCCAACGGCCCCGCTTCAGCCAGGACTGTGGGCTGACACTGGCACTCAATAATCCATATACACAAACATATTCAGAAGAGAGCCCCCCCACCCAGAAATAGATGACTAGCCCCTTTATTCCCCCATTCTGCTCTCCTGTACTTCTGCTCCAAATCACCTCAAATCCTCCTTTACAGAATCACAGACCCTGCTTTTTGCCCTTCCTCTAAATATTCCATAATACATCCTGAGAAATTTATGGATGTTCTTTCCCTCCATCCCATAATATGTCTCATGGAAATGATCACCTTCCTGCAGCAGACCTGGCAAGGACCAGGTCAGGATGCTCCATTTCTCAGACTATTTCCCCATCGGTCACCATTCCACTGGGTCCCTTTGCAGTTTTGGAGATGAACTTTTTACCACACAGCCTAATTTATCCCCTGGCTTTAAGAGTAAAGCTAGAGAGGACTGCTCCTCTCTAGATCTTACACCTTGTACCTCAGATACCAAGGAGTTAAGGTGATGTCATTTGGAACAGGCTGTCCAGGGAATTGGTGGGGTCACCATCCCTGAAAGTGTTCAAAACACATGTGGAGGTAGCACTTGAGGTCATAGCTTAGTGGTAAACATGGTGGTTGTGCTGGGTTAACAGCTGGACTTGATGACCTTAGTGGCCTTTTCCAACATTAACAATTTTATACCATACAAAAAAAAAAGGTTATTGTTTAATAAAGATCTATTTGAAAGTTGGCAAATCATCAGAAACTTGCTAGGATGTATATGCCATTCCCTATCTCCTTCTACAGCAATAAGGACTTGACCAATTAATGACAACTTCTCCATAGATAATACAATCTAAAAACGAAAAAGAAAAAAAAAAAGGTTAAATCATAGCAAAGGCAGGAGCATTCCAATATACTACCAAAGCTCCCAACAGAAGCCAAACTCCTTTGGGGTAAGAACTCTGCAAGTGTCAAGAAAAGTCTCTGATCCAATACAGGCAACACATGAAAGAAAATGAAAATGTTTTCCTACACAGAGGAGGAGTACAACAAGACAGCACTTGCTAGCATGACAGACAGCACTCTTTTCAAGTTTTTACTGACAACATGAAAGAGATATATGTAACATTTGAGCACACTCACAGGGAGTCCCTAGCAAGGATAAGAGGCAACATGAAGTCAAAGAAGTTCCCTTTAAGTCTGCAAGCAAAAGAACACAGAAGGCCAGAGCCAAGTGTGGACAAATGCAGAAGACAGCAAGAGACAACAGGTTAAAAGTGGAAAGCTGTAAGGTTACTCCTCCCCAAAAAGTAAAAGCAAAGGTGTACATAAAAGTCAGCACAGCTATTTTAGAGGAAATCAAGGCACTCATTTCTCAGCAGAACAGTTCAAGAAAACACACATTCCTCACCTGTATCCCAGAGATCAGTGAATTTGTCAAGGACTGGAGTAAATAAATTTAAAAAACTGGATTAAATAAATTTTAAAAAACCCAAAACTACATAAAACCCACTGCAAAATCAGAAAAATCTCATCCTCACTATGTTCAGGCCTTGGCAAGATCAACAAGCTCCAAGAAGCTGTATTACAAGCACCTCTGTGTTCTGGTTTCCCAAAGGCTGCCTTGCTGTGTGCTGATAAAATTAAAACCCCTTTTGGTTACATTTGTTTTAACTTACTCACTTGAAAACTCTACAGCCAACACCAACATGCCCTTTTCTCTGCCTGCTGGTGAAGTTCTCTGGGCTCCTCTTTTTTTCTGAATCCTTACTGTGTTTGTCCAAGTTCACCCACCCTATGCCCAGCCTTTCTTCCACCCAGTCTCTTCCTCCTCCCACTTTCACTTGGAGAATTTTATGGTTTTTTCCCCTCAATTCTCCATTATTCCCATGGTCTCTGTCTATCAGTCAATCAGTGCCTTGCAAACAGCTTGCAAACCACATTTATCTGCAGCTGAGAGCTCAAGAAAACTTCACATCCTTCCAAAAAACCCCATGAACTCCACTACCTACCCAAAACCAGACAAGTGACACATTTTAGCATGCTTTTTTCAGTAGATAACTGCAAAACAACCAAAGAACGCATCACATACTCACAGTCTAACAAAGCAATTGATTAACTGACCCCTAATTAATATGATAAAATACAAATCTAAAAACCATGCAGTTAAAAAAGAAAGGAATTGTTCCCAAGGTTCTACTATAGGCACAACTAATAAAATGGAAGAAAAAATAATGCAGAACTTCCTTGATATTTCAAATTTTATTCCAGAAATGGTTTCCCAGGTAGACAACCCAAACTCTGCTGCTGCCTTCCATGTGCACTCCTGCATAAAGCACAGGAGAATGTGCAGACCAGGGCTGGAAGAGAGGTAGGACTGCCCTGCTCAGGTTCATGCACAGACCTTCAGCTGCTCACCAGGCCTGGCCCTGCAGGAACAGATGCTACAGAAACTTTGTCTGTGAAACTATGAAAAACAATGACTTAAGTTTTGGCCTGTAATTATAAATTCCACAAACAAATAGTTCACACTTCTATGTTTCATACTGCTAGTAGTTAAATAAGACTTCTTTGAAGAAGTAAGACATTTAAATTCCAAAGATTTTTTTCAGAGTGTTTGTTGCATTACTTTGAGCAATGTATGTTACTACCTTGAGGTGCCTTCACTCAACAACAAGGTAAAACTTCCTGGTCACTTGGGTAATAACACGTTTACCTGATGCAACAAATGTATGCATGCTCTTACATATGGGACTTGCAAATTAAAGCAAACAAACACACATCTCACAGCAATTACTAGCATCTTAGCCCTTCTTCTCAACTGTTCTCTGAGTTCAAGAACTAAACCATTCGTACCAGCATGTAATTTTATAAATTCAGTATCCTAGCCAAAATAAAGTACTATTCCTAGAACAAAGTGTCAATGACTTCAACTGAGCTCCCAGAATTCAGTCTTATACAAAAGCAAGCACTTTCCATGATGCAGCAGTATCTTCTGAACCCTACAAGTGTTATTTAAAATGTAGTGTGGTATCACAGACTCCTGGAGTTAGGCTGAGTGTTAGATTACAGTGTGTGTATTGAATATCTTGAGAATCTTTGGGAAAAATAAAATCTCAATTATATTCCAAGCTTTCTGAAACTGAAAGAAAAAGCATTCTAAACCAATTAGCTGGAAGTAATTGTCTACTTTAAAATGGATATTCCAAAGAGTCATTCATAGCTACCATACAATATTCTTCTGGCATTGATTTCTGAAATTCATAGCTAAAAGCCAAATAACTTGTGCACCCTGTAGTTTCACCGCTGTGTGATACAACAGCTAATCTAAAACCCCAAAAGCAAAGATTCTCCCCCTAGTTTTCACAAGGCAAAACTCAATGCTGGTTCAACTGTTGCAATGAATCCAAATACCTCTCTGTTTGGTAAGAGAACAGCTGATATAAAACTGACACTTCAAATTTAAAGAGACTCTTACTAAAACACTTTGAATTTCAGAAAGATTGCAGTGGAAGACACAGTACATGTCATGCTGCATTTTTGACCAAGGAAACTTATACAAACCCTTTATTCAAATGCCAGGCTGTCAAAAAATACAACTATTTGAAATCAACTTCTCCCCTTAATGTCTTATAGAACGCAGATGTCTTGGCAAGGTTGGCACAAACAAAAACCTCCAAGCTATTCAACCAGCTGCTTTGATTTTGTTAGGCCTGACCAGTGGCATGCTCAGTTGAGCCCTCTGTTCTGTTTATGCCTTGAGTCAGTGTAAAGCTTTTTGCTCTTTACTACCAGAAGCAGCAGTTTTTAAATTATTTCTTGTGACACAAGGAAACAACCTCTGCAGAAATGACTCACCAATACTAATAAAAATAAAATCAAGTCTTGAAAAATCAGTAAGTTATTACCAATGTACGAATGTCTATAGAGCATACAACATAAGTTGGGTTGTTTTGTTTTACACATCTTAAGATATATAACCAATATACAACATCTTAACAAATAAAATTAAACTGAACTATTCATACCCCCATGCATGCTCGCAGTCTGTAACAAACCCAGAGTAGCTCAGACCATGTTTTTACAAGTTTCTATTAACAGCACTGTGCAATTGTTGCAGTTACCCAATTTACAGGCCTTCACTGCAACTGCACCATACATTACCAAGGAGTATTATGACCAGAAAATACACTTTCCAAATCATCAGCAGTTTCCAAGCATCTCACTTGTCAGGAGAAGCATTATTTTCAAAAAGCACCAAGAGAGACACTAAAACATATATGTACCTTAAAGGTATCTTTTAGGGCCTCCAAAGATGAAACATAATTGCCAGCTTGCAGCCCAATCGATCTAAACTGCTGGTGGAAAGGAATGAAAAACAAGCTGCCCAGGATTTTGCTTTGCCTGTAAATAGTATCCTCTGAGCCATCTCGAGTACTCTCAAGAAGAATAACACATCTGTGTGGTCTTAACACCAGCTAAGTCATCACTGGTGCAGTTACTGTACTACTGATCTAAGAACAGAAACTTTTCACTGAACACTGGCATCAGTAAACACAAGGGAGTAATTTTTAACAGGTCTTGCTACAACTCATTCACCACAAATCACAGCAAATAGGGACTATTTGCAATAATATGCTTATTAATATACAATTTAACTATTTCCACTGAACTATGTAACTTATTATACATTAACAATACCTTTAGAGTATGAGTACTCTCAAATGAGACATTCTTTTTCAAAGATGATGATTTTATTACAGTTTTGTTAAGAACAACTGAATACACCTTATTCTGACAGAAGAACAACAATTACACATAAAAGTAATGGTGTTTTTAGTTTGTTTTTATCAAATATTCATTCTACACCCTGTTTACACTTGATAAGCAGGTATGAATTACTGCCTACTGTTATTATAAGTTGGAGGTCAATTACCACAAAAATGGTAGACCTCCTTGTGGCTACAAACAATTCAATGCCTGCAATGATACATACTTATCCCATTCAGTACACTGGAGAAAATATGATCACTGGTGTACAAAGGCACAGTCTGTGCCGCCAAAAAAAAGGTAACTCAGATTCTGCAGAATAACAGCAAGTCACAAAAAGGGACAGAAAATTTTACCACACTCTCAGGCAAACACATTTGTTAACCAGCCTGTCAAATACAACATGCTAATCTGCAAGACACCTTGACCCATATTTGCAGCTGCAAGAAAGAAAGAAAAAAATGAAGAAAACTTTAAGTCTAGACCTCTCCCTCTTTTCCACCCATGGCTTCAAGGATAAGATTAGTCATACACACAAACACTGCATCAAGGCTGGTTGTGCTTTCTACCAGGTGCAGCAGGAGGTATGATGAAAGAAAGAATTCGGGACAGGCAGTTCTCCAGCTGACTCAGTGAGAGAGGGAGAGGAGAGGGAGGGGAAAAAAGCTCTAAGTGAATTCAGTTGCAACTTGATTAAACATCATTCTCCCATTATTTTTTCCTACTTCATTCAGAAACATTTGTACTGCGTGTTGTCATTCAACATTTGCGCTGGGTGTTGCCATTCCCAGTCATGATGAACATTTTAAATTTGCACTCAATTTTACTGTGGTTGGAGTTGGTTGTGATTTTAAGGTAACAAAATAGTACTGAATTTTTAATTCCACCGTGTAGCAAGTTACTAAAGACAGGTGTGCTACCAAACACCCAGCTGCCTATTACATCCTTTTGATTATTCAAGGGGTTATCAGAAGCACAAGTTCTCACTTCAGCTGGATGATCCAAGCAGTGAAGTAGTATGACAGGTTAAGAAACTCAGAAATTGTGCCCACACAAACTGAGGATTTTCTGCAGATATCTGAATTCCCAGAGGTTTTTTGACCCAATAAAAGTACCAGTTCACATGATGTGCATCAGAAACTCCTGCTCAGCAATCTGGACATCAGCACCCACTCATTATATCCACTCTGCAAAATCTACAAGGGATGCACAGTAACTCCTAAAAGCACTGCATACACTTCCAGACCAACTCTACTCCAAGTCTGGTTCCCCCAAAATTTTCAAACTCGCTACACATGCAATAACTCTGAAAAACTGATTTAAATGTCCTTTAAGTGCACTAACAGTCAAACTAGATCTTGGCAAATACTTTCAGGCAATTTCACATTAGAAAGTCTTATGCAGAGCATTGCACTATCAGCACTGTGTGCTGACGTCAGGCATGTTTTGATCAATCTTTCACCACTCTATATTGTAATCCACAGCCATACTTAACAGCTGTTGTTACTACAACTTGGATAAGGACATTCTCAAATTCAACATTAAAATAACTTCTCTGCTAGGTGGATGTCCTATTTAGTGCATTTGGTTTATAGTGGCAAGGTTTTGGTAGCTGTGGGCGGGGCAATAAAAACAGGTTGCAAGGTGGCCTCCAGAAGCTGCCTTCATGCTGGACAGAGCCAGCTCCTATTCCAAAAAGGACCTGATATATTTGGCAACACTTTTTTTTCATTTCAGTGGCTGCAATTTGCTTTTGATCTCAGGAGTAATTTTAAAAATGGATTTACAATTCTATTTATCATTTAATTCACTATTCATTCAACTTTATCATGCAAGTTGTAACTTTCATGAAGTAGATAAAGCTTTTCAGGTATGTGTCTCACAATCCTGTTTAGTGAAATGGTGTAAAAATCAGTAAATGGCATTCACTACAAAACAGAAGAAGTACACATCTCAAAGGCTAGTGAGAATACCCAAAAGGTTGCAGACTGTCTCCTCAGACTTCTCTTAGGCAACCTGCAACAACTCAGTGGTATCCCTGGCTGAAAGCAACAACAGGGCTCAGCTGCCACAGTGGTGCCCTGTGACCTGTTCAGGTCAGCCTGGGTCATAACACGATTACAGAGATAGGAATCCAGCTTATTCATCAGCCCTCAAAGAACAATCCTCCCATCAATCACACAGGGTAACCTCGGTGCAGGCATCTACTCTGCTCCTGGCCTTAAGCTGAAACCTGGTAGCTTCCTACACAAACCACATTTCAGTACTCTTGTCACATACTCTGACCTTCCGTGCAAGTTCCTTTCTCTATTTCAGTTTCTCTTAATCTGATTAGTAAACACCTGTGACACCTGGCTGTAGTACCAGCTCACCCACATGATTTCAGACAGAAGTTTACAGTGTGAAGAGTGGAGAGAACGAAATGAAATTGAGACTCAGGAAACAAAGCAAAACCAGTTTCTGTTTGCTGTAAGCAATGACTCGCAGGGCATAACTACTCTCTCTCTTTCTAAACTGTATTTTAGTTTAAATATGACACCAAATGTAAAGTTCTGCTAATTTTATGAAGTCATCTCTTAAGACTGTAGAGTCTCCATTAGACTAAAAAACCAAACATTTATCTAAAATTATCTGAAAAACAATTAAATACTCAGAACATAAACAGAAAATAAAATTAACATACAATTTACTATCACAAGAAAAATATAAAAAGCAAGCACAGAGCATGACATCAAGACTGTAATATTTTAAATACTTTCTTTAAGGATCACATGGGGATAACCTATTATGTGCAACTTTAGTACTAACATCCTGTGAAAAAACAAACAAAACAAAAAACCCACTAATACAAAGAAAAAAAAACCCAAAACCACATCTTCTCCATTTTCTCTTATGTTAAATTTAATCCCACAGAAGTCAGATAACCAAATTTTCTAAAGCCTAGGAGATTATCTGGGAAAGAAAAGCTAAATAAGAAACATCAACAGTTACAGGAGGAAGTAAGAAACACTACAACTGCAGTTTGCAAAGGAAACTAAAAAAGGCAAAGTAAACATTACCTGGCACAGAACTACTCCCTAATGAACACCAAAGATCCCAAAATACCCCACACTCTGAATATCTTCAGGCCTCAAACAAATTCCTAGTTCAATCTAATGATACATTTTGTCATCCTGTAAAGAAAAAAAGGAACTAGATGAAGAGAGCCACATGCTGAAGATAATAGACAAGACTGTTCCTGCACTCTGCCTGAAGAACTTCATCTCCCTTTTCATCCCTTTTTCTTTTCACAAAACTTTGTCATTTTGCCTTCCCAGTGCAATCCCAGTCGTGAGGGAGATGCCTTGTTGGTATTTTTTTCACATTTAAAAACTGTCAGCCAAAACATCCAGCTCAGTAAACAAATATTCTCCTAAAAAGGAACCACAAATGGCCAATCAACAGGAACAAAAGCAAGGAGAGGTAGGCAATCAATTGTTCAGCAGCAAGAGCCAAGAAGTAGCCACTGCTATGGCACAGTCCAGTGCTGCTCGCTCCCTGCTCCAGGCACACAAGAAGAGCAGGCTGGGAGGAAGGGTGGCAGGAAACACCACTCCTGCAGCACATACACCTACCCCCGGTTCAAGGGGACTTGTGCAACACCAGAGCTCACCTGCCCTTTGATATAAGGATGTGTATTGAAACAAAGAACAAAGAAACTGCTTGGTTGACAAGTTAAGCCTGGAGGACTTAAAGGACACCCTTTACTGCTGCCATGCTGCACAGGTGATCAAAAGAAAGCCGAGACAAAACCAAGCCAAAACATGAAAAAAAAAAGTCATCCTTTGCTTTGGCCAACAGTGTAACAAAAAGCGGCTGGCTACACATTTCTAAATCCTGAATTGATCATGCCCAGCTGAAGACTGGTAATCCCACCTTTCTCCCTGACCAACTGTATTCAGGAGCAGGGCAGAGAAGGTTCATTCTTCCTGCAGAGAGGCAGAACTTCCTGCCAGCAGTGCCACCTGCACAATCGTGTCACAACCTCTCTTGCAGCACATGCAAGAAAGTTTCCATTTCCTGTGCAGGCACTTGTGTGGTTAATGCAGCTCCAGCAGCGCCGAGCACAGGCTCTGCCCCACAGCAGCACACTGACCCAGCAATGCACTGACATAAGGAGAGGAGAAGGGGACAAAATCTTCTCTGTAAAGACAAATAGGTAACATTGCAAAGAATAAGCATTTTATATTTAACTCATTTAACTAAGCAAGAAAAAAAACTGTAACATTGTGAACCTTAGCCCTGATTCTACCAAATTAATTAGCCCAGTTACAAGTACTCCATGTTTTTGAAGTAAGCATCTGCCCAGTTCTCAGACAGCAAACATTAGAATACCCTGGTCTGAAGCTGACCCACAGAAGTGCTGTCTCATTTTTCACACAGAAAGAAGGAAGTCTCCTGACATTTTGAACATCACCTCAGTGGACAAGGACAATGCATGGAAAATATGTTCAGCAATCCCCCTTGAATTTAGATGCTCATGTCTCCAGTGTACTTCTAAGGTAAAATTCTTCTACAAGCATTCCACTTTTGGCCATGTTTTTAGCAAAGGTCAGCTGGCTAAAAGGGGTTTTTTCCCTCAAAATGTACAAATATTTGCATACCCTAAGCTTATTTAAAAACACAAAAATTTTTGGAAAGTACATTAAAATTATATTTAATATGAGATGGCCTCCTGGTGAAACAGTATAAATACTTACTTGCATTAAATTAGTACTCACATATAATTCTCAGTATTACTGTTTTTCAACAAGGTATGTTGGAGATCTCCCATTCTCCAACACACAACTTCAGATCTTGATTATAATATTTAAAGTTATTGTACCTAAGAAAATGAATGTCTGTCATTTAAAAAACAGAGCTTTTGATAACAACAAAGAGCCTGTAAATGAGATTACTAAACAAAGACATCCTCCAAAAAGATGAAGTCATGGGCAAATAAGGAAATCATAGAAGCACTCTGCAAACTGAATGTAAAAAATCACAAACCAGGAGATCTGCAGCAACAATTTTCCTAGATGCCTACAAACCAATATATTTTTCAAACACGTTGAAAGCAAAAAGCTTATCTTAATTCTGCTGTGAACCTCCTATCTCATTCCCATAACTCAAAATGACAAAGCAACTGACAAACATGGGGAGAGGGAGAACAATAATAACCCAAACCATGAGTTTGGTGAAGAGATACCTCAGGATCCAAGTCATTTAATATACTACAGCTTCTTTTTGGTGGACAAATAGGTTTGTTAGCAACCTATTTGGTATAGTCTACCCAAATTTTCCATAAGATCTACCAATGCTCAACACCAAAGGTGCTTGATAAAGAAACAACTGACATGAGATGAGGAAAAGCCATTCTTCCAGAGCAGCAACTCTTTAGAATTCAATAGGAATTAACTCCAAAATGTCCATTTTGCCATTCAAGGGAAGACATCAGGAATCAGTTCTGCCATCTGTGCAGCTCAATGCATCCTACACTGTCTTGAAAGAACATGGTTGGTAAAGAGAAAGTTCACTGTTGATATAAGATGTTCAAAAAAGAAAAATAAAAACTAGATGTGCAGAGATCATCTAACTTCATAAATTCCAACTACCCATTAAGAGAGCAGATGAAAAATATACAGGTAAAGGCATAAAGCAACACACTTAAAAACGATTTTTGTAAATTTACATATATAATGTGAGTCTCTGAATCAACCACGACCATGGTAGACAAAATACATGCTGCAGTTTTAAGAGTTTTCTTGAACTATTCTTGAATATTCAGGAGCTAGCATGATATCAAACCACTGAAGACAGAGTAAAAGCAGCACAAAAGGCATTATTATACCAAGATGCATCTGCATTTTGTTCTTTGTATCTCAAAACATTAAAAGAGAGGTATAAGAAGGCAATTAGGTTGACCTCAACTATGGAAACACTTCCTAAGAGGGTGGGATTAAATATGTGTAAGCTAATGTTCTTCAAGCTCAAAAAGAAGTGATTGATGTAAAGCAAGAGAGGTCTACAGTCTGTAAGAGCAGAGGAAATAAACACAGAATTAATAATAATTTTCTCATACTATTAAAATGCCAAATTAAATCATAAGGATGCAAGTTTAATTAAAATTCTGCTTCTTTATCCTAAACACCACATAGGTAAGATGTGAAATTTACGTTTGCATGGATGCTAACAAATTCTAATTAATGAGAAGGATATTCAAGACATCTGTGTGTTTAATAGTTTATCATCTTCAGCTCAGAAAATTTCTGAGCAGCAGATTGTTGAAATAGTATCATGGTTAAGTTTTCCTGTTAATGTTCTCCCAAGGACAGATGCTATTGATCAGTCATTGTTAAAGAGCAGGATACAGGCTTAGGAGAACGTGTGATTTGACCCAATGTGGTGACAATTTTGGAGAAAAATTTGACAACCCAAACAAGTTTTGAGAATATCTTGAACAAGTAAAGTTTTTACTGTTTCAGTCATAGCACACTTCTCCACCCACAATGTATGTTTCAATTCCTAACCATTCACTTTTCTCATTATTGTGTTCACATCAGCCAGGGAGTCTCAGAAGCTCTGTGTTAATGCAGCTACAAAAACGGCTAACAGGATAGAATAATGGCAGGATGATTAGGACAGAACCAGTACAATTTAGAGGGACATAAACTGTAGAACAAACTACCCACAAAAACAAAATCGACCAAGTTGTGAATAATATATTTATTTCTGCAAAATATAAGCAGCTTTTACAGAAAAGATTGTTATCTAAGTCTTCTGGAGGTCTTGCTACAAGCACTGAAGCCTTTAAGAGCCATCCACACAGACGTGGTATCAGTCAACTCTAGGCCCTTCAAGAAGGGACAAGACATACAGGGTAAAACAGAATGATGGAAACTTGGATGGAAAATACTATCCAAATGTTCTGCTCAAAGTCTGAGCACAAATTAATAAAATTTCTTTCAAAATACTGCTCAATTTAATTTTAAGTTTAATACTGCTGATGTTTTGAAACATTGCTTACCCATTCCTCAGCTGAAATGAAAGTTTTATCACTCTAACATTTTGGAGCAATACCATGACGCTTCAACAACCAAACTGGTCCCTAGCAGATCCTGGAACATGATCATAAACTTTCATTATCTACCTTTGGCTCTATATTTATTTACATATCTCATCCCATTTTTTTGAAAGCAACATCCAAGACAGCACAACTCATTACACCCATGTATCATATGCACTTGAGGAGCACATCTGTTATTCTGCTGTATGGATTAGGAGCACATATATTATTCTGCTGTATGCATTTTCATTCTTCTACATAAACTATCTCTTCAACCAACATCTTGTTGTATTCCATTTTGTTAATTCCATTATTACTAAAAAGAAGAAAAAATACTTCAAAAACTGCACACTAAGTATGAAGTAGGGCTTCTTCAAACTCAGTTAAAAGCTTCCTAAGAATGGCCAAAATTGTTCTAAAGATTAATCCACAAATTAAAAGCCCAATACAAACAAGCCCATTGATTACAGGAAGCCTGTTTGAGACTACAATGCAGTCAAATAAACCAAAGCTCATGAACCAGTTGAAGATCTTCCTTCTCACTGGTGGGACTCTGGAAATAGAAGCCTTTGAGTGTCCCTTCCAGCTCAAACCATTCTATGATTCCATACCACCCTAAACTTACCAACTGTCTTTAAGTTTCAGGAGAGAAGTGACATGCCTGGGTCAACTCTTTATGCTTCAGCTAAATTCAAATTAAGTGCCCATATTGATGAAGAAAGAGCACTGGCTGTCTATATGCTGCATGTGCATTGCTTAATGGGCCAGAAACCACAGCACAGACACAGAACAGCAGCAGCCACACTCAGTTTTACACTGAGGTGTGTGTACATGTTTTGTATTGATGTGTGTGAATATACCCTGACACACAGAGGGTAAAAAGTAAGGTTAGTACAGAACACAGAAGCCCAGTTGCAGGCTCCATTCACATCTTAATTGTTACCACATGTAAGACACATCCCTAAATGACCATCTGTCTCTACAGACTTCCATTTTAATTTATCCCAGCCCAGCTTCCCAAAAGGCTGAGTGGTGCTCAGTGAACTGCTTTTTAAAACATTTTCAGTCTATCTTCCTTGTAAACTTCTAGGCTTGCATATTTTTCCTTCCCATTAAAACTATATGCTACTCAAATCCTGCATTGAAAACAGAAATCTTAAATTTTCTTTTGCCATTTTATGAGACTCTGCTATATCTCAGAATTTTGCAATATGAATTAATTTACCTGGGGCCCTGTCAAAAACAGTAAGATGACCTATCAGAGTTAAGATCTTCCATTAAGGTTAAGTGTCCAGTACACCAGTGTTTTGTAAAGTTTTCTATGGTCAATTAATATATTCAGTTGCCTTCCCATGGAGGCCTCAGCACTCTTCATTGAGCTAGGCCACTCAACTTCAAGACAAGTTCTCAGAAATTAAGAAATTCCAATTACTGATCATGTGGAAAACACACTACATGATTTTTTTATTACCTCAGAAAAATTCATTAACTGGACAGGGACAAACCCACTTCTCTAGCATTCAGCTGACCAAGAGATAGAAATTTCTTTTTCCCCACAATTGCTTTCACACACAGGAAACAACACTAAAAAGACTTTCAGCACGTATAAGCAACAGCTAAAAATTCACACTATCAAACCCTAGTCTTTTATACATTTAATTCATCTACAGCTGTTTTCAGAGTGATCTAATCTTTATTTAAAAACTCTCAATCATGGTCAAGCTTTAACTACATTTGTAAATTCTTCCAGCAGAAGCACCATAAACTCATAATTCCCAAATGGTGGAATTATTCAGCAGGTAGTCCAGTCCATAATAACTGGGAAGTCCTTCAAGCACAGCACTTCACTCACTGACATACAGGAATCACTAACACCACGTAGGGTATTTCTTGCACCTAATAACATTCACTACAGGTGCATCTACTTACTTTTAAAGCCTCAGGCCAAGCTCCAACTCTCCTTAACGATGAGCAAAGTTCAGGTTTTCTTCCTCTACCACAAGATTACAGGTTTGTTTCAAATTAGACAGTCATATAGCAACTTGATGAGAGAACGATACTCCAAAAGGTCCTGTTGAGTAAGCCTAAAGCACAGCCTTCTGGTTTAACTTTTGGCACATGGACAAAGGTCCAGGTGCGTGTTTACAACAGGCAAAATCACTCTATCAGAGAAGAGGCATCCATCCAGATATCTTTGTACACATTGTACATGTGCTTCCAGCATACTTCAACGACAAGCAAAATGTCATCACTCCACCCAGTAGTTTCTCAGTTTGAGTCATGAACCAATCAATAATTTCATACTACTGCCCAAGCCTGTAATTGTTTCCCAGGTTTATAAGAGGAACTGCGCTCTGCACCAGCTACATTGTATTAACTCCTCATTTCCCTTTGCTTTTCTCACAGGAACACACGGGGAGTGTTTCAAAGAAACAGCTGCATTGCTATAAGAACAATCACACTATACCATGCTCACTGCAAGACAAATGAGACAGTTCTAATAAGTACTTGTCAAATTTATTGATGAGTTATCTAATGGCATACACTCATCTGGACCCAATGAAGCAGCACCATTACTTGTAGGAACAAGTTATATGTCATGAAGCAATTGAGATCATGACAGAAAAAAATAAGGCAGGACAGCTCTTTATTGTTACCATAAAAGGCAGCAATAGAGAACAAAAAGTAAATCAAATCAAATTGAAAAGGAATATAGAGAAAGGGAGAAAATTGCTTTGTATGCAGCCAGGTTTGGTCTTCCACACAAACATTAAAGCTATGGAAAAATACCCACAATTTTTAAGATTCAAAGAGACATTAATTGCTTTCATATTTACAATATGCACAATATTCAGTGATTCATTTTAAAGGAAGCTGCTTTGCTGCAACTTGTTGCCTAATTAAATAGGATGAGAAAAACAGGAAGCTGTACTAAACTGCACATGAGTTCAGCAAATAGAGCAGGCTTTGCTGAAGTAAAGCAACACCATTACAGCTGTTTTAACCACAGGAAAAAAAAAATTGAAAAACCTGTCCTAGACATGGTGGAAAAAAAGCAAGCAAGGAAGCATATGGAGCACTTCAAATGAAATGGGGAGACAGGGAAGGGCAGGAAGTGAATCTGAGGGTTTAAGTCAGCAGCAAAGAGCTTCATTAAACCTGCAAACTGTCAGCAAAGAAAAAAGGGCATTTCTTCTTATGTTTTCTCTGCCAGTTTAAACAAGGTCTCCTTCCAAGCACTTCCTGTGAAAGCTTGGCAACAAAACTGCCACCAGAGGATTATAAACAATTTTAAAAAAGAGGATTTAGAGAGATCTAGCATCTCTTCCCTTATAACTGTACTAGTGAGCAGACAATATTTGGGCACTTGGGCTTCTGCAAGCGACCCCACCGCAAAAGATTTTATTTCTCTGTATGCCTGAATCACATCACCTAAGGAATACCACCATTTTTTCCAAATCTGTGAGCAGACAGGTCTGGTATCATAACAGTGAAAAATTATTTAAGTAGGTCTCAACATCAAAGAGTCTCTTAAGGCTTCTTTCATCCCTCCTGGAAAGAGACTAGAGGTGGGGAAAGAAAAACCACAACCCACCGAAGGGGCAACAAAAAAAAAAAAAAACACCACCACAAAACATCCCCTGAAAATTATACAATTTTAAGTGCTGCAGTCATGACAATATACTAGAAAACTAAAATATATATATCCATCTGCCTTGCAAAAGAATCAAAATTTTATTGTTTTGCCCAAGTAGCTTTCCCCAGATCAAATAATAGAAGTTTAATTTTCACAAAGTCTCATATGAAGAACAATTTGCAAAAGAAATCAAAGCATCGTTTATAAGGTTTGGAAAATGTAGTGTGTGAGACCAGTTTTACAGTAAAAACAAACAGCTTTGTCAAAACATTTAAGGCAACTTCATTCAACTTTCTATTTCTAGTTAGTTATAAATTCTTGTCTGCTATAAACTCATTGTCTGGTTTAATACATTTCAATTTCATGACTAACACAGGTAATATAAATACTTTTCCAAGATAAGAGATTGGATTGGACAACAGACATAGTCAGGATTTCCCACTTGCATTGTCTTAGCAGCATCACTCTTTATTTAACAATTTTCCCCATAATTTTGACACTTAGTGAGGCAAGAAAAATACGAAGTGAAAACACAACCAACAACACCCACGTATCTTAGATTTAAGCTACCTCCTTAAGAAGTCTTAGTTAAAAGTTATCCATTCCTGCTGATCTCACAAACACCATCACCATTGTATATTACATTATTAACAACACAGGGATGGACCACGGTCCTGCTTACTTACAACAGGGCAAAGCCTGGCACAACTTTCACACCCTGTTATACTCATCCTGGCATCATTCAACTTTATTAAAATTCAACAGTTTCATAAACTGACAATTAACAAACAGTTTTTGAAGGCTGTAAACAGGCAATCTGTCATCACTGAACAAAAGCATCCTAGGTTGCTTTTAACATCACCATTATATTTTTCTAACAGCTGTCTTCATTTCCTTACTACACACTGCACAGAACAGCTCAACTTTTCATTGTGTAGTACTTTCAAGCCTATGACACTGACATGTAGAAGTATTAATTAAAATGGTTTTGTTTGTTTTGAATGAGCATTGCATTCATGTAGTTTGATTGTAATGGGTTTTTTATGTCACCAGCCTTGACTTCTGTAAGGCCTAGGACACGGTCACACACAACATCTTTGTCACTCATTAGGGAGACACAGGTTTGATGGATACAGGTTGGATGACAAGGAATTGCCTGAATGACCACATCCAAAGTGTTTGAATCAACGGCTCAACTTCCTGCACCTGGGTCCTGGCAACTCCCTATATCAGAAGGCTGGGGGATGAATGGATTGAGAGAAGCAGTGTCAAGAAGGCCTTGAGGATTCTTGGCTGTCAAAAAGGGAAAAAAACCAAAACAAAACAAAAAAAACACAAAGAAAACCAAACCAAACCAAAACAAACAGACACGAGCCAGTAATTTGCAGTTGCCAACTGTACCCTTGGCTGCATCAAGAACAGTGTGGCCAGCAGGCTGAAGGAGGTGAAGCCCTGCCTGCAGTGCTGTGTCCAGCTCTGGGTCCCCAACACACGAGGGACATGCTGCAACCAGTCCAGAGGAGAGTCACCAGTCAGAGGGCTGGAGCACCTCTCCTATGAAAGCCATCTGAGTGCACTGGGCTTCTCATCTGGAGAAGAGAAGGCTCCAGGGAAACCTTATGGCACCTTCCACTACCTAAAGGAGGCTACAACAGAGCTGGAAAGAGACTTTTTCCAACAAGAGCATGTAGTGATAAGACAAGGGGGAATGGCTTTAAACTGAAATATAGTAGTTTTAGATTAGCCATTAGGAAAAAATTCCCTATATTCTATGATTTTAGAAAATGAAGTTTTTAAAACCTAATCAGAATAGGATATTTAAATCCTAGTGCAGTCTCACAAGACACAACTCTCCCAACAAAAAAATCCTGCTATATTTTATTCTTTCCTGCCTCCCCCATCCCTAGTAAGTTTTTCTGAAGTGCTATGGAAAAGATTAAGTTTTATATTAAGGACACTTCTTCAGGTGTATTTCCCTCTTTAGTCCAAAACTCCTGCTTTGAGAATAAAAAAAAATCAAAAGATAATTTACCTGAAAAGTAAAATATATTACAAGAAGAAAGGAAATTATTATAATAAATTCAAGGTGGGAGCTCTAGAATCCAAAATTCAAATCACCTTCCTACAAAGAAAAGTTAATAATAAAAATTAACCCAGCAGAGACATAGTTCAGCTTTAATATAGTTATAACTTTACAAAATAAATTAGCTGACTTTCTAGAAGTACAGATTGGTCGTTTAAAAAGAATTACATAATTTTCCAACATTCAATAACTATTCAAACTATTCCTAAAAATCACACAAAGCCCCAAATTTGATAAGCTTTTCAACTACACTTTTGCAGAGGTGTGAGTAGTATCCCATTTTCTCTATTAAAGCAGTCTCCCACTGAAATAAAAAAAATACCAATTTTCTTACACCGTTTTTCTTAGGTTTAAATGTGCTGTTTTTCCACAAATAAGCTCACTGTAAACTCCTACCTGCAAACACAAAAACACATTCATGAAACTAAACAACCACTTTACTCTGCCTCCTTATGTTCTAAAAGATTAAATGATGCAGTCCAAACAATTTTAAGGAGCCTACTTCTACAGTCAAGTGGAGTTTTGAATGTCTCTGAGGACAAGAGGTTTCACATTCTCTCTGAGCACTTGTTCACCAGACGCATGGGTCAAAAAAAACAAGTCCCCCAAAATAGTAATGATAAAAAACCACAAACACACCCCCTCAAAACCTTCTCAAAAGTAATCAGAATTTCTATCCTATCAGTTTTCTCCCCTTATATATACTCCAGACTTGGAGAAATCAATATGACCTTCTCTCAGTCTCTTGTCTAAGGCTGAAGAAGCAATGTGCTCTCGGCCCTTAATCGCCCTGGTGATCCTCACCTGGACTTGTGGCAGTCTATAATTTCTTTCATGTATTGGTGAACCCCAAACACAGTACTTTAGATGTGGTCTCACACTTCCTGACAGAGGGGAAGAACCACTCCTTTCTGGCTGCAACTTCACTAACACAGCCCAGTCCATGGCTGGCCTTTGTCACTGTGAACCCACACTCAACAGCTCATCCACCTGAGTCCAAGGTTCTTCCTTAGAAAACTGTCTTCTGGCCAGCCTGTACTGCTGCACATGGCAACTCCATCCATCCCTGGAGTAGGATTTCATATTTCTCTTCAATGAGTAACACAAGGCTCCTCCTGTATCAGGCCACTTCCTCAGGTCCCACTGAAGGGTGACTGTTGCCACCACATTAAACAACTTGGTATGGTCCAAATAAACTTGAGATCACACTCAAGCCCACCATCCACCCAATTAAAAGATACCAAACAGCTCTAATCCCAAAACAGGCCCTGGAAAGTACTGGTGTCAGCTGCAACCTGATGCCAGCTGAACTTTGCTTCATTGATTCCCCACCCTCTGAGCTGGCAATCCAGCCCATGTCCCACCCAGCCTGCAGATCCCTTACCTCGTCCATCTCTCACCAGCCTGGACAAAGACTCCAAGAGCACACCATGTCAAAGGTCTGACAGTTCTACCTCCAACACCATATTGATTTTTAACTCTAATCCAAGAGCAAACCAAGAAATTAAAAGAGTCTACTGGCATTGTAAGTTTCTATTTCTTCATCAGAAATAGTTTTACAATTCTTCTGTTAAGAAATGTCACAAGAAGGATAAAAAAAGAAAGGCCAAGATAGAGGTGGCTATTTAAAAGAAAGAAAGGCATACACTTTCCAGCTTAAGCACAGCAACAGCACAACTTCAGCCCTCTCTTTTCACCACTGACTAAAAGAGAGACAAGGCGGCTATGTGCACCCACATGCACATCTATGTCTGTAAAAGGGGAAATGGAATCCTTACATTTTGTTGCTTTTTCATAGGAACATTAATGGATCCACAATCACCACAATCAAGCCCATCGTACTCCAAAATCTTACTTGTCACAATGCTTATTCAAAAGCTCAGCATTAGCCCACTGACAGCAATATTTACAACCCATTACATACAGCTATAGATAAATAACACAGATCAACAGTCTGTCTTTAGAAATATAAAATAACTGTTTGTTGCACTTCCCAGCAGGGAAGTGGACTTCCAGCTGCACTCCTTCAGGAAAGGAAACTCATGCCATTATCTCAAGGCTTTTCCTTTGTACTCACCAATAAACTTTAGACCTCTTGGCTAGTATCAAAACCTGGCTGAACAGTCCCAAAGAGAAGTACCAACATATGCTACTAACTGGACTCTGAGAAGTTTCCCATGAGATATAAAAAAGCCATTAAGAGCCCTTTTTTTAGAACATGCTTATATTGCCTACCTTTGCACTTGAAACAATACTGATAATTAGCATTCTCAGCTTGATTCTGCCTAATGGTTTTATTGCAAGGCACTATTCCATTCAAAATGAGATGCTATGATCTTTCTTACAATTATGCTCTGTAAATTTACTTCACATCTGCTGTTTAAAATTATTAAAAGCCATTTTTATTCATATTGTTACAAATCACAACGACAGTTATGAAAATTGAGTTTTATTCTTCGTAATAAGAAACATACTGGAAATTAAATCAACCAATCTCATTCTGTTCTGAACCACTCATGTGCAGTCCTTCAGTGACACCCTGCTGAAATACAAACATGGTTTTGTGGGTTGTTTCCCCTTCTATGTTTTCTTCAAAGTACTTTTTATTGTTTTTCAACTATGGAAGGTGTCTCCACAGGACTCAAACCTAAACATTAAACTCAACTTTAAGTCGTGCCACTTTAAGTGTCTCCCCTCCATCGGGGCCAAGTTCCCATGACTACATGGTACACACTCTGTCAGGGTTTATCTGCACAGCATACTGAACAGAGTGCACCAAAGAGCACTTTCACAGCTTCCTAACTGATGAGTAAACATGAAGAAGCCTGTTGGGAGTTCAAAACAAGAAGCAGTACTTCTCAAAAAAACATATGAGGTACCAAATGCACTAAGTACTTTCATAAATATGCCTAAAATGAATACAAATTCTCAAAAGGCACAGCTAATCCATCTGCCATGACTGAAACTTTGAGCTACCAGTGAGTGTTTCTTATTTTTCCTCACATCAGTCACATTTAAGTAAAAGGAGATTGCCTGCTTATTACAGACAAATGCTTTGACTGCTATCAAATGAAGGGTAAAACTGATTACACACTAAATGAATAAATACTGTAGCATGCAAATATAAAAGCATCCTCAGCTGCATTTTAAATACAATACACTGCTGTCAACTCCATCTGTATCACATTTTCAGTGTTGTGATTGGGAGTCACCCATGTGCTCTCACTGTGGCCTCTGTATTTCAGAATGCTCACATGCCCGTCTTTACATCGCTGTTGCAATTTGTCATTCAATGCAAAAGCAGCAACAATTATCCTGAGTTTTACTAACTACACAAACAAATTTTTCTTATCCATTATTTTTCGGACGGTTTGCTCTCAAAAGCGTATTTCCTCAAAAACGGAAGATTGCTCATGGTCTGTTACATAAAAAACCAGCTCTGAAGTACAAAGCTCTCTATGATGCAAGACTGCTTCTAACTGCCATAAGTAATTGTTTACAAGGTTAGGAAAAGCTGAGTTTAAGTCTAATGCTGCTGGAGTTTCCTGGATTCATCTCCTAAAAATAAAAATATATTTTAATTTTAAAAAATAGAGAAATAAAAAGATTATAATAATTAATTTGTTGCAACTATATAGAAGCAATGCTTCAAAAGAAATTAAGTGACAGAAATTTTTTCTATTTTCTTGATGCACACACAAAATAGATCCTACCCATTATCACAGCCCAGGCTAATGAACAAAGTCTGTGCATAATACCAGCAAAAGTAGATTCAGATGGAAATGCTCCTGTTCTCATGCATGGTTTCACCTGCCTCCCTTGATAGAACACTTTGTCACTGGAAAAGGATCTTGTGGTGGAAAGTGTATGAAATCACCACAGAAGATCTGATGTCATAGAAGTTTCAGTGCTACACAAGTTTCAACAAAATTATAAGGAGGAAGAATGCTGTTCCCTCATCCTCATGCCAAAAGTCCTTCCTCACAGTAGAATAAGAAATAAATGCATAAACTGAAGCCCACAGGGAAAGCTACATATGGGAAACTGTGAAAATGATTCATACACAACACATTTTAAAAGAAAAAATTTTAAAAAGGCAAAACAAAAAAAGTAACAACCCCATACTTTCCCCTTTCCCATCTCTAATCTTAGAGATGTATCCACGACATGAAGAAGAACATGAGAAATCTTCTCCTTTCAAGCTATGTTAGATTCTACCAGACTTGCACCAAGAACAACAAAATGTGTATGAGGCTGAGCAGGAGCCAGACAGTCATTCTTTTACTGATATATATGGACACATCTGTTATAGGACCAGCCTATAGGACCAGACAGACAGACTGCTGTGCTCAGGCAGATCAGCACAGTGAGAAACAAAATGAGCAACAATCATTGCAGGAAGAGTGTTAGTTTGGTTTGGTTTTTTTTTAATTAAAAAAAATCAAAACATAACAAAATCAAAACCTGAAAGCAAAATGCAAACATATCTGCAGCCAATCTAATTGTCAGAAAACACATTTTGAGTTTTCAAGTTCTCACTCAACTTCAACTTCTCTTCAGCTTTGCACATCAAAAGAAAGAAAGAAATAACATTAATCATTAAAGATGTTCAAGTATTATAGAAGTACAAAAGTAAACCAGGCATTAAACTGCAAAATCAGCATCATCACAACTGAAGCTATTCTTTATTTTATCATCAGCTTCTAACTGTCTCTTCACATCTACCAGCCTGACTAAAGAGAATTTAAATATTTAAACTTAATCTCTGTCTCCAGACAGTCCTGCACAACATCTGCTACTTTAAGAGAAAGACTCAGAACTGCCTGGTCATGATAACTGAGCTATCCCTTGTGTGCAAAGATGTCCTTTCAGCTGGAGCTGGGACACAGCAGAATGATAATCAAGACAGTCTTGTGGTGATCCCACATGTGCACTACTTATTTTCAGAACAGATGTCATCATTCTCTAAAAATTCCAACTAGCTCACAAAGTAATATTAACTCAATGATTAAAATCAACTTTTCAAAATCTATTTGAGTAATACAAATCATGAAGCTTCTGTGGATATAAAAGCATGTCTGGTCAAAACAAAGCAGAGGCTGTATTTTAAGAGACTGTATCAGTGATCTGCCTGTATTTACCATTTAGGCTTTCTACTTTAAAAAAATAATTAGCCATCCATTTACATATGCAATAATTCCCTCTTCATATGATCATTACAGATTCATATAATGGTTTGGGTCAGAAGAGACCTTAAAGAGCATCAAGTTCCAACCCTTGCCATGGGCAGGGACACCTTCCACTGGACCACGCTGCTCAAGGTCCCATCCAGCCTGGCCTTGAACACTTCCAGGGATGGGACATCCACAGCTCCTTTGAGCAGCCTGTTCCAGTGTCTCACCACTCCCAGAGTAAAGAATTCCTTCCCTATCCAGTCTAAAGCCATTCCCTCCTGTCCTGACACTCCACACCCTTGTAAAATGTCCCTCTCCAACTCTCTTGCAACCATCTTTAGGCCCTGGGAGGCTACTCTAAGGTCCCCCCAGAGCTTTCTCTTCTACAAGCTGAAAACTCCAACTCTCTCAGCCTTTCTAAAGGGGAAAGGTGTTGCATTATAAAAGAAACCTCCCACCTGCATGCAGAAATGTGTTAAAAATATCTTTTTGCATGAATGTAAGATTATGCTGAAGAAATCAACAGAAAGGAGTACAGATGGCAAATTCTCTCAAATTCAGCCTATATTACAATATAATGGTTGTTTCTCCTTCTATGAGTTTGAGAAAAAGCCCTATTATTTTAGCAATAGAATGAACTTTTAAATATGCGTTTACTTGGATGCAATTACACAACACTCATGCTCTAAAAAAAAATATTATAAAACAATCTTGCAGCTTTTGCTTGTTAAAGATGCCTAAGCCTGGCTAGAAATATGGCAGGGTCTGTTTTTTAATCTGGTGTGACTGGATGACAAAAATCTAAGCTTGGTCTTTAAAAGGAAAAAAAAAAAAACAAACCAAAAAAACTTGAAAATCTTCCTAAATTTCAGTAGTTTTAAACAATGTAGCATGGAACCTTCCTATTCAATAAACTGCTATAAAGTAGCATGTTCTTTCTACTGTCGATTAATATTATGACAGATTTAAATAAAGTTTGGGTGGAAGATTTTCTTTTGTTTTGTCAGTTGCTTTAATAAGTTGAGAACAGAGAAGTCCTTTGGAGGAGCACTTCCATGGTTCTCATTTTGGGAGGTATGCCTTTGTGCTTTGTTAGGCCTTCCACTGAAAACTTATGGAATGCAAACTCATCAGAATCAGTAAACATGTCTGCTCTGATTTTTCAGTTGAAACTTGTTCCAAAATTGCACATCACTGGATCCAAAATCTCCTCTGAAAATGATTTAAATAGGAAAAAGAGTGGCAACTAGGAGATAATAGGTAGCAATTCACCCAGCTGAACACACTGCCCCTCTACTGATCGACAAGCAAGTGAGAAAATCAGCCAATGAGTCCATCACCTCTTATTATTTCAGAAAACTTGTTAGTTGTGATGCAGGAACAGTAAGCTCACAATTTTTTAATAACTTCACGGAACGAGGTAAAGGCATCCCCACAAAACCATTTCTGTTTCATCACATTCTTTATGAAAAGGTTTTTCTTATCTAGCCACTGATCTGAGCTACAGCTGGAATTACACCGGACTCAGAGGCTGGGAAACAGAGCTAACTTTCATTAAATCTGTTTAATTTCCCTTCCCTTTCTGTTCAGAAAATAGTTCCAGTTTGCAACATTGCTTAGAATAAAGAAAATAATTAGTTAATCACAAACTAGCTTATAGTCGCTGAGGTAGGTGCAGGTTGTGCTGAATTAAATTAGCTATGGAATAACGACCTCAGATCCTTCAGGCAGCAGCGCCATAACAGCACGGAGCCTGACACTGCCTGCAAAAGCCCAGAGAGAGCCCAGATGCAACATTCAGTTAAATATCAAACAGCTGCAAGGATGGAACCATCCCCTTTGCCTTAACACAGCAGGCTCAACACTGAAGTTCAGGAGCTGCTTGAGTTCTTAGGTCATTCACAACACATCAACAACAGCAGCAGGAGCTACAGAACACCCACTTCAAGCACTCGTTTTAATCCCGTGTTTCACAGAACTCACTGCTTTAGGTAAGCAGGTGGATAGACACCAACCCAGCTTGAAAGCAGCAGCAGCAGCAAAACCGTGTCTTCACTGTAATTGTAGCTCACATGCACAAAGACTGAAGGAGCCTTTTGCTAGCCACATCCTGACTGTATTTCCCCATGCACATTATTCATTATAAATTTGGGAGAGATGCAGATTTTTTTTGTACATGAAACAGTAGAGCCTGCTTAAATCTCATTTCCCACCAAATAAATCTTTTTTGTATTTATAGATAATAAAAAATAATGCAAAACAAGTCCACTTCACACTGCAATCAGTTCAAATAGGGCACATAAAACAGTTATACAAACAAAAGAAATTCAAAGAAGAGCAACACAAGCAACAGAAGTACCCGCCATTCTTTATTCCCCGATTTATTGTCAAATCTGACATAAAAACTTCTAAAATACACACAGTCCACACAAATAGTGCAGAACACTGTGTATTTATCTTCTATATTTTGTTTCTCTTTGGAAAGGCATTATCATATTCAGCCTGAACTGATGTATCTCCCAAACCATGAAAGCATTACACTGTATTCTTACCCTAGAAGTCACTAGTGATGACAAAATATGTATTATTTAACTCTATGCATGCTGTCAAGTGTACTAATAAGCATATCAATGTCTGTACCTATTTCACATAGTTAAGAACAGGGGGCAGCAATTCTGTTAAACACTAACCTAACAGGTTGATTTTTGAGAAATCTATCATGGCTTAGTAACAAGAGAAAAGAAAAACCAAACCAGTTACAGTTACGGAAAAGTTACAGATGTTAATCTAGGTTACATAATAAAAATAAAATACATAATTCTAAATGTGAACTTACAATCACTCTAGTTAATTGCCACAGACAATAGTGCTGTTACAGTTTTGAACATAGACAGTTTTTCTATTAAAACTTCAGCTGATCTGAATCCTGTGGCATAATATTTCCATACCCAAGACTATCAAGCAAAAACCATAATTAAATAATTAATACTCTTTCCTTGCATACCAAATGTTTTGCTCATGCCAACACATACAGCAGAACTAAAAGACTCTATTAAATCCATCTCCTAGATACGCGCTGGCTCCTGAAGAATCGACAAATACTTGATGAACTAAGTGTATAATCCAAAACAACAACTAACTGCAGCCTCTGCAACAATAGCAAAAATCAGTCTTCTTTCAGTGTCATTATGCTTGTACCTTCAAGCAAGCACAGGGCAAGAGAAGAGCTGTACACTGTCTTCTTTTAAAGTCATTTGGAAGACATTTCCTCATAACCACTGACCTAGTCCATAAGAAATCGCTCTGAAACCTCAAATAGGAAGCAGTGGACTGATATTCCTTGGAAACCAGCTCTGGAAGTTTACCCATTTTCATGCTCCTATTTCTTGACGGCACAGCAGGATGAACACTTAAATGATGCTCATAACAAGCATGAAAAAACCCCAGCACTGAGGCTTCAAGGTTGAAGTGCTAAAACCGTATAATCTCTTCTGCTGCATTATTTTGCTCCTCTTCTTCCACCAATTCTGTTTCCATATTATTTCCTTCTCTCCACATTCATCTCTTCATCCTTACCTCATTTCTTAAACCAAGTCTCCCTTGGCAGATTTCTGCAGTCAGAGTTCTGTGCTTACTTGATGTAATGAGTGGCTGGGGAAAACCTCTACTAAGGCTCCCAAACAAAACTCCCCCCTCATCTTCCCTCTGAAAACCCCAGCATTCACGCTCTTTTTTCTATTGCAACAACCGACAACACTGAAAACATCAAGAAGTACCACAGCAACATTTAAGTTCAGACAACTGCTTTACGCACTAATCTTTGAGACGCCAGAGCAGGAAAGCTTTCTGTAACTAGCTCAACACAAGGGCAAAGTCCCACAATTAAAAGACCAGATTACATGCATACCAACGCCTCTGGCTCCTGTGGATTTGGGCGGGTGGTGCTGCCCCGTCCCTGATGCTCTCTCAAAGGCATACAGAAAAAGAAAATTAATAAAAAGGAACAAAAAAGAGGGGAAATGATAAAAAACAAGGGATAGGATGTGGGGTGTGGACGATTTACCTCTTCCAGCAGCGTGACCGTGTTCCTGCAGTTCTGCAAGCGGGTGGTGAAGCTGGAGGTGGTCGGGGAGTTGTAATCCTCTGTGGTCTCGGCGATGAACTCCGACACGGTGATCTGGTCCGGCATGATCCTGCCCCACCGGTAGAGCCCAGGAGAAGCCGGGCACACAGATCCGGAGAGAAGGGAAGCCAAGTTTCGAGGGGAAAGGTGGGGAAAAAAAATAAGAAAACGAAAAAAAAAAAAAAAAAAAAGCAGAGGGAAGATGTTAACAGCCAGCAGAGACCCGCAGCATCAAAGCACCGGAGCCGCAGAGGGAGGCTGAAGCTTCGCCCTCTACATCCAGCCTCTCCCCGGCCGCCCCCTCCTCC
Organism: Fringilla coelebs; assembly: GCF_963513975.1. NCBI lineage: Eukaryota > Metazoa > Chordata > Aves > Passeriformes > Fringillidae > Fringilla > Fringilla coelebs. Next base: position 10,308,474 of record NC_140028.1, on the reverse strand, counting down.
TCCGGACAGGAGGTGAAGGGGGAGAGGCCCCCGCACGGCGCCCCTCGCTCGGCCCCGCCGGTGGGGAGCGCTCCCGCGGCCGCCTCCGAGCAGCCCAGCTCGGCCCCGCCGCGGCGCTGCGGGGAGGGCGGCGGGAGGGGAGCGGCGACCGCACCGGGCTCAGCCCCTTTCCCCACCCGCGCCGACCCCCCCACGCCCCCCGCCCCGGCCGCCGCTCCCGCCCGCGTCGAGCACTGACTTGTGCGGGCTCGGGCTGCGCCCCCCGGGCGGGGGAGGCGGGGCCGGGCCGGGCGCGGCGGGGCCGCGGGGCCGCGCTGACGGGCACCGCTGACGGGCACGCGCCGCCCGCCGCCGCTACGCGCGACAACGAGGAAGCGGCTCCGCGCAGGCGCGGCCGGCGCTCCCCTCCCCCGGCCCCGCGGTTTCTGAGGGGGGGAAGCTGCCACTCTTTCGTTTTCTTTTCATAAAAAAGCGCTTTTTGGTGGAAGCTGACAAGGTCGGGGGTGCTGAGCTGCAGTACTGTCCCTAAGCGGGAGAATGAGCTTCCCGTGCTTTCCGGCAGCCCTGCCCGCATCGGGCTGCGGCTCCGCTCCCGCTCCAGGGAACCCCCAGGGTGGGTCGGAGGGTCTCTTGTTTCTTTTTTTCCCCTTCCTTAAGTCCGTCACGGCCGGTCGGAGCCCATCTGCCGGTGATGTGGAGCCGAGGATTCGTGCAGCCACCGCTGAGGGAGCCACCCCTTTGGGCAGTCTTGACCGCATAGGTTTTTACGCTCCTTGGTCTTAGTTAATTTTTAAGAAGTCCTGCTATGATTTAGAGAAGCCCTTGAAGTTGCTATTGCCGATTTTGCGTTGCTGGCTCCGCTCCTGAGCCTTTCCAGAGCAGAGCTGTCAGTGCTGCCGTGGCCGGGTCGCACAGCCCAGCGCGGTGTCCCAGAGCAGCGCTGAGCCGAGACCTGAACCGCGGGCTCACAGCCCTGTGTCCCCTCACAAGCAGTATTTCTGAATAGTTAACGTCTCCTTTATCCATTGTTGTATTTCGTAACTCAGGAAACTGACAGACAGGACCTTTTCAATTTTTTTTTTTAAGCTTAGGTGTGGGGTCCCATATGTTCATTTCTAAAGAAGGCTAAGTCTCAGGAGGCTCAAGTAATTGTGGTCATCTGCTGCATCAGTGTGATTTATTTAGACATACTGTGTGATTTTCTCCTCCTTATATTTGGGATTCTCTCCACACAAGCTGGGCCATTCAGGAATGGTAAATATTCTCAAATCTGAACAATTGAGTATGAGCAATATTATATGGCTGTATCCATTTCAAAGGATTTTATGTTCTCAGTATAAGTACCTACCACATTACAATGTGGTTAGGCTGGTACATGGTTTTTATGTAATTCTAATAAAATGCCTGGGGAACTCAAAAATAGTTTACAGTACCAACTAAAAGCTGCAATGCCTGGGTAAGGATGAAAAGGAGATGCCTGATTTGAGTGTACCCATAAAAAAATGACTTCTATGCAGTTCTGTCAGCAAAAATATGACCAATACTCCTGAGCAGTGGTCCTGCCTGAACATGTTTCTGTGATTTCATTGCCTTAGTAGAAGCCCTCCATATGGCCATGTGATTGCTGCTGCTGCTGCTTCACGTGATCCAGCTTTCTGGCACAAAGGCTCTGAGCTCGTACAGATGATTGTTAAACGTCATGAGACTCTGAAAGGTAGAGTAGGCAAGAGGAGGAGGAAGCCAAGAAAAGAACTGTGTGGGAGTTACAGTGAAAAATGGATTTGGGCAAAAAAAATGAAGCACTGAAGAAGCAGCAAGAGAGATAGGAAGAAAATCAGTTGATGATCGTGTTCAAAAAGCAGTGGAGGAGGAAGAGAGACCAAGAAGATAAAAATGGCTGGTGGCATCAAAAGCAGTATGGAAAGAAGAGTAAAGAACTGGCTGGGGGGTTGGGCCAGGGAAGAGCTGTTGGTAACATCCAAAAGAGCTGTTTTGGCCTAGCCTGCTTGGAAACTGGATGGGTGAGGGATATGGCCCGAGGGCCAAGCAGGGTCTCTGTGGTCATCCCCTGTAATTTCCTGCTGAACATCAATCATGGGCTGTCACACAGCTGTTCCTGGTGGTCCACTGGGCAGCCACAGTGTTGACATTAGGAAGGTTCCTGATCCCTTGCTGGCAGATTTCAAGTGAAGATAAATCCATTACACTGGTGGATAAACTGGTTTAATTAATTGGGTACTCTCACTGTTAGGGTTGAATTGTTCTTCTTCAGGCTGAAATTATTGAGCTTGAACATTAATCTCCGGATTGTAAAATAACCACATCTGTTACTCCAAAAAATCCCCCCAGAAGCTGAACATATTGCTAAAGACATAATTTCTTTGATACTATTTTGTGCAAATTTAAACTACAGAACTGAAGAGCATATTCAACTAAGAAAGGGAGAAGACCGGCCAGGGAAACTGTAGCAGTGAAGAGTGACAGAAGTGAAGGCAGAGCAGAAAGTGCAACTGAACTTTTGTGTTTCCTCATCAGGGAAAAAAGTTGTCTTCTAAAAAGACCTATTAAATGTATAAGAAATAGAATGAATACAGAAGACTACTGGTAGATAAAGAGAATGGCACAATGCCTAAAAATGAAAAAGGAAGATCATAGCTGCCTTTTGGTCTGTTTTTGACAGTTCTGAAATTGTTTATTCTGCCAGAGAGAATACAGTGCTCTCTTTTGCTGCTTAGAAGCAGCATTTCCCCTTCTCCTATTCAAATGTTAGTAAAGAAAACAGCCCTATAGGCATGACCTCTTTAGACTTGGATTATTTTCATTTAAACTCACTGGAAACAAGGTGATGTTAATAAAAATATACAAGCTGCCTGTAAAAATGTGCTAATGTTTAAACTAGTTAAATTATGTAAGTATTTCAAATAGCATTCAGTGATTTGCAGATTTAACCATGTTTCCTGTTTTGAATTGTGATAAGTATCTGAGATTCAATTCTAAATTTGTAAGATGTGCCCCTCTATAAATTGTCTCTAACTGAAATCACTGTTTCACTTCACAAATGTCAAAGAATAAACATCAGAGTGTGAAAGTTATATTTCACAGCATCTGCTGTAACCCTGTCTTAGTCTGTGCTAGATCCTAGGTGAGGCTGTGCCACAGCCTTTTTCTCATGGAAGGTTTGCCAGTGAAGTTATGCTTATCTCAGTCCTCTTGGTATGAAGTGAAATACATCTTGTCCATCCCGGACAAGCTCATGCCAGTGAGGATCATGCAAGCAGCGCTGGAAATCTTACTCCTTACTGCTGATGCAATGCAGTGAAGGAAGTTGTGCTGTCTTGCCCTCCCACCCAGTGATTCAGTCTACAAATCCACTTGATTCCCTGGCTTTTATTGTGATTGCAAACAGAAGAGTTAATTACAGCAAACTGACAATAATTCTGCAGTACTGGTGATAGTCATCATGCTTAGGGAGAGGCTAAGGAACATAGCAAAGACAAGCTGCAGACACACGTGTTGTGCCATAAACTGAATAGCAATGATGGTGTTCTTCATTTTATAGTATTTTGGACAGCTTATATTTAGACTGAGGTCATCAGTTCACTTGCAGGAGCTGAGCAGGAGTGAACAGGTGATGATGTTGTCATCACTGTGAACTTTGCAGCATGACCAGTATGTGCCAGAGGTGAAGAGCTACATGGCACTTGCACAGCTCTTCACATCATCAATGCAATTAACTATTGAAATCACACAGCAATGAGGTAGAGAACAGCAAGATTATGTTTCCACTATAGATAAGGAGCCAGATAGATGAGTTTGTGGCCCTGCTGTGTTTGTGGCTGTCTAGCTTTAGTCATGCAAAGTCAGCTCTTCAGGGTATCAACACCTCATCTAGGCTGAAGCTGGTGGTGAATCTCCTGTGGGATGTGATTATGCTGCCTGCAGAGAGCAGCCCCAGGACCACCCTGAGGTCACACTTCCCTGCTGCGTAGGAAGCAAACTCACAGATGCAAACTCAGGTGCGGTTGCTGCTTTTGGAAACAAGCTTGACCCGGGTCCCTGGCTGTGCACTAGTGTGTTGTCAAGCATGCTCAGACAAGCTGCCTCCAGGGCCATTTGCAGCCTCTCAGTGTGGCATCGAAGTCAGTTGTTAGCTGGAAAATGGAAATCACTGTGCACATCCGTTCTGTGCAGTGATCCTTCTGATCACTAGGATGTAGTCATGGCAGGATCTCACATGTCAAATTCAGGGGGTTTTGATTCTCAAGTGTTAACATGATGATGCCTTTTTGCAAATACAGGTTTGCAACTACACTTATTTCTTGACTTGCACGGTGTCCATCTTGGCTATTACTGCAGACAAAAGTGCTGATTTTATAATATGACAGACAGTAGTGCTTAATTAAAACATCAAATCATTGAAATGCACATGCTTTTCTTGGTAAACTATATAGTTGTTCTTTTTTTATCCTACTTATCATCTCCACAAACATGGAGAGTGTCACCAGCTCAGCAGCAAGTAGAAACAGAAGTAGTGTGCTAAAATGCATCAGGAAAATATCCTTAGGCTATGTTTCTCTACTATACTGCTATCCTGGATACGTTTGTGGTTTGGTGTTAGATTCATCCATTTCAGCTAAACACAGCAGTCAGGAGTACTTCCCATTCTCCTCCTGATCCTAACTCTCTTTATGAGATCGTTGTATGACATCAGGCATCCATGGCATTTGATACCTGATAAAGCTGATTTGAGGTTCCCTGAAAAAACATCTGCTATTCCTACATTTTTATAGTTTTATTTTCAGATAGCTTCTGACAAAATTAATGGGGAAGGCTTATTTAAATTTATGGCCATAATAATAGAATATCCACAAATATTTCTGAATATCAGCTCTTCTCATTTGAGTTAGATGCTGGGCTTAGGGGATAAAAGAAACTTCAAATCAACAGAAAGCTCAGCAGGATGAATTATGCTTTTGGTTTTGGAATATCTCACGTGCTAAAACTCGATAAACATTTTTGTTAATGTATCTCTCATAGTTTTGTTTTGCAAAGCAAAACCACCCCTTTTATGTAATGACAAGTAACATCATCACTTTGTACTTCAGCAGGAAATGTTTAGTCAGGAGGCGTTTCACCTCCAGGAGCTGTGTCCTCTCAGAGGACGGTCAGACGGCTGACAGCCTTGCACAAAATGTAGCAACGACATATTTAACCTGCAGCATGTTTGCACGTTTAATATCACAGAAGTGCATGATGTACTCACAGGAAAAGGCAAAGTCTATTTTAAACACTGAAGCCTACATCACACATTGTGACTGGTGCTAATTTGCTTGAAGGGAACGTACATGGGAAACTGCAGTGTTTCTACTTGAGGAGGAAGGCTGTTTGCTTTGACATTTGCAAACAAACCTGTGAAATTATTATGTTACTGGGGCCAAATAGTCAGGTAACTTTCCAGTAAAAGAAAACTTCTTGCCTATGTCACACTGCTGAACATGAAGAAGACCAAAATCCAGGTCCAGCAAACATGCTGATTGCAAGTCTGTGTTTTTTATGGGACAGTATCTGCTAATGTGGCTTATGAACTGCATGAGCTGTGTCAAGAATTTGTGCTGCTGCTGTGACTATGTTGAATGCAAGAATCAGCTGATTTCAATTTTAATACTGGCATCTCCCACCATTTGTCTTTATCTGGTACTTAAAATGAGATAGCAAATGTCTCAGAAAGTACATGTTTTTTTAAAACCTTTTAGCACTTACAATAGTGGCTTAAACTGAAGGTTCTTTTCACATTCTTTTAATATTAAAATGAGAGCAAAAAGAGAGCCCATTGTGTTCTCATTATAAATGGCATTTTAGTAGCATTAAAGTCTTGTGGTTTTAACACTATGTGGACAAAATGAAAAAAGATTAAATCAGAACATCAGAAATATTTTGCTGAATTATATATTTTACATCTTATTTACATGAATGTCCTGGGCAAGTAGCTTGGCTGAATGATAAGGAAGCTCAAATAACCATCTCAAAGGACAGCTGAAAATAACAGTACTGAAAATGAAGTGCAGCATTGAGTTACACAAGATTAAGCTGACTAATCTGCTGATTCAGTTTTGCCTTTGTTTTTTGGTTTTGTCATGCAAGATCAAGTGTCAAGCAGACAAACACTTGATGGCATTCCAGGCTCCCAGTAACAACAACAAGCAACGGGCTGTTCCCCTGCCACCTCTGCAGTCTTCAAAAATGAAACAGCAAAATGCTCACGTGCAGCAAGAGGCAGCAGGCTCAGGACAGACATGCTCCTTTTCTTGTGTACTGAATACAGGTGTACTGAATTTGGTATTTCTATTTCACAGATGGTTTTTGTTAGAGATGCTCATTTAAGAAACCTTTCTTCAGTTAATAGGAAGCGCAATAATGCATGTGAAGGGTCTGGAAGAGAAGCCATACAAGGAGCAGCTGAGGTCACTTGGGCTGTTCAGCCTGGAGAGGAGGAGACTGAGGGGAGACCTCATTGTGATCTCCAAAATCCTCACAAGGCAAAGAGGAGGGACAGACACTGGTCTCTTCTTCTGGTGACCAGAGACTGGACCCAAGGGAATGGCTGGAACTTGTGTGAGAGGCGGTTTAGGTTGGATATTAGGTTTTTCCCCCAGAGGGTGGTTGGCACTGGAACAGGATCCCCAGGGAAGTGGTCACAGCCCCAAGCCTGACAGAGTTCAAAAAGCACTTGGGAAATGCTCTCAGGCACATGGGATTTTTGGGCATGGTCCTGTGCAAGAACAGGAGTTGAACTGAGTGACGTTATGAGTCCCTTTCAAGTCAAGATATTTTATGATTCTGTGATTCTGTGTGTCAGGAGACAACAGATTCAAACACAGCTCTTACAACATCTACAGAATATAAAAGCACAGCAGTGTATTCTTCTATATGGACTGGTTTTTGGACAGTCCAAAGATATCAAACTCTGACAAGTGCTGATGGATAAGAAAACTGCCAGTGGAGCCACCCGCAGGCTTGATGTTAACCCTTGCCCAAGTGAAAATATGAGCCTGCTCATTACTCACAGAGATGGTCAGGCAAGAACTGCTGACCCTGAGGGAGGTGGTGTTCCCACCATCACTGCATTGGTGAGGCTGAGGAACACCACAGGGAAACCTGGGCACGGTTGTCCTTGCATTCCTGACACTGAGCAAATCTTTGAAGGATTGTTGGGAAGGACGCTACAGACATGTTGGCAGGAGAGCAGGTCGTTCCAAGGGGATTGCAAAGGACAAGATGAAGCTAATATGTCATGAAGGGATACTCTGATTGAAATGAGAGAAATAAGAGTCCTTCCAAAGAAGGAATCATAATAGCTGGATGCTTTTTTTCTTTTTTTTTTTTTTAATATGAGAAATAGCAATGACTAAAATCAGAGGGTGATACTGCAGAAATGAACATGTTGCAGGGCAGCTGGCATAGCAGGCTCTCCAAAATAAAAAAGAGAATTAAATAAAGCCTCAACCCACATTGCAAACATTTCAATATTTTCTCTTTCCCTCTGGAAACGATATGGCTTTGTCATTACCAGGCACATCTCTGGCTCTACTGAAGATGCTAAATGTATGCTGATGGTAACATGCAGTGTTTTGCCTGCAGTAAAAATGAAGGTTCAGACCAAAATGAACCTGGGGAGCAGTTGGAGAATGAAATAAAGGCACTGTAGACCTGGGATCATGTTCTTGAGCTGCCACTCATGACTCTGACATGGCAACTGATCTCTGTGTGCATCATTTCTCTATCTGTGGAATGCAGACAATTATATTTATTTCTCTAGGTGAAAGAACACTGGGCTTTTTCAGCTGAATACTGCTGTATCAGAACAAAGTATCTTTAATATACATTTTATTGTAAGAGTTTCAAAAAGTAGCTGAGGGATGAGAAGGACTCTCAGTCCAAACAATTTTGTCAGCATGTTTTTGGACAGACAAAAACGTTTGGCAGGTAAATGGAAGGGTTTCTTTCTACTAGTTGTTAATGCTGTGAAAATAGAAATCAGAAAGATCTGGGTTTGTTAGGGACTCCTCCCTCTATATTATAGTTTTATTAGCATTACTTTGTGGAAAAAGAGGGACTAAGACCCCCATGATAATAAACAGAAATCATTAGCAAGGTTTGCTAAGACACAGTTTGCAGATGTGAATGTGTATGGACCTACTGAGTTGAAGTGCAAGTGCTGGCTTATAGTGTTGTCTGAGCTTACTTTATTTCTCATAATTTCCTAAATAGCATCTCATTAGAGAAGGGCTGGAAATAAATCTGCAGATGTTGGATGTTATAAAAAAAGGTCCTTGCAGCCACTGAACATATTAGCACATCTGTGTTTGCCTTATATAAGCTACTGTTTTCATGGATGCATCCCTTGGCCAGACTCTAGACTTGAAAATAGCATAAGAAATTTTCAGTTCAGGAGTGATGCCTTTTGGGTTTAGTTTTGTTTGTGTTTATTTTGTTTGCATATTTGTTCATTTTATTAAGGAAATCAGAATGTTTAACGATATGTAAGCTCTGAAATACTTGGAGACGTGTCTCCTTTATGCTCAAGCAAAATTACTCATATTTAAAATTGTGGTTTGTGGGTTTTCTTAATGTAGATGTTTGAATGTTGAAGTCGTAAGGTTCTGGCAAAACTCAGGATGACAGATAACCATATGGAAGTTTTTGGAAACTAGTCTTGCTGTGTGTACCAAATTTCTGTTGGGCCGGTGTTCACATGGTACTAAATGAAATTTAGCACGGCAGAATTTCAGTCTAGAGGTCGATCACAGCAGCTCCTTTTGCCGATTACTCATTTGCTTCTACTTTTAACCACTGAATTTGAGCTTGCAGCTTCCTAAGTTAACTGGTGCTCCAGTGACTACTGTAGAGGGTGACCATCTGCTCATCTGTTCTGCCTCTAAGGATTTTTTTTGAAGCAATGCTGATCTTAGAAAACTTGAAAGGGAAGCAGGAAAGATGTCAAAATCTTCAGCTCCTAAAAGTTTTGCAATAAAATTAAAATGAGGAGGGTAAAAAAATGTTTCTTGTCCTTATGAATAGGAGAGGTTCACTGTTGCCTTGTTCTTTATCAAGTTAATCAGTGTGGGAGAAAGATCCCCTAAGTGTCCCAGTCATAGGAAAAGTTTCAGTGATGGTTTGCACCTTCTCAGGAGCTTCATCAATACACAGATCTGTAGGAAATTTGGTTTCATTAACTTCTGGGATGTTAGCACTACTGATTTTGTTGGCAGTTTGTTGATTTCCTTCAAGGAAATCTAGGAGCAGTAGGACATAAAAATGGAAGGGCCATTTCAAAATCAAGTAGGAATGTCCAGCTGAATAGCTCTATATTTTTTAAAATATGACTGTTTGACTTCTGAACTCTTGCTTATTTAAGACCTTGTGTACTCAAAAAGGAAAAGTATGTGTAGCCATGTGACAAAGCAAATGCGCCAAATGAGGATTTATTCAGTTTTGGGAAGATCAGCAGCAGTGATTCACCCTCTTGGCTGGTCTGGACTGCTATATGGTCAACTGATTCCCCCAGGGAGGAAGAAAGGATGAAAGTCCCACACTGCTCTGTGGTCACATAGGGAGCAGTGACCTGTGCCAGGGTAGCTCTAGCCCATGCATCCAGTACAAAGAAAACTTCAGCCTTAACCATCAGTATTGTTGTTGTAGGGGATTCAAGTCAGGCAATCCACATGTAGCTTTTAGTGGTTCAGTGAAACAGAGTGAAAACTTTAAAACAAGAGAACTCACCATCAGAGACTGAGTAAACAAAAAGCATATTTAGACAACTGTGTGCTATTCAGCACTGTACATCATGCAAAGAAGAGAGTCCCTCCTCTTTTCAAGCCCCCACACAAATCTTGCCATCGATTTTTCAGGCTGATCTGAGAGACTTGTTGTTTTCAAAGTTAAAACAACATTGGTTACCAATCTAGATGAGTTGAAAGGAGTTACAATGTCGTTTGTATACCCTGCTGCTCTCATCCAGCTTTAACATCTATGAAAGTAAAGCAAACTATGTAATAAATATTAGTGTTTGTTCCAATAACTGCTCAGGTGGCCAGTGCTTTGTAAGGACTTACTGATTTATTGGAATTTTTGATCTTTGAAAGGCAATAGGTTAGACTTTTTCTGAGGAACACCCACTGTAGTAAAGTCTGAAGTAGCATTCAGCAGAAAAATCCCACTGGCAGGTATTAAAATTGATAAAACATCTGGTCTGCTTTTTACTCTTTAAACTAGTTATTTATATTTCTGTCTTTTGTCTTTCTTACCGATTCCATAGTGAATCTCTTGAAGAAAAACTTGAAAGCCTGGATGCTGAAGATCTCATGTCTCATCTGTCACGACCAGAAACCTACCTAGAAGAGGAGAAAAGATCAAGTAAGTAAAACTGACCAAAGCTATGGGACTGACAAAGTCTCTTATTTAAACAGTCAATTTGAAACAATGTGTGTTAATTCTTCAGTGATGGAAATTTATTTTCCATTATTTGATTGCTGCATTTGATATTATGAGTTTCACTGTGGTAAACAGATCCATTAGAAATTCCCTGATAAAGAACACCTTGTTAAAAATTGCTAGAGGAGAGCTTCATTTAGCTGGCTGGGAAAACTCTCTGGCTAACTCAATGTGGCAACTACTCAGTCAGCTGCACTGAATTCAGTGCTGGTAAGGACTTGCCTGTCCAAGCTGTCTGACACTTCAGAAGACCCTGTTTTCTGATATAACTTCAGTGTAACCATTCAAGCTGAAAATTTCAATGTCAGGTATATGCACCAGACTGATCTTTTTTGGAAGATGGAGATAAGATCTGAAGGATAAAGAGACTGGGAACAAGAAGTGTTCTAATGGGACGTAATTCTGCATGTGGGAGAGGGCAGGAGGGTGTGGGGAGACAGTCATGGCAGGATATGGACAAGTGGTCTCAGTTTTTCATCAGTTTTTTTCTGCCACTATATTGCATACTCTTTCCAGTTTAAGACTTGTGTTGCTGTGGGGAAAGGAAGGAAGGTGCTAGACATGCTGCAGAGCCCTGAGCAGGTGAGTAGGGCTGGCACATACCTTTCAATTTGGGACATTCTGGGCTGATCTTCATGTTTGGTCCAAAGATACAAGCTGGAAAAAGACTGGCAGGGGCTTGAGGCCAGATATGGGTGCTGAGAAGGAGAACACTACACAGAAGCCATTGCCATAAGATGGTAAAGCAGGTAGGCTGGGACCAGCCTGTGAGTCAGAGGGATGTGGACTGCATGGGCTGGCACATGGGAGATGAGAATGAGATCAGAGTCAAACAGAGGGATCCAGGCAGCGGGGGAGTGGGAGAGAGGCCATCCCCAGATTACACCCTTTGATTAACCAGTCTGTCCATTTTCATTAGAGCACATCACTTTATTCCTTGATTCCGTGAGGAAAAACACAAATCCTTCTCTATGAGTATTTTTTTTTAACCTTCTGTCTAAGAGAAGCCTTGTTAGGCCTGTTGACCTATTTCCCCAGAGACTGCTGTAGTTTGTTTATGGGGTTTGTCCTGTTTGTTTTGTGTTTCCAGATATGTCATGTGGGTCTGGAGGTTTTCCAACCCTTAACATTAAAAATAACATAGAATAGTCCCTGCCTCCAAGACATGTGAGATTCAATTAAAAATTGCGACATACGAGTTTTTGGATGGGATGTTAGTATTTCTCATTCCCCTTCTGTTTCTGAGCCTTTAGGATACTTTCAAGTGATGTTATCAAAAGCTATTTTATTATTAAGAGGGTTAGACATCTTTTTTACCAGCAGAGTTCGGATTTTTACATGCTGCCTGGAAAGCATCTGAGATTTTACCAGGTATGCCCCCAGCTTGGCAGCACAAGAGGAGAAATGGTTACGGGCTGTGCTCCTAAGGAGGTGTGTCCTTTGACTTGAAGGCCAGTGTGCAAGAAGAGGAGTATCTGCCTCAGATCAAGAATGTTATGCTTGAATATTGTGTTGCATGCAGGAAAAAGTTGTTAGAAGGAGGCTCTGGCACTGCACTGTGTTTTTGTGGATTGGAAAGGCCTCTCCTGGCAGACAGCTGAGTACTACCATCTTACAACAAACCCATAGCCACTGGCAGCCCTGGATGTGACTCAACCCCTGATGACGTGTGCTGGTTCTTTAATTTTACAGCACACCTCTTCCTTTTAATTATGTTATTCATCTTCATAGGCAAAAAAGTCACCATCATCATAAGTTTATGTTATTCAAATCAAAGCAAGAAATAAAAATATATAATGGCTCATTACTTTCTAAGTTTACAAGTAACTATGATTGACATTGGACTAAATTTTAAATGGGTGGCAATTTATTTTTTGTCAGTCTAAAAAGTCAGAGAATCTCTTTATGTCTGTTATAATAAGCTACTGAATATTATTTAATTGCTCATTTGCTATAAGTGGCATTATGAGCATGTTTGGTTACATCTCAGTGGTTATAGAATGATTATATTCCCTTTCTAGGTCTCCTACTCATTTTGGAGCCTAGTTATACAAGAGCAATCAGCAAATAAATGAAATATCAAAGAAATCCAGAGAAATATTTATAGAGAGATCAAGTTGGTTGAAGTTATGATCATTGATTGATGAGAAACAACACTGAGAAGGAAACATATGTGGCTTTCCTAGAGAGAGAAGTGGTGGCCCAGTGATGAAAGTGCTCCTGTGAGTTCAGCACTGGCTCAGTGACCTTGGACAGGTTTTTAGGGCATCATTCAAATGGCAAATTCCTCAAGCCATACACCCATTAGTATCATTTATCTGGATAAGGAGTCTTTTGAGGCTAAATACAGCTTTTTGAAACCTGTGACCCAATGACAGTAGTAGAATTTGGGCTGTGTCAAGATGGCATTTTGACTCTTCTTCTCACCCCCCTGAGAAACCAAAACCAATGCTCCCTGACTGTCCATGGCAATGTGGAGGTAACATTACCAGATTTGTGGAAAATCCTTATATATGACAGTATGTGAGTGGGAGCAGGGAGTGGATATGAAATATAAAAGGCCAGAACATATAGAGAACAATGAAAACTGGAGAAATATGATTGCTTTTCACCCAGAAACACCTACACCTGAAAAGAGAAAGTCTAATGGGGCTTAAGCAAGGAGGGGGGGCTAACTGAGAACAGGGTGACATTAATGGCAGCTGGGTGATAACACAATACAGTAATACAATAGCAGATCAGGAAAGCATTTGTTCTTGTGCCTAGTTATAAATCCATACAATTATATTGGATTAATTGGTACAATCTAAGTGCTTGACTAATCCCAATGCTTAACTAATAAGTATAATGAGTTGAATCCCTATATTTTTAAGGTTTTAGAACAGGGTAAATGTTGTGGAAAGCTAATGGATTCTCAGGAAGAGAATATAAAAATTACCAATGTATTGGGTAATAATAAAGAAAACAATTATGCAGGGATTTTGCAGAGCAGAGGAAGATATCAGGAAATATTTTTTGGCATACTTTAGTTACCTACATTTGATATTGCTTAAACTCTGTGATTTCATGCATGTCATTTAATTACCTATTTTATCTTGCTTTTTGTTTTGGAGGACTTTTTTTTTTCATAATAGACTATATGACCTGAGTAGCAATAATATAAATCCATATTTTTTCATGTCTAATGACTATTTTAGGGCAAATACTAGCCAGCCAATTTTCTCGTATTCCTGAAACAGAGTTACCCTAACTAGAAAAACTCAAACAAGCAAAAGTTAATATTGTTTCTACAGTCACTGATGCAATGACAATAGTAGTTGTGCACCACCATGCTGAAAATCAACTCCCTTTATGTCCAAACAATAGTGTGAATCAGAGAAATCTGACCTTGATATACAAATGTGATCATGTAGTAATTATAGCTCTTGTGCTTTCTGTATAAACAGACTACTTCATCTGGAAATGCTGTAGGGTACTGCTTCATTCTGCAATTTGCAGCTAATGACTGAGCAGAAAGCTTTTATATCCCAAAAAGCTTTAAAATAAAGCAGGTAGAAAAATCTTATTTCCTGCAAATGAAAAAAAGAAGCTGGTTATCTGAGCAGGAGGGAATCAAGTCATTGTTCTATCTATGTTCTGTTGAAGAGCAGATAGTACATATTTAAAGATTGTCCTCAAAATCACATTTTGCAAAGGTTATTAAAGACACTTTCATTGGCAAAATATGGAACTAAATTACTCAGTCCAAGTGGTAACTGACGTGTTCTTTAACAACTCTGAGGTTAACAAAAATATCTTTCATTTCATGCCAAAATCTGCTTGTTCTGTTTGTGTCTGTGTTGGTATCATCCAAACAGGATGTGACAAACATATGTTCTTTGGCTTTGCCCTAATCCATGATTTGGATAACACTATTAAGATGTGGTCTAACAAACTTCAGGGAAGCAAATCTGAGGATATTTGTCTGTGGACTTGATTTTAGTATGTCCTAAGCAATAGAAGCTCCACCCTGACCTCATTAATTAGCTGTACGTATTTTCAGTGCTTCCATAAAAATATATGATCAAAGTATTAGCATGTTCATAGACATGGGCTGAATCCTGAAGAAAACAATAGTGGGAAACTAACCCAGAGCCCAGGAGTGATCCTGAAGGGCTGAGTGACATCCTCTTGATGATGGGTCCCCACTTATGAGGGTTTCCAAAAATGTCAATTGCTCAAGTTTTAATCTAGTCAGTCATTACAGTAGTGACTTTGGAGAATTCCAATTTCTTAATCAAAATTTTGTTTAGTGCCACAAGTGCTAGCAAAGTTCATAGGTAATACATAAGTAGTATAGATCTTTCTTTTCCTCAGGAAAATTTAAAACCTGAAAAAATATCAAGATAGCTTTCTTGAAATAAAATATATTTTCCTTAATTCCATCCTGATTGGTATGCAATGAATAATGAAAAAAGTAATAAACTGCAATTTTTTTCTCTGATTCTTTATAAATAATACCTGTAATTAGCAATTCCAGTGTTTTGCTCTGGATTGATGTCAGGCTGAGAGGGTTATTAATCCTCAGGTCATTACACCAAGCTTTTAAATATATTGGCAAAGTATGAGATTTTTTTCTATTAATCTTGAGATATCGTCATGTTTGAATATGTATGGAAAATAAACTTAAAAATTCAGACCTTTTCTTGCATGGTACTTTTAGAAATAGCAACTGATTTTAAAAGAACCTAGTTTTAGGAGATGGTTATTACTGTTAGAATGAAAATGAGTTCTCTGTCTCATGTGATATAATTGTCATATGATTATGAAATGATCATGGATGGGCTGTGCAAGTTCTATAGAACAATGGTTTGGAATTCATGCTGCAAAACATAATTCTAGGACTGAACAGTTTTTTACTGTAGGATTTTATAGCACATTGCCAGAGAGGGCCAGAGGGCTCAAGGGTGCTTGTTTGGTCATTTTATGCAGTCTCGTTCGGAGGTGAATTTTCTTTATGACTCTGATATATGACAAAGATTTGTGTAAGTATTTAAACTGAATGACTTTCTAGTCTTTGCAGCCTGTGTTTTATTATTTGTCTAAGGGCTTCAGGATGGTGGTATTGTGAGTTAAATCTCCCTGCATCCATTTAAGAGTGACCTTTTTATCACTTCCAACTATATCCATCAGCTGTTTCTTTGGCTCAGGGAAGAATTTTCATTTTGTAGAGGCTGCACCTAATCAGTGTCTGCTGCCCAGCTTCAGACCTCTACAGGCCTTTCACTGATCTTGACAAGGGTATTTTTTTGTATTTGATGACAAGTTTGCCATTCGCAGTCCAAGATTTCAAGTTACTTATAATCCACTTCTGAAAACTGTGAGGGGCTAATAACACACAAGAGTCCTTCCCACTTTCCCTGTATGCTTAGTCACTGCTTAATTATTTACTCAGTACAAAGTTAATAGCAAAATACCCTGTCCATGGTATATAGATTATAGATTAATCATATAATGTGAATATGACATCAAGCCCTCTTGTCAGTGCCCCCACTCATTCTCCATAGCCACTGATTGTGGGCTGAATTGAATTTCAATCATTTGCTGTCTGAGTTTTCAGGAAGGAGTCATTATTAAAATTAGAAACTAAACCTGGGACATCTGTGTTAAAGATCAAATTGTCTCTACACAAAAAGTTGGGTGTGTTTGAACTTTTAATGGCCTTCCCACAGCAGCTTTTCTACCCTGAGAAGCACTAGCTGGCAGCACTCAGGAAAAGCAAGCACCACACCTCCTACTTCCAGCCTTCATCAATTCATCAGCCCTCATGAGGTCATGCATTGTCCTGGTGTCTGAACACCTCACAGAAGTTAATATATTTGATATATATTTGTAGTATGGCTACAGCAGACTGAAGACAAGACCCTCAGGCTCCAGTTTGTGACAACCCCACTTTTCTTGATACAGCTCTGTCCTTCACAGTGCAATGTTTGTCATTCCTTCCTCTTTGACATGCACCAAGTGGTACCACTCTTCTACTGATCAGCCCTGTGAAAATGTAATTTATTTTGGCTCAGTAATACCTCTAGCCATCCTGTCCTTCAGCAGAGTGCAAAACTATCAAGGTGTCTGTACAGAATTTCCCAAAATACAAGGCACATAGAAACCTCAGTATAGGCATAGAAAGATGTTCCTAAGTATTCTCTTCAGGTCTGTATCTACCCATACAGTGAGTCATGCCCAGATCCATGAGCACAGATATTTATGTCTCTGAAATTATGTGTCCTATCTGCATAGAAAAATGAGATAAACTCAAAAGTTAGTGACAGAACAGAACCTGTACAATTTAACCCAAACTGAGTCCATGTAAACGGGATTTTTTACCTCCACTTTAGTGAGCTCTGACTCAACTTTTAGGCTGTAAAAGTGGGATGTGTCTGACAAAGTGTCTTTGCCTCGGCTGTTCACTCCAGACTTCTTTCATCGTGACTGATGGTATGGTCAGCACAGAAAACTGAAAGTAGGTTGTATCTCACCTCATCCTACAAAAGCAGAAGTTTAAAACAGAGGTAATGGAGTAGATGTCTATAAAATCAGATGAATCACATGGTAAACTGCTTCTTTCATCCCACTGACTAAAACAGAGAGTAGGGTGTTGATTCCAGAGGTGAAGACCTGCTCCAAAGATGCTGCATGACTAAGGGCACTGAAGCAGGGCCTTCTTATTTCTGCCTGAATCATACCATGGACAGGTATAAGACTGTACCTCTAATTCTACAGTCAGGAAGAGACATTAGGAGGAAGAAAACAAATTTGAAAAACCCCCAACCTTTCAATGGAAAACAACACAAAAAAACATTGTTTCAGTGCCATGGATGCTGACACATTTTCCAGTGGCAATCTAATGGGAAGCTGTACTGATCTTTCAGAATTTGTTTGATAGATGTTGCACAGAAAACCCACAGTAAAATTATATGTTGTAATGTGGGGTTTTTTTTTTACCAAAATCTGAAAAATAACCTCTTTTTTCTGTTTCATTTGTATCAGTTTCCTGCTCAAACTCATGTAACACTACTTGGGCTGCCTGTCTTGGTAACAGCATGAATTTATACCAAGAAAGAAGTAAGCAAATCATACAGTTTTCAAGAAGATGGGAAAGTATTGAGACTGAGTGCCTCCAGGCCTTGAGGGTAGGTAAAAATGTGAAATAAATCACATATCATATTTTCTAAACAGCTCCTGTTATTTAAGAAAGTGCTTAATAAAAAATAATATTACCAGTGCATTAATTAGTTAAACAAATGAGTTCCTAATATCTCTGCAAGTGACAGTGAGATGAGTGTTTTGAATGCACTCAGATGCGGTCAGCTCATATTATAGAAAGCACAGATGTGCATGGTGGGTATCTGGAGGTTTCTTCTGCCCTTCTGCAGCTGTGGAGCTGAGCTGCCTGCTCCATGAATATTTACTTACTTACTTACCAAAAGAGAGAAATAGAGAGAGAGATAGAAAGAAAGGAAGAAAGGAAGGAAGGAAGGAAGGAAGGAAGGAAGGAAGGAAGGAAGGAAGGAAGGAAGGAAGGAAGGAAGGAAGGAAGGAAGGAAGGAAGGAAGGAAGGAAGGAAGGAAGGAAGGAAGGAAGGAAGGAAGGAAGGAAGGAAGGAAGGAAGGAAGGAAGGAAGGAAGGAAGGAAGGAAGGAAGGAAGGAAGGAAGGAAGGAAGGAAGGAAAGAAGAAAGAAAGAAAGAAAGAAAGAAAGAGAAAAGAAAGAAAGAAAGAAAGAAAGAAAGAAAGAAAGAAAGAAAGAAAGAAAGAAAGAAAGAAAGAAAGAAAGAAAGAAAGAAAGAAAGAAAGAAAGAAAGAAAGAAAGAAAGAAAGAAAGAAAGAAAGAAAGAAAGAAAGAAAGAAAGAAAGAAAGAAAGAAAGAAAGAAAGAAAGAAAGAAAGAAAGAAAGAAAGAAAGAAAGAAAGAAAGAAAGAAAGAAAGAAAGAAAGAAAGAAAGAAAGAAAGAAAGAAAGAAAGAAAGAAAGAAAGAAAGAAAGAAAGAAAGAAAGAAAGGAAGAAAAGGAAAAGATAAGGAAGGAAGAAAGAAGACAGCTATTTCAAGGGCAATTATCTAAATGAGCTGGAGAAAGCTGGGATGACTAAGTCCCCAATCTCTGGAGAATTTGCTCTGAGCTCTTTGATGAATTTTAAAATGGTGTTACATTCTAGATTTTAATAACATAGCCTTTCCCCTCTTCTTCTAGCTCTAGGCAACTGTTGTTAAGTCCATTTCTCACAAAAGCCTAAGAAGCCTGAGTTAATAAGGGCAAGTCTCTAACCGCAGCCCTGCAGACCTGCTAGGCTGCAGGGCGCAGGTGAGAAGGGAGGTGTGTGCATTCCCTTCCACACCGCGCCTGCCGGGGAGGGCTTTGATCCGTCCTGCCACGGGTCTGTTTCACTTTGAGTTCAGCGAATTAACTCAAGGGGAAAGAGTTTTCAGCATCTCTGGCACGATCAGTGACAACTTATGCAGCTTTGGTTTCCTTCAGCTGATATATTAATGAACCAAGTCTGGATCTTGACAAAACAAGCGACATCTCTGATTAGAAAAACCACCAGCACCAGCAGGAAATGTTGGTCCCCATCACTGGTTTGCAGTTTTAAGTCAGTTTCTTTGGTGAGAAGTTCTTGAAGTGTAAATGTTTTGCTGCTTGTGGTTGGAATCACAAGCAAATCTGGCAGTGAAATACTAAGTCAAGTGTAGATTTAGAGGGCCTTAGTCTCTGGGGAAGTTCAAAAGCCTGAGTCAGAGCCCATATGTGTCTTCAGCCAACATCAGAAGGACTGGATGTTTAAAACTGGGATTATAGGAGAAGACACAGTTGGAAGGAGGCACTTAAACCACCTAAGAGGGAACATGAGAGGTGCAGCTGGGCTTTGAGCACAGCCTTAGGGAACTCAGGGTTATCACTCTCTGCAGCAGACCTGTAATCATGAATCTACCCCTGAACGTGGGAACTGAAGTCAGCCCTCCTTATCTTGTTAAAATGCAATGCCCCTGCAACACTTGAGAAGTTTGCAGCGTTGTGTAGCAGGAAGGTCCCATGTTCATTCCCCTCCCCTGCCTGAATGGGACCAGAATTTCCAGCCAGTGCCTGTCCTCTACCACCACAAGCCCCTAAGATCACTTTGCAAGGCCTAGAAATTGTTAATAGTTGAAAAACAATCAAGTTAAATCTTCCTTTGTGAAAAACACAACCAACACCACAGAGCCCTGTGAATATATCTCAGATTTTTTTCTAGGGAACATCTGATCCAATTTAATTCAGTAAGTCCCTTTCCAGCCATTAATCTCCAGCCAAATTTTGTTTTTCATTTTATTGAACATTATGATTTACTGCACAGCTCTCTGTTCATTATTACTTAGAGAACCAGTTGTTCTTCTCTTTCTCTTGATCTCCTGATCAGGAAAATACTGTGCAGATGTGAACAGAAGTAAGAATATTACTCCTGTAAGAGAACTCTTCCCTAATTAAACATAGTGTCTGTGAGGGAAGTTATGATCTTGCAAATAGTTTCTGCTTCAAAGAAAGACTTAACAGCACAAATGAGGCCAGCTTTCCTTACATTGGGTCTACTGTTTGCTGCAAAAACAGTGCTGTAACTGACACAATTAATATTGCAAAAATATCCTGTGAGAGCTTAAAAATAGTGAAATCCCACATATATATCCTTCTTAGTACTTAGAAGAACCTGATCTGCCCAGCATGTTCCAGAACAAACCTGCTTCATTTCTGGGGAAAAAAAAATCTTGTTTGTTTCTCTCATGTACAAGAAATGACAAAACAGAAACATATTTTCTCGTGATAACTGCTGTTGAAACCAGAGGGTGTTGTCAGTGCTCACACAGATGCTGCCTGGTCACTGTGGTGTTCCTCCTCCCTTGCATTCCATCTGTGGGAACCAGAGCAAAGCCTGCTGCAGTTTCCTTCTGGAGTGGGAGCTGGCTGGTTCTGGTGCTCCTCTCCACCACTTGTCTCCTGCTAAACCTGCTAAACTCATATATGTTGCAGATGGCTGGGGGTGCTAAGGAGCAAAAGCACAAACCTGTCCTTTCTGGGCACCCCTGTTTCTCTTCCATCTAAGGGGGCCTAGTGTCTTTCCACAAGACTCAAATTGACTTGTCTTCAACAGCCTGGCCCACCTGAGGATTTCTATTTAAAACAGGGCTTGAATTGTAAAAACAAATGTTCTGCAGCTCAGAGCAGAGTTACATTGTCCTGCACTGGGACACTTGAAAGGAAGCACTGAACTCCTAGCAAAACCCTTACTAGACTAAAATAATCTAAAATAATCAAGCTCGCTTTCAAAAGTGCATTGAAATAATCTAATCCAATCTATCTAATTTGTTATGAGCTAAAGTTCTGAATTCTGGGCAACCATCTTTTGAAAATTACTAATTAATATTTTACCTTCAATGGCCAGCTTTAGCAAACAGGGTCCTCTCAAAACATTGCCACTGTACTAGCAGCCAGCACTGGTAGGGAAGCAATACTGATGCCAGCACATTATTATCTCCAGGAAGCACTTCTTGCATTAACATGGTGGTTTAATGGCTTATAATATTTCAAGGAGAGAGAATTTAACTCGTGGGACAAATAAGAACAGGTGTCTTTCACTGAACTGTTATTGCTCCTAAAGCCGCATCAGCACACACAGGTTTGCGTGAACACAAAGAGGATTTGGGATCTCTGAAACCCCTTATGGGCAGCCTGGAGGGGCAAATGCTGTGGAAGCTTTTCTCCTGGGTTGCAGTGGGCACATCATTACACTCCTGTATAAATTCTTTTGGCCTCACAGTCGCTGTGGCTTTTCCCTTTGGGAGGAGGTACATGTTTCAAACAGTATTTTTTTCTTCTAGCAATCTGCCTATTTTTACAAAATGTGTAGGAGCTCTTGAGACCTCTGTTCCTCCATCTGTCTTGGTTGGGGGGGGGCGGGGTGTCAAAGTCTTGGGGAGACACATACACACACAACGCAATTGCCTCAGTCTCCCTGGTACACAGGCTATAGATACTGCAGAGTTCTTAGTGACACATTATTTAAACTCTATGTAAATAATATTAATTCCTACGATATAAGTTACTTTTTTTCCCCCAGAATGTAAATAATCACCACATGGATAAGGTTCTCTTAAATGATAAGGTGTCTTTCAGCTCCAGCATCATGGAAAAGTGTTGCCTAAGATTCCTTGTTTTCCTTAGGGTCAGGCTAAACCTGGTCCTGCTGACTGGGGGGTCATGTTCCTTGTCGTGCCTCATCTGTCTAATGGTGTAAATCTATGATCAGAGTTTATTGTAAGTCTGAGCTATTACTCAAGCTGTAGCTGTTGGAAGACATTGCTTAGGACTCTGCTGATCTGATTCACAGGACAGAGGCCTATTGCAGATCCCAGACTTGAGAAGTAGATACATATGTCAGCCACTTGTGGCTCTTTGGGAAACCAAAGTGTCCTGAGTTGGGCAGAAGTAGAGTTTAGAGTTGGAAATGATCCTTGAGGGAAGGATGTTTCTCACTGAAGAGGAACCGTGCAGCCAGGCTGTCCTCCATGCTGGAAGACAGTGGAGGGAAGGAAGGGTAGGCGTTTATGAAATACCCTGTGCAGACATGTATCTACCACACTGTAGGGGAAACAGCCTAATTACTGCTCTGAGCTTCCAAGGAACTCTGAGAAGAAAAGCATAAATCTCAGCCATCAAGAGGCTTCTGTAATTCAGACCAGGTGTCAGGTAGGCTGTTGTATGGCTCCAGCACAACATGACTTACAATCACCTTTTTATCCTTGTTCCTCTGCTACTGACGCCCTTTAAGTCTAATATTCTCAATAGTAAGGAAATTTGTTTCCACTGAGCCAAATCCCATTTGTCTAGGTAGTGAGAATAAATTCCAGCTGTAGATCATCTTGGATACTAGATTTTTAACCCCATCCTGGTCAATACGGAAATATGACAGATCATTCTCTACCACAGCTTCAAAAACACAGAAAATAAAAATGTGAGATCTGGGATTCTGGCTAACACCTATCTTACCATTGATTAAATTTGGAATCAGATTCATTTAGGACACATGTAACATCAGAATTATACCCTACTGGTTGATAATAATTCAAAAGCTCTATACTTAATGTAGAATTATGGTACCCGTTAGTATTAAATACCTTAATTATTTTAAAATATCTTCAGAAATTATTCTACCAAGGTAGACATCCTCTCTGTTCATGAATATAGATAAGTACTGAATTGTAGGAATTTCTGATCCTGACAAGCTTTGCTAAGTACTCAGCTACTAATTATGAACAGAAATAAAAGGACACCTGCTGAAAAAATTATTAAAGGATGTGCGACTACAACCTGCCTCTTATCAGATGGATGGAGCCAGTATCCTACATCAGCAGAGAATACAGTCTTTCACATTTCATGACAAATATGCTGTTAGGTAAATAATTGCATCAGTAGGCATATTAATTTGTGTGAATACTGAACTGCTTGAATTTTAATGCAGAAGGAAAGTAGCAATATAATTCCATGCTAAATTATATAAATAAAGCACGGGAGTTACATGGTGCTGGCATAGATCTTATTTACTCACAAATAAATCTGGAATATTTCTACAAAATTCAGTTTGTAGCACTACTATAAATCAGGTAGGAAACTAGGATTTTACCCTCACTGTTAGTAATGATTTAATAACTAAATTCAGGACAAAATTCCTTCCATGACTTTACCTACTCATTTTTGTCTAACAATCTCTTGCACCTATAAGATGGATGCCTAAAATGTGTATTAGCTTAAGTAGGAAAAAGCCCACAAAGCATGTTGCAAATATCTGCAGGACAAGTACATCCTAAGCATGAGCTCTGAAAGCTCAGAAAATCCTCCAGATGAGATTCTGGAACATTGGGACCATTATCTGTGGAAATACCACTACATGTCCTCCCTGTTGAACTCTTGCACCTTTCACGTGTCAGCCACTGCTGGAGACAAGATCCTGAAGTGTTGGCTCGGATGGTTTTATGTTCCTCTGTAGAACCATACCACTTTGCTAAGGGCTTGGTATTAGGCTGAATCCACATACTATAAGGCTTGTCCTAGTGCCTGAATTGTCCTGCTGCCTCTCTGGCTGGCAGGTCTGGCCAGGACAAAATTGCTCTCTATGCACTTGGCCAGCTGCTATAAAAAGGAAATGATGCTGTGCCAGGCTTGGCAGGAGACATCTCCCTCTCCTTGCCCCAGTAGTTCTGAGGAGCGCATCAACTGTGTGCTCTGCATTTCCCTTCTGGCTGCTGCACAGATGAACAAAAGGAAAGTGGGAGCCAGCCATGCTGCTCCTGCTGCTGGCCCGGGTAGGGCCATGCAGTGACTTGCCCATCGTAATTCAGAGACAGAAGGTGGCAATCCCAGGAGTGTTGTTCAGCCACTAAGAGCTGATTTATTTTCTCCCCAGACTGGAGAACAAATGTGGAAGGAATTGGGGTTGCAGGTCCTCCCAGGACCTGGGGGCATAGCTAAATTTCTAATTGGAATCTAATCCCATCCCTGTGCCACCAGGCTACAGCTTCTGTCACTGTAGCCATGAGAGAAGACTTGGCAAGGCCTTATTTACCCTTTCTCCACATTAGTTAAACTTTTCAACCTTTAAGGCCACACTCCAAAAGCCATTTTCCTTCCTAGATCAGGTGCCATTCTGGCAATTGTACAAATACAGTATTTTTACCTGCTGAACTAGAAGTGAGGCTTGTAGTTGGGTGAAGAAGATTAGTTGCACTTGTTATTTTTCACAATGAACACTTAGGAGCATGTATATGAGCAGCCAAGGAGAGGCTCTCCTAACCATGGACTGAGGATGCTCTGGATCACATGGCAATTAAAAGCCCATGGCCTTAGGGAGTCACAAACTACTTGCAGAATGTCTCACAGACATCTTCTCCCATGGGGAAATGTTGCAGTCTTCAGTTTTATTGGCTTCTTTAAGCCCCAGACTCTTTAACTGGATGTTAGCATAGCCCCATAGCTCTGGGATAACAAGCGGTGAGGCACCATGCAGGTGTTGGGGTCTTTACCCCTTCAAGCACAATTGCTCATCTTGTTTGCACAGCTCCTTTCTCCAGTCTTTCCTCTCTGTCCAACAAAGGTTGGAGGGATGGAGGAATGAGGCATTTTACCCCCACAAACAGGGCTGTTCCTTGCCATGACCTGCAGAGCCTGGCTCTCCAGTCCCACACTACCAGCCTCACCCCTTCCCCCAGGGATCATGCAGCAGTCTCATGTGCTCTCAGCTTCACAGCAAAGCTTCTCCAATTTCTTTGTTATTTTTTCTCTGTCTTTATTTATGAAAATGGTGTGCCAAAACACTATTCCCCTCACTGCCACCCCTTTTCTCTCTGTTTTGTTTCCTGTTGGGTGTTTTGCTCTGACACACCAAGTAAAGATACAAAACCTGAGGTGGGAACATCTGGCTCTGGCTGTAGAGCGTTGTCAAGAATAGAATATAAAATCAGCTTTTTCTCCCCTCTTCATGGGACCTTGCTGTGGGATGTTTAGGGCTTCCTGCCGCAGCCCCCAGGGTGGCCAGCAGCCCCCAGCTGGGATTTCGCTCTCTCCAACACAATTACAGTCTGAAAATGTTTAAAGCAGTTTCTTTTGAGTGAGCCACATGCTTCAAATTGTTATGTGGTTAACCACTGAGAACCAACCCCCACACAAATACCTAAGGATCAGCTTGCTCAAGCCAGGGTGGTAGATGTGGGGGCACAAGAGGAGAGGGGAGACTTCCTCATTTTGCTTTTGATGAGAAGAAAATAGAGTTATCTTCTGACTTTTCTAAAGTGCCTGCAGCCGCTGTGTCACAGTGCGTGCTGGGTGATGCCGTTTGCACATTTGTTTGCTGATGAAAGGAGCCTTGTTCAGCAGCCATGGCTGTGCACACCATGGGCCACATCCTCTGCTGGTGTAAAACAGCTCCTCTGGTGAATAGGAACTGAAAATGCAACCCCCTCTCTCTGTGTGATGTGCAAGTGCCAAGCTGGGGGAAGATTTCTGTGCTTTGACATTGCCCTATCCCATGTCCCTTAACTCTTATAAAAGCTGAATACTTTTCTGCTGACTCACAGAGACAGATGGATTTTGTTAACTCCAGTCAAGATAGAGGAAGATGCACTAAAAGCATCACTTGGTGGGGCTGAACCCAGCTTTGGATGTGCTCAGGGGGAGACTGAGCAAGGAGCTTCACATCTCCCCCTGTTCAGCATGGATGGAGCTTGGCTCCTGGGTGCCACATGGGAGGAGTGATGTGTGGTCTAGGCTGAGCCTGCTGCTAATCAGTGTCTGAAATGATGACCCAGGCTGTCATTCCATCCCCCTCCTTGTGCCCTCTCTGGAGCTGTTCAGCTCCCAAAGCCCGGGAAAGAGAATTGGAGCCAACAGTAACAGAAACACCCCAAAAGAATCACAGAAATCAAATCCCCTTGGTAATTGCATTGCATCTGCTTAAATCTTAAGTTACAGAGGATTTTAGTAAAGTAAATCAACTTCCTATTGCTTGTGTTTCCTTGTATTTTTAAAGACTATAGAACTGTTGAGGAGCAAATTGTCTTCCAAACTCATGGAGAGAGTTTCCAATCATGACTGGCATAGCTGTTCATGTAGTGCTCCTAAAAGTGGACCCAGGTGGAAATAGAGATAATTATTTTGCCATGGACCAACTTTAAGATCCATCTTAACTTTATTTTCATTTCTAAAATGGCCAGTTAAGGGCTCACAGCGTGGTTATGATAGTCTTGAGGGGGAAGAAGCAATCCAAACATGATATGCTTTCTCAGGTATGAAACAAAATTGAATTCTTTGCTTTTTGAGGAAAACTGCATGAAAATGAAGAGTTTTTTTGGTTTTGTTTTTTTTTGTTTTTTTTTTTTTTTTTTTTGTGGGGGACGTTTTTGGTGAAAGTGGTTTAGTTCCTCTGGTCCATTTGTCATCTGAGCACTGAAACATCACTCTGCTTATGAAGTTAGCTCTGCAAGACTCTGTACCTGTCAAAATTGTTTATCCATACTTGCCAACAACAGCAAGAAAGGCAGGAGGACTGGCAGTCTTGATGGTGAGTGAGTTGGACACATGGAGTGAGGGCGCATGAGTTGAACCTCCTCACTGATGCAGAAAAAGAAAATGAGTGAGAGAAAGAACATTAAAGCATGAAGTGTCTAATCTTAGAGAGTTTAATGGTGCAGTTTGTTACAAAAAAAGAAGAATTTGCAGAATTTTTTCATGGGCAGCTGAGTAGGCAGGTCCTAGTGGCTAGTTAGTCCTCATGATGCTGAAGGTTCAGGAGTAAATGCCAGCAGAAGCAGCTGCTGGAGGACATTGGCACATTGACATTATCAACCGTGGGATTGGGAATATTGCACTTGGACAATTGAAAAGTAATGTAATAATCCCTTACTAAGGAATTATCAAGGAACTACTGAGTGCTTAGTGTTGTCATATGAAAATATATAAAAAATTCTCAGTCTAAATCCAACAGAGCCTTAATCCTATGTGAGGGCCATTAGGGGAAAAAAAAAAAAAAGAGAGAGGGGGGGCAGGCAGAGAATTCAGGTTTATAAAAAGAAACCCGTACACAATGAGCTGAAGGTTGTGCTTCTGCACTTCCTGCTCTGGGTGTGAGCAAAAGAGGAAATACCAAAATATCACCAGGAAAACTATTCCCACAGCATTCCCAACCTGGCTGAAACTAGAGAAGTTCTGACAGCCCTGCAAAAAGGGGGCGAAAATCCCATAGCTGACCCAGTCTCAAGGATCTTGCTCATGGGAAGGCGAAAATTTTCAAATCCAGGAGTTTTGGGTAGACCTAGATGAGTCTTTATACTTCCCCTGACATCTCATCTGTACTTTCTGCAGTTCACAGATCATTGATGACATTTGACTTTTCTGCCAGCTTTGAGGAGCACATTTCTATTACAGTCAGTTTGATCATATCCATGACCACAGACCATTAAATTGCAGGGTAACTGCAGGGCACCACGGTCCAGTCTAACTCAGGTGAGGAGTTCCTTGGCCCCCCTTTCATTTTTTGACAGTCAACCCACTAGAATGAGAGTACATCCTACATACACAGCAAGAACTGATCTTTCAATGCATAAAATGCCACCAAGTTCAGTGTTGCCCCATGTCAATAATTAAAACTAAATTCCTGGAGGTTCCCAGGCAGACAAGACATTAGTTTGGTCTGGCTCCTCCAGAAAACATTCCACTTTAAGCAAAGAAAACCCTGAAGATGAGCAGGGGGATCATGTTCAAAGGGTTGTACAGGTAGCTGGCACACCAGGTAGTTTAAAACCTCAAATCTGAAAGCTTTGCAAAGACCTGGGAAAATAGCTCTTTTCCTTTATAGGTATAAGAAGGAAAGTATTCTGTCCTACTAAACCCCCCAAAATTTAAATATCAGTCTCTTGTTTGACATGCAGTGTTGTACACTAGAATTCAGGACTTGTTCAATAGACTAAGAAAAACAGTAAAATTGCCATAAAAAAGGAAAATTGCTATAAACAGCTGGATTTCCTATAGATGTTTCCCTACATCTAAGCAAGTCCTAAAACAAGCTTTTCCCTTACAATTAGAGAATCAAATCCCTGGACTGGCTCCAATGAGCAGCTTAGGAATGTTCAGCACAACCACAGCCTCAAGCCATGGGACAGAGCAAAAGTTGCAACAGTGATGATGCTTTATCTTCCACAACTTACTCCAGCAACACTTCCATGGATGCCAATAATGAAATCTGTTTCAGAGGCCTGAAAGGAAGATTTTTTTTCTTTTCAAATTCTGAGTCACTGATTTTGAGACTGGTCAACTCATTGCTTTTGTGACTGTGGTTTAGCTAAAACCACCTAAGGCTGACAATGTCATAATGAACTCTAACACCCAAAAACAAAGCTAAAACCTCAGCTAAGCCCCATGTCTGAATGCAGCTTTCCAGTTCATTCAGAGCAGCATAGCACTCAGCATTTTCCCTCCAACAACAGAAAGCCCCTTTCTGGCCTCCCGGAACTGCTGCATGGAACACACTGTTGCTCCTACTGCAAACTTATTTAAGAGACAATAGGGCAAATAGTTGGCAGACAGATTCTTCTTAAAACTTAAACCTAGATCCACAATAAAATGTAAAAGGCCAAGGAAACATGGCAAAGACAATCAGAAAATGTGAAGTTTTATTTTTTTAATTAATTTTCGCTGAGAGTGAGACATTACAATTTACAATGTGGGCCCCATTCTGCAAGTCCTTTCTTACATGAGCTCTTTTTAAAGTCACCGAGGTTGTTTACATGAGTAAAAGTTTCTTACATGAGAAAGGACTCACAGAAACTGGCCTTACACATTTTGCTACAAGGTTTACCTAGGCATTATCTGGGCTGTGGAGCAGTGTGTGTATTTTCAGGATCTAAAAATGGACTTCAGTCATTTTTTTTTTTGGAAAAAGTTCTGACTTCAGCTTCACCCATCTGCTTTTCTCAGTTTGCTCCGCAGCCACATTGAATGGACGGGCTCAGCCTTTGTTCCTGGCTCTGAGCTGCTCCTCGCCAGCCACGCTCAGCCCCCACGCGCTGTAACTCACCAGGACGTGTGCAGTCTGAATTCCCATTCCAGATTTGGTCCTCAAGCCTAAGGCCATTATTCCATCTCAGACTAAAGCATATTCTCCCATGGGCAGCTGAAAAGGAGCATGTTTCTTCAGGTTTTCTTGCCACAAAATGATAAAATAAAGTAAAATAAAATAATAATAATAATAATAAAGGAAATCCAATATACGGCAATCCTCAGAGTTGTGGAGTCTAAGAGTGTTGATCAGTATCCATAAATGTCCTGACCGGTGAGGAGACACAGGCACTACAACTGGAAAGAGAGCAGGAAGGAAAACCAACCATGTGAGCAAAGTTAAAAAAAAAAGGGGGGTGGGGTGGGGGGAAGAGAGAGAGAGAAAAAGGTCTGCTCAGTGGACAGCACTTGGGCTGATAGCAGGGATTTCAGGAAATCCAAACACTCAGACAGGAAATCTGAACACTGGATAAACATGCCATAATCTCCACAGACACAGTTAACATGCAGCGTCCCTGTTAACCCATTGCCTGCCCGGGGCTGAAATCAGATCTGCGATACGAGGCGCCTGGAAACACGAGCTGCCCGCGGGGCTCCGCAGCCTCAGCGCTCCCAAGTCTGAGCAGCAGCCCTGCATTCAGCCCTGCCCTCGCCTTTTTTAACTCCATTGATTTCTGCATAGAGCTGCTTTAGTGGAAAGGTGCAAAATTTTCCTCCTCTGAGAAGGAGATGCACCCTGAGCCCTGCAGCAACCTGCCCAAACTCTCATGTGCCACTGACTGTGGATACCTGGTAGTCCTGAGGGAGTTTTACCTGCTCTTTTTCCACTTCTCTTTTGCTGTAGCACAAGATTTGTAAGGCTGTCTGTGGATATTTCCCATATATTATGGGATATTTGATGGTTTACTCCAGGCTGGTACAGTGGGGGACCCCCTGCTTCCTCCCCTAGAAATAGTAGGGACAGGCTACTTAAAGCAGCAGGGGAGTTTGGAGATTCCCTTTATGCCATTGTGTCAAGGAATCTACTTCCATAGCAGAGGGACTGGAACTAGATAATCTTTAAGGACTCTTCCAACCCAAACTATCCTATGATTCTATGAATTGAGGAACAAACTCTGAGGTCCCTAGCAAAATTAGGATGAAGCCTGTTTGATTGGTTGTTTTCAGAATTTTGCTCTTTGTGTCTCGTGGTTAGCTCATCATCATAAAAATATCACTCTTAGACTTCTTAATTTATTTCTTTTTATATGATCTACCTTGGTTACACTATTAATGTAAAGCTCTTAGCTAGTTACAAAGGCAAGGAGAAGCAATAATATTGCATAGAGCTGACCCCTTACCCCATAGATGTAATTAATAAAGTGAAGTTTACATAAGAGTTGCCAAATTTAAATTCATAGTATTAAAAGTACACATATACACAGAGTTAAGACTCTGTATGTTTGCAGAATGGGGACTTCACTGTATTTTCTGGAGGAGGACAAATCCAGGCTTCTCTGCTTTCCAGAGATTATGGACTGCTAAGGCAAGGGCCCACTTCCAAAAATGCTTCCTCTCTCTGAAAATTGATATTTTGGGATAGTCCTGCCTAAAGCATGTTAGAAAGAAAACATCATGTCTTTAGATTTTCTGATTCTCCTAAGACTTCATAGAAATAAAAAAAAAAAAAGGATAAAAATTAGTACCTTGAATTTCACTTGCTGGTGGAAGTAATTAGGCACAGGGGTAATATCCACTGACTGGTGACTGGTGCCCTCGCTCAAGGCATTGGCAATTATCTTATCTGAAATGGCCCTAATGTGAGTCCCACATGCAATATTAACCTCTATCATTATATGAAGTTTCCTGCTAGGTACAAAACAGGAGCACTATAGGAAAAAGCTTCTTTCAGCTCCTTCTACTGCTTGCAGTGTGTTTCGGCTCATTATTTCAAAGACAGAAGCTCTGGCAAACCAGCATTGGTTGCAGCATTCCCTGGAAGTGGCCAGGCTTGGACATGATGCTTGGACTATGGAGTTAGGTTATACCTGGCAGCAGAATTGGGGTGGAAAATGGGGCTTTGGGGGCATCCCTTCATCAGGAACTCTCATCTGATCTCCAGCCTACTTCTGACTCAAAAAATACCTTTCAAGTTGGATCCTCATGTTCCCAGTCATTCTCCTACTGCTTTTTGGAAAGCATGAGGCTGGTGGTGGGGGTCAGTCCCTGTGAGATTGATTGGAGCACTGGTGGCTGCATCTGTGCAAAGACCAGGTAGAACAAATACTTGACTTTAGAGGCATGAAGTCATCCTCCTTGCCCAGCACACACTGCATGAAACAAGGACCAAATGGTTGCTTGATGATGTCAGGAAGGAACTGGTGGAAAACCAGGGAAAATTCAAAACATGTTGGGGTTGAACTTTTTTTCTTTTTTTTCTTGTTCCATGTGCTTTGCCAGTGAGCTATTTCAGTTATTCACTTTTTTTTTTCCATAGAAGTTCTTCTGTTGTCATAGTATTTTTCACCTTCTCTTTTCTTGTATTTTCCCCTCAGTGCCACACTTCCCAGTAGGAAAGCAAAAAATAGAGAAAAGATATAAAGTGCAGCCTTTTCAGTATAACTGGACAGAAATTTTAAAAAATAAATATAGAAAATAGGTATAAAACTTCAAAATATGCATTTTGACCAAAAAAAGCCTTTTAAGATTGAGAGACTTTTCATTTGAAAATGTTCAAGCAGCTCTAGAAAAAAAAAGGAGCTGGGGGAAGTGGGATATAATTTATTACCACTAACATCTGCTGTAAATCAGTTAGGTGTAGGCAAACATTCCCTACCAGGGCAGAGTGAGGTCAAGGTGAGAGGGGATAAAGCAATAATTAAAAAGACTAGAGTCCTCCAGCTGCCTTCAGTAGGCTGTAAGCAGAAGAGCAAGTGCTTTCTGCAAAACTGGGGTTCTGTGTAGAAAAATTTCAAAAGAGTGGGGGAAAAATCATTTATATTCAATGGAAAACTATCAGTTTAGAACACATCTCCAACAATTTCCAGAAAGAATCATGAAAAAATATACCTTCCCGTTTTTCCAGTTAAAAAATAAGTAGGAAAAGGGTTGTGCTTATTGTGAAAAGTTTAATTTTATGAGACATTTGTGTTGAAAAACTCTACAAAAAGATGTTATTGTCCATCTTGGAAAAAAGGGAGAACAGGGATAGAATGGTAGGCAAAATAATGAAGCTGACAATAACAAACTTTACAGAAACATTCCAGCAGAAATGGGGTAGAAAGAAATTTTCAAACTCAGGCAAGCAGAGTTATCAAAGCTAAAGAGTGGATAAAGATTCCTGGAAGGGCACAGAAGCTGCAAAAAATCCCCCATCACCTTAGGGAAAAAAAGGCCAGAGGCCTTGCTCATTACAGATGTGAAGATGCTTGCTTTTAAATTGGGAAAAACCCTCGACCACATCCACCCTTGATGTACCTGCAGCAGCTGAGCTTTCTGATCAATTACTCCATATCCCCAGGATGTAGCTTTGTGTATTCCTAGAGCTGATAACAAAATTGTCACTTCTTCCATAAAGAACTCTGTGGCTACTGAATTAAGACAAGTCAGTTCATTAAAGATTAAAAGGGTTTAGATATGCATGTGAAAGATAAAGCATTTGAAATAATTATTGAGATCATGAACAAAATGCTCAAGAAAATTATCATCAACCTATGAAGCCCCAAGCTCTGTTACTTTTCATGTTTCAATTACAAGCCCTATCATTATAATAGTTAGGAATTTTTTTTCATTATAGATTGGAAAGAAGGATCAGTTCTTTACTGCCCTACTTATTGGATTTGGAGAAGATTTCAACAGAATAAATAAAACATTTGGAGAAAGAAATTGCAGGTCCCAGTTTCGTCATTCTCCAACCTTCAGTCACCTGGAGGCTTTACATCCTTGAAAAAATTGACTTAATATGTTGACATGAAACTAATGTATTTTCCCTTTAGAGTATGGCCAGCCCTGTGTCTCAGCCATTCCAGACTTTTCTCTCTCTAGCTACCAGAAACTGGATGCCAGAGAAATAATACTGTGACACACTAAACCACATTCCCTAATCACACTGTGACTCCATCTGGATTTACTACAGCATATACTAAACCTTTGCAAGCATTAGAGAAAATTAGTAGAAAACACTGTCCAAAGGGATTTCATAAACACTGACACAACTTACCATAAACAGTATTTTTCTTGAAAACTTCAGTAATTAACTTGTTTAGAGACCTCTTGCTGCACTACAAAACATATCTCTTTGTGCACTGGCTTTCAATTTTAACATTTCCTTGGAGATCCCTGCCACTTTTATTACTAGTCCTGCCTAAATAAGCAGCCAAGGAGATTTACTTTTGAGATCAGCATCCCTGCTGGCAATGTTGCACTAGGAAAAGCACCAAGCCCCCTCCATCCAGCAAACCATGTGCTCTTGCATTACACAAGAAACATTGTCACTTTCCCCACTTTTCATTCAGTGGAATACAGCAGAAGCTGTGTTCTAACGGGTTTAACAACATGGCTGTACATTTATTAAGCAAATAGCACCTCTTGATGTTATGAAAAGGTCCAGGCATTAGAAACTGCCTTGACAAGAAGCACTTGACCCTTAGTGGTACCTGCAGGCTGCACTAATGCACAGTAGGCTGTGCATGTTTCATTTTTAACTGGCTTTAGTTTTCTTTCTTGAAATAATAAAAAAATCCAAACCCTGAAGCATTTCCTATTTTGCCTCTCCTTCATTGTTCCTTGGTACAATGGCAAAAATGGGGAGTATTTTCATTGTCTTTTTTGCCCCCCTATTTTCTTTCCAGTGTGGCATGTGAAGGGAGGAAACCAAAGACATGTACAAATAATTGTTTTACCAGCTCTGCTCAAAAAATGCTGTATATAAATATACAGTAAAGGGTACTAAAGAAAGCAGATGTCACTGAGGTCCCCATAGCGTCAGAGTAGCTACTGGCTTCATCTTTTCCCAAAGATATGTGGACAGTCCAGACAGTATTGAGACACAACTAGAAGTTGAATTATACTCCACAGACCCAAGTTGCAATAAAAATGTTGTGTAGAGAAATCTCACTCTCTCTACTCTACTACTGACTCTCTATCATTCTCTGTATGTTTCCAGGATGTCAGTTGTGCTGAAATGGATGGGTTGGAAGGACACCTTGGACATGTGAGTGTCACACCAGGCTTATTCTCCAATTGTCACTAAAGTTTTCTTTGGATTCCTTTTAAAAAATGGTAGAAAAAGATGCCTTCTCAATGTGGTGCCACTGGTTTGTTACAGAAAACTTAAATGACAAACAGAAGTCAAGAGTTCCAGACACTAACAGGCAGTATGACAAACCCCAGTTGATCACCAGATTTGTTTAGCAATTAGAGGATTTTTTTGAAAAATAGACATAAGCTTCTCATGATCTGGGGCTTTGGAAGTCATATGAGCAATTATTTTAAGCTATTTTTACAAATGAAGACTAAATGTATGCATAAAAATTAGTGCTTTATTTCTTGTCAATCCCTTATCACAAGGAGCTAAACATTTGAAAGTATGGATGGGTGCCATGAGACTTGTCATAGGCATGTGAGAGTCAACACTGTTGTAAATGCTGCAAGCATCACATGCTCTAAGCACTGAATATTTGGATGCAACTTAGGTTGTGAGCATGAGTTGTTAGCCTGGAGAGCTTTAGAGTGGTCCAGAAAATTAAAGGCCATTGGGAAAATAATGTTGTTTCTAACAGTATTCACAACTTTTGGAAATAGGTGATGGTCATCATGGAAACATGCCTGCAAAGGGAAAGATAAACTCAAATCCATTTTTTTTTCTATTACTGTAATTGATTAGGAGTTTAGATTTTTATGCTTATGCATATGCATGTGTGGGTGTCATCAAAATCCAAACCCTAGAATGCTGATGAGGAAACAGGGCTGAGAAACAAAGCCAAAGGGTAAAATAGAAGTCTGCTGTGTAATGGCCCTGATGTATGTAGATGAGAAGGAGATGGCCCAGCAGAAGGTTGGGATTGCTGCACAAAGATGACTTTTACAGGGCGAAAACCAGGACAGTGTGGGTGGTGGGGTGGCCTCTGTTAGACCCAGTGAGTCAGAGAGTGCTGTATCCCATGCTTGGGAGGGCTGCAGTGCCTGTCCTCTGCTACCAATGCACCAGGAGCCAGCACCAGAGAGGTTTGTGGGGAGAAATAGTGATTAGAGAAGAGACTTGCTATTGCCACAGAGACTGCAGCAATTCCCCAAAGAAGGAATGGGCTCTGCAGATGTCTCATTTCCATATTTCTCCTCATCACATCACTGTTCTGGCTTACACTCTGGTTATAGGCTTCTCTTTGGGAAAAGCTCCTTCATCTCTTGTGGGAGGTGGTGGCTGCCTTCATCCCACTCTCACTTGCTGTGAATCTCTCTGCAAGTATTCACCAGTTGAAACACTCATCCTGGCTCAGCCAGGATCTCATTTATGCTCTGCCATGTTATCATTGGAGGTTTCAAACACAGCATCTGAGGTCTACAAAGCACATCCATGGAGGAAGATCATGCAACACCATGCATTAATTAATCCCCTTTCTGAATGACTCTTCTTGGGCTAAATATCCTGCATTCCTGCCTTGTAATTCAGCATACACTGCCTCATCAGCTTTGTACTTCAGGAGGAGGTATCCACATTCCCCAATGTTCAGGGCAACCACAAAGCAGTGTTTGTGTGGGTCTCTTCATGCAAACAAGGGATTGTGACTTTTCCTCTCGTGGAGGTCAAATGAGACATCTGCCAGTCAATCTTTGGTTACTCAGTGACTAAAGGCCAGAGGTTTATAACCTCTTCCTAACAGCTTAACACTTTCTGACCAGCCTTTCTGCTGCCTGGGGCTCAGACCACACTCTGCCTCAGTGGCTTGCCCCTTCTGATCACATCTAGTCCTAGGAGGCAGATTAAATTGTTAATGAAGTTTTGTTGAGCAGGTTCATGGATAAGGCCAAGTTCAAGCTCTTATGCTGGCCTTGGTCAAATCACCCAAACTTCACTTAAAGTGACAGATAGAAGGGCAGAGCCAAGCTGCTGTCTAGTTGTGTTTTATCTTAATCCCAGCCTGAAGCAGGATAAAAGGATGTGCAGTAACCCTGCTCCACTCCACTCAAACATTGCCCTGTACCTTCTGCTTAGACAAGACACAGCCTGGGTCTCTCTGGCTACACCTCTAACCTTGATGAACTGTGCCTCAGGTTGGGGTCCATTTTCTTGTTAGGTGTTTTATGTTGGCTATGTTTGCACTGTCTGTAAGGTCTGCACCTCAATTTCCATGTCTGTGCCTGAATTTTCTCTGTATGGTAAGCCCATGGCCTTTCTCAGTCTGGATCCTAAATGAAAGCCAATGTCTAATTGATGCAGATGATCAATAGATAGGATATTTCAGTTGGAAGGGACCTAAAATGTTCATCTAGTCCAACTGCCTGACCACTTCAGGGCTGACCAAGCGCTTTGTTAAGGGCATGCCCTTATACCTCTTAAACACTGTCAGGCTTGGAGTGTTGACCACCCCTCTTGGAAGATTGTTCCAGTGTTTTGACACCCTCTGAAGCATGTTGAAAAGAGGAACAAAGAAGCCTGGGGTAGGGTCTAGAGCACAAGTCCTGTGAGGAGCAGTTGAGGGAGCTGGGGGTGTTTAACCTGGAGGAAAGGAGACTCAGGAGAGATATTGCCCTCTACAACTGAAAGGAGGTGGGGGTCAGTCCCCCCTCCCAGGTGACAGGTGACAGGAGCTGGGGAAATGGCCTCAACTTGCACCAGCTGAGGTTTAGATTGGACACTGGAAAAAAACATCCACAGAAAAAAGGTGGTTAAGCATTGGAACAGGTTTCCAAGGGAAGTGGTTCAGTCACCATTCTTAGAGGTATTCAAAAAAACATGTAAATGCGGCACTTAGGGTTAGTAGTAGTTTACCATAATTTAATGGTAGCTTGGAAGTGTTGGGTTAATGGTTGGGCTTGAAGATCTTAAAAGTATTTTCCAACCTAAAATGACTCTGTGATTCCATTAAATGCTTCCTAATATCAAGTCTAAACCTCCCCTGGTACAGGTTTAAACCATTCCCGTGTCCTACCAATAAATCCCAGGAAGAAGAGCTCAGGACCCCTCTCTCCCCCTCCCCTCTTCAGGGAGTTGTTAGAGAGCACAAGGTCACCCTCAGCCTCCTCTTCTCCAAACCAGACAAGCCCAGAGCCCACAGGACATGGCTTCTGCTGCTCCTCAGGACATGACTTCTAGCCCTCTCACTGGCTTTGTTGCCCTCCTCAGGAAACATTTAAGGACCTTCTGCATTTAAGAGATCCCTCTTCAGTGGTGGGTTCCAGAAATGTGCAGAAAAGTCAAACACAAGCTTGAGGCCTAAGCCAGCATAGAGGAAAAACCATCTATCTGCCTCAATTCTCCATGTACAAGGGGTCATAATCACAATGTATGACCTTGCAAGACATTACTTGGACACAGGTTGCACAGATGCTCCAGGAATGGGATTTGTAAGGCCTAAGCATGAATTTTAAGGATGGGATGATGCCTCATATTTCTACCATTGTGGCTCTAGTGGTCAAGTCGGATTCTTTGCTGTATAAGAAAGTAGAGAAAATGTCATGCAAGGCAGACTGGATTACATCAGTTTTCCCTGTCTTGCTTCAAGACATTCAATATACATTCAATAGGAAAGCTTGGTTTTCTCCCTCTAAAATGTACAAGAAGTTTAGAAGAAAGCAATATTCTTGTCTGGGGGAGCTCCCTATCAAATGGTTTCTAAAATAAGATTGAAATCAAGAGCCACTGCTGTTAGCTGCATGAAAAAGGAGAGGAATATTAACTTCTGTGGGAGGAGGAGCAGTACCTTAAAAAAAATGTTGCTATTGAATGCAAAGCTGGTATGGAAAGCTCAAGTAATTGGAAACACATGTTCCTGGCTGCAGGAATACAGCACATAAACTGCAGAAGAAAAATAATAATAGAAAGGACACAGAATATTTGAAAGTATAGCAAGGGAAGTCAACATTTTACAACTTGTTAATAGTGACTGTACCTGAAATATTGTTTCACCATTAACCTTAAAAACACAAATGTATCTGTTGACTTTCTGTTCTACACCAACTTTAAAATAAAATAGAGATCTCAGGCGTGTTGGATGATAATATTACATAAGGAGAATATTTTAGTAAACTCTCTGAACAAAGATGACTCATAATGATACAGATGAATATTTTATTTTAAACACAAAATGTTGTGAATTACTTAGCACCTAAAAATAACACGCCCCCTCTTAACTTTCAATGAACTGTGTTGACGTTGCAGGAGTTTCTAACTTTTTCAGTACAGCAAATCATCCATCTTTTGTAGTCTGTTAACAAAAATATCTCTTTTCAGGCCAAAGCTTCAA